>NC_051180.1:162245398-162905397 GCF_013339695.2 Rhipicephalus sanguineus
TGCAACGCAGGGCATCGCCAGAGAACTTACCTTTCCGCACACTCGGTATGTTGGGTGCATTTCCGTACGTATCATACTCAGGAAGCCTATTCAAAGATATGATCCCGTTTAGAGCCTTCTGAGCGCGATAGATCGCGGTCTACTAAGGTTAAGTTTAAGCGATTAAACAGACTGACGACCAATTTTATCCACGCAACAGAAAGCTCACCCTACGCAGTGTTTGTAGCTACGGGGGTTGTATACAAGTACGCATGGCTACTCTTAAGCAGTATTTTGCAATCCTAAAGCTTTTATAACTGTACGTAGACGTCCCCCAGCAACGCTGTAAAGCGATAGAGATGCCAATAGTCCTCCTCATCGTACCGCTCATTACTCTCAAGGTTCTCCTTTCACAACAGTGAGTAAAAGTGTGCTTAACTACATTGTTGTTGACACCAATTAAGAATATATAAAGCAGGTGGAAAAGCTTTTCCGACGGCTGGTCGCCACGGGAGCTCCCTCTACAGCCTGGCGAGCCATGTGCTCGCGGCCAACGCGATTAGTTCCGGCAACTCCTGGCTGGAGCAAATCACGAGGCCCTGAGGCGCTCAACATACTGTTCGAACTCAACAGCAAGTGCCGCTAGGCCTTCAGCTACCAACGTTCACGCTGCTGCTCATGAGCACCGAGTAATGCATCAAGAGAAGTCTACGCCACTATTGTGCTCAGTACAACGAAGGCATCTCTGCGAGCTTTAACTTAGAAAAGATTATAATAAAGTGTATGTGCTGCATTTCAAAGCTAACAGAGATACAATGATTAGCGAACATCTGTGAAAGGTCACGTGATCGTCTATATGTGCACCTTTACTTTTTTGGCACGAAAGGCGCCAAAAGTATTTTCATGAATGAAGGAATAAATATATAAATCCGCGTTTAACGAGAAAATCAGGGTTCGTTTTAGACAATACAATAGACAATCTTTCCGTTATGGGGGTTATCTCAATTCTCGTTTTGAGCGGTTGCCCATCCCTTTAATGTGGAAACATTTATTCTTGTAATCTGCCCTTTGTAAAACCCTTTTGTAAAGCGCCTGGTTTTAGACAGGCCCCTCGTGTACGTAGGATACAATGCGCCCATACTAGCCTGCTGCGTGAATATCGGCAAATATAAGAACCAACAAATGCGCGGAAGGGTACCGAAAATTCCATTTCACTTTAGCGAAATCGTATGTAACACCGCAACACATGCAACATTGATTTCATAATACAGCAGTTCGTACGCCCCCTGCCGTTTGGCTAAGATTCTAATTCTCATTTCCCTTGTTATTCACCTGAAGTCAAAGACTTCAGCTGAATACCATGGCCAAACCACATCTTCCAGAGTACGTATCCCGTTTTCTCTCTGCTTCAGCCACTACGCACTCTGACGACCCCCTTCCCCTTAGCAACCCTGTGCTCATCAAGCTTCAAAGTGCGCACTCGATCGTGTCACCGCAAGGTGAAGCTGCAAAACTTGATGCTTAGAGCACTAAGGCAGCTGGTATCCTAGGCAACGGGGGCTAAGCAGCGCGATTCACAATGGGTAGAGCAAAGTGCACAGTGCGGAGGTATTGCCTTTTGTCACGAGCGATAGCAGACGACGCTCGGTTTGTGTCTCGCGCTTTCGCGCGAAGAAAACGAAGATCGACGCCGAGCTCGCGCGCGCTCGGGCAGCTTCGAGAAATAAAGACAAGGGTCTGGCAGTCGCTTCCTGGTCTCCAATGTGTTCGGTCGTCTTTCTGAAGTCAGCGAGGCTCCTTCTAACGCCTCCACTAGTGACAACAAAGCCAAAAAGCACCGCAAGACGAAGAGTAAGTTCAGTACCTTTCAATCGGCAATTACTGAAATTAAAGAGGCACTCATGCAAATCTGTGGCAGACTCGACCGCCTAGAAAGACCAATCGCTCAACCCAAAGCCATGAGAACAATCTCCACGCCGGACCCAGGGCCCATGTCTTCCGCGCGACCCAAACTGCACTGCCCACACCCCCCAACCACCGGGACCAATAGGTGAGGTCGACATACACGGGGTCATGCCAAAACAACACCATGGATAACGTACCGCAAGTTTTCAAGATCTGGCAATGGAACTGTAATTCATTCAACAAAAAGAAAGCTAACCTAACGCAATTAGTCCGATCATGTAAAGAAAAGCCACACGTAATCATCTTACAAGAGCGCGGGGCCGAAAAGAACATTCAAAACATGTCCTTCTCGGGGTACAGGGTTTCCAGGCCCACCCTGGTCCCCGACTTCAAACAAGCCAGGGGAATTGCCACCCTCATCCTCAAAGACGTCAGCTTTATGGAAAGGGCACCCCGACATACAAGAAAGGCCTGAAATACCTGCTAACAGAAATCATTCCGAGTCGAGCCCTTAACGCACACCTTTACATACTAAACGTCTACATTTCCCGGCTGACCGACTCAGGAACTTTACGAAACTTCTCACATCGGCCACGTCGCAAGCCAAGAACAAACCGTTGATCGTTGCCGGCGACTTCAATGCGCACAACAACGTCTGAGGCTACGCCACCAATGACAGGAAAGGGATTAACCTTACCGAGTGTGCAGACACCCTCGGCATGAAACTAATCACGGACTCAAGCTTCCCGACACGCAGAGGCAATTCGGTTCAGCGGGACACCACCCGGACCTGACGTTCCTAGGAAACGCGGAATGGTAGTGGGACAACCTGCAAGAGGACCTTAGCAGTGACCATTTCATCCTAGAAATCAACGTTCGCATCACACCCGCTCCTCCGAAGACGTACAAGAACGTCGACTGTAACCTTTTCCGAAGCTTGAGGGGTAGCGAGGACAGACAAGGAGAAACCTTCGAAGAGCTCTTGGAAAATCTGAAAAGTACTCTGGCTAATGCCATTAAAGAAACAAACTTGGACCTGGAGGTGCCAGCCATGGACTCCAGACTCGCACATCTCCTGGAGGCGAAGAACGCGTTGAGAGAACGATGGAAACAGCAAAAGCTAAACAGGAGGCTGCGATCTAAACTAACGGAAATAAACAAAAAGATCGAAGAGCACTCCAGAAAGCTGAGTGCGCAGCAATGGGACGAGGTTTGTAATGAGGCGGACGGTAAAATGAGAAGGGGAAGCAAGTGGAGCCTTCTCAAGAACCTATTCACAGACAGCAACAAACCGACCCAGAGCAATGCGCGGATCATGATCGAAAGGCTCGTCCATCTGCACACGAATGAAGGCACTAGTCCCCGGGATTTCGCTGACACCCTGGCAGACATATACCAGCCGGTAGAGAGTAAATCTCTTCCGTAGGACGACGTGACACGCGAGTACAAGGGGACATTTGAATAGGTTTTGGTGTAGCGCGAAAGGAAACACGGACACGAGAAGGCACACAGGAACACCACACAGCGCTACTAGCAACAACATGTTTATTTTCAAGAACCAGACCGCTTATATACCATCAAAACCAGGCAGACAGCGTAACACGTGGGATCACTCAGATAATGCGTAAAAAACCACTTCACTAAGCAAAATCATGACAGCATAAAACTGTAAATCACCGCTTTCGCAAGAATCCCAACTCTTTAGGTGACAAAGTTACCGATGGCTTGCTCACACACAACTCACCAAGCGCATCGATAAGCTCGGCTTCAACTATAAGACGGGTAATCTCTTCTTTATGTTGACCAACAATGACGGTGTTATGAAACAATGGTCGGCAACCGCATGCATGCACGTGGAGTGCTAGGAACCCATCAGGCGCCACTCTATTCGATTTGTAATGGTGCTCTCTTAACCGCTCATTGACACATCGGCTGGTTTGGCCGACGTATTGCTTTCCACAAGAAAGCGGAGCACGATAAATTACAAAACACTTGCATTCAACAAATTTGTTTGCATGCTTTTTTGTGCAACCCACTTTTTCTGCTCTAACTGGATTTGTCATGGCGCAGTTTCCCGAGCTTATCGGGCAGTGAAAAGACTACCCTAATATTATCGCGAAGTGCCACCTTCTTGAGATTATGTGACAGCTGGTGAACATAGGGGATTACAGCAGTGCGTCTCGTTTCTGTCGTTACGCGGCCTTGCGCGTTACACTGGCTTGAAGTTCTGCGACTTCTTTTCAACTGTTTCTCTGCGACAGACACTAAAACATGATCTGGATAGCCAGATTCTTTGAGGCGTGAAATCTGGTTCTGGAAGCTATGCTTCGTTAGGTGGCCACAAGATTTGTTCAAAGCGTTGCTGAGGCACATCGTTGCGATACCTCTCTTGGTTAGTTTCGAATGATTCGAATGAAATGGGAGTAAAGCTTTTTGAGCACGTGGTTCCTGTGTGCCTTCTCGTGTCCGTGTTTCCTTTCGCGCTACACCAAAAGCTATTCAAATGAGTAACCAACAAGCCCACGTTGCAACCCTCATCGACAAGGGGACACCTCAACCCTCGCTGGATCGGAGATTGTGCACGCCCTTCACGACCTAAACGGCCGCTCGGCCCCCGGTCCAGATGGACTCACATACAAAATGCTCAGAAATCTAGATGACAAAGCCATACAAATCATTACGAGCAAAATCAACGCTGTATGGACTGAAGGCCGGGTACCGGATGACTGGCGAACTGCTAATGTAATCCTTATTCCCAAACCCGGAAATCCGCTCCATGCAGAGAATTTGAGACCTATCTCCCTTACTTCGTGCCTCGGGAAGGTCGCAGAACATGCCATTCACAACAGAATTGCTGAGCACATTGAAGAAAACAGCCAAATCCTCCACAATCTCATAGGCTTCCGAAAATCACTCTCAACGCAAGACGTAATGCTCCTCATCAGGAGCGCCGTCATTGACAATAAATCCAGGGATGTAAAAGGCATCCTGGCGCTAAGACCTTCGACACGGTCAGGCACGAACACATCCTCAACGAAATCTCCACTTTAGATCTCGAAGTAAATTTCCACAACTATGTACGATCGTTTTTGGCTGACCGAACGGCCACCATAAACATTGGACAAATCAGAAGCCGAAAGCACAAGCTAGGCAACATCGGCACCCCGCAAGGGTCAGTGCTTTCGCCGTATCTTGTCAACATCGCTATGCACGATCTGTCCAACCAACTCTGAAGAGTCCAGGGGGTAGGACACGCGATGTACGCGGACGACATTACCATTTGGTCTGCCAGCGGCCCACTAGGCGCTCTGGAGCAGAACCTGCAGCAAGCGCTGGACACCACAGAAGCTTTTTTAAAAAATACGGGACTGAAGCTGTCTCCCAGCAAATCAGAGCTCCTTCTGTGCAAACACGGCCCCAGGAAGGGACAGCCCCTTAGCTACCTCCCCGTCCACCTAAATACCAGGGACAGAGGCAGTATACCCAGGTGTAACACAATCAAGGTCCTGGGTATGGTCATTGGGGCTTACAGGGGTGACAACGTGGAGGCACTCAAGCGCATAGAAAAGAGTGTCCTCAACTTCACCAGGGTTATATCACGGGTCGCCAACAGAAGGGACGGCCTGAAAGAAGACAACCTCATGAAAGTATTTCACGCCTTTCTCATCAGCCACGTAACGTACGCCGCCCCTTTCCTCAACTGGAAGAAGACAGAGCTCAACAAAATCGATACACTAATTAGAACAGGATTGAAAAGGGTCCTGAGCCTCCCTCTAAATACTAGTACGGAACGACTCCTCCAATTGGGCCTGCACAATACAACTACCGAACTGTATGAGGCACAGCGGCACGCCAAATTAGTCGGCTCTCGCTCTCAAGGGCGGGCAACGAGATCTTGTTAGAAGCCGGCATTCAGCCACTCTTCATGCCGCCAGAGAAGTCACAACTTTGCAAAAACGCCACGCAAGCGATAACAGTTGATCCGATTCCCAGAAACATGCACCCGACCCACAACGAAGGACAGAGAAAATCGACAGCCAAGGCCATACTCGCCAAGATCATGCGCAATGAAACGCAAGTCCTTTTTGTTGACGCTGCAAGATATTGGAGTCGAGGCGCTTACGCCGTCTCCGTGGTGGACGCCCATGGCTCGCTCGTCAACACAGCCACGGTAGTTACCAACTTCACCCACGAAGCAGAAGAAATGGCCATTGCGGTGGCCCTTCAAGGCTGCACGGGAGCCTCTATCATTTACTCGGACTCCAGAAGAGCCATAAGAACTTCTTCGGCGGCCCTCGTCTCTTCGAAGACAGCTACGGTCGTCAACAAGCTCTGCTACCAAGAAAGGGGCGAAGATAATTTCCCGTCCTCACACATTAGATGGTTCCCGGCTCACATGGAAAACATTTCCGGATCTCCTTCCTGCAACCCAAACGAGCGGGCAGACCAACTGGCGCGAGAACTCACTTTTCGCGTTTGCGGTCGACCCCCTCGCTTCAATGTAGCCTGCAGGAACCTCGATAACAAAGACCCGCTCGTGTCATACCACGAACTCACCTCTCATCATAGGTTAGGACGTCGAACGTTTCCTCCTCCTCACACAAAGCTCAACAGAGCACAAGCTATCACTTACAGACAGTTGCAGACTCGAGCATACATAACACCGACGACACTAAGCAGGATCAATCCTGACTTTCCTACTGCATGCTCGCACTGTGGCCACGAATATAACAATTTCGAGCACATGCTCTGGCTGTGCCCTGCCAACGCGGGTACAGACTTTTCTGACCAGTCCTCATGGGACTTGGCGCTTCGAAGCACAGAGCTCATTGCTTAGCTCAAGGCTGTCCAGAGGGCCCGGGCCGTCGCCGAAGGACTCTGTCTACCGGCTCCCACCTGGGTGGAGCCGCCGGATTGATTGGCGGGGCCTTCGGCACCACTTTCTTTCTCCTGAGAACCTGAATAAAGTTCGTACTCACTCACACTCTTGCGCCGCCTCGGAACCCATATTATCCGAGGGCCACAACGGCATGTCACATTTGGCGCCCAACGGCTCGGGGTGAGCTAAGAAGACGTTCATATTTTCTATGCGGGGACATCGCTCTCTACGTGCTCCTTTGGCTGAACCACTGACTTCAGGACAACGTCGGCTCCGTGAACCCAAGTTGGCGACCGCCCCGTGTTCCATCGACGTGCTCGAACAGCTGGATGACGCCGCCCGGGTGGAAGCCTACAGGTCAGCTGTGTCCGAAGCCGGTGCCCTGAAAACCGAGGTGGATCAGCTCCGGCGCGAATTGGAGGGACTGAAAATCATGCTTTTGAAGAACCACGATGCCGCTAAAGACGACGACGCACCAAAGCCACCTCTTGACCAGCAGCTGCAGGCAAGTCACAAATTCTTTTGCAACTTACTCGCTCCACTTGTAGAACGCATCGAGCGCTTGGGGTCAAGAACGCATGAGGATTCTGACGCCGCATCATGCACGAGTGCAGAGGGGAGCAATGCGTCGATGAATTTTATGCGGCGCTCGCGGAATCAACACAGCAAAGCCAGAAGCGATAATACCATATGCATGTCTAACGGTGAAGAACTCGCGACCGAGTTTCGCGGTGAGTTCCTTACCGTATCTCGGGAAAGATCTTAACGCCTGGTTTCACCAAGTCGAATATTGGTTCAGAACATTCAGCGTTCCTGACGAGGTCGCCATACCGTTCATTATTTCGAGGCTCCCAGCTAAAGATTTTACATGGATGCGTCACCACGCAAAGGTGGCTGATATCACTACTAGAGCGGATATGAAAGCAGCGTTCCCCCGACGTTATAACATGGACTACGATGTAACGGCTCAGCTGCGAATGTTCGGAGCAACGCAACGCGCCGGAGAGTCCTGTACAGACTTTGCATACCGCAAGTTGGACCTCATGGAACAATGCAATTATCCTGTAATACAACAAGAGAAGTGCGAAACCATCATGACTACGTTATCACGTAAAGCAAAGAAAAATTTCTTCGACAAGACTTTTAGGCAGCTAGACGACATGATAAGTTCCTTTCTGTGCTTTGACGAGGAAAGTGTTCAGACTGTGGTTGCGCAAGAATGCGACAGTCCTTCTGGAACGCAGTCCGCCAAACGCCGCGTTGACTCGAAGGTTTCGCCTCGAAAGCTTCTTCGCAATCGTAAGCGCACGGATAGTCTAGAGTCGAGCGGTTCCTCAGATGATCAAGCAGCACAAAGAAATGCGCCTAAAAAAGATGACACAAATGGGAAGCCGTCTCTGTTGCTGCATTCGACGCATTCCAGGACGCGTGTTTTTGAAAGATCCCAAGGAAACGCCTCGAGAATTCGTAAACTGTGCTTGAACTGCTCCAGAAGTGGTCATTTTGTCACGCAGTACCGTCTACCGCTAACTGCAGAATTTTTGAAGTGGCAGGAAGAATTTGAATATTCCAGTCCAATACAGCGGGGAAACGGACAGCTGGTGACGCCAATACCCGCGAGCAGTCGCCAGTAATCGAGCAGGTGTCATGTGCCTCAGAAGCGGGTACTTTTTCCGTTCCTGTCACCATCAACGGACCAACACTTAAAGGCATCTTGGACTCTGGAGCTGTCAAAAGTTTGATTACGGCACCGCTAGTTGACAAACTCAAATTCAGCATAAGGCCTTCGTCCCTACGTTTGGTAGGGGCTAGCGGCCATCAGCGGCAAAGTTTGGGTCAAGTCAGGGCTATGGTAACACTGCAGCATGACCAAACACTGCAGCATGACTTTATCGTTGTTCCCCGGTTACCCCATGAAGGAGTCCTTCTAGGCGACGACTTCTTGCGGGCCTCAAGAGCCGTCATCGACTGGGGCTCGAAGAGCTTTGCTGTGTCTGTTCCTCGGAGACTACGCAAGATCTACCTGGTTAGGGAGCAAGCACTGCCAGATTTATCTCGGAAGTTCGTTCCCGTGAACTGGCATCGTACAGCTGAAGAGAAGGATCATCTAATGGTCATCACAGGGACAAAGCTGTTGTACGACCGCTATTCAGTAATTGTGGAGCCCATGGTTGCAGACGCATCGGATAATTCAGTCAAGGTCTTGATGACGAACTGTTCATCTCAAGCCGTCGTGCTACCACATCAGAAGACAATTGGCCTCATAGAAGAAGCAAGCGGAATTGAGGATACTGAGCTCTCTGCAGACGACTGCCAACAGATCCTCCAAGTTTCATGCCTGCCTTCTCCTAAAGACCTTGATGCATCATCAGCTCGTGCAGTCGTCGACCCGCAGCATCGTTCAATCTCAATCGGCGACGTTAGCTTTAACATCGGAACAACGTTATCTTCCAGTGAGCTGCAGGTCGTCAAGGATTTGTTGGCGCAACATTCTGCTTGCTTTGCGCAATCAAGTACGGATGTAGGCTCTTGCACAGTTGAACGACATTGCATTGCAACTGGAAACGCAAAGCCAATATCGCAACGCCCTCGCAGATTGTCACCAGCACAGCGTGATCTCGTCAAGAGTATGATCAAGGACCTCATTGATGCCAATATAGTGCGACCTTCTCGGAGTCCTTGGGCGTCACCCGCAGCAAAGAAAGACGGGACGACGCGCATGTGCGTCGATTATCGACGTCTCGACGCAGTCACTGAGGACATCGTTTACCTTTTTCCAAGGATTGAAGATGCGCTGCAGGCACTCACTAGAAGCAAGTACTTCTCTGTTATGAACTTGGTGTCTGCATTTTATCAGATCGCCATGCGTCCAGATGACATACAGAAGACTGCCTTCGTTACGCCGTGGGGTCTTTACGAATTTCTTTCGATGCCATTTGGCCTTAAAGGTGCCTCATTTACTTGTCAGCGAGCCGTGGATACAATCACTGACGGTATTAAATACGACAATGCCCTTTTCTATATGGATGACTGTGTAGCCTTCAGTCGGACATTTGAAGAACACGTTTCGCACCTTGAAAACATCTTTACAAGGTTCGAAAAAGCAGTCTTAAAGTTCAAGCCACAGAAGTGTTTCTTCTTTTGTACTGCCATCAATTATCTTGGGCACGTTGTTACAAAAGACGGTGTATCTCCTGAACCATCGAAACTGGCAGCTGTTCAAAGGTTCCGGCCTCCTCGAAACGTCCAGGAACTACAGTCATTCATCGGGCTTACATCGTACTTCAGGAAGTTCATCCCGAATTACAGCGTTATCACCGCACCTCTTCGATCACTCCTAAAGAAGAATTCTACTTATTTTTGGGAAGAGGATCAGCGAGTTGCCTTTGAGGCATTAAAGCGCACTTTGTGTCAGCCACCTGTCCTTAGGCTGTTCTCTGAGAAGCCAGAATTTGGTGTCCAAGTACACACAGACGCCTCTCGGCTCGGCTTGGGAGGTCTGCTGCTGCAGGAGGATGAAGAGCGCCGCTACCGTCCTGTACTATACATGAGTAGGTCGCTCAAAGGCGCAGAGCTGAATTATTCTTCGACGGAACTGGAAGCTCTCGCAGTTAAATGGGCATTAGAAGAGCTGCGACCATACCTGATAGGCCTAAAATTTCAAGTTGTCAGCGACCACCACGCGCTTTGCTGGGCTTTACGCTACAAGGAAGGAAACCAACGTCTTCTTTGTTGGTCGCCGATTTTCCAGGAGTTTGATTTTGACGTCATCTATAAGGCAGGAAGCGCACCGGATTGTCTTTCCAGGAACCCTTCTATTGTTGCTGACACAGGCCAAATTCTTGCAGTGTCATATCCCTCACTGCGATCCTGTGACAACATGGGTGAGGAACAGCGTCAGGACGCATTTTGCGCTAAAGTTTTGGATGTACTTAGGGGTGCACTGGGCACAAAGAAACAACAGAAACGGGCCCAGAAGAAGTTCGTTAAGCACAATGAAGTGTTGTATAAAAGAGACCAAGGCCCGGTCAGCAATCGATTCCCCCTCTGCCTCCCTTCCCAGCGGCAAGCTGAGGTACTTCGGGAAATGCATGAAGGCCGATATGGTGGCCACATGGGCATCAGGCGAACATTCAATGCCTTAAGGTGCAAGTATTACTGGCCGAAGCTCTATGCAGATGTCAGACGGTACGTGCTTTACTGTGACATTTGCCAGAGGATGAAGATGTCAGCATCGGTGCCTTACGGTCTACTACAGCCAATAGAAGTCCACAGCCCCTTCCACACAGTTGGGATGGACATAATAGGACCCTTGAAGATTTCAAGAGGTTACAAGTACATCATCGTAGCCATTGATTACCTCACAAAGTTCGTTGAGGCAAAACCACTCAGGTATATAGAAGCTGCAACCGTCCAGAAGTTTGTTGAACGACGGATCATCTTGAAGCACGGATCCCCAGCCACGATTATCACAGACCGCGGTACTCAAATGATGGCGCGCTCTACTGAAGCCTACTTCACACATCGGGGCATCAGACATGCTGCCACCACCGCATATCACCCCGCAGCAAACGGCTTGTGCGAAAGGGCCAATAAGACAATCAAGAAGATGATTGCCTTGACTACCGCCGGGGGAAGAAAAGTGGGCCGATGTTCTGCCATATGTTGTATTCTGTTACAACACGGGGTACCAAGACACGGTTCGCCAAACTCTATTCTTCTTGGTGTACGGTAGGGATCCGGTGCTGCCGTTAGATGTTGTATACAGCCGCCGAGAGCTTGAAGAGCTCAAAGCAGAATCTGGCTATTTCGCGGTAGTGCGCGAACGACTGCAAAAAGCCAGGGAGCTCGCGGCCGCGCACATCCGACTGGCTCAAGAAAAACAGAGGCAGCACTTCGATAAGCACCACAAGGACGTTGTGTTTGAAAGAGGGCAACTGGTGCTCCTCAAGGCTCCACTATCCGGTGTGAAATCCACAACATCGTACACTGCTCCTCACAAGATACTGAACAGACTGTCTCCCGTGAATTACGAGGTCGAACTCGCAGACAACATGGGAAGTGACATAGTGCACGTAGAAAAACTGAAACCCTATCTGAGCCCCATTGCTCACATGGAGCAACCTCATGCTTCGGACTAGAGCGCACATGTCGGCCGTGAAGTGTAAATAGTCGTTAGTGTTTGTGTATACTTTTGCTTGCGTGAAAGTGGAAAGACTGACTTTTGTAAATATTTATAAAGCGGACTGTTTGGGTTAGTTTAGTTCTGTTTCACCAATCTTCTGTTTGTGTTACGTGCTGTATTACGTCGGGACGACTAGTTTCAAAACCCGAGCATGTCACGTGCGATAGCAGACGACGCTCGGTTTGTGTCTCGCGCTTTCGCGCGAAGAAAACGAAGATCGACGCCGAGCTCGCGCGCGCTCGGGCAGCTTCGAAGAATGAAGCAAAGCGTCTGGCAGTCCATTCCTGGTCTCCAATGTGTTCGGTCGTCTTTCTTACGCCGCCTCGGAACCCATATTATCCGACGGCCACAACGGCACGTCACACCCTTCTTTTCAGAAGCCAAGCAGTAGTGGTGGTGCTTGAGCTGATTTCGATAAATCGGCATCAGAGAGTGCGAGAGTAAGCGCGTGCTCAGCCAGGCTCCAGAAAGTGGGCGCGAATTTTGGTTTCAACGAACATGCCCACTCGTAGCGGTTGCCGGACATCGTAAGACCAGATTGCGCAAAGTCAGGTTCAAGTGGAGGCTCGCATTTTTTGTATTTCGCGAGTTTTTACAAATAAACAAATTTTATTGAACTCAAAACAACTCTTCTGTTGTTTATTTCACTTTTTATTCTTTATTTCGTGAATTTTAAATCGGGCGAAGCCCGTGGAATTGTTGACTTGTGTTCGTAGCGCTTGCCTCTGCTCACCCTTGGCACTCGCTCAGCGACATCACAAGTTAGATCGCGCTGGTTTATCTCACTCGGTTGGCGTGCCAAATATGAATACGGGAAAGATCAGACAGGTGATGCCACGCGCAGCGAACGGAAACCGTAGCAGGCCACGTCGAACAGGTCAACGATGCATTAGACGATGATGGCTTAATCGGGGCATCACATGTTTATGCGGCTCCGTGGTGTGTTAACCCAGGGATTTTCATTTGTGCGAATGTTTTTCCGCTTTCCTAGTGACAACGGGTGAGCACAAGCATTTGACTCCATTATATGAGCAGCCCTATTGAAAATTTATCCACCATGTGGGATGGTGGATTCCACCATCCACCATTATGGTGGATTATGGTGCTGGAAGATGGTGGCACATGGTGTATGCTGGATGCTGGCGTATGATGAATGCTGGGAATAGCGGAGCGTAAAACGGCTCTACAGCGTCAGGACCATCGTGATTAGCTGTTACACATAAATAATTGTATAGAAGGTGATGTAGAAAGCATTAGTACAAAAAAAAGCAGTATGCAAAAAAAAGAAAACTGCCGCCACCGGGAGTCGAACGTGCGATCTTCGGATCTCGAGCCGTGTACTTTACCACTACGCCACGCTGACTTTTTTTTTCTTTATTACCTCACAAGGTATTTTCATACACTAATCGTAAACCAGGGAACAGTACAGTGATACACCACCAGCTGTTAGCTGACTACATCTTAAAACTCTCGTTTTGTCGAAATGCAGAAAGTGCAGATGGATGTACCGGAGTGGGTTCCCAGAGTGGAGTTGTTGTTACACATGCCAAAGTTTTAAGGTGCACTACGCCACGCTGACAGTTGCTTTGAGTTCTGCAAAATGACTAGTCAACATACGAATACACCGTTTGGCTTCAGCTTTGTATGTCTCATACTGGACACAGACGCGATCTTCACATCGTACTAAAATTTGCATAGTTATTAAACGCGAACAAACTGCTGCCGGTAACGAATGGCACGTCGATAATGGCAACAGCGCTAACTTTCTTGTAGAATTCACAACGTAACTCCAAAAACAGTTACAGCTAAGTTCAATTGCCGTTTCTCGCTTTTTCCAAAGGGCGACATGTGCAGAGGCTTTATGTCGACTCAAATCTCATTCGATAAATACGCGCGTACAGTTGATTGAGTATTGTGATGCTTTTTTCGCGCAACCTACAGCGCAGCCGTGCCAGCGCACTGATCTGACGCTGTATCATTAGCTACAACTGCAGAACAGCTCGGCCAAAGGCAAGTGCAGTGCGCGGCAAAAATATGCCATCATATTGGTTCAGTAAGGCGTTCGAATTGACAAGTCTATGTTCTCGCATACGTGTCAGAGAAGCGCCGGCGAGTGCGACCGGCGGCGGTTGGTGAGCGGAGGCGTTTGCTGGAAGCGCGTCGCATCTATGCTGATCGCTTCTTGTGCGGACACCGTACACAAGAAAAAAACACTTTATTTAGGTTAGCCGATGCCACAGCTGTGCTGTAAAGTCATTCGTACTCATCGGAATCGTGTATCCTGAAACCCAGAAGTGCCGATAACACGTAGACGGACTCGGTCGGTAAGCTATGCCTAACCTTTGGTGGCAATCATGGTGGTAGAATATGATGGTGGAAGTGATACTTGGTCGGGCTTATCTCGACGTAGGCCGAAGGTAAAAGTTTGTGCATTTTAGCTTCGCACGCATTTCCACTGTTACCTTAAAGTGCCGCTGAGGTAAGTGAGTGTGCAAGAATTGCCAGAGTTGCGTTTCTAGCGTGACGGTATCAAGCGGCGGCTGTTTTCTGGTCTCCCGCTGGAAGGGCTCATTTACTTCTTGGCAACTGCGCGCCGATGTAACACAGATACTGTCGCTGTTCACACCGACACTTCTAGACTTGTAAACATCACAATGGAGCAGCACATCGCGGATGTAAACCTGATATGTACTTGCGTAAAATGTAAACATTCACGGCTGCTGTGCTCCACAAACCTTGAGGCGGTTACGCCGCATGAATAAAAACAAAGCGTGCTGAAAAGCTTAATGATCGGCGTTGGCTTCTTTGAAATGTAAACATATTTTTCTACACATTGAACAGCAAAACATTAGAAGTGACAGTGATTTCGCATAATGTCACGTGCACTTCCATAATGCCACCGTCATCCAGCTTGTTCAAGCCATCCACCGAAACACGTTTTGCTCGCCACCATCAGCCAGCATTTTCCACTTAACACCAAAAAAGCTCGCCACCACCACCACCATCTGCCACCATTTTTCCACTCTCGCCACCATCAGCCAGCATTTTCCATTTAACACCAAAAGAAGCTCGCCACCACCACCAGCATCTGCCACCATTTTTCCACTCTCGCCACCATCAGCCAGCATTTTCCACTTAATGCCAAAAGAAGCTCGCCACCACCACCACCATCTGCCACCATTTTTCCACTCTCGCCACCATCAGCCAGCATTTTCCACTTAACACCAAAAGAAGCTCGCCACCACCACCACCATCTGCCACCATTTTTCCACTCTCGCCACCATCAGCCAGAATTTTCCACTTAACACCAAAAGAAGCTCGCCACCACCACCACCATCTGCCACCATTTTTTCCACTCTCGCCATCATCAGCCATTATGACCACCACAGTTTCCACCACATCCACTATTGTTTCCACTTTGTCCACCAAGAATTCCAGCATCCACCAACCCACGATTTTCAATAGGGAGGTATACATTCTGCTTGACTGCATGAGTAACTCAAGTTTTCTGCAAGCCTGACTGGACTGATATAAGCGCAGTCCCAAGCAAACTTGGCCGACCATCGCTTTTTGGCCAATGTCGCCCCTTGCTTGGCTACAGGTGCGGTGCGGACCTAACTGGCCGTGAAAGCATGGCCAGTAGACAGGCCGACCTAATCTGCTGACCACAGCTGCACATATGGCTCACTGCACCGGCATTGCACACGCGTACAGAATCAACGACCGAAACATGCTAATACCTCATTGTCGCTGTCAATCGCTAACACACGCAGCATTATGTCGAAGCAGGATTTGATCTCTGCTTTTCTGGATGACAGTAAATCTGATATCATTGCCTTCACAGAAACTAAGCTAAATCCTGCTATCAGTGACGATGAGATATTCGCCTCAGCTAACAGTTATCACATCTACAGGTGTGATCGCACTGGTAAAAGAGGAGGCGGTGTTTTGGTCGGCATAAGGAAAATCATTACTTCATTTTTGGTCAACACTAATTCTGGCCTCGAAATATTTTGGGTAGCTTGTTCAGTCCCTTCCTCCAAAATCCTTGTAGGCTGCTGCTATCGTACGCCGGACGCGGACTCTTCTTTCATTAATATGCTACGCGACAGTATAAACAACGCTTCCAAAATTTTCCAAGCCGATATATTTTACTTATTAGGCGACTTCAACTTTCCGCTCATTGATTGGGCCACACTGTCATCGCCCTGTCACATGTCAGTTGAATTTCAACCTCTTTCAAACTGTTCTGAAACCTACACGTGGTCCGAACACTCTTGATCTTATCCTCACGACCGCTCCGGAAACAATACGTAATACAGATTACTTGGACGGTTTCAGTGGCCATAATTTACTCCAAGTAGATATAAACATACCCCTTCTCGTAGCCGGTGTACATACAAAACAAATTCGGGACTATAATAAAGGCGAGTATCAGGAAATTAACACACAACTAAGGTTTTCCGAAAACACTCTCCTGCCGTATTTCCACAATAGATCAGTCGAAGAGAACTGGCTATTTTCAAGCAAGTTTTGTGTACGCTAGTTGACAAGCATGTTCCACTGGTTAAAATTAGCAATGGTAAATCAAATCCACGGTTCAATAAAAAGCTTCTCAGAATGCGGAATAAGAAAAAATGGCTTTACAATAATGCTAAGTGCTCGGGTAGTTCTTCTTCTTGGCTTAAATATAAAATCTACATAAAAGCATATTGCGCAGCTTTAAGTCCGCCTAAGGAGAAGTATTATTCGAATGATCTACCCACACTACTGAAAAACAACCCAGCTAAATATTGGAAAGTCATAAACCCTACCAGCGAAAACCAACACATCTCATTGCACGACTGCAACAACGTCCCTCTCCCAGCTAGCCAGTGTCGAGCAGCATTTAATTCATTTTTCACTTCTGTCTTCACGAAAGAGAATAGTACCAACATACCCAACGTAGCTGAGTTCGATTACCAATTTATGGAACCAATATACATTCAATTAGAGGGTATAATTACAGCCATAAATAATCTTAAGCTATCGTCTTCATGCGGCGTGGATGGAATCAACTCAAAGGTGCTAAAGAATACAGTAACGGTCTCAAGCAAAATACTACTTCATATATTCCGGCAGCCTCTCGAAACAGGCATGATACCGTTTGATTGGAAGTTGGCGAAAATAATTCCAATATTCAAAAGTGGAAATAAAACCTCATGCGAAAATTACCGTCCTATTTCGCTTACGTGTATTTGTAGCAAAATTCTAGAGCACATCATCGCTTCACATATTTACAGGCATCTGGAATTCAATCATTTCTTTTTCAAAAATCAGCATGGTTTCCGAAAGGGCTTTTCGTGTGAGACTCAGTTGTTTGAACTTACCACAGAGCTTCATGCAAATATGGACAATAATTATCAAACTGATAGCGTGTTCCTCGACTATTCGAAGGCGTTTCACAGGGTTGCACACTGTCGCCTGATATCGAAACTTTCCGCCCTGAAATTAGACTCCCTTACATTATCATGGCATCGCAATTTCCTTTCGAATCGTCAGCAGTACACAACAGTTAACCATTTCTCTTCTTCCCTATCTGACGTTTCATCAGGTGTACCACAGGGCAGCGTACTCGCACCGTTGCTTTTCCTCATATTCATCAATGATCTTCCGCAGCACGTCTCTTCTTGCATCAGGGTGTTCGCTGACGACTGCATTATTTACCGTCCAATCAAGAACAGAGAAGATCACCTGTCACTCCAAAACGACCTCGACGTAATTAATGGTTGGTGTAGCACATGGCTCATGACAATAAATGTCTCTAAATGCAAAGTAATGTCATTCACACGTAAACCTACACTCTTAATCTAGTTACACATACTACATAAGGGGAACTTTTTTTGCAAAAAGTTCCCCTTATATAGGAGTAACACATGAACTGGATAAAATTTTATTTATGTAGAACATTGTTGCTCTGATGTAAGAGAAACCATGTTCCCCACATTATTACCTGGAACAATGTTCCTCTTCTGTGCAGAATGATATAGGTGAAGCCGTGTTCCACATATATATTTACGGAACGCTGTTTTGTATAAATAAACTGCTATATTATCAGGAACAATAGTCCATATATTAATATCTGGAACACTGTTTCAGCTAGCCAGGCCACCGACGGTGTTCAGCTGCAGGAAGCAACTGTAAAAAATTGTGCAAGAAGTTTTGCTGGAAAATGGTGCTAAAACAAAGTCATGCTGTTTCAAAATTAAAATACACCTATTCAGTAGTAGGAAACCACTGTAAAGATTACACATATGCTTGATACTTTATTGCTTGATACAGATGCTTGATACAGATGCAGATACTTGATACTTTATTACATAAAAGCCATTTTACACAATTTAATCAGAACCGCAGAAATGCAAGAACAAGAACGTCAAAGCAGATTACTAAACAAGCAACAGACATATACTTCACAGCACAAAACGACTAAGGAGTAATACTGAAGGCTACATGCCAGCAATACAATGTGTAGTCAATGAAAAGACTGCTGAATGATACCATTATACAAGATCATACTTTCGTTTGACCTTTATATCTTAAAAAAGCACTAAAAGCAGGAACACGAATATAGCAAAAGCAAGAGCAGGTCCAACAAAAAGCAACATTCTGTTATCACAAAACATTCAAACATATTGAGATGTCTTAGCACCACTGCCACAATGACAAGGTAGTGCTCTGAAATTCTCGATTGCTTCCAGTACCGCTCACAAATTATAAAACACATAAAGACACACTTTTCTCAAAATGATACTTCTCTGCCTGACTAGATAATACTAAAATATAAGGCAGCTTCTAAGCTGAAAGACAGGTACAGACTTTCCTTGAAACTAAACCTGCTGCCAAGCATAAACCTTCCAGCATAAGCTATTATCACAGATTGCAGTTCGCAATTACTGAGTATTTGGTGGTGTATCGTAAATTTTTTTAACGAAACCACTAAAACCACTAAAGAATGCTTTTTACAGCATATCTCTACTACATTGCTATAGCACCGAGCACCAGAGCCAAGCAAACACAAGCACTAAACAGCTAATCCACTGCATCAAACAGAAACATTGAACGAGGAGTAATTCAGAAGGCTACGTGGAGGCAAGAACAAGATGTGTCGCCACTAAAAAAAGCTGAGAGGAACGCTCTGTAAAAGAGGTAAAAACTTTGTTTACCCTTACATGTTTAGAACGGAAAGCTGCTTCTTTTGCATTGTTTGTGCTGAGAGAACAACAAAAAGATGCTACACGCAGCATCTAGACAGCTAAGTAGTCCTTGCAGGAGAATGTTTCAACTGCTTCAACAGCAGCTTAAGTTTGTGTGACATCAAGCAGCGTGCAAAGTGCTCTCTCTTAAATAATGCTGCCTGGATCATACCCAAGGTTTGACCAAATGCGTGTGGGTACGTGACATCCAAGACAAAGTAAAGTGTTAGGCAGATGATTAGAGCATGCTCCACGATGATCCCGCCGCCAGATGAATGGTGTGGCCTTTGTAGATGACTTTGTTTTCTTCATCTTGCGTGATGATACAAGGGCCTGGGATATACAGGCACGTCTAGTTCATGTGTCCCCTTAAAAAGAAGCTTTGGTTCACTGCCACGCAGAAAAAATCTCCTACGGTATTTGCCAGAACTGATAGCTATTAAACTTTTATAAACAGGTATCCATAACTTCGCATAAACTGAACAAAATGGAATTATATTTAAAAAGCAGTTCTTTTGCTAAACCGTAAATGTGACATAGATCGGTCATTTATACTAAACCTCCTAAAATAGGGTCTAGCACATGAGTAAAGGCGTGTTGGCATTTTGAGCATAATGAACGCTTACCAATGTGATCAGAGCAAATTTGGCTTTTTTTGGCCGAAGGTACTTGTCAATTTCAATGAAGCTTGTTCGGTCTAGTGTTTATCGGAAATCTTGAAGCTTGGCTTCCATGTGTCCAACCTGACTTCAGCCTCAAGTGCAAGCTGCAAAAATGTACGCAGAGCACTCAGTATACTCAGGAGGCTTGACACAGTGACAAGGCTCAGTCTCTGGAATTAGAAATTTCTCCCTTGCGCTATGCAGTAGGTTTCGAAAATGGTGTCAGAAAGCTAGCAAGGTTTCTATTTAAAACAGGAATCAGTTTCCAAAACACAAAAACAGCAGTGCTACAATGCTTCGGCATTTGTGTGGAAATGTGGACATTAAATGAGGCCCTGAACCACTTTTTTATGAAAATGACGAAATGCATTTGAAGTGAAAATAGGGTATTTCAGAAATACATCGCCGCAAGAAGTACTTCAATGCGTTCGGCGGAAGCAGAATTCTTGGCAATCAAACCCAGTCTCCGGTGTGCTCCCATTCCTTTTTCAATGTTTTGCACTGCGAAAGCTACGGCAGAGTGGGGTGTGCCCACAAAGCTCCCCCTTCTAATTGTCATCATGGCACGCAGTGCAAATTTCATTCACGACTTCCAATTTCGGTGCCTACACCACGCTAAACGTAACCCAAACGCCGTTGTCATCAGCTAGCCACAATGTACTTAGCCAGTGGACTTGTGGCGGCATCATACGGCAGCTGCGGTATCGACGCTGCGTAGCTGACCACAGCCACCAATAGCACCCGCCTAAGTGAATGTGCTTTATGACAAAATAAAGCACACAGAAGAGTGAGGAACATGGTTTCCATTAAAACAAGAGCGTTTGTGATAAAGGTAACTTCGCGCTCCGCTTGTGAGCCCCACAAGTCGCGCCCAAGTGCAAAATTTGGCTGAGATGTTCAAAGTAGATACGCCATTCACTGAATATTTTTTTTCGCAAAGGCGAGTGGTCGTTAAGGGCCCCTCTAAAGAAAGAATTCAGCCTATGTAGCATTGCTCAAAGTATCAACTTTTCCCACTGTAATAAACTTTACCAAATCAACTAGAAGGCATGGTAGACAAGACACCCAATGTGCACACTGCATGCAGCACTCTATTGTCATGTGGTGTACTTACTTTGGGATCCATCACTACCATAAATTCTTTAAAAAAGTGAAAACTGTCATAGCATTTATGAGAAATGGCAAGTCCATGGCAACCCCCTGTGTACTAACCACATGAATTTTGGACCCTTTGGACCCTTTGGACCCTTTCTGCACAATCCCCAGAATTGGCCTACCGAGCTTTTTGCGGACGACTTACGGAGTTACGCCTAGCTTAAACCGCTGCGCTGTTAAAAGTGACGTGTACAGGGGGAACGTCCATTCTGCACTATAAGTCACGCCCGCCCGAGTGCTGGGCAGCGCTGAGCAGCCCAGTACTCGGGCGTGCGTGACATACAAGTTAGCTGCGCCTCACTCCGGACGAGTACCTGTTTTGCTTCTATTTCGCTAGCTCTGCGGGACCCGCCTGCCGATTTTGAACATGTTCTTGCAAAAGGCGTCCATTAAAAAAGCTTTTCAAAAACTAGCAACTTTTTTCCCGTCAAGTTCGAAATGCTTAAGCTTCCTTTTTATTCGTTGTGACTGCGCACTGCGATTGCCTGAGTGCGAGGAGAACATATGTCGTCGCTTAGCTTCTTCGCCACATGCTTTACTGCACTGCATGTTTTCAAGTGGAACATAAGAAAAAAGAAGTATCTCGCTCACAAGGCTTAAGTGGAATGGGAAAAAAAAGTAACGGTAACAGAGAAGGTGCACGGGTCCATTCGTTTCACCTGCACTTCGTGAACCGGTTCACGGTGGCGCTGCACTCCGGCATTCGTTTCACGAGTTCAACATGGCGGCGTCGGCACCGCGGTATTCGTTTCGTAAAAGTGCAGCCGTGGTCGCAAGGCTAGTTCACGAATTCCCTGCACTTACTCATGAGGTAGTGTTGAGTCCGTGCAGCACAAAATGGCTGGAGCCGCAGCAGACGACGCAGCCGACAGCATTCGTGGCTATTTTAACGGCGCCCAACAAATACGTCAGTGAACGCTTTCCGGTAGTTTCAAATGCCAGGGAGCGTAAGCGGCGGCGACTTTTACCAATCACAACCTCCACAATTCGCGAGACAACCGACCATAGCAGAGGGTTTGCACGACATCTGCACTCTCGTATTCGTTTCGGCATCTCGTCGCTGCTGCACTTTCTGAAACGTTCCCTGCACGACGACGGAACTCAGACGAATGGACCGAATGGACCTCAAGTCGTTGATCCCCATAGCGTCGCCATGTTCCACTTAAATGAAGAAAAAAATAAATAAGTGAAGACACTGCGATTACTGATACTCATATTATTCGCCGAAGAGCCAGATGCAGCCGACCAAGAGCTTCGCAGTTGGCGGATTGGCGGTTGGCGGTTGGCGCGTTGGCGTCTGATTTCGTCGCTTCCAGAGTTGTGGCGCTACGTTCGATAGCGATGAATTCAACTTCAGCCGATGGAGCCGGTTTGATAGTTTTAATTTCTTCCAATGCTTAAGCCATACTCCGGATATACTGTAGTTATCCTAAATTCTCCCACGTCCTATATTTCACAATAAGTGTCGGTCAGTTTGGTTTTGTGAAGGCGGTGTGTGAATGGTCTTCTTTTTATAGCGTGCTATTCCCTGCAGAAAACAAACATCGTGCTGAATGCTCTAGTGACAAATGCTATTTCGGCTTTAGCAATTCGTAATCATTGTGAACATTGCGACTTGGAATATTGAAATTCAACGCCATTTATAGCTCACCGGCAAGTGATTAGATCATTCTTTACCAGGGGGTGTAGGTATAAACAAACGATGCCGCCGTGTCATCGCTTTCGTTCTCGAGAACCATGATGACTGATTACCCCGCGCTGATGATCAAACAAAGGATTATTGCAAATCTTTCATTCATGTGATATATGGCGAACTCACAACCCAGATTTCTCTCGCCGGCTGGCATCCCACACTTCGCTTACGCTATACAATCTTTGTTCAGTAAACATGGACGAGGCGGGAGGCGATTTCGCATGCGTTTTCAACCACGCTTTCTGGCATACAACGTAAAACTAGAGTGTCTCTGACTGCTAAAAAAAGCCATCGAGCTTGGTCCCTATGTAACTTTGGCACCACATATGGTCTCTCCATACTTCAAAATTAACAATGACCGAATCGTCATTGTCTGATTATTGCGGGATAAATTTGTCAGTTCTTTCATTTGCATTTATTTCAATCGCATCGTCCTCGCATATCGTCAGTACGTATCATGCCACTAACATTATAATTGCTGTGATTGGGAAATAATTAGAATGTTCAGAGAAGATATTGTTCTCTGATGCACTAATTTTTGCGTGATCGACAGCACCCTCTCCGCTTCGTGTAAAAGCATGCCGCCCAATACGATGCGAGAATCGATAAATAAAGAACAGCAAAATCTGGTGCTTTGAAAAAGTAGTTATGGTGCAAATCATGTCTATTGCTACATGAATTGTCGATGTAATGTTCTGTCTCCCTTTGGCCTGCAAGAAGGTATACAATGGACAGAATGGGCGCTGCTTAAATGTGCGCCTGCGATAGCACCACAATGCGCAGAAGTCTGCTCCGGGGTTGCATGTCTACTCATTCTGCAAAATGTGGCTGCGCTGCCGAATTTCAGCGCACTTCAGTTTCGTATCGTCATCATGACATAGAAGCGAGGATATAGACGCTGAGTTCATCGTCTATATCTCTATTAAATTGTTAAATTTCTTTTCTAGATGACGCTTGAACTTGGTTAACTTTGTTTCTCTCCACTATCTTCCTCATCTATTTATATTTTCTCTCGTATTTATACTTTAATTGGGTGAGTAAATTTCAGTTTTAGTCTACGCCTCTTTTGTCTCGCTCTTCTCTGTTGGGTGTCTTTGCGTTTCCAAAAGAAACCATGAGCCCAATACTCCGCCCCCCTTTCCAACCAGACCTAATCGTCCCACTAAGCAAAATTAACTCTCGTTAACTTTGTGCGTGAGCGAAACCTCACGTCGGCGTTTCAATGAAGCGAAAAGTTAAAAGTTAGCAAGACTACTTTCCCGTCAAGTTCTAAATGCTTAAGCTTCCTTTTTATTCGTTGTGACTGCTCACTGCGATTGCCTGAGTGCGAGGAGGACATATGTCGTCACCTAGCTTCTTCGCCACATGCTTCACTGCATTGCATGCTTTCCCCCAAGTGGAACAGAAGAAAAAAAGAAGTATCTCGCTTACAAGGCTTAAGCGGAACGGGAAAAAAGTAACGGTAACAGAGTAAGTGGAACAAGTCGTTGATCCACATAACGTTTCTATGTTCCACTTAAATGAAGAAAAAATAAAGGAAAAAGTGAAGAGACTGCGATTATCGATACCCATATTATTCGTGAAAACGCCGGATCCGCATAAAAATTGGGTTCGTTCCAGTAAAAATATGTGGAACGTTAGTTTTACCCGGAACCTATGTGTAACCGGTTAAGAGTGTAGCATATCCGAATTCTCTTACAGCATTAATCATTCCATTCTATCGACTGCAACACAATATCGGTACTTGGGCGTAATACTGACACCTAATCTATCCTGGTCCGACCACATTAGGGCAATCTCTGCCAGTGCCTCGAAATCACTGGGTTTCTTGAGACGTAACTTGAAAGCTGCACCACCGAGCATTCGCAAATTATCTTACTTAACACTGGTTCACCCTCAACTAGAATATGCCTGTTCGAGTTGGTCTCCCCATCAAAAGTACTTAATTGATTCATTGGAAAGAGTCCAGAATAGAGCGAGCCGCTTCATTGCCAATAACTACAGTCCGCATTCCAGTATATCACAAATAAAACAGGAACGTTTACTCCCGCTCTTGAACATTCGTCGCGATATTGCCTTTCTGTCATTCTTTCACAAAATTACATCCTCCCGAATCACCGTTACTGGTCTGAAAAAACCATATCTCACTTCAGGCAGACTACACAATCATCTTAGCTATTCCCGTGTATACGGCTCAACAAACGCGTTCAATCAGTCCGCACTTCCACGTGCTATCCGTCTGTGGAACAGCTTGCCTGACGACATTGCATCCCAGACAACTTTGATACATTCCGTCACATCTTATCAAGCCACTTCACAAGCCTCAGCAAGTAGATGCCGTATCATAATTCATTGGTCCGTATTGGTCCGTTTTTGTGATTGCCACATCCATGTGCGCGAGGATTCTGCCTTGTGGCCGCTGCATGCGCGGGAAATGCAGTTTCGTTCACGGTTACCATGCGTGAATCTTTTGTACATGCTGAACTTTTGTACATGTTGATGCTTTTTGTTTTGTACATGTTGATGCTTGTTGTTTGACTTATTATTTTGGAATTGTTTCTTTTGTATTTTATTTCCAGTTTGGAGGTATATATGTATTGCCCCCCTTAGTCAATTGTTTCTTTTGTATTTTGTTTCTAGTTTGACGTATATATATGTACTGCCCCCCTTAGTCAATTCTTTCTTTTGTATTTTATTCCAGTTTGTCGTGTATACCAGTTTGAAGTGTATATATGTATTGCCCCCCTTACTGAATGCCCCCCATGGGGCCTGTAAGGTACTTGGAAATAAATAAATAAAAATAAATAAATTAGCTTGGCTGGCTTGGCCGCCGACGCTGGGACGAGGTAGCAGGCCGGTGTAGCACCGAGCGCGCGGTTATTGATTGGCCCGGGAGTCGTATGTACGTCGGGCCAGCCTTAGTGGCCGAGCGCGCTTGCGGACTACCGTTTCTTTCTGTTTTTTGTTTTTTTTTCTCGCTTCGCGGCCGCCATAGTTTCGCCTCTTCGCCTTCTCTGTAGCGCGCAAGGACGCGGGCATGAGATCACGTTGTTGCAAAAGTAAAGGTCTCTCTGGTTTGAACTTTGCAACATGGATTACATGGAGTCAGGTGCGAGAATTATTGGTTCCTTAAACAAATGCTAAACGCATAGTGAGCCCAAAAGTTTAGTCATGTTTTTTAAGCCGCGAATATTTTTCAGCGCGATTTCAAAGAAAGAATAGCGGGACGAAACGTTCAGTTTGGGGGACCAGTGCCGCCCGGAAAGTTCGCCTATTCTTCCGTCTTGGCCTATGACCTAGTACTGGCAACGTAGTAATGAAGTTCCCGCGCATAGAAACAGAGCACGTCCTCCGTTGCTCAGAAGATGCATATTTCATATACCAAACGAATGTGTAGTGCACAAGTATATTCCATGGCACAATGCCATGCTTTTCGCGCGTCAAGAGCATAGCAGGAAACACATTTGCGTTATCTTAATATTCTGACAAACTCCCCCAACGGTCAGAAGCGTATGGTGACCCTGGACATCCAAGGCACAGTAACCATCTCAGACGGACGCTGCAAAACAAGACCAAGCAATTAGTTTCACCCCAGCATCACTCAAGTTGGACTCGCTACCAACGAGACAAGGAGCAGCAGCCGCTTCCCCCCGCATTGCCGTGGAAGCGCAGAAGGAGCAGCGCGCCGGTTCTCAAAGAAATATTGCAACGAGTATCGCCCGTATCGGCCCGTAACGTGATCGCCTCTTCAGGGCGCGCGTTCATTAGCGAGTTTTAGTATAGCGGATAAAAGCAAACGCAAGGATTTAGCGTTAGCGTTAGCGTTGCGTGCTCCTTAACTGCGCATGAGCACAACGTAAGCGTAGGCCGAGCTCTTACGTACGAACGCTATTTCTGGAATATAGCGTTCAACGCTAACGCACGCAAGAGATCCCGTACGTAGGGCAAGATGGCGGTGCCTGTAGAAGCGAGAGCCGTCCACTTCGAATCTTTGTAGCCGTCGTCCTGCATTATTAAACTTATTCATTCCCTAATAATGTTCGTATTTGATTTAGACTTGAGTAATGAGGCTTCGCCAACTGTGTACCGCCGATAAAATAGCTCCGTTTTTGAGATACAAAGTGGATTTGCGCTTCAGAAGGCTTAGCAAGATTTGTTTGCAAGGTTCGCTCATGTTTTCCGTAGCAGCGCAGAGATGGCGACGCTGTCTTTAGTCGCCTCTTTCCAAGATACGGCCACAAGTCAAGCAGATACATGTCAGGCTTCCTTTCCCTTCATGCCTTTCGCGGCAGTGCATGAATTGTGACGCGTGATGCGTCCCAGCTTAAAAAGGCCAGGTAATAGGGGTCTTGAAGAATTCTCGAACGCGGCATGTCGACAGAAACCAATGTGTCAGAACTCAACACTTCTGCAAACGCGACATGGAGACGCAACAGTGGTGACTTTGGATCAGCTCGACTTGGTGGCGCTTTTGTGGATTCTACAGTGCATTTAGTGTTTTGATGTCTAGATGGCGCCGTATGTGCTTGCGTTAGCGTTAGCGGGAATGCCTTCCGCTGTACTAAAAGACCACCAGTTGACACGCAGCGCGTTCCCTTTTAGCGTTAGCGTTGAGACGCACGCTAACGCTAACGTAAGCGTTTCCCGCTATACTAAAACTCGCTATTGTAACGTGGGAAATTTATAGCAGCGCAGGTGCAGAAATATAGTCATCAAATAACCTGCGTCTTAGAGGCCATGTGTTGGACCGACTTTGCGAATAACAGAAGTGTCAAGAAGTGCTTCGAATGCCAATTTCGTCTGCATGGCGTATTTTCATCCTCCGTGCATGCATAGCGTGCGCTGTTTTTTTTTTTTAAATGCGAAGCATTTCTTAGCGAACTTCTGCGACTTTGAGCGTATCTATCTATCTATCTATCTATCTATCTATCTATCTATCTATCTATCTATCTATCTATCTATCTATCTATCTATCTATCTATCTATCTATCTACCTACCTATCTAGCCGCCTACGACGTTGTGCTCTCCTGGTCGCTTGGTTAATCGAATGTACACCAAAATTGGTATAGCGTAACATGACTGTATGACGAACATCAATGACAAGTCATAACATGGAAATCATGACACGCATGTCATGTACAGCATGATTTACATGTCACGCTCATGGTGCGCTGGCGGCCGTTTCGCTAGTTTGACATACACCAGAATTGCTATCTTGCGACGTGACTGTGTGACGAACATAAATAACACGAGTGAACACGAAAATCATGACACGCATGTCATGTACAGCATGACTTACGTGCCACGCTCATGGGGCACTGGCGGCTGTTTCGCTAGCTTGATCTACCCCGAAATTGGTATCTTGCGACGTGGCTGTGTGACGAACATAAATAACACGAGTTAACACGAAAATCATGACACGCATGTCATGTACAGCATGACTTACGTGCTACGCTCATGGTGCGCTGGCGGCCGTTTCGCTAGTTTGATATACACCAAAATTGGTATCTTCCGACGTGACTGTATGACGAATATAAATAACAGGAGTTAACATGAAAATTATGACACGCATGTCAGGTACAGCATGACTTACGTGCCATGCTCATGTGGCACTGGCGGCCGTTTCGCTAACTTGATCTACCCCGAAATTGGTATTGCGTGACGTGACTGTGTGACGAACTTAAATAACACGAGTTAACATGAAAGTCATGAGAGACATGTCATGTACAGCATGACTTCCGTGCCACGCTCATGGTGCGCTGGCGGCCGTTTCGATAGCTTGATCTACCCCAAAGTTGGTACTGCGCGACGTTACTCGGTGACGAACATATATAATAGGAGTTAACATGAAAACCAGGACACGCATGTTCCTCAGTGACATACAAGACGATGTGTGCAGCTCTTTGCTGGCTGCTTCGCATTACATCGATTCCCAGATTGCGTGGGATCTGCCGGCTTTTTTCTGAACGTCATCTGTATCGCACTCCTCCATTCACAATTCATTATACGGAAACATCAAATACATTGTGAAAATCTTTTGCTCTGGCTATACGTATCCTTTTGTGTTGTGCTCGTGTAGAGGGCTCGAACATTTTCACAATGAATTCTAGTTCTCCTTTCCGTTTTACGGCGAAACATCGTACATTTTTACTCTGTGTATATTATTACTTTCAAATCTATTGTGCATATGCTTGATGGCAAAAGATTATTCACGGAGAAAATATATAGTAACCACTTTTAAAGTTTCGCGCCTTTTCACTTGGCTAGGAGCAAGTGATTGTCTCCTGTTTTGTTTTCCCGGGAGGGAAAACTCTGCTTTTTCCCGCCATTTTGCGGCCAGCACGGGAAAGAAATTCGATACCCGCTTCTGCTCGGCGAGGGCGGTGCGCATTCACAGCTGGGCCCGTATTCTCAAACGATCGCAAAAGGCAATAGTGTCGCGTTTGGTGACGTAGAATCTGATGCGTTCAATAACTGAAGAAACACTTGCCTGTGACGTCATTGTTGCACTGGCCGTTGGTGTTACGAATGTCTCACAACACAGGAGTGAGTGTACCGTACAGCGCAGAGCGACCCGAGTGCGGCGTTTTCGAGCGCATGCTGTCTTCTACGCAGTGGCCAGGCTTGGCTGTGGCTACTTGAAATATAGCACGTGTTGAAAGTGCCTTCAACGTTTTTTTGTGCGATTGCTTAATGCACAGTATAATATTTAAAGAATGCAACTTTGCGTGAAATGTATTTTCGTTGCAAGTTTAACACGGCATACTCGTAGAGTTCAGCTGTAGTGTGCCGCCGCAGCGATATCGTCTCAACATCTCGGCATGTTGCCGGCTCGCGATAAGGCACTCGAGCAACGCACGGTTCATGTTCCTAGGACGTTCAAACCACGAAAAAACAGGTGCTGGCAAAGAACGAGTACTGATAACACCCCATAGTAATGCTCGCTGAAAGCTTCAGCGCAAAAAAATGCTGCGTACAATCACCGTGGATTGAATACTAGAAGCTACCGCCTACGTCACTGAAATGCTAGTCTTCACCACCAACCGACGGTAATGAGGTGTGTTCGTTTATTCCAGGCATTGCGGGAGCGCCGTAGAGCACCGTCACGTCGACGGAAATACTAGATGGTGCCCTCACTTTTCCTGTTTTGGTCAATAGCCAATCAGCGCACACCAAAGGCGATATTTTTGCGATTGTCGCCTTTTGAGAATACGACCCTAGGTGTGAACGTAAGAGGGTGAGTGTCTTCGTCGAATGCGTCATTTCGGCGGGTAAGAAAGGGAAACGAGACAAGTGATAAGCGGATCGAGCGTACCCCTCCACCTTCTCGCCCTTCGAGATCTTCGCGTCATATCACAGGAACCTTGATATGACGCGTAATTGCGCAAGTAGCGCAAGGAAAAAAAAAGTTGCGCAACATAAATGCATAGCTTTTTCGCTTTTATTTATTTGTTTCCTCCACGTGTAAAGATATTTTTTTAGATGATCAGTTGAAAATTCGTGGAAGAACATCCCGCCACCAAGCGACACAACTGAGCGACACCGACGATATGACGTCATCGCCAGATCAGCCATGGCGCTTATCGAAGAAGGGCAGATCTCATAAGTGTTTCGGTGGCATCTGTTTCTGCTTATTCACTGCGAAAAGTTGTGGTATTGAGCGATATTTTGTGTGACAGCGGCGCTTTTCAGCACGGCAATACGGTGTGCACTGCAGCAGATGTCGACAGCAAGGTGAGAACCCTCACTTTTCTGTTCCTCGATGTACTGCGTAGTAAGGTTGTCGGCCCCGCTAGTGCGCAGTTAGGCTTAGGGTACGTTGGATGTCGCAACTGCGCCATAGCTAGGAATCGGGCGCTTCGACGTAAACTTATGACAGGTTCCTGACGATTTTCATATCCCCAGGTGTGCATTTCTTTTGGCACTCGCGTTATCAGATGACGATGGTTGGGTGTAAACTAATGGACTAGCGTGTTGAAAACGCAGGGAGCGTTTGATGCGATCAAGCGATAACGCGCGTCGCTCACGTTTTTAAAACGCCTGGCGCAAGATAACTTGCAGAAGCGCGAAGATAAGTACCGCGTGCCTCGAAAATTCTCGGATCGGCACGGAGGAAAATGTTTTCGCCTCGCGCATTTATTTCGAGCTCTTCTAAAACGTTTTCATCTGAGATAACGTGCCGGTTGGGGCAGTATAGTACGTGGCATTCTATCGCGGATGCCGGATATGCGTGCTCGTTGGTTTGAAGGCGCGTAGAATAAGGTCGTGTAATGTAACGCTTTATATCATGAGAGCATGGAGCACTCCTCACAATGCGATGTTGCGACGTTCGTAAAAGAAAATTACCATTGTTTCTAATTTCACGCGTCAAACGGTTGTGCCCTTCGCGTCTCCTTATATTTTTCCCATTTCGATTTTTTGCTCAGCTGACGCAGACCAGTGGAGCTTCGCGAGGCAACAACCGCACTATACTTTGGTGCGGCTACAACGCAAGAGGGCAGGTTGCATTGAATAAACGTTTACTGTGTGGTTTTTTTCTCGCTTTTTTTTACCGTGGCAAATAAACATCACAAGACGTCTTCTGTCTATTTTCCGGAATTGCGCGTAACCTAGAGGGCAGCTACAATGACGGCTCGTGAATAATTCTTGCACTCTCGTGTATTCTCATGATAAAAAAAAATCTCACATTGGCCATTCAGAAATGTAACCCAGAGACCGGCTGTAGCGATAAAAAAAACAAGGCAGAAAAATAATGACGGACGTAGGAAAACTACGCGCGCACAAGGAACCAAAACCGAAACTTGCAAGTCGCTGCTCATAAGCAACGACTTGGCATCTCAATGCATTTCACGAGATGGGTAGTTTTCTCTCGATTCCCTTGCTCTCTATTCGGCCGCATGACGTAATGGCAGCGACCATTCTACGCAGTTTTCCTTCCTCTATGGGCGCGCTTGTTCTTCACTCACGCTGTCGGGCGAGAGACTCTCCTCTCCTGCCACGCATGCTAACGGCTCGCATAGCACTCTTTGGTCGCATCGTCGACTGCGTCGTTTTTCGGCGGCAGCGTCCGCCCCTTAGGCGCCCCACTCGATAGCTTGAAATTGAAAACAGCAGTAATACCAAGTGAAATGAAATAAAATGAAAAGTTTTATAACCTCTGATGGGCAGCAAAACTAAATCCCATATACATTTAATTCACATGTGACACGGCCGACTTACCGTCTCGTGCACCGTAACATTAACATTTAAGTAAACTAAGCTAAGCTGAGGTCGAACGAGCGTTAGGTAAGATAGTTTACGAATTTCGTTAATAAAATTACGTAACATGCGGCGTAGGCGAATTACCTGGACAACTTACGCATATATGCATGCAGTGTGTGCTCGTCACGACAGAGTGGTATACTTAGATTATTAGCAACTAGATATCTTTGTCGAGGATCTTGCGAAATAGGAGTGTTATTTGTGTTAAAAGTGCTTTAGTATGCTTGCGTCTTAGTATGCTTGTGCAGCAGTCATTTTCTCGTCAGGAAACTGTTTGTATTCTTATCGTAACTATGGTTTCACAATTTGTTGTATTACATGGATTATTGTTGCAGTGTCCGTTCTGAGCAGCTTCCCGGATGCATCCCTGTCCACTGTAGGAAAAGTGAAAAGGTGGCTCATTGGCGCGAGCGACGGAGACGGTGGTCGTAACAGGAGGCGACAGAAACGGAAGACATCAATGTAGAGCCACCTTGACACCACGCATGGCACCTCGACCGAAAGACATTTGTTTTGACTAGTCTTAAAACATTATTTGTGATCTATAACATTATACTTATATCCGTCTGATTTTTTATTGAGCGAAGCGCTTGCATGGGTGGGTGCCAATATTTCATACAGCGTCAGCAGCAGTTGTATTTGTCAATTTTAGGGCCACGATGTGTACACTCAAGTACAGTTGGGCTTAGTTGTCTAACAATGCAAACAATCATATTTGTGTAAAATGATTTCGTTATTATTACTTCTCATCATTTGAAGCAATAATTCAGCGCAAAGGCACTCAATTCATCCAGTTTGCCTCAAGCGTTGCGTAAAAATGCAAAAGTGAAAGTAATATTGCTTATAGGCTCCGTGCAGACGTAACTCCGCTCGGCTTCCCTAGCGGCAAGAAGCGCAGATTTGGCGGGATGCTCTGACGCGCTCGCAATGGGGTGAAGTCGAGGTACTAGGCCTTTTACGATGACTACACTTTTCGTGCTTCTCGCGCTTGGCTAGTGACCAGAGCGACGGTACGTCCGCGTTATCAACGCGATCAGTCAGCCGCAGGTGGTGGACGATAAGAATAATTTGCACACAACATCGCTCCGCGATTGCACCCCTGCTCGCTCCACGCTCCCGCTGTGACGACGCGAGGTATTTGCGCGGGCAGTTCGTTTTGTGCCGGTTCCGCTGTTCGTAGGAATGCCGAACTCCAGGAATAATTGCTGCGTTGTTGGGTGCAATAACCCCTACAGGAATTCTCTGGGCACGCGTTTTTACCGGTTTCCATTTAGAGAATATGAACGGAATCGGCGTGAACGGTGGATCGCACTCGTTCGACGACAAAAGTGAGTTTTGTAAAGAGATGTTTTTTTTTTTTCTGGGGTCGCATTTGCCCGTGATTGTTGATCTGCCGAGCAACACCTCTTCCACGACGCCGTGAACGTGCCCCGCTTCGAGGAGGTCCCTGCCCTTCTTCAGATTAGCTCCTCGGAGGAAACTATATCACGTAGCTCTCTGAATCCAAACGTAATAATAATTGGCACGCCTTGCAGTGCCATGGCAGCAAAACACGAGCCACGACGACGAACTCGGCTGCACTGAGAAAGTCGGCGCATTGAATGCAGCGCCATGGCCGTTCGATGGAAAGCGTTTTTTCATTCAGTGGCCGTGACAGTGCAATTGCTGATATCGCCAGTTTCAAGCTGCCGCTGAGTTCGCTGCCGCGTTAGCCCGAGGGTGATAAGCTGTGATTGTTTAGTGAGCGAGACGGCCCGCGTTACACGTGCGTAGTTTCGCTCAACGGGCTCGTCACCTCCGTTGTCTTCCGCCAGCTCATGCATTTAATGCTGCCGCGTTCGCCTGAGGATACACGAGGCCTGGCGAAAAGAAGCACCCGCGCTAACGCTACGTTCTCGAACAGCTGCTAACAATTTGACGTCTTTTGGAAGCAAACGGGAAAGAAAACGCCTCAAGCGAAGCACCAAAGCACGGCGCAGTGGCTTGCCACGGCCTGCGTTGTCTGCTCCCTTATCCTGCCATATCTGCTGCCGTGGCCGCTTTGGCGCTGGAGGCAGCGCGCGACTGTGGCGGCTCCTAACGTATGCACGGTGCCCCCCCCCCCCAAAAAAAAAAAACACACAAAAAAACTAACCCTCCTCCGCGGGCGAAATAGTACATACTTGCACGAAATAAATGCAGAATGTATGGCGGTGAATAACGGCAAATGAGCGCTGGCCGCGCTTGTGTCATCGTTGGCAAGTGCTCAGGACGCGTGCCGCCCGAGGTACTCACTGCCAAGTCTACGACATCGGCCGCACGCCATTGGCCGACCAGCTGCCGGTGGTCGGCAAACAGCCCGGCCATTTGCAAAAAACGACATCGGCCCTACCTAACTTGCCGACGTCGGGCCGGTCATATTTTCAACGGCCACGGACGTCGGGCCTACCATTTGCCGAGCCCGTTTTGTCCCTTGGGATGTCGCTAGACTAATCGCTCATGACGGCAGCCTACCTGCTGCCGGCAAAACGCGTTTAATGAAAGGCTTGAATGCGCGTTGGTTCGGCAACACAGTTTGATCATCTTTTATTTTTTGCATTTAGTTCAAATGACGTGAAGCAATTTGAGGCTCTTTCTTGTTCCTGCAAGTGCATGTAGCTACTTTGAAACTTTGTGGGTCGCTACTTCTAATAATGGCACTGAGATACATGCCGTGGGCTCAATGCTTCTAAAAAGTGTTTAACAGGGAATGTGACTGGAGCCAATGTTTTGACACCTGGACTTTTCTTCGTCAAAGCAATGCTGCTGGTTTGACGAACACAAGTCAACATGCCGAAACCTTGGCTCCAGCGACATTCCATGTCCCACGATTTCTCATCGCTTCAATCCTCCATCTTCCCTTGAATTCCTGTCTCGTTTGGTACTCAAGTTCTGTATGCAAAATATGTGCTCCGTTAAAGTAGAAGTGAATTATTATTAACAATCACCTGCTGGTGATTGTTAATTTTCGCATTGGTTCAAATATTCTGGGTTGAATGTTTGCTCATTATATGCATATTGTAGTTGTGAATCAAAGCTGCTTTGGAGATTGACACTTTCACACTACCTGTATGTCTCTATACATTTAGCTTAATTTCTCGGTAAGTAGGACACTGCTGTTGATAATATTGCCGTTTTAGACGTTGTCATACGTTGAGCTTTCACTCTGACATAAATTGTAATTTGCCTTTAATGTCCCTTTAAAGGGATCTTGCAACACTTTTTTACCATGGTCAGAAAGCGCTGCCAATCTGTAGTCTATCTAGGCTCCTGAGAACATGTGAGCCAAATATTATACGCAGCAGGCGTCTTGAAATTTACATTTAATTCTCAAAATGAGCTAGAAATTGTTTCACCTTCTCTCAAGCGATGATGCTATAGGCTTCCAAAGCGGTGCCACTGCTCTTATGACAACTGGGAGCATCCACGGCCACAACACTGCCGCCTCCGCTTCCGCGCACGCGCAGAGCTGTCGGATTGCATCTGTGCTGCGTCACAATGTAATTACTGCTGACTAGCAGTGCACTGGGCTGAAGGAGCAGCGCATGCGCGCAAGTGGCCACGCCACCGCCGCTGGCCAATCCGGTGAAAAACCGCCTTCGTGGGCAGCGTCTGGCCCCAGTAACGCATTGCTCACCCGCGCGAGCGTCGGGCTCAAGATTGAGCTTGGGTTCCCTATACGCTATTGGCCGTGACATAAAGTCAAAGTCCACGACCATTAACTCATTTGAGCGTCGTGCACTGCACAGTTATCTCGGGCGCCACGAGATCCCTCCACATGCCCGGCCGCGCGCTCTCGATCACATTGAAAGTAAGCCGCTAGTTCAAAAAAAAGGAGAAAGTGCTAAAGGTTATGATGCACGCTGACGAACGAGCGTAGCTTCTTGCCCTCTTGTCATCTCTCTCCTGTGGAGCTTTGAGCACACTCGCTGGCACGAAAGCAGAGACAAAGCTCGTAAAGCGTGCGACAAATCCATATCATGTAGGTAAGTCACCAGTAGCACATGCTAGTTAAGGATTTGGACAGCTCTAATTCTCGACCACTTGCTCGAATCTTAATAAATCCGTCATTTTATTTGTAACATGTACATATCGCTTTTTTTCTAAAATAGCCAAGTCCATTTTAACTGAAACTTAACGCAGTTTTTTGCTACATACATTATGGTCGCACCTTTTCCAAAAATTTTTGCCAGCGTGTTCTTGTCACCAAAAAAGTGCAGGTTGTATTGCGGCTAAAATCTATATACGCCACTATCGTCGGCATTCAGAAACAAAACTTGGATTTGGCTCTTGTCCTCTTGAGGAGGGAACTGTGATACAATGTAGCAAATCCGTCAAATTCGCATGGAATGATTAGAAGGGACTCAGTACTACATTCTATGAAAGAAACTGAGGCAACGTGTTCTTTTGTGTGAGTTCCAGCAATTGTTAAATAGCGTGTTATTAAGTATCTAATTATTCTGCAGTCAGTCACATTGAATCCTGGCATAAGAGGAATCAAATATTAAGCTCAATATGCATGCACAATTTCTTTTTAGATGCGAAGTATCTTAAGGTCGAGCTCAATCCGGCGGTGGTGGTGGTGGTGGTGTGCGGCGTGACCACCCTTACTGCGTATGCGCATACCCTCTCCACACACCTCCTCTCCACTCACCCCTCCCCTTCCCCTCGCCACTTTCCCTCTCCCATTCCTCTCCCCACTTTCCCTCTCCAGTCTCCCTCTCCCCTTCCCCTCTCCACTTTCCCTCCCACTTTCACTCTCCACTTACCCTCTCCACATTCGCTCTCCACTTTCCCTCTCCCTTCCCCATCTTCCATACCCCTCTCCCCTCCCTCTTTCCACTCTTCCTCTGAAACGCGGGCTAGACATGCCGAAATTCTCTCCTGCGCAACGCCGCGATGAGCTCGAGCGCATGCGCGTCCCCTCCCCTTCTCTCTCCTCTCCTACGCTGCCCCCCTCTCGCCCGCCTGTCGACCGCGTTCCCCGCTCGCCCTATGAGAATTAACGGCCAGGCTAGATGGAAGATACGACGCGCGTAGCGTCCCTCTTCGCGTTCCACGACGCGAGGTCGGTAGCATGCCCAACGAACGCCAACAGAACGCGATCGTGCAAGTGCTCCGGCTTCGCATCGCCTCATGGTCCCCTTTAGCGGGAGATGGTGTAATTTTTTGTTTGTATTCGTTTCGAGCAAAGAAAAAATTTACTCTTGAAGTTGGTCCTGGAACGCGTCATGTCGAACAATCCTCCAACATGGTAGTGTCTCTGACTAAGTGATTATCTGCAACAATACGCAGCGTAATGAAGTGAAGTGACCGCTAGATGTTCACTTAGGGAGGCTGCATGAATATGCACTCTGAGTTTCAAGTCATTTGAAGAAACACGTGGTGCGTAACGCGCCTCCGAGGTTGATGTGTACAATTGTAGACATCGCCGCAGAATGTGTTATAGATGGGGACATTTGATTAGGGCATGAAATATCTCGTAAAAAATCTAAATCGCACCATATGAACGATATACCGATATCTTGCGACAAAATTAACACCATCATTGTGCTTCCGTCGGCGTGATCTTTTGTTTCATGGGCGTGGTGGCGATGACTAGACTGGAAGAGCGAGTTGTCCTTCAGGGCAATAGGCGTGCCATTCGGAACTGTCGACAGCGCCTTCTTGTTCTTGGCATCTATTACAAGCCTTCGAAACATGCTTCTTGTTCTTCTTCTACATAGATCGTAGTATGCCGTGCCGCTCCGGCTCACTTCTTATTGAAAGAATATGTTGGCGCCCAGTACCTTCGTTTCACGTGTCCTCAATTTCAAATATACCGCATTGTAGTAAAAGAAGGGCATGATACTGCAGCGCAAAACTCTAAATGAAACACTAAAAGGCAGAAATGAGTAGCATAGTTGTCCTCTTACTCTATATATTGGAGTTTTGCCCTAAAAATCATGTGCTTTTGTAAGTACGAACTCGCTCCAGAAAAAAGTGTGGATACTGACGTATGTAAGTAAGTGCAAGATACTGACGCGCACTTTACGCTCCTGTGAAACAGCCCAGTTTCAGTTTCTTCATTTGGCTCTTTTCGAAAAAAAAAATCACCACACATGTCACCTGCGTCACGTGGTCATGCCACTACTTACAGATGCACTCTTCAATTGATTGCTCGATGCGCAACACTCTGTACTTGACTTGAGAAGCCAATTGGCGACGTTTGACCAGTTCCGGTGAGCCGTATTAGCCAGTGAGGCCCTAGAAGTGGGCTCCACCCGCACTAACCATCAGGGAAGCAGCTTTACTTTAACAAAGCTCCTTGCGGCTGCACTGTCAAGGTGCGCTAGATCGGACGCCAGTGACTGTCTCTGACCATTATATAGCGGACTGTCGCGCAGGATGTGATGTAGCGTCTCATCGCAACGACAGGCATCGCAAAGAGCGTTGGCGGCCTTTCCAATGCTAAAGGAATGGGATTTTGTCAGTGCCACCCCTAGCCATAAAGGATAAAGCAGTGTGGCCTCTCTTTGGCGGAGTGCGGTTGGCATACAGAGATCAGGTTTTTAAGAGGAACGGACTTGGACAAGCGGTTGTGACAGTAATGTCGCCTACCACGCAAAAGTGGCCGACTGTGATTGCCTTTGTGTGTGCTGTGTCATGTGCTATCTGTTGGAACTCCACAGCGAGAGAAGTACTCGTGGAACGTCTTTATTCTATCGCTTCCGTGCTAACAACTGCAACACAATAACAACCTACCATAACAGAATGACAACCTATCTTGAGGTAGGTTGTCATTCTGTTACGGTGATAGTCAATCTGACTCGCGCATGCGCATGAAGCTACCTGGAATGCAATGTTCTTTCCAATAAAATAGTTGTTAGTTTGACACCAGTCCTGTCACTTTTGTCAGACCATGCACCAACTAGCCCAAGAACGCCTTTTAGTCAAGCTGTAGATAAACCTTAGATAGGTCAATGATCGAGAAGGCGGTTCCGCCTTGCAATGTTGTGAAAATATCCTCTGGTAGGGGCAGATGGTAGTGGTCAACTTCTATTGCCGGACTGACAGTGACACGATAGTCACCGCACAGACGCAGGCCTTTATGTTTTTTTTTAGGTACAGTGACCAAGGGGCGTCGCCCAAGCACTATGCCTTACTCTGTACATGACTCCTGCATTTTCCATGTCCAACAGTTCATGTTCCACCTGCTCACGACGAGTGCCTTACAAAAGACCGGTGTAACACCTTCTTTGAGCTTAATACTGGCTTTGAAGCCTTTGATATCGCTATAGCCTGGTTCAAACACTTCGCTGTACATTTCCGTTACAGCAACTGAATTTCCTATAATCTTCATGCATATGAGTTCATGCCATCTAATTTCAATTTTTTGCAGGTAGTTTCGACCAAGCAATGTTGGCATCCTAGCTTTTTGAGCATCCATTGCTATGACAAGTGGTAGTGAATAGCATTGACCGTAATATCGAACATCAACGTCTATCACGCCTTTGATGTCGACAGGTGTGCCATTGTAGGCGACTAAGTTCACATTAGCTTCTCTGAAGCAGCACCTGTATCCTACACATGCAAACTTGCTTTCCATATATCTCAAACAAAACTTTAATAGGCAGCGTTCCTGAACATTTATCGGTGTGACACAGCGTAAGTAACTCATTTCCGGCGACATCACAGTCCAGCTGCATGACGAGTTTGGTTTTACACATTTTAGCTATGTGACCTTTTTTCTGACATTTGTAACAAATACTGTTAACAAATGGGCAACTTACTGGCGAACGGTGACCCGCACAGCGATAACAAGAAGCTTTAGTCCCATGCTGCGTGATTTTTTTCAGTCTTTGTGAACGCATTATTCGCGTTGTTGCCAGCACTTGCTTGTGGACGCCGTCCTTTTGCCTGTCCTTGCCAGTAGAAGTCGGAGACGCTTGTAGCGCTGCCTTCGCTCTTCGTGGAGGCCATATGCTGAGTGTCGTAGCTGCTTCCATAACCACAGTGATGGTGCAGACGCTTTCCAAAGTCAGCTCAGCGTCTGGCGTGGCTAGTAGTCGGCAGCGTACAGCCTCTGTTTGGAGGCCGGCGATTATTCGGCCCCACAGAGCTTCCTCTAGAAATGTGCCAAACGCACACGTCGCCGCCAATTTCTTCAGACCCACGATGAAGTCCGCCACGCTTTCATGCTTCTCTTGTTTTCGTTGGTGGAAGCGATACCTTTCCGTCACCACGGAACTTTTGGGAGCATAGTGCTTTTTAAGTGCATCAACGGCGACCTCGAATGTTACTTTGGTGGGCGTCTTTGGAAGGAGCAAGCTCCCGAGCATTCCGTGAGCCTTTTCGCCAATCGTAGTCAAGAAGACCTGCAGCTCCTTTTCTTCTGCAATGTCGTTGGCGGCGATGAAGCTCTCGACCCGCTCGAGGTAGATCTCGACGTCCCCGTTGTCCGGGTCAAACTCCTTCAGCTTGCCAAGTGTAGCGCCCGACGAAGCCATCTTCAGGGTATATTGCCGCATCCCATCCTCGTGGCCAGTTTGTTGTAACTCCACATCGAGAGATTTACTCGTGAAATGTCTTTATTCCATCGGTTCTGTGCTAACAACTCCCACACAGAGAAAGCAAGAGCCCCCATCCAAGTATACGTGAATCCACACATCCACTCACGAACCAGCACGTACACAGTACAAACACTCAAGTCCACCAATCACAATCGCGGCACAGTCTTGCACGCGCGCATGTCCCGATGCAACGCCGCAGTGCGTTCGGTGCAACTCCACCGTGCGTTGGGCGCAACGCCACATCGCGTTCGATGCAACGCGGTAAAGCGTTGGATGCAACACTATCTATCGCTCTCTCTTTGCCCTCCACCTTTAAATCTCCCTAACCATGTTCCCAAGTTCACGGTAGCAATCTGGTTTTAGGGGCGAAGCTCCTTAAGGCGGCACCCGTTCGTCCCTCGTAGTCGTCGTGTTCGTAGTAGTGAGTAACAAGTCTTACGCTTTGACCTCCAAGGTGGTGCCGGTGGGAGATTTCTCCTGTGCGTTGTTGAACAATAAAAAATTCGCAGCGTGCGCGTTAACTAAAAGCCGAATTCTTCTGTCTCTCATTCCCCATTAGCAGCCATTGGCATGTTCCAGTAGGAAACGTTAGTAGAAGTAGAAGTGTAAGTGTTAGCTAAAAGCCGACTTCTTCTGTCTCTCATTGCCATTAGCAGCCATTGTTTACCTCCAAGGTAGTGCCTGGTGAGATTTCTCCTGTGCGTGATTAAACAATAAAAATTTTGTTCAAAACGCCGTTGATTGATGAAATAAACCAACGAAAGACGCCAGATGTTTTGTAAAAGCAGAACGAAAGAACGCCAGATGTTTTTCTTAAAGTGTAGTAGTAGTAGTTGCATGTAGCCACCTCGCCCGATCGTCAACGGGCGAGGTGGACCGGCAACGGTGCGAGGACCCTGCCGTACGAGAGTTAAATCACACTAAAAGACATACTTTGCGGGCGATACACTCTAGTGAGCTTTCAACTTTTCGTCTTAATGTACATGATAAAGAAATTATTTCTACGAAAAACGCAAGGCACACCTTGAGCAATATGTTTGGTTTTGGGACGCTAAATGGAACCATGAGGCTATGCGAAGCCGGAGCACTTGCACGATCGCGTTCCGTTGACCTTCGTTGGGCATGCTACCGACCTCGCGTCGTGGAACGCGCGTCCTGTCTTCCCTCTAGCCTTGCCTTTAATTCGCACAGGGCGAGCGGAGAATGCGGTCGCTCTTGGCGCTCTTTCGCTCGGGAGCGGACTTCTTCCTTGCATTTCACCGATCACAAGTGATAATGAAGGGACCACGTAAACCAACAGTACAATAAAAGTTTGATGTTTAATATATACACGATGTTTCACACTCTTTATATTATGTACTGGGCGCATTTCACGGAAGAGTTTCACGGTTTACAGATGATTCCCTCCGTAGCTTCGCCCCACTCATCATCATTCACCCCGTGGATATGCTGTGATTTTTTCTGAACTGGTTAAGCTCCCTGCCTTTCCTTCTTTACTGTTTCGTTTCTCTCGCATGCTGCTCTGATGAGCATGCAACAAATCTTCGCATGCTCATCGAACCATTGCCCGACAGCGAAAGTAAAGCTGGCTGCGCGTCTTCACATCGCGCGCGGGTCATACATTTCCTACATCGAAAATGCCTTGGCCTTCGGCCGTCGTTTGAACAGCGAAATGGCGGAAGCCGAGTGCATTCGCCACATCCTCAAAGGAATAGGCGCGATTGCATTCAACTCCTTGGCTGTTCAGAATTCTGCTGCAGTTGAAGATATTACTTTGACATGCCAGCGCTTGCACGAGCTGCAGACCCTTCGTCTTCAACAAGACAGTGGCCCTCGCCTCACACCTTACACTGATTGACGAGCCTCATCCGCGACGAGCTTCAAGAGCGGGAACAGAGGCAATCCGCTGTTACCTGCACTCCATCCACAGCTTTCGACCTATGCAACATTGTAAAGCAGGAGTTGGCAGCCATGACGTCGCTGACAGCACTTGTCGCTCCACCAGCACTCCGGATACCCACACACGCTGATATGGCAGCCATGACGAGACGGACACCATTGGTCGCTCAAACAGCACGTTTTATACCCACATACACGGACATTGCTGCAATACCGCCTGCCGCTCTCACATCTCGGCCTACTGGCCTTGAATGTGGCCATTTCGCTTCTGTGGAGAGCAGAGCACCTCCTGCACCTTCGTAGCCCGAGTGGCGGTCATCCCGTCGCGTCTGCTTTTACTGCGGTATACGTGGTCACCTATCTGGCTGGTGCCGTCACCGCCAGCAGGATGAACGATGAGGCTATCCGCCTCGTGCATCGGTATGGTGGCGCCACCACTCGGCTAAGGCGGTTGTACTCTCTCCCAACCCCCCATAGGATCCCATGCATTTTGAATGAAGTTTGCGATTTCGTTGCGCAAAAACAAACTAGCGCCATCTCTCGACAATACGCCACACCGACGACGCAACACTTCCTCTTGCTTCCACCGATACGCGATGCTCCTAGGTGCCCCTCTCTCCACTTTCTTTTATTTCTTTCGGTGGCCGTGAGAGCGCGCGCTGTGCACTGTGCTGTAGCGCACCCGACAAGACCCGCGGGGCTCGTCGCTTTCGTCGCGTCTTCCTTGAACGTTGCAACGTTAATATTGTGTTAAGGTGGTGGCCACACGTCGGACGATGAGCCCTGATTTCGTTCAGCTGCCATCTCATCAACGGCAATGTTTCAGACGCCTCAGTTGTGTACTTTTGTCCGTTGGTTGCGGGACAAGATGGCCTCCTGCAAGACCGCGTTTTTCCAAGTCAGCTGTGTGCGTAGTTCTCGGCGTCGTATCAGTTTGATGACGCGAAGACGTCAACTGGTGCTGCATCGTGGGAACCGCTGAAGTGACTGCAAGCTTGACGACATTGTGCCAGAATATTCTAGCGTACTGTACGCGCACGATTGTGCTACACTTAAAATACCGCGCTTGGCCTCGAGCGTCAACCTGGTACGCCTGTGTGCAACAAGCGTCTTGTTATCCTTGTTGAGTCGGTTAATATTGAATTGCAATTGGAATGCCGTTTTTGCAAAGGTAAGTGAAGCTATAAGCAGTTGTCCTGCTATATGCTCGCTACTCCACGAACATTACTTCTAGAATCGCATTTTATTTTGAGCTGCACGTACCAAAGGATAATCTAGCATACGAGATACATTGCACGCGTGCGCATTTCCTATATAAGTCTTAGTAATGCCATGCTCAATTTAAAGCGCATGTGTTAGAGGATTGTGGCTTCAATGGTGAAAATGATTAGATATTCCGAAATATGTGATTGCAATGCAGTTAGAACTTTCTCATATGTTAATACGGTCTGTGAACAAAAAAAAAAACGCTGTGTGAATGTTTGATGGTCATTTGCTACAGTACTTTCACGCATTATTATGCAGATGTGTGACGGCTGTTAAAACGTTCAGCAAGTTAGATTTAGGTTTTCTTGGCCTAGTTGAGTGCTACGAGTGTTGGGCGAAGATAAAATCGCGTGTCTTTTGTGCGTTTCTTAAGCAGGCATACAGCCGTAATAGTCATTGTTGTTGTACTGTTTGGGATGTTCAATAAAACAAGAATGCTGTTTTGTACTGCAACAATTTTTATTTCATCTGTGTTAACAGATCACGCAAACAACTTGGACACATGCACGTAAGAAACGTACGCAGTGCATCGCGCGCGCACATAAAAAAACGGGCCTGTCATTTTAAAACATATAATATAGAACAATCGACGTAACAGACGGCATGGTTGTCTAGTGGAGCAGCGTCGGCAGTACAATTATTTAACCAGAATGAAACATGAATAGAAAAACGGAGAGTAACAGGCGCTTTGCCCACGGCTTCTATGAGCCGCGCATATCCACCTATCGCCACCGACCGCCGTTGGTGGCGCCACCAGTACCACTGAAAGCAGCAGCGCACGAGGCGGATACTGACTTCTAACGAGACTGGACCCGAAGACCCGATCCTTATTCCCCAGAAACCCACCGGTTCACACAGCACCGGTCTTTGTCTCTTGCAGCAACCCCGCTTCAAGGTCAGGACTCCCGTTTCTCTAGACGACGCTCTTCTTTGCCCTACTGCTGCTGTGCATCGCCGCTACCCATCTCACGCATTGTTGGCCAACATTAGGAAAACTATGAATTTCAGTTTTTGAAGGGAAAACTGGGCCCGGCCGATCATCCTAAATGACTCCTGTCCGAACTACGAATATGTTGTCAGTGACTCTTGAAGGTGTTCAAGCTATTGCAAAGCTGTGCAAGCTATTGTCGATACCGTTACCGCCGCCTCCATTTTGCGCAGTGACTTGCCCTCGCGGTTCTGTAAAGTCAGGATACCTTATGTAGGACCTCTGCTGCACGGCGAAAACAAGGTACTGATTCAATCCGATGGCCAGTGTACGGCTTGTGTTTTTATCGATGGAATAAGCTAACACATCGAAATGAGTGTTTTATCCACGTATAAGTCTGGCTAATGTCATCACAATGTCGATGCGCTGCCTCGATGGCCACTTTCGCTCTGTCTTGACAATACATCCTCCGCACTCCTTTGAGTGGCTCCGAACTCCTGCCTGCCTCACACTCTCACACTAGGTCTAGAGCATCTCGTTGTATTAAATACAACTATCACCAAGCACCGAGTTCCGTTCACTTCAGCGGGCAGACTCCTACTGCGAACCTTCGCGTCATCCCTAAACCCCCGAACAGCCGCTTGCGACGCCAGCTTTAACAATTTCGCCTGTAAGGTCGGGTACTTCATCGCTATACTTATCATCTAACGGGTAGCAAGTGGGTGCCAGTCCTTCACCGCTGCCTTCGACTTTTAGAAGCATTTCACGATGATATTCCTGCCGACCACCTGGGATTTCACACGACTTATGACCGCATCAAGACCCGCTGCTTCTGGCGTCAGGTATTGACAACGGTAGCCAAATGTGTGGGCTCGTGCGCGTCGTGTCTGCACCGTAAGTGATCCACATCTCCTACCGTCGGTTTCTTTCAGCCTTTCCCCTGTCCCACCGTACCTATTAAATTTGGCGGAATTGACTTGTAGGGCCCCTTGCCGTTGACGCCTTCTCGTCACCAATGGATTGTCACTGCAGTTGAGATGCGCCGAGACTGCACCTCTTCGCTCTGGTACTGCTAAGAAATCGCTGACTTTTTCTGGCAGGCCATCGTATTGCGTCACGGAGCTCCTCGCGTTCTTTTGAGTGACCGTGGCAAAGCTTTCATTTCCGAGGTTCTCGCGGCAGCCCTGCCGGCAAGTAATACGAAGCTTAAAACCAACTCTGCATCCCACCCGCCTACCAACGGCTCTACTAAGCATTTCCACTGAACGCTCTCTGACATAATTTTTATGTGCTTACATGCTGACGACAAAAGGCGGGACATTTTGTCATTCGTCACATTCGCCTACACTGCAGCGACACAACGACCCACTGTGTACAGTCCTTCATCGCAGGGGCGTAGCCAAGGGGGGGTTGGGGGGGTTCAAACCCCCCCCGAAATTTTTCAATTTTGCTTGCGTATATAGGCACGCACACATACAAACGCACGCACAAACATACATAAAGTATGGTTGAACCCCCCCCCCCCCCGAAAAAAATTTCTGGCTACGCCCCTGCTTCATCGTGTATGGATAATCTGCCGCTTCGTCTTCGACGCGGCGTATTTTGCTCCTGCTCCGTTGAGTATTTTTCTACCAGAAGAGTTTCCAGCTCGAGTCGCGCATTGCCGTGCAACTGCTCGTCAAAGCACGGAAGCTGCTCAAGAGGAACGAAAAGATCGCTGTTAGAGTAAACAACGCGTCATGGACTTTCATCCCGGAGATGAGATTCAACCCGGGATGAAAGGAGATCAGTGTCACTCCAGTTGGAACGCTTGCGCTTTGCGACTAATTTACACCGTTGTACGACAAAATTCTCCGGTGATCTTTCCCATCACCCCGCTTCAGTGCTTGACTGAGCACCATCGTCGTAACACGGAAATCGTTCCCCTTTCCCGCATGGAGCCTTTTGTTACTTATTCAACCGATACTTGAGCTGTGGCAAGGGTGCCCGCTTCGAAGAGGGGGAGAAATTAGTCTAGGCACATTTAACGTACTTCATCGTTCTCACTTGTACCATCGTCATCGCTATTATTCTTCGTGGTGTTGTGTGCCGAGGCATAAACCTTCTCAATAGATCGGCGTAGGGGAGACAGCAGTGTCGTCGACGGCTCTTGAACATGCTGCGGGTGAGCGAAGGCCAGTAGAGGGAACTGGCGGGCAATTTCCTCGTGCCCGAATGACTTGAATGCGGCGAGCAAGACGGAGTCCTTTGAAATGGCCGACAAGCCAGCGAGATCGGCGTCGTGTGATGTAGGCCGACGCGTCATCAGCCGCTGCCGGCGCAGCTCCTCGCAGCTCTGGCACAGTGTGATTACCTCTGCTAGAGTGCGATGGTTTTTGGCGAGCACTGCTCGCCAAAAGCCTCCAACTCTTTCACCATGCTGCTCGCCGACCAGCATGGTGAAAGCTTTCGCTGTCGATGAGTTTTCATGACGCTCCGGATGTTCTCAGGCTCAGCGATGGTCGCGTCGCGTCGACTTTCTTGCACAAGTCGAGGACGTCTTCGATGTAACTCATGATTACGAGCTCGTTCACGTAAACGCTGTTTGGCTTGCAGCTTACGTGCGTCAGGGCGGACAAATAGGTCGATGATGGCGGTCTTGAAATCGGGCCGCGTAGGAAAATCGGATGCGTGCTTTTGTGCCATAGGCTTGCCACATCCCCGAGTTAGAAAACCAGGTTGCTCTGTTTGCTTGCCTCGTCCCATTTATTAGGTACGCTCACGCGCTGGTATATCGCGAGGCAGCACTCGACATTGGTGCCACCCGCGCCGGTGAAGAGAGGAGGGTCGCGAACCGGGGGACACCGGGACATGCCATCCGTGCAGGGGAAGGTCTTTGCTGGGTGGAGTCTTGAGACATGGTAGATGGCACGGCACGGGATCGAAGTCCAGTTGCATCGAATGCGGAGTGAAGTTGTTTTCACTCCGCCTCGCAAACGCGGCCGCTGCAGCGAGCGAATTGGCCTTCGTGCGGTCTAAAGCTTCTTTGGAAACTTTGCTGTGAAATCAGAAGACGTACAAAACTCCCGCTCAAGAAATAATCGCGCATGCACGGTCCACCACGCGCTGCATATCAAAGTACAAGTCGGAGGCGCACATCCCAACTAGGGCGAAACACAAGAGAGTCTTAGAAATGATGACCCAAGAAATTGGCGGGCCGCCAGAATGCATGCGCAGAACGCAAGGCATTCTCGGAATTTTGCGCTCGTGTTTTCCCAAGACTGTGCAGCACTTTCCTTTGGGCGGCGAACAAAACCGGAGGCTGCGCGAGCTCAAGAGAAGAACGTAAACACGGCGCTTGGTAGTGGCAGATGAAGCCACGCCTCGCGTTCTATGCAGGTGTTGATTTGTGTGAATAAAAAAAATAGTGCCTTATCTCTGCTATGCCACGATACACGTAGCGTGAGCTAAGGTTCATCTGATTATTGTTAGCTCTCCTGGGGGGCGATCGGAGATGCCTCTTCATCGCCGTTCGTTCTGCGCCCGTTCTCGCGCCGCACGCGAATAGCCGAAGCTGGAAAAAAACACGATTCTGAGGGGCGTAGCCATTTCTTTTTTTTTTTGCTTGATTTTTTTCTTTTTTGGCGACGTCATACTGCGTCATAACGAGTGGGGCGATCGGAGATCTGTGTTCGGCGCCACTTGTTCTGCGCCCAATCTGGCGGCGCACGCGATTGGCCGAGGCCGGAGAAACCACGTCTCTGAGGCGCGTACCCATTTTTTTAGATGCGTAGCAGCTCTTTGACTAGCCTGTGTAACGCTGTCCGTCCGCACAAACGCGAGGCAACGCGCTTCCCTCGGCACAGGTGTTGGAGCGGTGCCAAGTAGGTCACGCCGCAGCTGGGCGTTGACCTCACGCACCTCTCGCACGCTTCCCTCGCAGGTGCGCGCGTACGTCACTCTCTCCCTCACCCGCCAGAGCGCCGCAGCTGCCGGCTGCCTCCCGTGTCTCCGTTTCAAACAAACGTTTACACCACTAAACGCTACACCGAGTTTCGCTTCAAACGAATCTTCCAGCGCTCACCGCAGCACCCGCGTTAGCGCCGTTCAACCCATGACGCCACACGTGCGCAACGCTGCTGCTTCGCATCCCATCAGCGTTCCCTTCGGAGGGATGGTCCAATCTTTTTCTTGATCTTTTATTTTTTGGTGTCGTCATACCGCATCATAACGAGCATGCCGCCTGCTACGAACGAAGGGGGGCGTGACCGTTCCCACGCAATCTCTCGAGCGAACAAGCGGCTTCGCACGGCATGATGCGGCGGTTGCGGCTGCATGCCGCAACAGCTGATTATGAGAAAATGGCGCTTGCGACGGGTGCTTCCCTTGCTGCATTTCTCGAAGCAGAGGCAGAGCGGTTGGAGGCGCGAGATGCGTTTGAAGACATGAGCGAGTGCGGCATCGCTTTCTGTTCTCGAAAGGAACGGTGCGACATAAGCAAACGGGCCTGCCACTGGGCTATGGTCTTAGGCGCAGGGACTTCTTCTTTCAAAAGCGCTACCAGCTACAGTCACATGTCGTCCCGGTCCTCACTCGTGAACGACGGCCCCTGCGGGCATGACGGCGTCGCGATCTATGGGTGCTCTTTCATAAAAGCCAGCAGAAGCTCCCTTTGGCGATCCGACACCCGGGGGCCGGGGCCGACGATGCGGTGGGACGACATCTTGAAAAACTCCCCCAACCACTACTTCTCTCTCTTTTTTTTGTCGCGTGTGCGACACCATCTAGCGACCACGTTTCAAGAACTAACACTAATAAATATCAGTACGCAAACCTATTGTTGTTTCAGAAACTGTTTGAGCTTGAGAAGAAAAAAAAAACAATCTTTTCGTATAACAACTGTCTTTGTGCTCGTCTACTTCTGGAAAGCTCGCCGCTTGACCTGTGGGCGGGAGAGAGCTGCGGACCGCCAACTTTTGTTACGTAACGCCGCCAGAAAGAACGCGGAGCGAACAGAGATCTCTGATTGTCCCCCTGTTTGTCTAGGATTAGCTTGATCATGCTTATTGCTGCTTCAATGACACACACACGGTACATGCTTTATGTGACACATGTGTATTTATCTCTTGCTCAACGTCGTCTCGCTATTGCCACAAAGACAGCTCGGTGGGTGATAGCGAGCCGTCTCATTGATACGTATTGCTGTGTCTAAAATAACAGCGCAAACGCAGTTATTTGTCCTTACTTCTTTACTTCCTTGTTCCGGCACACATCTGAATATGATTTCATGTCTTCGCCTATCTGACTGTCATTCTTGTTGCCCGTTTTGGTTTAGGGCTGTTGTTGTGTGTGCATGTGCGGTAAGGTGACTTTGGGCTTAAATATGCATTGGCATATGAAAGAATAAAGCAGGTGTTAGTCAGCCCTGGTGTCGTACCTTTTTTTTCCTCGTGGGTGTCTTGCGCGTTTGCGCTGTAATTTTATCCTCTAGATTATGGTCCCGGCATAACTTGTGTACTGTGATTCTGGTTCAGCCGTCTCGTTTCTTCGCTCAGTGGCATAAGATTACAAAAGCCAAAGCGTTCCCACTATCTCGCGCCACTACGAGCCAAGAGACGCTCTTCTTTTTCCCTGGAAGACTGGCTGGCCACGGCTGGCGCGGCGCTACAACACCAAGAGAAAAATTGGCCGCGTATCTGCGTGCTTCGCTGCAAATGTCGTGTAAAGACGATAGAAGAGGCGCTGTGTGAGATATGGCCGCCATCTGGCAATACGTCGGGAAACACGAGTGCTGTATTGCGTGCTGGTAGTCCCGGCGCAGCAGCAGGCGAAGACCTTTGCAGAGAAACGTCCGCACTCAACGAGTACTCTCCACACACTCTTTTATTTACACGTCGCCTGGGTAAAACAGGAACGCCAGAGCGGCGCCCACAACCGGCAGCCTGAAGGCCGCCCACAACGCTGCTTTTTTCATTTTTAAATATTTTTTTTCACCTTCTTGGCCTTCTCAAAACTAAAGTTTTTCAACACTAACCCATGGCATTCGTACAGTGCAATACAGAACCGAAACCGAAACACAACAATGAGCTCGTGCGAAGGGCACGGAGGAAGGCAAATTTCAGCGCAGTCGCATTTTCATCTTTGTTGAAACAGCGCTCACTAGACGACGAGGAAGTAAAAGAAGGCACAGGACAGGCAGCGCCTGTCCTGTGCCTTCTTTTACTTCGTCGTCGTCTAGTGAGCGCTGTTTCAACAAAGATGAACGCATACCAACTCGCTCAAGCTTCCATTCTTATGCATTTTCAGCGCAGCTTAAGAAACTAGGGTCCTTAAAATTACGTATGTATGCATTTTCTATTAAAAGAACACGCCACCTAATACTTACCTAGTGATGTTGCACCTCAGATATGCATGATATTTACTTTTTGATCGACAACGTTCACAAGTATGAACAGCTGTACCAGTTCAAGACGGCTGGCCCTTGGGCAAGTGGTTCAACTTTGGCCGAGTGGCTGAATCGAGGGACGTGCCGACAAACAGAAAGACAGACAGACAGAAAGACAGACCAAAATTTCTGCGTTTAAGTTCCCCAAGAAAGACTATCGTCTTTAAAACTAGCGTGGCCCGCCAGCGATACGATGCAAACGCAGCGCGGGCAACGATGCAGCACGGACCACGTCTGCCATCCTTTTAATTTCACCAAGTGTGGCGTCCCGTGCGTTTCACCCAACGCCGCGAGTGTTTGTACTCTGCCGTTAGTATCGTGGGGAACGAATTACGTGTTAAGAAACTGGTAATGAAGAAAAAAAATGTTGCAGTGGCTTAGCTCGTCTATGCCAGGATAACGTAGCGTTAGCAAATTTTCAGCTGATTATTCTTAGCTTTCCTGATTGTCTAAATAGCTTGATTATCATGCTTACTGCTGCTCCAATGACACACACACGGTATACGTGTTATGTGGCACATGTGTATTTATTTTGCCAGGCAACTACTTCGAGATCCGAGGAGTTAGTCTTCTCCGCTCTTCTGCGCCGTTGAGCAGCATTTTCACTCTCCTTCTCCATGGCTATATCACACTGGCAAACGCCAGTCAGAGGCGCTATTAAGCGGCTCCAGCGCAGTGTCAGACGGTGACTGCACAGCGAAGGCGAATGGCTGCGCACGCGCCGGCGCCAATACGTCTGCCACGGCTACGACGTCACTCCTCTGGAATGCGCAGACGAGCAGCGGTGAGTCGCGCATGGCGGCGGCGGAGTGCGCGGGAAGTGCCGGCTTCGGGACGTGACATCGCTGATCCTCGCTCATGCGCAGCACGGCTCTTGAGAAGGCACGCGAAACTGACTCGGCTAGGCCAGTGTAGCTAACGCTGCAAAAAATGCGTAATTGTCAAAGGGGGCACGCTGGGGAGCGACGCGTCGCAAATTCTAATCCCTGGTTGAGCGTTCGGAATACTTCTGATTTACTTTTATTGGTGGCTTCTATTTATATATACATGCATATACATATACGCGGCATGACGGCGACGGCAAGAATCCGCTGAGAGTGTGCATTTATTTGCTATCGCAATAATATTCTAGTAAAGGAACACTTCAAGGTGGTTCTTGAGCGGCGACGACGAGATCCGATGAGTCTGTCGGACATGACCCGTGCAATCTCTAGCAGGAGCCAGTACTGTGGCATACATTCAAGTATTTTTTTTCGCAAGTTTATTGACCAGATGTTCATTTCTTTTACTTTTGGGTAACTCTCATCTTCAATTCGTGACTGTACAGTATTGAAAGGCCCAAAACGGCTTGCAACTTGCCCGTGAAAGGAAGGTGGCAAGTTGCCAAGACCACCAACAGTAGAAATATTCTGCGGGAAACTTTCAAGGCGCGCATGCATAATACATATCCAACAGCTTCTAGGTAATTGAAAATGCGCTAGCGCACTTCATGGTACTTATAAAATATACATACCCCCATAAAACAAAACCCCTTCTAGAGAGCACGCCAGTCGAGAGAGCGCGCCAGATCCTTGATCCTTGATCCTTGATCTTGTTAGTTTTGTTGTCCTTTAGTGGGCGCATTTAGATCGAGAATGAATACAAAGCCTCGTTTCCGTCCTACTCCAGTCCATCTGATCTGGTCTGGTGGCTGGTTTCTTCGACGAACTGCGTAGGAAGGCGAGAAGAAGCGCTGGACTTCCTGTAACTATTTCGCCTCTACCGCACAATATGAGCGCATTGACCACAAATGTTCTGAAGTGGTACATATTTGTTCTTCAAGCTTGATACGTCACCGAACTGTAGCGATGTTCAACACCCAGGAGAACATAATATATTTCACACTGCATGCAAGATACAAGAAAAACATAAAGTGTTCGCTGATGTTTCGTTAACTAGTATGCATTAATTAGTGCAGGCAGAAGAGTTAAGGATGCAACACAGGTGTGCGAAACGATAGACTGATATTTAAATCAATAAAATATTGAGTGCGTGTGCTGTATTTACGACATCCAGAATGTAACAGTAGCAAGTGAACCATAAATGAATCTTCGCTTACCTCATCGGTCACCTAGTACAATCACATTTTAAGAAGGTTTCACTAAACTAACAGTATGGAAGTGGTTGTATTTGATCCGGTGCAAGTAACTGCAGCGTTACCTGCGTATAAGCTGCGTTGTGTGCTCTACAAATTTCTTAGGAATACTTCTGATGTTAACGTGTGAAGCATTCAGTGATGTCTAATTAACGAGTGCCATTGAGGGATAATATTTAACATCGCGCAGGTTAACGTTATTTTACTGATAAGTTTGTTTTTGCTTTGTTTTTTGCAGGTGCAGATTTTTCGTTATCCATGAGAGACGAAATTTCAGCCAATGACAAATGATTTAAAGTGGCTGGAGTCATCAACAGGAGGGAAGCTTAGTTCGACATCCTAATTAGTCTCTTGATTATAATAAATGAAACGCGACTTAATATTTTCGAAGTCAGTTTTATTAATGGCGAGTCAGTTCGTGTGCTGCTGCTGCGAGCATCCAGGGCTCTTGTCTCTTAACTTCCTATGTACTGCGCATAATATCTCATTGAGCAGAATAAATCATAGTATGCTTGCGACGCTAAGCTCGCACATATTGAAGCATAATGAAGTGGCACTGGCCACGTGTAAAAGATATTTGGATCATCAGGAATGTTCTTTGCTGCAGAAAATGCCTTCGGCGATGACCGTGTGGACACGCCCGTCGAGAGCTTTCACTCGGTATATCGTCGCAAATATGAACGCAGGTCTCACGACAAAAATCCTTTCACTAAATCCTAGTCAGAACGACTTGAAATGCCTAAGAATGTGTCCGACTCGTCCTGTCGATTTCTCTTTGTTGGACTGCGTATTCATTAAACTCGGTGCTGAAGGAAGAACAGGAAACAGCTATGCTAGCTTTTTGAATACGAGAACGTCGCCTTGCACCAACATCAGACTACACAGCGCAAGAAAAAATCCTGCCCTACCGTTACATTTCTCACTTGGTGGCACTGTTTCAAAAATTAACAGGGAATGCTCTCTTTTCTCTGAGAAACAAGATTCAAGAAAGTCACAAGAAAGCCAGCTAAGAAATAAAGTCATATACGTTGGATGCCTGGAAACAGCAGAAGAAAGGTATGATTGCAAGTTGGGATACGCTAAGGGTATCTTCAAATTGCTCTCTTTTTACAACGTCACCGTAATATGGGTGTACTTCAGGGACCAACTTACTGTTAGCAATTCCATTATAGATGGACGTGCTGACATTCTAGGGAATGGTATAATACTTGAATTCTGTATGACACGCTACTACGACGTCCATCAGGTAATTTATCACAAATATGATGTCTTCTACGTTCAAAAAGCGCCGTACACTTTGGTCTCTCTTCCCAACGTCCTTTCAGAGTTGCGACTCGGACTTTGCCTACTGCTAGTCGCCATGATTTGCACTTTGCTAGGGTTATGCCTCGTAGACCTCCGAAAGGGGCATCCCTTTGAGGTCAAATGTGTCACGAAGTCTTTTCTGTTCCTTTTGGCTTCCTTTTATGCAACATCTGTTCCAATGTCAGGCCCGAAAAGATGGCATTTGGCGCGCACACTTGTGTATAGCGTCTGGCTGATGGCCATTCTTCCGCTGTCCAGCTATTTACGTAGTGAGCTCGTTTCACGCCTAAGTGTGCGCTCTCATGGGAAAGTCATGGACACACTCAATGAAATAGACGACGCAGTCAACCGAAAAGCGATCATCCCATGCCTTCGCTTTGGTACTAACATTGGTACTAGCGTAATAACCAACCAGAGCAATATGAACCTCCAAGAAAAGCTCCGCAATGTTTTCTATTCCACGATACAGAGGACGTACTTGCAGACAAAAGATGCCAAAGATTGCCTGAAATATGCGAAAAGGAAAGGCCATGTCTGTTTCACAGACAGGTTGCCAAAATGTCAACGTGCACAAGCGATGGCTACATTTGTTGAATCTAAAGATGCGGTAAACTCGGCACTTATTGGCTTAACGGCACGTAAGAATTTCGCACTTCTGAAAGACTTTCGTCATATTATTCGAAGAATTCGTGAGACCGACCTAAATCATGGGATCGTAAGGTGCGAAGCACAGCCTCCGATTGTTGATACCCAAAACATTCCACAGCATTCAGACCAAATGGCTGAGCTTAGTCGTTTCTTTGTTGTTTTTGTTGGGTTCTTAACTGTTGCTAGTGGAATTTTGATGGTTGAGTTGGTCATTGGAAAACGATGCTAATATGTATGCTCACGATTTGCATGTTTTAGATGCGAAGTATCTTAAGGTGGAGCTCAATCCGGTGGTGGTGGTGGTGGTGTGCGGCGTGACCACCCTTACTGCGCATGCGCATACCCTCTCCACACACCTCCTCTCCACTCACCCTCTCCCCTCCCCCTCTCCACTTTCCCTCTCCACTTTTTTTGTCCACTTTCCGTCTCCCATCCCCCTTCCCATACCCCTCTCCCCTCCCCCTTTCCACTCTTCCTCTGAAACTCGGGCTAGACATGCCGAAATTCTCTCCTGCGCAACGCCGCGATGAGCTCGAGCGCATGCGCGTCCCCTCCCCTTCTCTCTCCTCTTCTAAGCTGCCCCCCTCTCGCCCGCCTGTCGACCGCGTTCCCCGCTCGCCGTGTGAAAATTAACGGCCAGGCTAGATGGAAGATACGACGCAGGTAGCGTCCCTCTTCGCGTTCCACGACGCGAGGTCGGTAGCATGCACAACGAACGCCAACGGAACGTGATCGTGCAAGTGCTCCGGCTTCGCATCGCCTCATGGTCCCCTTTAGCGGGAGATGGTGTAATTTTTTTTTCTTACCACCTTCAAAAGCTCTAATTTCGAAAATGAAGAAAAGTGTGCTAAAATTTGTGTTTCCCTTTGAGCAACTTTTTACGTAGCTTGTCTCCATAAACAATAATACTGCGAAGACTGTACACATTCACGTTACTGAAAAAGGCCCATAATTTACGAATTTCTAGAGCAGAAAGGGAAACGAAAAACCAGCGATTCAAAATGATAGATGGTTACGCTCCGTCAATCACAGTGGTATTTTGAGAAAGCATATACCAGAGCAGCGTGACGCGATGCGAGGCTTTTGCGGAACTGCTGCCCTTCTCTCGCTTAAAATAAATTTTTGGTTTAGGCGAAGTCAGTTTTCTGATTGGTCACCAAAACGTCTTGGGTGTGGCTCTTCATTTTGGGAGCGGGCCAAGGCAGTGCGAGAACGTCTTAGCACAATTTTAACGCGACAGCTTTAAAAGCTGTCTTCGTAGAAATAACAGCATCAGCTTCGGCGTCGTTGGCTCTAAGGAAAAGAATCACGCTCTGCGTGAGTGAAATTTTAAAATAGAAGCTAATAAAGAAATCATAAAAGCCTTCGACTCATTTGGAAGTCGAACCCTGGTATTCTGCGGGGCAAGAAAGTGTGCTACCACAGAGACACGCTGGTCCCCGCACTTGTTAAAAAAATACGAATGTCACTTAGCGCGAGGAGTGTCCTTATAGTATGTTCCATTATTTGGCAGAATAGAACCACACCAGGCTCAAAATTGAATGTGATTTGCGCAACGAGTGACTGGATTAAAGGCGGACGTCTGACAAAGGTCGCAGGCATATTTAATGGTCATTAGCAGAAACAGTATCAACAACGAGCGCAGCTGCATAGGTGCTCGTGCTACCTTACGAACGCGTAGTGGGTACTTCGTCAGTTCGCAAAATGAACAATTATGCCGTAGTGAACACTTCGCAACTGCACAATTTACGCGCCCACAGTCACTTCATTTCTTGCTTACACGGTTGAGGTATACACCAAAAAGCTGTCAAACTAGCGATTCAGAAGGCGATGCGAGGGGTGACCGAGTATCCTATAGGGTTCAACTCTTTAACCCGAAGCTCAAGAATCCTCTTACAATTTGAGAATCCCATTGACATCCAGATGTATTGAAGTTTAGCATATACGGGAGACGAATTCTGCCTCTTCTATTGCATCAATTTAACTGCGATAGCAATTATAGGGACAGTCTCGGCTGGAAAATGTCGTCCCCGTCTCCGCCGCCGCCGTCATTCACCGTATATGTATAAGTATGTATATATATAGAAAAGCCACAAAGAAAAATAATTCAGAAGTACTTTCCGACTCGCGGAATCGAACGAGCGGCCTCTCTCTCTGCAGCCCGCCGCGTTAGACGTTAGGCCACGACAACACCGTCTTTCAACCTGCTAACGGCGAGCTATTTATATGCACATGTACTTCAGCATGCTTTCTTAGTAGCCACATAGATGGCGTGATGTGCGCGCGTGTGGCGCTCTTTAAAGATCGTCGTCCCGCTCCTGCGAACGCTGTTGCTCTTCGGCCTACAGGGCGTGGTCACTTTCGTGCGCTTATCTCGAGGAAAGAAGGGGCGGCCGGTGGGGTGCTTCGCTTCGCTCGCTGCAGCGGCCGCGTTTGCGAAAGGAGCGCGCTGTTCAAACAGAAATAACTAACAACTGTGACAATTAGTTCGCGCTCGTCTTGTGTGTACCTGTTCGTTCGCTTCGTGCGTCCTGCTTTATGTTTGGGCAGTGCGCTTCAAGTGTCGAGCTGTGAGGCATTAGTTCGCGCTCGTCCTGTGTGCGTTCTTTTCGTGCGTCCTTTGGGCTCGAGCGACGCGCTGGCAATTTCGAGCTGCTTTCCGCTCTTCGCGTTACATTCCAATTTATTGCTATCGCATTCATTGCTTCGCCGTTGCGGCGAAACTGTTGCTTTTTTTTTGAAACTAAACTTCATTTATATTTGTAAAGTCGTTTGGACACCTGGTATCAAGAATTGACAATTAGTGCTAGCGATGTGGAAGAGGGAAGAAAATGAGCTTGTACGCGTTTGAGATGCATCGGTGCAATCCTCAAGGCCGCTGACAATCGCCTTCGTCAGCTTAATTGTCAGAAATTGACCACAGTGGCATTCATACGTTCCCGGTGTCAACAAAAGGCGTCAGCGACTCTTTATGAAAATGCAATACAAAGCTTTATGAAAAAGGCAATACAAACCAACCTTACGCAGGGTATGACATCTGGTCAGCTGGTGTTATGTCGCGTCGCAGATTATGCGAAGCTAGATGCTTCGCCTTTACGCTCCCCTAGCTTGGTTCTGTAGGAGTCAAGACACTGTTCTGGATTTAAATACCGCCGTTAGTTTTAGGCGTATGAATAGTGGCATGGCTTCTGAGCAATTACGGCCTAACTACGCGGCACTCGCACCATTCTGAGAGGAAAGGACCTGGATTTCAAGGTAAATGAGAGTTCAGGAATTCCGTCAGTTTTCCGTCTGGCTAGTCTCAAGGATAATTCAGGTGACACGCCTGTAACGCGGTTATCGACAATGCTCATCGCTATGATGTGAATTGCGTCTGTTGACACCCTGCCCTCGGCACGTAGCAGTAGCTGCCTCTCGTGCTTTTTCGCACGGCGTCGCCGATGCGTGTTCTTACGCAAGGTGCAAGGGACACCAGTACAATCGCATAATATAGAGATGAATGGAACAAAATTGTCTGAAGGACGACGAAGATGAGGCGTCCGGCGCGTGGCATTTGGAGTCAGCTGTGCACGTGAGCTCAGTGAACCACGAGGCGGGAATCAACTGAATTATATATATGTCGCGGTCCTCTGGGTGGCTCCTCCTGGGCGCCGACCCTTTCGGCCCAGGCAGCAATAGCGAGCTGCGTTTCCTTAGTGGGAGATTGAATAAGCTCCTCCTACGCTGACCGTGAGTGAGCTGGCAGGAGCGTTCTGTTGGGAGGAATGCCTTCACAGCCCCAAGATACGCTATTTTGTGTGGCCAGTCCTTCCGCGCTGCAGTTTTGGCAGATCAGGTTAACCGATCCGCATGTCATTAGCGCCAGTCGAGGAGGACTAGGAAATGAGTAAGTTCGAATGCGGCGGATGATTCTGGCCTGTGCTCTCATGAGGTTTATATGGTGTGGGGGGTAGACACGCCGTTCACTTTCATAGATATTCGCAATATCATAAAAGGAAGTCGGCGCCTCAGCAGGGAAGACTGCAGAGATGCGCCTCGCGGTTTTAGACCTCGGGCTAAGCGGTGCGCCTCCTCGAGCTGTGCAATGCGTTTACGGAAGCCTTTGATTTGTTTCTGCGTAAGCCACCGTTTTTAGTACTTTGCTGCGCTGACCATAAATGGATTAGTTTGGCGTCCGGATTCGGACTGTCCTCTTCTGCATCCACCTTTGAGGTTGTATTATCTGCTCTTTTGACTTGTGGTGCTTCAGAGATATGGTATGTCACAACTCAGCCACTGATAATGGATACGTGGCAAAACGTTTGGTGGTTGGGCTCGAGCCGGAGCAGTGGGTCGAATAGTCGTGGCTGAGGAATAGACCTTGAAAAGCTAGGTAAGCTCATTCATTGCATAATTTGGCAAGTCCCTAGAGGAATAAGTAAGTGTTTAGAATGCCAGCTAAGCTCCGATAATGACAAATTAGAGTAGGGGACACAATCTTCTATTCCATGTGGACGTGAGGGTATGGAGAATGTGGTGCTACACCGTTGGTAGCGTGTACGAAGACTCACAATAGATCGGGCACGTGTAATGCGTAGTCAATTACAGTGAATATAGTGACGCACACTAGCTTCAGTACAGGTAGCAATTCCGCAGTGGTAGGTCATGCGGAGTTAACGCGTAGCTCGGGAGAAATGTGATTTGACGGGTGAAGGCGCCTGGCAGTCAAAGTGGCATTGTCAGTCAAATCGGGCTGGACAATGCCTATTGGGCGTGAGGTACCACCTTAAGGTTCGGGAGGATATGCAAAATGAGAGCTAGAGAGCGACGCTTCAGCTTCATGCAACGCTTCCAGGAAAAAGTTATCACGTCTACTGGAAATGATCATGTTAGTCTCGTAGACGACTCAGTCAAGGGGACTTCTATGAAAACTATACATAGAAGGACAGTAGTAGTGATCCTAACGGGTATGTGGGCAGAGCAGATGCTATGTAGATAAGATAACCTTCACTACAATTGCTCTAGTTTGGTTAACAATAGCTAGAACAGAGTGTTGGTTCAAACAGACATACAGAAATAAAGAGATCTTAAAACGGGCCTCTAAATTTCAGGTCTGTTGCAGGAGGTATATCTGCAAAAGGAGTAACGATAAACTCTAGTGACATGTGCAAGATCATGCATTTCGCAGCCCCTCGCAGAAGAAGAATATGTGAGCTCAGAAAAAAATATTCTAGCTTCTGGTAGTGTCCAGGGCGCCAGGAATTATGAGGAACACGCGGAAAGCACGACCAACTTGTTTCTCCCAGGATTGTAGAGGTATGAATTTGTATTGCTGTGAAGTGAAAAATACCCGTGCACTGATATCATTGATTGCTCCTGGATAGGGAAGGAAGTTGTGTGGCGTGGGGAATTATGACCATTGAGCAGTAGAGGGCTATTCTTGAGTAATACAAAGAAAGGTGCCATCTAGTCCTCTTTTTCGCTTTCGTTACACTATATATGTACGACGGTGAAATAGTGCTTTGTGCTGCAATGTCATCTCAGAAACACACCGGGTTGTGAATTCGTGCGGCATCTCTAGGCAGGTGCAAGCATTTGTTTTTGTTCCTCATCAGAGTGTTGTGTGAGAAAAGAAGTTATTGAAAAAAATTTCTTGTGTGTGTGTGTGGGGGGGGGGGGGGTAATCTGACATGGAAAAAAATGACTGAAAGACGACGAAGGTGCGGCGGCGAGCGCGTGTGATTTGGAGCGAGCTGTGCACGTGAGCTCAGTCAATCAGCTGTTGACTTGTGGTGCTTCATAGAGGTAGTGCGTCACAATTGGGCCATTAGTAAAGGATAAAGGATACTTGGCAAAGCGCTAGGTGGCTGTGGACGAGCCGAACCAGCGCAAGAAGTAAGACACCGGGACGAAGCGTTGGACGCCAGTTAGGGACTATACACGCGCTATGCGCAAACCCGCTCCGCACGTGGCGGGACACCTGCCGCCCGCAAACGGAGGAGGAAAAACCGGTACCCCGTGTACGACGATTGGCGTCGTTCCGGTTTTTCCTCCTCCGTTTGCGGGCGGCAGGTGTCCCGCCACGTGCGGAGCGGGTGTGCGGATAGCGCGTGTATAGTCCCTTACACAGGTTCCAGCCGGCGAACACGGCCGTGCATGCTGTTTTCAACCGCCATCTGAGACGGCGCTGGCAGCTCCAGTACCACAGCTCCTGGCCTGACCTGGTGTGCTGTTCATTGCCGAGAACATCGCGGATCATGACACGACACGGCGTCAGCGCAGCAACGTGCACGGCCTGGCTAGTGGTCACGGTTGCGTACCTTACAAATATACTACAATGGGCCGAATGCTGCGCTTATGGGCCCAAGTAGTATATTTTTTACACATATGTTAAATCGAATGGTAAATTTCGGTTACCGATTTTTTCGCGCTTTTCATTTTCAGCTTGATATTTAGCTACTATTATCGCTTGCAAGTAGAATTCCACACTCCGCATATATACCATTTGCTAGCACATTCGTGATGACAGTTAGCCAGGTGTACGTCATGTTGCACAATTTTTCTTGCACTGTTTCATTCAGCAAACATTGCACAACAGGAGACACCTTCAAGTCAAGTTTCAGGACGCAGACTGACGAAAGAATGCTAAAATATTGTTTGCATGACAGGACATACACCAAATATACTGTCATTACCAAAGTTCGATCGAGCGTTACAAAGGCATAACTTGACAGTCGTGGTTAAAGAATATTATGAAGAGCTCTGAAAAAAACCGAGAGGCTGGCTTGCATCCAAAATCCGACAACCAGAAGGCAGCGTAAAGATGCACCAATCTGGGATTACCACTTCTTACACGATGTAACATTGCACAGGCACGGCAGCTAAATGGCCACATACGATATCACTCGTATATCAGTCCACTCTGTGATCCCTCTCTCACCAGTACCGGTATCGCTCCCCCCGGTACAATATTCGGTCGTCACCTTTCACAAGTAAACCCTGGCTCTTTCTCTAGCGGATATGAAAATCGAGTGGGCTCGCGCAGGACACGTTACATTAGATTTCATGGAAGGTATGCTTGTCCTGCATGTAATAGGCTGCTCGTAATAATGGTGACCTCTCAACTTTCTTCAGGTCACAAAGTGTCGTTTGTTGAAGCAACTGTTGTTGGAGTTACTGAACTGCATCTGATTGTATAATATGATCATGTCTTTCTGCAGTTGTTATGCGACCCTGTCTTTTAATTTGATATAATGACGGCTAATTGAGTAAATGTTTTACTGTTATCATTTCCCTTTCAGTAATGCTTTTTATAGAAATATATCACTCTCACATACATTATTATTGTGTATCTTCCACTGGCAACCTGCCAGTGTATTTCAACAGTGTGTTACCCTAGTCCGTCTCATAGCAGTGAAGAACAAGTGTAAATGGTGTGAATAAGCCCTTTAAGGTATTTTTGCCACTATATTACATGTAAATTATCTGTATATGATTAAAGAATGTTGCCAATATACTTTGTAGTTGATTGTCTGGCTCTTTCGTTTTGTCAATTTATTCTGTACACGCTACAGTCGATGAAAACAACAGATATTGAAGCCAAGGACAGCGCATAAGACAATATTTTGTTGTTTTAACTGTTGGGTATTCATCATGACATCAATTCAAAGGAATAAAAGAGGACGAGAAAGCGTCTTTCCGTCGTTGACCGACAGCCTTTGAAAATGAACAATTATTGTGCCGTGTGTTCCCCTTCGCTTAATTGTCTGTAAGTTTCCCCTGGTCGTGTCTAACAAAGCAACGAGCGCCTTGGACAATTCGAGAGGCAACTGGACAGACTCCAGTGGTCCAAATCACCTAAAAACTATTTCTTGAGGCTTGCACGAAGGCTTTAGCAGGACATGAAAGTGGAGGCAAAAGGCTCTGAGCTTGGTAGGGGCTCGAAGGAACTGTCTGTAGCCAGTATTTCATACCTACACGGTGTGTCCCCACGCTTAAAATGTGGGAGCAAGGTTTGCATGTAATGTTTTATTTTCCGCTGGCAACCAATTATGCAACATTTTCGCGCCTGTAGAGAGGGAGGTCGAAGGCGATGAGCAAGGCAAAGGTGGTTGCATGGTCAAGCACTTGGGGAAGAAGATTGAAGGCGCCATTGGTGTAGTTTACGACATTCCGCTTTCGTGCGGGAAGCGTTATGTTGGACAAACAAGGCGTCATGTAAATAAAAGGGTGTTAGATCATACACATTCGCTCAAGGGACAGCCGCGCTCTAAGCTGCCTTTTCAGGGTAGATAATGTGGCTGTGCACCCTTGCATGCTGACACGACAGTGGAATCTAGGTTCAAAGGTAGGGTAGCACGTGAAATTCCACAAGCCTATTTCATTAAGAAAGCGGGGGGTTCATGTGTCGCGAAACCTTCGGTCGCGTTACTTGACGCAGAGTTAAACTTCCTGGAAGAGCGTCATTGTAATAACCTTTTTCAGCTAATGTTTTTTTATCACACCCTAATCTAAGCACACACACACGCACGCACACACACACACACACACACACACACACACACACACACACACACACACACACACACACACCACACACACACACACACACATATATATATATATATATATATATATATATATATATATATATATATATATATATATATATATATATATATATATATATATATATATATATATATATATATATATATTCCTTCAATAAATTCTGAATTGAAATTCTACGCCGTTTCCGTGTTCCTTCCTCTTGTGCTATCGTTGTTTTGCGCACCACCGTTCTAATACAAATTACCAACTCGCCCAGCAATCCGTCCTTCTGAAAAATTCTCCTTCGTCCGTATCTCCACATGCCAGCGTTTATTCCGGGAAATTAGCGCATTCGTTTTGCGGAACTATATTTGAGCAAAAAAATGCCCCTGCCTACTTTTATTTGCAGCACTTTGTGCGAACTTTCGGGTCTCAAATAATAATTATTACTTCCTCCCTGTTACGTTTTGTCACAAGATGACCATAATCGTGAAGTTCGATTTTCTAATTGCCACTAAATAACCTCTATATCCTAGTCTTGTGCACCATTTGAGAATCCAACAACCTCCGCTTCCCCATCTTACTGTACTTCTAATATCAGTAAAAGATGACACAACCAGGTGATGTCGCCGTCCCACACACTGTGCAGCCCTAATGGCCTTGAGAGTACTAAAAACAATTACATGGCTTGTAATCTTGTGGGCACAGAGACTGGACGATCAGCGAAGTCTGGTCGACCGGCCACGGCCAGCGGCATTAGCCAACTGCTTTATCGACAGCGAGAACCGCTTACATCGGGTGAAGAAAAAACAACTTTTTCTTGCTGTTCCAAACATCACACGTTTATTGCTCGTTCTCATTAACATTTTGCAGGGCTGCCTCTCAACATATTAAATGTGAAGCATTTCTAAGAGAACCTCTGGCACTTTCAGAGTTTCTATCTATCTATCTATCTATCTATCTATCTATCTATCTATCTATCTATCTATCTATCTATCTATCTATCTATCTATCTATCTATCTATCTATCTATCTATCTATCTATCTATCTAGCCGCCTACGTCTGGGTGCTCTCATGATCGCCTCCTTAACTTGGTGTAGACCGAAATTTGCATGGGAGGGTAACAGGATTTGACAAATATGACTGCCGGGTCATGACATGAATAACGTTAAAATCCTGTCGCATACGTCGTCAAACCCTTTCCACTAGACACGTGTGGCGGTGTACGGGTATGCGCCACAGGTGATTGACAGTTTATATCTACCCAGGAACGGCGAGAACAGACATTGCTAACCTAAATGCTAGAGCGTTAAGGAAAACCAACATCGGCAGCGTTGACTCAACGAATGGAAAGAATGAAAATTAGGATCCCAGCAGGAACCAAACCCAAGCATTCTGCGTGGCAATCGGGCATTCTACCACTGAGCCACGCCAGGTCTATAAACTGGCTTGAAAAAACCGCCTACGTAGGTGTAATATCGGTGCAACGTCAATTGTAGTTGTGGTGCTGGCTATCTAATTTTGCAAGAAAGCAATAAACACTACATGATGCTCCTACGATGTGTACTCCTACGATGCAGGCGTCATATCAGATTAACGTCTGTAGTTACAGTGTTGGCTCCGCTTTTATAGCAGTCTAATAAACATTACGTTTGTATTCTTTTGATTCAGCAAGGTATATTGAAGCATTGCTCGACCCTGGAGGAATACATTAACGAAAGTTACATATGATATCCACATCACCACACCGTAAAGTGCACTTCGTCCACCAGAACGACGCAGTGTCCCCTACATTTCTTACGAGGCTGGGCGATGGCCTCATGCTGACCGAGTATGATGCCAGATTTACTGACAGCCGCTTTGTAGACTAGGCTACGTGGGCCACATACGCCCAGGTAGTCTACGAATACGTCAGACACCATCCACTGATGTTGGTCTACGTAGCACTATCCAGGCGGCCTATACCTCGACGGCCTATACCTCATCAACGCGAAGGGTGGCTTCAGGTTCGGACATGTCGCCGGCTCTGTCGACAGATAATTTGCCGACGAAATGACCGAGGCATCCACGAATTCCAACAGCTCTACTATACCACATACATCACTACACATGGACGCCTCGTCATCACGATCACGACTGGATCCTACGACAAGTCATGACCAGCTGCTGGTGCTCACTGATCTCGGTGATGATGCCCTTGTTCAAGAACTGTCAAGAACGTCTTGCACACATCTGGAGAAACATCTGGCGTATTTCGTTAAGCAGCTGGCGTCTTTTCGTTTTGCTTTAGAAACATCTGGCGTCTTTTCGTTTTGCTTTTAGAAAACATCTGGCGTCTTTCGTTGATTTATTTCATCAATCAACGGCGTTTTGAACAAAATTTTTATTGTTTAATCACGCACAGGAGATATTTCACCAGGCACTACCTTGGAGGTAAACAATGGCTGCTAATGGGAATGAGAGACAGAAGAAGTCGGCTTTTAGCTAACACTTACACTTCTACTTCTACTAACGTTTCCTACTGGGACATGCCAATGGCTGCTAATGGGGAATGAGAGACAGAAGAATTCGGCTTTTAGTTAACGCGCACGCTGCGAATTTTTTATTGTTCAACAACGCACAGGAGAAATCTCCCACCGGCACCACCTTGGAGGTCAAGATCTGGTACTAGCGTTAAGACTGGTTACGCACTACGACGGGGACGAACGGGTGCCGCTTTAAGGAGCTTCGCCCCTAAAAAGTTACGCCGCAGTCACCTACCCGCCGCATGCTTCGCATAACATTGACTCCCACGGTGCGTGGGATCTGCCGAATTTTTATAGCAAAATTGTGTCTCTATCAGGATGTTTGCTAGCGCATTTAGTGTGCTCAAAATCTTAGATATTGGACGAGAACCTCGGGTAAGAATCGCTGTTAAATGCGAAGCATTTCTTAGCGAATCTCAGCCACTTTGGCCCTTTGTATCTACGTTTCTATCTATCTACCTATCTATCTATATATCTATCTAGCCGCCTACGTCTGGGCACTGTCTTGGTTGTCTCCATAGGTTGTGAAATGCCAAAACTGGCATAGAAGAGGATCAATATATGAACAACGAGATTCACTGGTCATGACATGAATAACGCAAAATACATGCCGCGTACGTCATGAAGCCCTTTCTCTCAGTCACGTGTGGTACCTACCCGAATACGAGAGTTCAGTCTAAATCAACACAGCAACCGCGAACATACACACTTACACGCCAAGAAAGTCTTAACCAATATTAACCAGTGTTTAACCAGTGTTCTTTAACGTGCACTGACATCGCACAACACACGGGCCTTTGTCATTTCGCCTCCATCGAAATACAACCACTGCGGTCGGGATCGAAACCGCGATCTTCGGATCATCAAGCGAGTGCCGTATGCGTTACACCACCGCGGCAGACGCAATGAAATTGAGGGAGCTGAAGACAAAACAGCCCTGGAAGACGCTCGACTACCATCCACTCGTTCACGTTGTCCGCAACTTCGACCTCGTCGACTGCGCAAAAACCAGGGTGCATGTTTCCTACAACTCTGCCGAGGGGACCATGCCCCTCATCATTCAAAACCCAACAACGCTCCTTCTTACACTGCTTGAAAGACGGCTTGGATGTGAACAGGGCATCGCAAGCCCTCGTTGCCAGGTCCAGGACAGGAGGCATCATAGATAATTTCTTCGTAAGAGGCGTTCACGTTTTCCACTAGCTGTACTATACCTTGCACTGCACTGCACTTAGACCCCTCGTAGCCGCGATCACGAGCGGATTCGGTAACAAGTCCTGTCCAGTTGCTGGTGCTCACTGATCACGGTGATAATGATCTTGTTCGAGAACTGTCAAAAAACCCTTCCACCCATGCACAAGAGTTCGTAAAACGTGCGTACGTTGTCCGTCATAAGGGACAAGTATACGCATAACAACTGAAATGCAACTGTAACAACTGTAACTGTGACTGTAACGTACATTCAGGGCGTCTGCGCGTGCCACTCGGCTGCGCATATAGAAATTTTCTGAAGAAAACCTAGTTGCGCGTAGCACCTCTCCTATGCATCTGTGTTCGTTATTTGTCCTGTTCGAATGCGTGTCATCTAATATTTAAGAATAAGAGCACTGCAGATCAGCTTTCCTTGAATGACGTTGGTAACACCCATGTTGCTGTTGGCATCGTTGCGCAACTGTAAACAACTGGTTGTATAACACACATGCGACTCTTCAACATATGTGTGTGCGTATGCCATTTGCACATTTCTCTAGCGTCATTCCGTCCCGTTTTGCTCAATGTGAAAAATTACGCCACAGTCACTTTCCCACGTATGCTTCGGATAACGTCGACTTCCTCGGTACGTAGAATCTGCCGATTTTTTTATTCTCTTTGTGAACGAAACACCAAATTACAAAACAAATTTCCGTCGAAACAAAGTTCAGGTTACATCGACATTCCTCTTCTATGATGCAAGTGTCAAGAAAGTAAAAATTGTTCACTCTTAAACATTGTTTATCACGTGTTGGCATTGCTTTTTTGAATAGACACTTTCGAGCAGACGTTTTGCGTTACTTTGTTATTAAAAACTTCACGACGCAAATAATTAAGTAAGAAAAGAAGAGTGGCCGTAGTCATTCCGAGGCACAAACCTCTCCACAACCCTTTTGTGACTGTGTGAAAATTGGCTACATTTTGTATGGTTCAGTAATTATTTTTGTTATGTATAATACGACAGATACTATATTATATATATTATAATATTATATATATTGTGAAGTTAAACATATTGTGAAATATATATTTTGAAGTTATATATATTGGTGAATTTCCTCATCTATGCCAACTGTATTGTTATATTTACCTCTGTTTATCATCTCCTTGATGTGTAATATACATTATAAAGTACTAACAAAAGGAGCTGAAAACCATGTGCTACGAATACACTACCTCTTTTTTATGCAGTAAATTCGGTCGGTTCGCACTGCGCTCATAGCAAAATAATGCAATGGTGGGACTAAACATGAAAAAAATATTATTGACTAAAACAAAAACTACTTCGATTAAACTTTTTGTGGACGAAGGTGCTATGATTCTCAATCGTATGCGCTTTTCTGCTTATTTTTTCTTGGACCACCTTAGGGTGCTACAGACGTCTGAACATAGGCCAATGTAGAGCTTTTTTCAGGTTCAGGATTTTATTTTAGAACCTGTGCGCCGCACACAAGCAAACCAAAAACTTTAGAAGATAGTATCTGGTATGGAGATTTATTTAAAAATAATTGATGTATTTGGTCGACAATCTTCCTTTGTAAAAAAATTCCCGAAAACGCAACAACTTACTCAATTTTTCCTACGCGCCAAGGAGTGAAAAATATAAAGCTACTCTAAGCAACTGTTTTTTAATAAAAGCGCGATGCTCTAAAGACACAAAAAAACAAGTTTAGAATGAATGCGTGGAACGGTTCATTTATAGCGAATTTTTCTTTCGTACCTTGTTTTCCACCATATCGAGAAGTTCAAATGGCGCTCACATACCCGGAATATTTTTGCCGCTCAAAATATTTTGGGAAAATACTGTAGAACAAATGTTTATATGTGCGTAATTTTCTCAGATTTTTTCAGAGAAATTGTTTTTTGTCGAGCCTGGGACAGTTGGCGTGGGATTACACATATATAAAAACAACTAAAAAAATTACACCATCTCCCGATAAAGGGGACCATGAGGCGATGCGAAGCCGGAGCACTTGCACGATCGCGTTCCGTTGGCGTTCGTTGGGCGTGCTACCGACCTCGCGTCGTGGAACGCGAAGAGGGACGCTACGCGCGTCGTATCTTCCATCTAGCCTGGCCGTTAATTGTCACAGGGCGAGCGGGGAACGCGGTCGACAGGCGGGCGAGAGGGGGGCAGCGTGGGAGAGGATAGAGAAGCGGAGGGGACGCGCATGTGCTCGAGCTCATCACGGCGTTGGGCAGGAGAGAATTTCGGCATGTCTAGCCCGAGCTTCAGAGGAAGAGTGGAAAGGGGGAGGGGAGGGGAGAGGGAAAGTGGAGAGGGGAAGGGGGAGGGAAAGGGGGAGGGAAAGGGGAGATGGGAAGGGGAGGGGAAAGGGTGAGTGGAGAGGAGGTGTGTGGAGAGGGTATGCGCATGCGCAGTAAGGGTGGTCACGCCGCACACCACCACCACCGGATTGAGCTCCGCCTTAAGATACTTCGCATCTAAAATTGCTGAGAACCAAACAGAGCCGCAGAATGTTCGCGTGGGAAGAACAACTTTCGTAAGAACACCATCAAAACAAAAGAGACCACACTGCTCCCCAGAGCGGCCCTGTTGGACCAAGTTGCGCGCAAGAAAAAAGACGAGGAAAAATGCACGAAAAAAGACGCACGCAGGGGGAGCGGAGTGAGAGAGATTTCACTCTTTCCTCCGTGCCCCTTTCTCTTCTTTTTCATTGTTGCCACCATGTTACACGTCTTTCATGAACTAGAATCTGTCTGAATGCTTTACATGAGCGTAGGTGCCTTAATGTTTTATATTATTTCCAGCATAACAGCGTTTTGTTTTTGTTTTGACAATATATTCTTTCAAGAACGTTTGTATTCGATGATTTCGATCCACCTTTACTTGATACAAACGCGTTTTGAAAAATTGGTAAGCAACCATGGTACAGCGCAGCCTCGTGAGCATCGCAACATTTTCGTTCAGGCCGTGTGCTGCGTGGCTTCGTGCAACGGCTTCGGCAGCGCGCTCATCATTGTCAACCTATAAGGATTTTTTTCATCGCTACAAAAGGTACGAACACTAATCTCGAACCGACAGAGTTGTAATCGGATATCTGTGTTGTGCGTGGAAGCGGTGCAAGTTCAATGGCGCGCGCGAGCGCAAATTTCCGAGTTCACCGCTCCTGCCTTTGTTTGCTTTTCAACTACGATCAGTCAGAAAGAAGCGCGGGCGCAAAGAAAAGCTAACATAGTAGCCTGTTTTATCACATTCGTGACATAATTAGCTTGTTTGGGAGTGTAGTACCAGAAATCAGTAGTGTCTTACCATTGTTTTGTTCCGAAACTATGAAGCTTTTCCAAAGTACATGCTAGAAAAGATCCTTCTGCACCGCGCTTGGCATCTATGTAAAAGAAACCCTTCAAATTTTCAATGCTCTAAGGTGCACCGAATCGGAATGCAAAAGCGGACAAAGTGTAACGATGGACGTCATATTCTAGTTTCTGGTTGCCGAAAGTGTATGGCTGACCGTGCCGACCTCGCGTTGGGACTTCAGTTTGGTCAATACTCGTCCCACATGATACCAAAATTGCATCGCGCCTAGAAGTTGTTACGCTTGAACATTTATCTTCTTGCATTATGCTTACATAATTCGTACAGCACTTAGCGTCGAATTGGCATGATGTGCTAGGAATAGTTGGAGAATTCCTAGCCTACGTACCCTGGCACGAGGTGCATTGCATGTACGGTAGTGCTCTTAAACTTTGTCAGTGTAGTAGCACGTACACCTGACACATTTTTGCTCTGTGAGTGTTAGAGTGTACAACCTCTGCAGCCGTAGTAACGAATAGAAGCGGTTACGTTCATAGTAGCGTTTTATAGTAGCGGTTATTCTGCATCAGTTATGGTAGTGCACAAGCGCCTGCTAAACGACAGACAAGGCATGTGGGTCGCGCATCACGTACTCTTTATTATTCACCAATGGATCCTAAAACACTTTTCACACATTGAAGTGGTGCAGCAGTTCACTGGTTGCGTTCTCCATACATGTGTGTAGCAGCATGTATAAATTCAATGCCTCCTTTTGGCTCTGCATCCTGGGGTAGCAGCAACAGGTAAAAAAAAGGAGGCAGGAATAGTAAGGCTGCCAGGAGTACTGACACGATTTTGAGACACCGTAATGGGGACGTTTTTCGTTTCCTTGGTGGGCATTCTTAACAAACTCCAAACACCGGAGTCAGGCAACACATAGAAAATATTTTACTTTGATTTTAAAGTTTTAGTCTGTGAACATCAGCAGGCCAGCCCCACCCCAATCAACATTATCGCGACGAGTCAACACAGTTGCACTAAGTTTGCGAACTCTGCGTCCTGCATACAGCCTAAATCGCAGATATCACTGTCGGGGTCACTGTGCGCCAATTTACTAATCTTTGTTTACGTACAGCACGAGCACATGACGGATCTGCCACTAGGACGTTGCAAGTTACTGTCTGCCCGTGACGTCACACTGCCATGGCACGTCACTGAGAAGCCGCGCCCTCGATATCGATACCCAAAGTGTCTTTGTAAGGTAACGCTATTAAATGTATATTGGATGCATTCCCAGACACCACAATGCCTATTTTACTGTTCTCGACACCAGTGCTTTTACTTGGAGCGAAAATCCGAAAATATTTAAAATTCGTGTCCGTACTCATTTAAGAGGCTAGGAGGTTAACTAAGCTGGAAGCTGCTTTTGTAAACTTTGATTATTGAGGGGTTGCATATGCAAGTGAAATATAATACTTCTAAGGTAATTCTTCACTAAAAAAACTCACATAGCGTCTAGAACCTGGTCCAGCGCTAATTGTTATTTAAATAATCAGTACCTAAATTTTGTTAAATACTTCAAAGTAGTGATTAAGCTCGAGGAGGAAGAGTTTTATTTTCGATATAAATGTGTAAAATCAAACAGTGCAAGAGATGCACATTAGAAGAAAATGCACTGAAGAAAACGAAAACCATGTCACAAGTTTTTTCTTACATTTGCGACCATTTATAGAGAAGTAATTGCGATGTAATTTTACAGAATGTGCCAAACATGCTTATTTTTATATATGCTTGACACCTAAAGTATTATGCTCTTGTTCGGTTAGTTTTCTTAGCTGTCCCTTGAGTATTAAATTGTCAAATTTCTTTGTGTGTGTGTGTGTGTGTGTGCACAGTCGCCCACTAAACAAATGCCTTTCTTTAAATGTTCTGAACGTTCCGAAGGGTTTAAACACGTAATGGAATGAACAAAGAACTCCATCGCCATGAGCAACAAAAGAATTCAGTTGGATTGGGGAGCAGGGCAAAGTGCTGTTTTGTGAATGGAAGCTTGCTGGCATCATTAAGTGTCAGTAATGTTTCTCAACTGTGTTGGTGTGGTTTTTGTTGTTGCTGCTGCACATGACCTTCTCACTACTCTTAATATGCAATGACAAATTCTGAGTAGTGCACAACCCATTTAACCAAATCATGCTATGTGTGATACTATGATAAGAAGCATCTGTTAGTCTATATTACAGCATGCTAGTATTTTATCTTAGTAGTACAACCACTTGCAACTGACTTGTTTCGGGTGCTGTCCGAAGTAATGAAAGGTTTAAAGACGTGACAGTATTTGATGTGGAAGCGGCCATTAAATCATTGTTTCGGCATAGACATGCAGGACTGCAGAAACGTAATTTGTGCAAGTGAACGTTTTATTATTTCAAGCCTTCGAGCTCTCTAAAGCAATAATTAAGCTTCAATTCATTTCATTCAGTTTCTAACAAAGAATATACATGGGAAATGATTGCCGCTTTCCACCTTGCGAGACAAGGAAACTTGGGATGTAGCAATCTGATGGTAATGTTTCGATGCTTTTTCTAGAGTACACCCTTGACAGGCCTGATAACATTTGGCATGTTAGAGTGCATGCATATTTGTTGAAATACCATGTTAAATAATTGCAATTTATGCGCGACAAAATTTTGCCTAATCAGGGTTGCACACAGACTTGCACACCACCACTGTGTTGTTACCAATTTCTTGTTTCTGAAAAACATTATCAGTGTAGAAAAAGAATAAATGTATGTAATGCATGTGAGGCATTTCCAACTGCGAAGAGAAAAAAAACTGAAAAACGAAAGGCCAAGACTAGAACCGTAATCTCAGACTGGCTATGTCGTGTGCAGAATGGCGTCACGCAGGATGGTGTGTAATGCCATGAAGGCTAACTCAGTCACCTTAGAATTAGTCTTTTTTTCTTCGTCCAAGATAGATAAGCACGCCATTCGCTTTCGAGCAATTCTTCCAGAGAAAAGGGATCTGGCAATTCAGTGTAGCAAGTTATCTGCAGAAGTGCTTAGCATCACTTAGTTTTTCGTAATCTTCTTTCACTTAAATAATTCCCAGGCACTGGCTCACTCTCTGGAAGATGAGAATCCCGGCTGATGTACCACTTTTTGAATGGATATTGATGACCATTATTATTCTCGGCCACATGAAGGGTTGTCAGAATGTGTCAAAGATTGTGTTAAGGAACATGTGCGCGAAACTGCTTCCACAGGCAGATGTGGTGTTTCTGTGGGAGAGTTTTTAGAAATCCTTTCCATGTAATTAAAATCAAAGCTGCTTGAATCGAGTATATGAAGTTTTATGCAGAAATCACGAAACATGCAATCATTCGAAGGTTGCCCCAGTTCTAAGTGATTTATGCCTTACCAAGATCGACTGCATTACGCAATGAAGTGTGTCGGGTGTATCGGAATTGTGTTGCAGGTCTAGCAACTATGAGGCCGGCATTGCTTATAAAATACAAGACGCCAACACAATAAGAGCACTTTTGTTCTGGGTCTCTTGTGTCTGCCTGTCGACGCATGGTGTCAGAAATACAAGCTCAGCGTCACACCAGCTGAAACGCCACCATGGAAGCGTTGCCGCCGCCCGAGCGTCTGGTGCTCTCCGAAGCTCCTGCAGAAAACTGGACAAAATTTCGTCAACGAATGGAGCCACAACAAGGCCACAACATCGACGCCGGAATGGACAAAGGCCCAGAAAGCAGCAATCTGCCTTCACGTTGCAGGTCAGGAAGCAATCGATGTTTTTAACACCTTTCAACTGTCGAATGAGCAACGCGAGGACTACGATGTAATTGTGCAGAAGTTTGAGGAATACTGTAGTCCGAAGCGAAATGAAACCTACGAACACTATGTCTTTAGAACACGCCTGCAGCTTGTGGACGAGCCATTTTAGCAATTTTTGAGAGAGGTTCAGCAAAAGTCACAGTACTGCGATTTCGGAGAGCTGAAAAATTCAATGATTCGAGATAAACTGGTGTGCGGCACGAAAGACAGCAAACTGAGGGCGCGACTTCTGCGAGAGCGGTACCTCACGTTAGAAAAAGCAATCCAGTACTGTAAAACGGCTGAAATCGTTGAGAGTCAAAGCTAAGCTTGGGAGTACAGCGAAGCCCAGCTCAACGCTGTACGAAAAAAACAACAGGAATCAAGGAGCTCACCAAAAAAGGAATGCATGTGCTGTGAGCGAAAGCATCCACAAGGACATGCCCGGCATGGGGCAGGACATGTGGCATCTACCAAAAAAGAATCATTTTGCAGCTTGCTACAATGCGCCAAAGAGAGTTCAACAAATTGACTATCATAATACGCCCCAAGAACGAACCGAGGAATCCGATGACGAGTTTCAAGTTCTAGTGGTAAGCGTGAACGACGTATCGAGAAACTCGGAATGGGTCGTTGCCTCAAAGCTGGGCAACCATGACACAAAGCTAAAAGTGGACGCAGGCGCGCAGGCCAGCCTTCTTCCGCACTCTCTGGTTCTCCAGCTCGGCTAGGCGGCGACAACTCGACCTTCAGCAATGGTATTGACAGGCTAGGACGGTGGTGTAATCAAGCATTTTGGAGTCGTCACCTTGCCGCTACGAATCGGCGAAATCAAGTAGCCAACAGACTTTTCGTCGTTAAGAAAGGCAAACAAGCGCTCTTGGGGCTGGAAACTTGTGAACGCTACGCATGTACTGCCTTAACTACAAGAATAGAGGAAGCTGAAGAGGTGGCCATTGCCATGGCCCTCACCTTCACTAAGCATAGGTTCATTCTGAGTGATTCACAAGTCGCGATCAGGAATTTTGCGCACGGACGTATTTCGCAACATGCCCTGAGAATTCTAACCCAGAACCAGTAATTGACGTGTTCGGAAGAGCGTAGATATCTAATTTGGTTCCCGGCACACACAAACACTGCCACCTACGACCCGAAGGAAACGGTCCATGCGCTGTCGCGAGAACTAACCCGCCGCGCAGCCCAAGGGAGATGATGTTGCCGAAAACAAACTATTAATGAAAGACAGAATAACCAGCTATGGAGAATACTCAAAATACTATCGAGGCTTGAGGACGATTTTCCCTCCGCCTCACCCAAAATTAGATAGAAAACAGGCGACAGAGTGGTGCACATTGCAGACCAATTCTTATCCCAACCCTGTTCAGTTACATAGGATGTTCCCAGAGATCTACCCAGACTCAATATGTAAAGCATGTAGAATAGAAGAGGACTGCCTAAGCCACATGCTATGGGGGTGTCCTCATCAGCAAATAGACTCCCCAGAACCTCTCCGTGAGCGATGGCGGAAAACGCTGCTCAGCTCCGATCTACAGGACCAAAACTGGGCTATCCAGCAGGCCAGGGAGGCTAGTGGAAGACAAGGTCTTCCGTCCTCCATCTGAGCGGTCTGGCCAGGACCGGGAACTAGCCGGATCTCGCAATAAAGTTGTTTTAATAATTCGGTTTTATCTCAAGGGCGCAGCGTCTGCAGGTTCAAGGGCATCTAGAGTCCAGGATTGTCGGCGAATTTTTTACAGCTGTTTTCAGGCTGGGGTGCTTGAGGAAACCTACAGCCTACGCCTCGAAGAAGGGGCGACGCCAGTCGCGTTGCCAGCGCGTCGTGTTCCGTACTCCATCCGAGAGCGAATGCGGGCTGAGCTTGCACGCATGGAACGACACGGCATCACTGCAAAGGTAGAGGAGCCCTCTGACTGGGTTAGTCTTCTGGTCGTTGTCCTAAAAAAGACTGGCGGTTTGTGGATTTGCACACACCCTCGACATGTTAATAGCTTCTTAAAACAGGAACATTATCAGCTCCCATCCCGAGATGAAACAGAGTCGGAGCTGGCGGGAGCCAAAGTGTTCAGCAAACTAGACGATAAATGTGGATTGTACAAGATCAAGCTTGACAAAACGTCATAAAAAATCTGCACATTCGGCACCCCGTACAGACGCTACCGTTTTCTTAGGCTCCCGCTTGGAATTCGAACGGCAAGTGAAGCGTTTCTGAAGGCAATAAATAACGTGTTTGATGGCCTAGAGGGAAGGCGCGTCTACATCGATGATGTGCTTGTGTGGGGCAGAGCGCAGGAAGAGAATGACAGGCGTCTCCGGGGTGTTCTGAAGGCAGCGCAGGAAGCTGGCCTCACCTTCAGTCACGAAAAATACATCTTTGGCGTTGAGGAAGTGCAGTTTCTGTCTGACCTAATTTCTAAAGACGGCATCAAGCCAGGCGCACAGCGGGCCAAAAACGTTGCTAACATGCATATACCTACATCGTAGCAAGGAGGGCAGAAGCTGTTAGGCGCTGTAAATTATTTCGGCAGGTTCATACCAAACATGGCAGACAGGACTCGGAACTTGCGCGCATTGCTCAAACGTGATCATTTGTTTGACTTGATGAGTGCGCACGATAAAGAGTGGAAAGAATTGTGCGACCTGTGTTCAACTGCGCCTGTGCTCGCAGTATTCGATTCATCAAAACCGTCGAAAATAACAGCAGGCGCGTCTAGTTTCGCGCTAGGCGCAGCCCTTCTACACCTGCACGGCAAGAACTGGCGTCCGGTTGCCTACGCTTCACGATCGTTATCAGACACCCAGAAAAGATATGCCCAAATAGAAAAGCAAGCGCTTGGAATAACATACGGATGTGAAAGGTTCCGTGATTTTATAATTGGCTTCCACACGACAGTCGAAACAGATCACCCACCCCTGCCCGCAGTTGCCCAAAAGAACTTGTGTGACATGCCGCCTCGTCTACAGCGTTTTTTTCTTGCGTTTTATGCTGTTTGACATCTCACTGCAGTACGTTGCTGGAAAGGACTTACGGTTGGCTGACGCACTGTCCACGATAGCTGGCAGCGACAAGAACGCCAGTGAACTTGATGTTGATGACGTCACAATCCATGAAACCTCAGTGTTGAATACCCTCTTCAGCCCAGCGATGATGGACCGCCTGGCAGAAGAAACCAAGGCAAACGACGACCTAAGGCAAGTGATCGAGGCCTTGGAAAGTGGCAGCAAAGTTACAGGGCCTTTAGCACCTTTCGAAGCGGAGCTAACATGCGCGTACTCCTGCGAGGATCGAAAATCGTAATTCCAAACAAGCTCAGAAAAACGATGATACAACGAGTTCATGAAGGCAACTTATGGATAGCGAAAAGCAAAGGAACGGCAAGGCTACTAATGTTCTGGCCCGGCATGGTCGCACAAATAGCAGAAATGGTATCTAGATGTCCAACGTGCCGACAATTTGCATACCGGCAACCATATGAACCGCCATTACCAACGGTCCATCCCCCTTCTCTACCTTGGGCCCGTGTAGGTGTTGACCTCTTCCAACACGCCGGGAAAACATACCTTGTTGTATATGACGCATACTCTAACTACCCCGAACTGCAGCTCCTTTCACATACCACAAGCTGCCATGTAATTGATCAACTTGGACTAAACTTTGCGGGCCATGGCATTCCACTCGAATTATGCACAGATGGCGGACCACAGTGCGTTTCACAAGAATTTCGCTCCTTCACCAGAAAGTGCAGCTTCAGGCACATAGTATCAAGTCCAGGGTTCCCTCGTTGAAACGGTCTAGCAGAGGAGGGAGTGCAAGTAATGAAGCGTCTGCTCAAGAAGGCATTGTTTGCGAAAGAAGATTTATGGATTGGTCTTCTGAATTACAGGACGGCACTACTAGAAGATGGGAGAGCACCGTGTGAGCTGCTTATGGGCAGACAGCTGAGGGGTCGACTGCCCGATTTTCCTGAATGCCAGGCTCCTGAGATCAAGAAACACACACAAGCAAGCCGATCAAAGCACCCTCTTCCATCACCGAACGAAGGTGAGCAAGTAAGGATTCTAGGGAAAAAAGCTGGACAACAAAAGCGTGGGTCGCAAAACCGCTCACACCTCGATCCTATCAAGTCCACACGGAAGATGGAGGCCGCCTTCGCCGAAATCGCCAACAGGTGCTTAGGACCCAAGAGGATTTTATCTAGCGTCACACTACATATGACGGTCATTGGGATGACGCCGCAACAGCGCAGCCGGAGAACGCGCGGCGCGCTCCATACTCGGGCGAGCCACAAAGTGGACATCGACAGGATAATGGCCACTCTGAATTATCAGCAGGGCCACAGCCCGCCGACACTCCGTGGTCTATATTACCCGCACCGAAAGCCGATCAGACGTCAGGGACACCTTAGCAGCTCGCCGTCGCAACAGAATCCTTCGGCTCAGCGGTCGAGGACGACCAGCCGCCCGTCAGCGAAGGGACTGGTGCTCTCCGTAATGCAAGGTCTAGGAAGGGGCCCTCTCGTCCCGCCTATGGAAGAGACTTTCAACAAATTCCTTAAATTCATATTGTTTTCTTTCTGTTCCTTTCATTCACAGGAACGGAGGTGTATCGGGATTGTGTAGCAGGTCTAGCAACCATGAGGCCGCCATTGCTTATAAAAGACAAGACGCTACAACAATAAAGGAACTTTTGTTCTGGGTCTCTCGTGTCTGCCTGTCGACTTAGGTTGCCCAGTTTTAGATGCGAAGCAGCTTTTGCGCTGGGCTGTGTCCGTCCCTTGGCGACCGTGGTACCTAGCATAGCCATCTGAGCGCACGCTCGCGCCAAAAAGAAGTCTTCTTCCTCTTGCTCTTCGACCGCCTTGATGATGATACGTGCAGAGCACTTTAGGGGCCCGGGCTGCCGTACGCCGTCATATCTTGGCGTAACACAGACAAAACCATGTGTGCTGGCACGCGCTAGCGCGTTCGGGCCTGTGTAAGGGGCTGGGTAAGACGCTGTGGCCTCTCCCTCTTAGATTTTCTCAGCAATCACGTGGGGGCGTCGGGGAACTAGATTCTGCAGCCGCGCGATGAACCCGCGTGGCGCGCTCTAACAAGAGTTCGGGACGACTAACAGCAACAGCAGCTACAGTGAATTCATGATGCGAACATCGGGCAAGGTGCCCGTGATTAACGAAACATTACGTCGCCCATGCGCTGCTTTGCATCCCCACATGGTTCCCTTTAGTGGGAAATGGTGTAACTTTTTTATCTAGCAACATTGTTCTTACTGCACTCGGGCTTAAATTACATTATGCAAATCGCACTCATGCATGCTCTTCCATATTCGTTTTGTATGTGGCAAGCAGCTTAAGAGTTTTGTGGGTTTAGAGTGCATGTAGAAGGCTATGCGGAGTGTTAAAAAAGGTTTAGGTGCACTTTAATTCATTGTATTTTTCTCTGGTTCTGTTTTCTTCTAGACGAGGTTCCGAAACCAGGGCAAGGTTTGCTCTGCAACGGCAACTCATTGCCACCATGTACAAGGTGTACAGCGATTCATTCACCATTATTCATATTCATTCATTCATCCATTATTCATTCGTTTATGCCAACAGTGAAGCAACAGGAATTTTATTAAAATATGTTTTCTCAATGAGTGTGATTGATTCGCGGAGTAAATCCTGTTTACTTTGCACCATTTCACAAACATGCACAATTAGATGGTACATTTCATTGCGTAAATTCACATGCTAGCCAAATTGCACCTAACCCAGGGGTGCAGCCTAGGGCGCGATAAGTGGCACGTTGGTCTATTCGCCAATTTGCCACTCCCATCCCTGGCTACACCACTGAATTTAGGTGCATGAAATTTGGCAGCCATGTGCATTTAGATGTCTAGATGCTACACACAAAAAACCGTTTCGTCATTCTGAACAGGAGCCGAGATATTAATGAGAAACCCTTACTTGGAGCTCTTTGGGAGGACAACAAAGTTGGAAATTGCTGAGTGCTAAAGCGTACTCTGTACGTTTTTTGGCGCTGTAGGTTTTTTTCTGAGAAGTAGTATATGTCTCATCAAAACCTTTTGGTTGGTGGTTTATTGCGAATGCATCGACTGAACGAAAAGAAGATGGATATGATGGATTTCGCCTTCGAGTCATCATTGGTAAATGCATAAGGGACCCTGCGAGTCTTTTTAGTAATGTGACCGCATTACGCCCAATCAGGAGTCAAGCGTTGAGTGATTGACACTATTTTATTGCAAACACATGTTACTACGAATTTTGATGTGAAAGCTCTGTATTTATCTAGGTTAGTATAGTTACACTAATTCTCTTCGGCATGCTATCTAATGACCGGGAACGAGTCAGCAAACGCTCATTTATTAACGTAGAGATTAAAACATGCTGCAAAAATAACTCCACACAACCTAAGAAATATTTCATATCACCATCGTGCATTCCCTTTTGACACGTGTTTCCAACCTCTTAATTCTTGTTTAAACTTAAACTATATACGACGCGCTTACACGGTAGCTGCTGCAAACTTAAGATTTAATCAAAGGCTGTTACCTGTAACGACCATTTAATTTATTTGAATGACATCAAACGTCGCTTGTCATGCGCATAAAATTCCGAACAAAGCAATTGAATCGAAGAAGCAGGCTTGGCAACGGAACAAGCGCAGCACGCGGTAAACGTGTACTGCGCTTTAACGCAGACACGGTAGCCGAAGCCCTAACGATTAAATCAGTTATCGAAAATGGGCCGGAAAGCTATTTTGAGTGCGCCACAGCCATAGAACAGTCGCGAAAAGAAATCGTCGTCATACATGATGATGTACGCATTTATGGCTAGCACACCACACCAGGAGCAGTCGACACTGAACGTGCTCCTGACGGCAACTCGGCTCGATTTCGCTGGGCATATTGCTTGAACATTCAGTGGAAATTGCTTTATGAACTTGCCCACTAATCTATGAGTAACTCGAGCACGAGAGTCTGGCCGGTAGCGTCGCCTAGCCTTCACGTAGCGAGCGCATGCGAGAAGAGCGGCGTACGAGTCCTCTCTCTGACGTCACACGCGAGAGGGCGCCACTCAAAGACCTCGAGGCAAATAGGCTTGGTCACGAAAGAGTCAAACACAATAATAAAAAAAGATTGTTGTCAGCAAAAGAGCGCCTCAAGAGGAGCCTATCGCAACAAATATCTAGCCGAAATAAGCGCACGATCTTGGAATGAAAAAGATGGCATTACCTTCAACGGGACAAGCCGTATAAGGCTTCTTGTGTCTCCTGCTTTCTTATTTAGATGAAACCTTCTGAAGTAAGCCTAGCCGGGATGAGAAAAAGAAGTAATCTACGAATGTGCCAAACAATCCTTCCATACAACATTGCCTTGGCTGGTGCCTGTATTGATTCAGAATGAGTCGGTCGATATAATTTACTTATGGTGAGATTTTCAGCTTCGATAAAGCGTCATTTGAAATTTGTCAGAGAAACTAGCGCGAAAGGTCCGAGAGACATGAAGATGGCTGCGAATGTTCTGATGTGTCTACGCAAGTGCACTGTTCGCTGGGCTGGTTCTACCGTGCCAATAGGTAAGCGTAACTATTCAGAAAGTAATCAAGCTGTTTTTAGGTTGGGCGACCCAGTACCCGAGTTCGTAGAAATGCCGAACATTGCACATTGTGTGTTGCGATCTGTGGTTCTTGCTCTCTTATTGCCTTGAGCAGCGCTAACAGCTTACAAATGACTTACTGAAAGGTGTATATGTGCTGTCACCGAGCAGCAATTGAGGTAAACACATTCCTCTTTATGTGGGCCCGCCAATATTTAACCGCGTTCTGTAGCGTTTTTACTCCTAATATCGAAATGGATCTTATATAACCAAGTAAAACGATGTGGGCGAACGCATTCATTGCGTAACACGGGTAAAGACCATGTTAGGGTGATTCCACGAGAGATCGAACATGCCTGTCCGGTCGGTATTTTTGTTTTGCCTGGGTTTTTTATATGTTATGTGGGTACATTGAAAAGTGCACCGAACCGAAAATTTTATTTCCAAGAAACGCTCCCAGCGCGCAAAAAATTATTGGAAGGTGGCGGCGTGAGCCTCCCTTTTTTGCTTACTGCAATGTTTTCGTATTTCACGGCCCCATTTAACGCGAACTATAAATGATGTGTCAAAAAAGTTTTTGCTGATTTTATTACACGCATTACTGTGAGTTACATCCATGCTTTTTTATGCCGTCCTAAAAAGGAAAAAAAAATGTGAAAAAAATGACAAGCATGGTCCAAATCAACAAAGTTTGCTAACTTTGATGCTCCTTGGCGCCTTTCCCATTTCACACAAAAACTACAAAACAGTGTGAAGTATAGCAAAGAGCCTTCGCAACATTTATGCGGAAGGTAGGTTTCCTACAGGCATCGTAAAAGAAGAAGAAAACAGTTAAAAAGAAGCGACATTTTTCAAAAAAGCTAATTAAAAAAATAAACGAAGAAAAACTCTGGTCTCAATTTCGAGGACATTTTTTAACGAAAATTGCTTATGCCAGTGAAAACACCGTCTTAATTTTTGTGTCCTCATTTGCTTTGTACATGAGATTTAACGGGCCAAAATGGCCCTTGCTGTGTGTGCTCAATTCACTGCGATTGATGGTTGTCATTAAATTGCATTGCACGTAAATCTACAGTTTTAATTATTTTCCTGGAGCAAAACTTTGCACTGCTCTCTTGTCGTCAAGACAAATGAATTCTCAAACTGTATATGTGTCTAGCGTGTGCAGGGGTGGGCTGCTGCCGCTCTAAAGGGCACAGGCGTACGCAGTTTGCAGCTTAAAACCTCAACCTACCCAGCCAGTATTCGCTAATCAGATGAACGGGAGACAGCGCGAGCACATGCTTTAGGTTACTTTGTGAAAACTCTCCTTGCACAGAAACAAAGCATCTGTATGCAGCGAGGGCCAGCTTAATCTGTAACTAAATGCCACAATGAGCAGGCGCGCTGTTATGCAGTTGTTTTCTCACTGCCTGCTTGCTTCTATTCCATTACGTGCATTGTACGCTTTAACTTCCTTCCCCATTCGACGCACACTGTGCCTAAACAACATTTGTAACAAGTTAGCTCAATCGCTTCCGAGCCGTTTATTTCACTTCCCGCTATCACATGTTTGCGGCGTTGCAGATAACGTCTTCCTGTATCATCTCGACCTTTATCTGAGCGTTTCAGCAGCCGGAAAACGTGCGGTGCGGCATTTAAGACATAAGTGGCCGAAGCTGCACAAGTGATGATGCTTGGTAAGCCCTTAACTAAAGTGCTTTCCCACGTCGAGAACAGCAGAGGTGGCGCCAGACGGACATTATCTTCACTTTTGACAACGAGTGTGGCTCACAATTTAACTATCACAGCCCAATGCGTTTAGACACCCTTGGTCATAAAATGTGAAACCGTGCGCAGTTCTGGAAACTCATTCATGACAGCAGCGCAGAAGTTAGAGAATGTTTGCGGCGCAGTTCAGTATAAATATGTCGACTTGGTCTAGCTGTGATCACTGCACGCCATGCGCGTGACCCATGGCTAGGTCCGAGTATTCTGTGCCGATTTTTTACGCGTTCACAAAAGGATATTGCTGGGAAAAACATTTTCGTTGCGCAAATTTTTTTCCTTGCTCTTTTTGTTGTTGCCTACCTCCAGAAGTTACTCCAGAAGCTACTGGCTCAGGATCTTCGCGACAGCTGCGAGGTCTGCTTCCATTGCTTTACACTGCCCAATGAAAAGCTGTCTACACTGATATTTCGCCATTGATATCTTGAACAGGCGCTTCCACCTTTCCTCTGATGCTTGTAGGCGAGGTGGCAGGCTGCCAACTGTGTACACGTTAGCTCTTTAAAGGGCAGCAGTGGTCCATTTTTGCATACGCTAGACACAAATAAAATCTGTGAACACATCATTCCTTGACAAAAAGCCACCAGAGCAAAGTTGTGGTCCAGCAGAATAGTTCAAACTGTAGATTTACGCCCAATGCAAGCTGATAAAACCATCAGTCGCACTGAAGCGAGCACACACAGCAAAGGTCATTTTGGCCTGTTAGATCTCGTTAACAAAGCAAATGAGGACATACGATAATAAAACCGTGTGTTTACTCACATAAGCGCTATTCGATAAAAATTGTCGTCAAAATTGAGACCGGAGTTTTGTAGCGTCAGCTACACTTGCCCAGCCGGAGCCGATTTCACGTGGATGGTCATGAGCCGTGCTGCGCATGCGCGAGGATCAGTGATATCACACAGCTGGGTCACCGGAGCTGGCATCTCATGCGCTCTCCGACACCGCCGCGCGCGGCTTGCCGCTGCTGGTCTGCGCGTTCGGAGCAGTGGCGTCGTAGGCGCGGCAGACACGCTGGCGCTGGCGCGCGCGCAGACTCCACCACCGCTGCGCGCCGCTCGCCGCTGCTCGTCTGCGCCGCATTCGAGAGGACTAACGTCGTAGACACAGTGGCGCCGGCGCGCGCGTAGCTGTTCGCCTTCGTGTGCAGTCGCCGTCTGAGACTGCGTTAGGTCCGCTTGATAGCGCCTCTGACTGGCGTTTGCAGGTGGGTAACGCCATGGAGAAGGAGAGCGCAAATGCTGCTCGATGGTGCAGAAGAGCCGAGAAGCTTATCTCATCGGATCCCGAGGTAGTTGCCTGGCAATGAGCTGTTCAGCGTACGAAGAATGAACAGAAGAAGGCTAACAATCCTACACAATCTGGCAAGCTAAGAATAATCAGCTGAACCTTTGCTAACGCTACGTATATCCTGGCATAGCCGAGCTAAGGCACTGCAATTTTTAGGGGCGAAGCTCCTTAAGGCGGCACCCGTTCGTCCCTCGTAGTCGTAGTCGTAGTCGTAGTGCGTAACCAGTCTTACGCTTTGACCTCCAAGGTGGTGCCGGTGGGAGATTTTTCCTGTGCGTTGTTGAACAATAAAAAATTCGCAGCGGTAGCTAAAAGCCGACTTCTTCTGTCTCTCATTCCCATTAGCAGCCATTCTTTACCTCCAAGGTAGTGCCTGGTGAGATTTCTCCTGTGCGTGATTAAGCAATAAAAATTTTGTTCAAAACGCCGTTGATTGATGAAATAAACCAACGAAAGACGCCAGATGTTTTGTAAAAGCAAAACGGAAGAACGCCAGATGTTTCTAAAGCAAAACGAAAAGACGCCAGCTGCTTAACGAAAGACGCCAGATGTTTTCTAAAGCAATGGTTTTCTAAACAATGAAAATTCACAGCGTACATGTAAAATTAAAGTGAGCTGCAAGTCGTCATAACTCATCGAACCTTTAGTATAAGCGCGCCCGATCTCACGTCGGTGACGATGTACTGGGCAGAATTCACGGAAGATTCACGGTTTACCGATGAACCTCCGCAGCTTCGCCCACTCATCATCATTCACTTCATGGATATGCTGTGATTTTTTTTATTTTTTTTTTCAAATGAACTTTTAAAAAAAACTTGTTTCTTTAACAATATTTTTCTTTTTTCGCGCTGCCCGTAGGAGAGTTAGCTTCCGTATAAATTTTGCAAATGCTCTTTTGTATATTTGACACTGTTTTAAGTTTGTGTTTGAAATAGGAAAGGCGCCAAGACGCCTCAAGCTTAGCACACATTTTTGAGTTCAGCCGTGTTTACCATTTTTTCACATTTTTCTCCTCTTGAGGGCGGCATAAAAAAAAAAACATGAATGTAATTCACAGTAATGCGTAATAAAACCAGCAAGAAAAATTTCTGACACATCATTGATTGGTCGCGTTAAATTCGGCCGTGAAATTCGAAAACATTGCAGTGAGCAAAAGTAGGAGGCCCGCGCCGCCACCTTCAAATATTTTTCTGGCGCGCTCGAAGCGTTTCATCGAAATACAATTTTCGGTCCCGTGCACTTTGAATGTACCCACATAACATATAAAAAACCCAGGCAAAACAATAATATCGACCGGACAGGCATCTTCGATATCTCGTGGATCTCTCGACTCCCATCTCCTAGTCCACGTGGTCTGCCAAAATGACGCAGCGCTCTCTTCATTTCTTATGAGCCTGGGCGATGGCCTGATGCTGACCGCGTGTGACGTCAGATTGATGGAGAGGCGCTGTGACAAATGAAGAAGCCGCCGCTAGTGCCGTGAAGGCATACGGCTATACTACAGCAATGCGGACGTCGACCGCTATAACGCATCTTGCCGCGACACTGCGGACAACGTGCTATGTCATCCCGTATGCGATAACAGAACGGGCTTTAAGAACGAGTAGGTACACAGGGATGGCCAGACTGAGATGGCCAAGGTGAAAGCAAGTGACATGTATGGTCTGCCGGTCTCAATTTGCCTGAGCATCGGCAAGCCGTACATGATCACGCTGACATCGACTTAAGCGACGGCCTCGTTAATGGAAACCTTGACACTTAGTGGTACTTCGAGCGCGACGAGCACGGCCATGCAGAGTGTTAATGCGGGACTATTGACACATACTGAACTACGGGTAAACAGCGCTACAGAGGGACAAAGAAGGAAGAAATAGGACCAAGAGCTGACTGACAAGAACGAGTTTGTATTTTGCCGCAGTGGAACTCGTTGTTGTCAGTCAGCTCTTGGTCCTGTCTCTTCATTCTTTGTCCCGTTGTAGCGCTGTTTACCCGTATTTCAGAACATGGCCATCTCGCGCGGCTATGGCTTGAATTTCCGACGTCTGCGGTAGGCATTGTCGTCCCAGCCAGGACGAAGTACATCTCTATCTACCGCACACACCTCAATAGAATTGAAATTGGTGCCCGTGGTAATGCAAACCTCCACAACCACAATATACGCCAGAAAAATATCTCGTGTAAGAGGACGCAGGTTCCCCTTCGCAAGCAAATGTCATAAAGATATATAAGTCAAAAAGCTACATAATACCGGGTAGTCTACTGATACGATAAGCGCCAACCAAGGAAGCTGGTCTACGTAGCACTTTCCAGGGCTAACATCATCTACGCCATATACGTCACCAACACAAAAGGTGATTTCAGGTTATGACATTCATGTCGACATACATGTCGTCGACAGACAGTCTGTCGACGACATGACCCGCCTAGCAAACAGGCCTGTAGACATTGTCTTGTACCGGGCTAGCACCTTCATTCAATGCCACAACCCCAACAATGACCTCACGCTCGCCGCTCTCAACGCACAGTCTGTGCAGGCACATATGCACGACCTCGAAAATGACGCTCTGCTCACAGAATCTGGCGTGTTAGCACTTTCTGAAACCTGGAGCGATGAGCCCACTGTGAAGTCCACAGCAAGCGGCGTCATTGCAGGTGCGGAGTCGTGGGCACATATAAGAACATGGCTGTGCGCCAGTTCAGCGTAGGCCGTATACCACTTCACGGTTCGCCAGGCACAGAACACACAAAGACAAGCAGCGGGATCAGCGAGGTCTGCTTTGTGCATATGAATTGCTATAGCAAAGACATTACAATCGCCGCCATCTACCTGAGAACTATCGAGAAGCCCTTCCGCAGCGCTAGGCCTCGTGCTAACAACACGGATGTTTGCAGCAACGCAACGTTCTGTAAGCGCTGCACCAAATGCGAGATAGAGGAAGATAAGGCGCAGAAAAGTGAGACTGGCCATAACAGTACATTCTCATTGCTGGACAACACTTGTGTTGACATACTATTATGTGATCACATGTCTTGCCGAACCTGCATTTCGTTGTTTATTGCCCTACCTTCATGCCCTCTATAGTGGTGAGCCAGTTAAATGGTGCGATTGCTATCTTACTCTCACGGGATCTCGAACCTAACAATAGTGTACTTAAAAAAAAAAGCTTAGTAGGTGCTGTTCATGTGCTTCAAAAGCATGGACAACAGACTGATGAAAGATATCGAGAAAGTTGGCAACAGCGTCGACGAACGTTTATGCAGGAAACGACAAGCTCTAAAAATTAGTGAGAACACGTGGACAGCAAACTGGGCAGCAGGGACTCACCGTCGCGAGCGGCAAATACCGATAGAAAACTTTAGAAGGGAAACTTTTGGTCGTAACACAAGTAGTAATTTGCTACCAATGGATAATACTTTGGTGATCAATGACACATCATGACATAACTCAAATTGCTTGAATGTCATGATATACGTGTAATGAGCGGCATCGCAAGATTGCCATTTGCGACAGCTTCTCATCGCAGTCGTTTTTTCAGCCGGAACTACTCAATATACATGGCAGAATGTAAGTGACATGCCACATGACAATGTATCTACCGTATTTACTTGGATACGACGGACACTGTTTCGTCAATTGTCTGCCAGTGTTGTTGGGGTAACCCGCATTGTTGTCTGTATGTTATGGTGCCTGACTTCTGACTCGAAGGTTGCGGGATCGAATCCCGGCCGGGGCTGCCGAATTTTGATGGGGCAAAATGCTAGACGCCCGTGTGCTCGGATTCACGCGCACGTTGAAAAACCCCTGGTGGTCGAACTTTGCGGATCCCTCAACTCTGACGTACATCATTATCACACCGTGGTTCGCGGAAGTAAAACGTCAAAGATTGTTATTAGTATCATCCTGTTGTCTAGGATACCACAACGTTCCTTCATGCACGACGAACATGTGATAATTATTTCTATCTGATAGCATGAATAATATTGAGAATTTCTGAAACTTAACATGCCAGTACCACGATGTGGTTATGAAGCCCGTCGTAGTGAAGGTCTGGAAATTATCAGCACCTGGGGTTCATTAACATGCGCCTAATTCCCAGTAAACGGGAGGGTAGCATTTCACCTTCATCGAAATGCGACTGTCGCAGCCCCGATAGAAGACGCGAGTTTTGGGTCAGCGCCGTAACTACTGTACTACCACGGCAGCATAACACGAATGACATGGCATGAATGGGCACCACCTAATTATCCCAACAGACAAGGAACAGCCGATAGAAGGACAGAAGGGGAATGGAGCGAGAGGCTGCAATGTTGTTGCATGCAATCTTTTGGAGCCAGTTTGATATACGTGCATTATATGCATGGAATGACAAGATTTCATAACGACACGATGCAGTTACGAAAGCAAGTGTGGTGGTTGTGGGGCTGGTGATGAGGGCCTACAAAAGCAAGCAAATGGTTCTATCGGCTCGTTTCTTCTATAGACACGATTTATAGGGGCCAACAAACACTTAAACTTGTTGTGTTCATTTATTGTGATTACAGTAATTTATTTAGCTGAGGAACTGCGATATGCATCACATCAGAAATATCAAATAATGACAACATACATACAAACAACCACATCCACAGTATCTATTCGTGCAAAACCAATACTGGTTGGCAAGTTAGTTTTCTTTAATGATATGGACTCTTTGTTTACTGGTTACTATAAGCCGGTGAACCACTGGTTGCGGCGCTAGGCTGCTGACCAAAAAAACGAGGGTCCGGTCATGGCCATGCCCGCCGCATTTCGATGAAGGCGAGATGCTAGAGGCCAGTGTCCTGTGCGATGTCAGTGAAGCACAACATTGCACAACATTGTTTGAAGGCATTCAGTATTCTACTGCAACAAAAATTACGTTATACATTGATCTATATGGTTTATAGAGAATAATAAGCTTTATAAATTATAATTAAATATATATTTTTCCGGAAGTCATTCATGTTCTGTTCTTGCATAAATATAATGTAAGCAACTGCTAGAACACAGCACAATTTCGTTTTGGCTGTGTTCATTTTGATGGAATAAAAATTACGCTTTTCACGGGACTTGCGTAATGCGGCACGTTGAACGATTGGTCAAACATTGCAGTACCTTCGGTGAAGAGACTGTATTCAACAACGCACTGCAAAATACAGTGAAATGAAAACACTTCTATTACGCAGCTGTTCACTTAATCTAAAGCTCAATGTACCTTGCTCTTTCTTCGTGACTAGTATAGGCTAACGAAAAAAAAAACATTTCATGCTGAAAAATCTAGAGGTAACCCTTATCCTTGACTGACGCGTCGGGCAGTGGCACTTGCCCGACCAAATTCATGTGCCCTTGTTTAGTTCTTATTGCCCAAGGGAACGCCTCCTCTGCTCGCTCATCAGTGGGCACCGTTATTCCGCGGCCTCCGCGATCGGCTGCCGGGGCCGATCGCGGAGGCCAAGGTTGGTCCGCCTTTCTTCAGGGAGTTCTCGGAACGCGACGCCGCCTGAAAGATACCACTGCTTCCGTCATATGTTCATCTCAGCGCGATCCCGGGGAATAGCGGTAGGCGCGCCGTCCCTCACCAATATCACACGTCTGTCAGATATGTTCTTTCCTACTCCTTCCTTTGTGGCTCGAATCATAACCGCCACCGTCTCAGAGCGCTTCTGTCGCACAACTTATCAAGCCCTTGAATTTTATTCTGGTATTTTATTTAAAACCAGCGCATACAGAAGCGTCGCAGTGACGCGTTCGCATTGCACTGCGTCTCTTAGAAAGCCAGCGTGACAGCCAAGAAGACAATGATCACGCCTCGATGCCAGGGTTACTTCGTAGAGAGGGTCACATCCATTGTCCGCCCCGCCACTTTGTTGGTTCAAAAGTGGAGCTATCACCTTGTGTGATGTTGCCATATTGGTTCAAACAGGGGACGTTGCCGCGATCGGTCATGAGTAAGGGGTTTTAATCATGAGGGATGCAAGACGCCACCCTTGGATAGAGAGTCAAGTGAACAAAGAATTACCTCCTCTAAACTCCGTCGTGAGGCATCACCTAAAGGGTGCTCTCCCCACGTGAACACAAATAGGCACGAAGGCTAGCCGACGAAGGAGAGTAGGAAACGACGACAGGAGAGGAGATCGGGCGCATCTGACTGGCATTAAAAAACGCCAGACCTGCGCGGAAGCGCAGCACAGCCAGATCGAAAGCTGGAAGGGCGGCATTTCTAGAGCCCGTTATGAAATATGTTGGCAATACTAAAGCAAGATTATTACGAGGTAACCACTAACCCATAAATCATAATTTTGGTCAAGTTGCGAAGCACCCAGTACGCCATTATTCGCCATTCTGCAGAGAAGCAAAATACCCACTACACATCTGGAAGGCATTATGTGCACTTTATTGATTGGGTGGCTGATGACGATGTAGATGTATGGCTGAGCCCTATGGAGGCCAGTAGCCAGGGGGAGGGCCGCCCCCCCCCCCCCCCGAAATTTTTATTATACATGGTGTTTTACCGAAAATCATGAAAATTGGCGTTTTTCTCAAATAGCGAAGGTTTTCAGCAAGTGCCCCTCCCCCCGAAAAAAATTCCTGGCTACGTGCCTGGCCATTTGTTATGGGTTAACTAGTTTCGTATTTGGTATTGTGTGACGCCGGCTTTCTATTTCGCTCTTCAAGCACGCTATACTAGATATGTTAACTTCGTTCCTGTCCGAAATGAACCCTGTATAGGGTCTTATACGGCGAAACCTGTTATGAGATAACAACAAGGGCCGTTTTTCGGCGCCGTAGTTGTCCGCCACCGCTGCCGCCGCCGGTGTCCGCAACCACTATTGCGTGAAATGAGAAAAAAGAAACTAAATGAGAGCAAATATTCGGTATGGAACGAAGTTCGAACCTGGACCCTCTGCGTGGGAGCCCAGTGTTATACCTCAGAGCCATATCTGTGCTTGATACTGCGTTACAAAAAGACCCTATACAGGCTTCATGCCGGGAAGGAACCACATTACCATGTGTAATGTAGCGTGGTAGAAGAGTAAAATGACAACCAGGCGTCACAGAACGCGAATTCTGTAAACAGGCGTCACACAATGCGAATTGCGCAACGAGTGGCTTAATTGTTGAACGCTTCGAACCCATTACAAAGGGCTCTGCCATAATTGTTCATCGTCATCAGCTACACCATCAACAAGGAGGAGGAGGAAGGAAATGAAGGATCAACTACACCATCAACAAAGTGCACATAACGCCTTAGAGGTGTTTAGCGGGTACCATGGTTCTCCGCAGAATGAAGAAAAATGGCATAGTGGCTGCTTCCCTACTTCACAAAAAATATGATGATTAATAGCGTAGTCGGTTCCTCGCAAGTGCACTTCTATTGGTTGCCAGGGAGGCCTATAAGGCCCCCATGATCCATTTCCTCAGGGTCTCAATAAAGTTATTCCCCTTCTCCCTCTTTCTCACGCTAACATATGTTAGGTAGCGTGGTGGGGAGAGTAGAATAACGACCAGGGGCCACACAATGCAAATTACGTAACTAGTGGGTCGTCTAAAGCTTCCGACCAATTACAAAGTGCTCAGCCATAGTTCCTCATTATCATCAGCCGTCGCATCAACAAAGTGACATAATGCCTTACAGATGGTACCCCGCTTCCATGCAGAATGACAAATAACGGCGTAGTGGGTGCTTCAGAATTTCACAAAAATGATGATTTGTGGCGAAGTGGGTACGTTGCTATACTCGGCGACTTTTTTTGACACCGCTGTGGAATCCACAGAGCCAAAATGCCTGCATGCGCGCGCCACGAAATAATACCTGTATTTATTTTCGAATTCGAAAACTTACCTAGCTCGAATAAATAAAGATTTCTTCATTATCAAAGAGAACGAGTATGGGAAGCCGTTCGTGAAAAAAGGTCATTGTAAACTTCAATTTCGTTTCTGTGTTTTTTATTTCTTGGACAGCACCACGTTTTCCTGACGCCTGCTCTCTTAGTTAAATGGCGTCCGCGAAGCCGCCTGAACCGTGCGCGGCCGCAAACTCGCCGTTTCGTTCTCCGAAGAAGCTGTACTCTAAATGTGACAAAAGTGGCTATCAAAACAGACCAAGTAAGTTATCTGCAACGTCTACCCTGGAGGGAGGAGCCGTAAGCCTGACTTGTCTACAAATGCAGTGTGCCGGACTGTCGCCGAGCTCACCGAAATGAGCTAGCGAACATTTAAGCGAATCAAGGCTGAAGCTCTGCGGGCCCCACTTGCCTCCACAAACGCATGAAATTTAAACTTCCCCTTGTCGGCCTGGGTGTGAGACCCGAAGTGGCCGGTAGTGTCGCCGCGTCGTCAATATTTACTAAGTGCATCGGCTCTTTTTGGAAGAAGAAAAGATGTAGAAAAAGGTAAGGGTTGTAAAGGAAAAAGACGGACTAAAAGCTTGTTCGTGTGATGACAGTTTAAGTGCAGTGCTGTACGACGTACACTGCACTGCACGACGTCCGGGACCACTTATCTGTGCATGCCGGCTGTGATTGAAGTGGTAGATGAACCCTGGTTAGTGAGATGCATAAGCTCAAGGCTACACCGAGGAGCGCTATCATTCAAAGCAGTATTAGGCTCGCACTGGGCGGCAAAGGGCCGGGGACTGATTAGAGAATGGCGTTCGCGCTTTTTAATGATCGTAATGCGGAGAGGGTTCCCGGGTGTTCATTTAGTCCACTTTTTGTCGTGTTGAATTTGTGTATAAAGTATGATTCACGTTGCTCCCTTCCTCTCGTTGTTCGAAAATTGTTTTCCAAGAGTGTAGCCTTGATACCCTCGAAACTGTGATCTTTCAATGCGACATGTTTCATAACGTAACGTCGACGAAGACAGTAGTCGGAGTGTTCAAGATGAAACCGTTTAATTTGGCCGAACTTGTGGCCGGGAAATGAAACCTCAAACTACAGCAATAGGGGCTGTACATTACGCGACGTCTTTTATTCATCACACATCGAACTTTCCAGTCTTATCACTGGTGGTCGCGCAAGCTCTGAAATAATCTAGACTATTCACGTCCTACGCTCAATCTTAAAGTGATCTACTACAATCGCAAAGCTTCTCGAACACTGCGGCGTGGTCACTGTCGAGCATTGCTAAGCATCCTTGCTGGTCAAACCTGAATACAGCAAAATAAAACAAGGAGCGGTCGTTTCAATATGACATACCAATATCGTTCGAATTTGGAAAAAAAAAAAACGAAACAAGAAAAAAATTCCAGGATGCAACAAGGTTCGAACCTGGGCCCCCTGCTTGGGAGCCCAGTATTCAACCACTGAGCCATGCCGGTGCTTGAAACTGCTTTCCATAAAGTCCCTATACAGGCTTCATGTCGAGAAGGAACCACATTAACATATGGAATATGGCGTGGTAGAAGAGTAAAATAAGCTCCAAGCGTCGCACAACGCGAATTCTGTAACCAGACGTTACACAATGCGAATTGCGCAACGAGTAGGTTCTTGAATGCTTCCAACCCATTACAAAGGGCTCCGCCATAATTCTTCATCGTCACCAGGCACAGCATCAACGAAGTGCGCAAATGCCTTACATGCGTTTAGCAGGTACCACGACTCTCCGTAGAATGACGAAAAATGGCATAGTGCCTGCTTCCCTACTTCTAAAAAATTACGATGATTTATAGCGTAGTGGGTTCCTCGCAAGTGCACTTGTATTGGTTACGAAGGAAGCCCATAAGCGCATGATCCATTTCCTCGGGGTCTCAGTGAAGTTCTTAGACCCCTCCTCTCTCGCACGTCAGCGTATGTCATATAGCATGGCACGAGAGGGAAATAGCAACCGGGCGTCACCCAAAGCAAATTACATACCTGGTGCGCCGTTTAAAACTTCCAACCCATTACAAAGGGCTGAGCCATATTTCTTCATCGTCATCAGCCGTCGCGTCAACAAAGTGCACATAATGCCTTACAGACATGCAGCTGGCGCCTCTCTTCTCCGCAGAATGACGAATATTGGCTTAGCATGTGCTTCCCAGCTTCACAAAAATTGTGATATATAACGTAGTGGGTACCTTGCTAGATATTGGTAGCCCAAGAGAGCTTACAACGGGCCCTAGAAACGCCGCTCTTCCAGCTTTCGTTGTGAGAGTGCTGTGGTTTCAGCGCAAGCCTGACGTTTTTAGATGCGAAGCAGCTTGTGGCGGAGTTCAATCCGGTGGTGTGCGGCTTGACTACGTTCACTGCGCATGCACAACCCTCTCCACGCACCTCCTCTCCACGCGTCGTATGCAACCTCCCTCTCCCCACATTGCCCCTCCTCGTTCAGATAAAATGCTCGCGTTAGGTCGTGCACACGCTCAGTAAGAGCGCCGGCTGCGCCGGTCATGAGCTCCAACGTGAACGTCGGCGCCAGTTGCAGTAATACCTTAACGCCTGCCGAGATCGCCGAGCAGCGGAAGAATTCATGGTGTGCTCCACTTGCAACGACGCGTTAACATTCATGGTTAAAAAACAGCGCAAGAAGACGCGGACAAGAAAGAACACAGGACTAGCGCTGACTGCCAACTGATGGTTTATTGTTAAAACGCGCAACATATACACAGATACAGAAGAAATGGGGAAGGGAAACATAAGAGTGCTTCTAGCGGCGCATGCGTCCAGCGGCACATTGTCGTTTAGTCATAGGTGATTAATTACGGAGATAGCAACACTCCTTGTCTATTAGCGCTTTCACAATAAACCATCAGTTGGCAGTCAGCGCTAGTCCTGTGTTCTTTCTTGTCCGCGTCTTCTTGCGCTGTTTTTCTAACCATGGATTCTTACCAAATGGCTCGCATTCACTCGCTTTTGCGTTAACATTTGTCAAGGTGCCCGTAATGAACGTAACTATAAGTCGACCCATGCGCTGCTTCGCATCCCCACATGGTTCCCTTTAGCGGGAGATGGTGTAATCTTTTTCTTTGGTCAATAGCAGTGTTCGCCTCGTGAGAAATCACATTATCCTCGCACATATATTTATGAGGTGGACAAACCAAGAATTCTTAACTTTGTGTTAAAAAACCTGATGAACTCTTAACCCGCTATGATCCCCGTAAAACTAGGCAATTAATGAATGAATAAATCAAATATTACGTATTCAGAAATTATTATTCGATGTTTATTTAATACCAAGGTACAATAATGTAGTGCAGGTATTACAATGGGTGCAGGAGGGTTGAAGAGTAAAGGCGCTTCTCATTGCACTCCCACCTACCTGTTTGTAAAATTGCACCATCTCCCGCTAAAGGGGACCATGAGGCGATGCGAAGCCGGAGCACTTGCACGATCGCGTTCCGTTGGCGTTCGTTGGGCATGCTACCGACCTCGCGTCGTGGAACGCGAAGAGGGACGCTACGCGCGTCGTATCTTCCATCTAGCCTGGCCGTTAATTCTCACAGGGCGAGCGGGGAACGCGGTCGACAGGCGGGCGAGAGGGGGGCAGCGTAGGAGAGGAGAGAGAAGGGGAGGCGACGCGCATGCGCTCGAGCTCATCGCGGCGTTGCGCAGGAGAGAATTTTGGCATGTCTAGCCTGCGTTTCAGAGGAAGAGTGGAAAGGGGGAGGGGAGAGGGGTATGGGAGAGGGAAAGTGGAGAGGGAAATGGGAGAGGGTGAGTGGAGAGGAGGTGTGTGGAGAGGGTATGCGCATGCGCAGTAAGGGTGGTCACGCCGCACACCATCACCACCACCACCGCCGGATTGAGCTCGACCTTAAGATACTTCGCATCTAATATCTGCAAGGATAGTTTTCCATCGCACACAAATGAAATGCAGTGAACATACAGTTCTCACAAAATTATGCTTAGTCTTCTGTTTTACATAGGTCGTCATTCCAATGGCAATACACGTCGTGATTAATTCAGAAAAAATATAAAAGCTCCAGTGGACGGTGTTTCGTGGAACACACCTTGGCTCGTTGGGGTGCTGGCCTTCACGCGACTGGAGATTCTGCGAGTATTCAGGCATCGCCCTCCGCCACCTGCCTGGTCCTTTTTGTTTTCGCTTCATTGCACATTTAAATTGAAAAGCTTTCAAATGTTCTCCCACGAAACTTTGGACCTAGACAATGTCTGCGCGCAAACATAGCCAATGTTTGTAATAAAACAAGCATCACAGGGCAGTTGAAAATTGGAGCAATCAGAGCGATAAGGTGTGCGCGAGGTACTTGCACCGGCCGACACACACACACATACACACACCCATATATATATATATATATATATATATATATATATATATATATATATATATATATATATACACACAAGAAACATTGCCTAGAGGAAGGAAATGATAAGTAGTACGTCAGGCACGAACACGCCCATCGTTTGCCCCCGTTTTACCGACATGATAAGGGCCGCTGAGTATTTCTTTGTTCAACTCTTTCGATTTTGCGTCTCGGCGCACTTGCAGACGTTGTCTGGCAGGCTGCACGTTAGATCATAGGAGCAACTCGTACCAGGTTAGTGACGTTTGACTAGCAGACTGGCGGACCACGCGCGCGTTCGCTACGCCACAGGGCGGCGAGGAAGTTTAAACATTCTCTCTTTCGTGAACACGCGCACGTTAACCTATTACTGTCGCCCCAAACACCGTTTCCGCAAACACAAGGACCGTGACGTTCAGTTCACGATTTATACCGTTTTCATGCCCCTAAGCCGTTTCATAATTCGCAAAACACGGTGGCCTGCCTTCACCCGCCACGTTGGCCTAGTGGTGCCGATGCTCGAATGCTGACCCGAAGGTCGCGGTATCGAATCGCGGCCGTGGCGGCCGCATTTCAATGGATGCAAAATCCTAGAGAATCCTTAAAAACGCGAGATGGCCAAAATCTGCGGAGCCTTCCCCCAGTAGTGTCCCTCATGATTGTTTCATCGTTTTGGGACGTAAAACCACCACAGTTATTATTATTGCTACGTTCGTTACCGACTGGTGGAAGCAGCATGAGTGTTTCTTTGCGATTCTTAAACGTAGTAAACCGCCCTTTTATGAGAGGCGCGTTTATACTGGTCTCGGGAGACGCATGAACACCATGTCGGTTCTTTAAAATAAGGGAACAATGTTCAGAACCTTTATTTGTGTACATTATCTTGTTTTGCTAAATAATGACTGTTTTTCTTTCCGGCTGTCTTTTTAGGTGTTTGAATGAAATACGTTACACATGCCAATGAATGGTAGTAAACATAGACACTTCCACCTCCAACAATCGTAATCTAGCGGTTGTTTCAAAAAATGTGTCCAAAATCCTCAAAAATGAGGAAAATGCGATATTTGCTCACTGCCTTCAGAATTGCTTGTTCTGTAGCGGCAGGCATCTTATGATTGTTAAAGACATTTGGGACAATAATTAGGAAGGAAATTTGCTAAATTTTAAATTGGTTGAGTTAGACGGTTATGTCAAATGAGAGAACTGAAGTTCTTGCGAAAAACACATACCATTTTTGAGATACACAACAAAAACTGTACTTCAGGAGCACGAGCAAAACAGCCGTAAAACTTACAGATGCCTTTCCTTATATGGATATACAGAGGAAAGGGGCGTGGATACCACGGACATATTGATTTCCTTTTAGGTATGGAGAGTGTGACGTTAGCCAGGGACACACTCTCCGACTGGTGCTGGTGGAAAAACTTTATTGATTGTACAGGGGAAGAGAAAAATGGGAAAGAACGAGTAGGTGGGTCTCTATTCCAGGATTCCAGTGATCCTGGCTACACGCTTCGCCTTGTCCAAGAAGACTCGCTGGACCTCCAGCCCTGGCCGAGCGAGGAGGATCTCCCAGGGCTCCCTGCAGTAAATACGCAACATAGGCGAGTTTGCCTCCTGTGGTATTGCTGCGCATTCTCACATCACATGTGGCACTTGTCCATGATGTGGTGCACGGCCGTCACTCTCTGACTATTTACCAGTGTACGTTTTTGTTTAGGCGCTATGTGTTCATGAAAAGCCTGGGGAGCGTTGGACTACGAGTGTTCTCCATGGTTCGTGTTTAATATTTTTATTCCGACAGCAATTATATGGACACTGAACGGGTATTTGATGTCGCCGTCATGTTCCGTATAAAGTCGAAATCGATGACGTTCGCCCCGCGCATCGTATGATCCAGCCGCGGGTACAAGCGTGCGAGTGGGGGTGACGAAAGCCGCTGAAGCGGGGACGAAACGAGCCGACCCATCTCCCATATGAGATGGATCCGTGAATTCATGTTTATTCGACGATTATTTGTAATGTATATAACGATAGGAATGGGACGTAGCGAGCTGCCAGAGATATAGCTTTCCGCTTGAGCATTTAGTGTCATGAACACTCATGCGCTTGCCAACTGCGTTAAGCCAATATGGCCCTTAAAATGGAATCTCTTATTGCTCACGAGTACGACTATGGATGTCTACAGTGCAGTTGCATGTGAGCCAACACGTGAAGGCACAACCGGCGTTCGTAAAATATATACCATGTGCAGATGGTGTAAATAAATGGTGATAAAAGCATAACTTGTGTTACCGGCGGTGCGAGCGACGTGCACGCTGTCTAATCAATACATCTTATTTTATTAAATGCCGACGTTACTCGCTCGCGTAACGTTTAACTCCCAGAGCCTTGTACTTGTGCTGGTCAACAGTGTCCGTAGACGTTGGTTCCAAATAGATCCGCTAATATGTGACCACTTTATTTCAGTTATGCCGTGGGGCATACTGCCTCTCCCCCCACCAAAAAAAAAACAGAAAAAAAGGCTTTAAAAGCGCTCAGCCAAGCTCCTACAGTGGCACGCGCAAACATTATATAAAAATCGCAAAGAGGCCGTCTTAACTATAAACACAGAAGAAGTTCATGACTGTGTTGATGATGATTGCGGACGGTCTGCGACAAGACGCAAAGCAGAGAAGAGAAGAAGGAGGAAGTGGGCACGAGCAGTGGAAGAAAAGATGGAGTTCTTGGTCTAGGGCTCGTGTCTTAATTACGCGACATTCTTTCTGGTGCCGAAACCCCCCGGTCATCGCCCTTCGAAGACTTCTAGGTTCGGTGGCATCAATGAAGCGGTTGCGCAAAAACCGCGGCGTCGTCAGGGCCAGCATCACGCGAACACTTACGCTCCTGACCGACGAACAGATCCCCACGTTTTCCGGCGCACTTCGCGATTGGCAATCCTTCTGGGCCCACTTCAGCGCCGCGATACGTCTCAACGACGAACATCTGCAGATCGAGAAGTTTAGGTACCTGCTCTCATACTTGACTGGTGCAGCTAAAAGACCAATCTCAGGTATTCGACTGACCGAAGATAATTATAGCATCGCCATCAAGACTTTGACGCAGCGGTTTGGTCCACGCGACTTGCTCATCAACGAGCACGTTGACCACCTCCTCGCCTTAGCACCAGTGAAGTCTTCGGCAGAGGTTGAAAACTTCGACTGCTCAACGACAAGATCTAGTTTCGGACGTTCTCCTCAACCGCGTCCTAACGAAGTGCCTGCCTCGCGACCTCGCCATACTCTATCACCGCCAGAAGGCGAAAGAAGCGCCGCAAGATACATCCGGTATCGCGACACCTCAAGAGAGAGTTAACCGGCTGCAGAAATGCTACGTTTTCTTCGCGTCCAGGTTGAGATAAGAGAGGAAGGCTGACCAGGACGAACGCCGTCAGCTTCCTCGCATTTGATACCTGAAGAGGATGTCCAACCTCCGCCAGCACCAGTGGCACATCTGCCAACTGGGTCCCCACTCGCTGCCGAGTCTGCTGCAGTTACTGAAGAAGCGTGCCCCTTATGCAACAGCGGTTATCACGCTATCGCGGAATGCAACATCCAGCTCGCAGCGAATTAAAAAAGGGCTCGCTTACGCAGTGCTCGATGCTGCTACCGTTGCGGCAGGAGCAACCACATGGCTCGTTTTTGTCTTCGTGCACGCAGCATCATGTGTAGCAAGTGCCATCGTCGACATCTCACTACCCTCTGTGAGTGGTTCCAGTCCGCTGCACCAACCCGTGCAGACGCGACCACAGTTGATCAGGATGAGCCATGCATAACCGGGTGAAGCACAAACACGTCTCCAGTGACATCTGCCCCAGGCGCCCTGAGCGGAGTCAACGCAGTCCTTCTCCAGACAGGACAAGTGGGGATTGAGAGCGGGTGACAAAAGTGTCTCGTACGCATTCTTCTCGACAGCGGCAGTCAGCGCACATTTATTCGAGCGGATGGCTCAAAGGACCTCAGATGCCCGGTTATTGGAAAGGAAGAACTTTCTTTGGTTACGTTCGGCCACTCGAAGCCCCGCGAAGTAATACGCAGTCGACGGGTAGTTTTGACTATTCGAGGCCAACGTAGGGAATAGCGGTAACCGTGGAGGCCTTGGAGGTCTCTGAAGTGTGTGCGGTCACAAGGCCGCCAATCAACAGTACAGTCTTGGAGCTTCTGTGCGAGAAAAACTATGATGTTACAGACAACTTTTATTCCGACACATGGCGCCCCCAGGAAATCAGCGTGTTACTTGGTTCCGATGTGTACTGGAAGGTACTAACTGGAAGGATCAATCGCTTGACCAGTGATCTGACGGCCGTGGAAACAAAGTTAGGATGGACCGTTCAGGGAACAATGGAAGTCACAGGAAGTTCACCTACGGGCGCTCTCTTCCTGAACTGCAGCCCGACTTTCCTTCCTAACTGAGATCCTTCGGCGATGTGGGGTCTCGACGTGATTGGAATCAAAGAACCTACTGAAGAAAAGGACACGGCTCCGCCAGAAATTGAGGCATTTGAAGAGAGCATCATCTTGTTAGATGGGCGCTACCAGGTGCCACTGATGTTAAAGCATGCAGGGATACCTTCAGGCAGCGACAATAGAAGCTTAGCTGAGCGCCATCTGCAAGCCCAAATAAACAGGTTCAAAGGGCAGCCCGAGCTCCTGAAGCAGTATGACACGGCAGCCAGAACGTATTTGAACGAGCAGCACGCAGAGCGAGTTGAAAAGAACTACCGCCCAGGTAAAATGTATATTATATGCCCCATCACGCAGTCATTCGTCAAGATGCGGTGGCCGAAAAAACTTCGGGCTGTGTTTGGCGCTTCCTCGCACTCACTTGGACATCCCTGTATGAATGATGTCCTGTTGAAGGGTACGAAACTCGGAGTTGTCATTGTCCATATGTTCCTCACCTTCCGATGTAACCCAGTGGCCCTCATTTCGGATATCAAAAAGGCTTACTTGCAGATGCTCATTCGCCCGGAAGACCGTAACGTACTGCGATTCATCTTGATAGATCGGTTGCCCTCGGATGCTTATCCATCTCCACCAGCGGTGACGTGGAGAATGACACGGGTCCCGATCGGAGCGTCATCCAGTCCGATTTCGCTAGCATCTATCATTCGCCATCACCTAGCAGGTTTTCGAGAACGATATCCGGAGACCGTAGCATTACTAGAAAAAGACCTTGACGTCGATGACCTCATCGTGGGACTTCCGAATGTGGATAAAGCTGTAATCGTCTACAGTGAAGCGCGCAAGATATTCCCTGAAGCAAGCATGGAACTGCGCAAGTGGACTTCCAATTCACATGCTTTGAAGAAGGGCTTCCTAAGAGAGAAGGTTGCGTTTGAAGACGAAGCCGGAGAAAATACCCGTATCAAGGTCCTAGGTGTACCTTGGGAACGTAATGGCACCAGACTCATCCTCACGGGGCGCGAAGCGTCTGACGTCGCCGCGAACAAGCCATCTACCAAGCGCATTGTACTCCAGGCGTCAGCAAGTGTATGATCCGTTGGGGTATCTAGCTCCATTATAGCTCAGAGCAAAGCTACTGTTTCACGACCTGTGGAAGAAGAAATGCGCATGGGACGACGTGCTTCCGCAAGAAGAACAAGCAATCTGGAACAGTTGGTGCTATGAATTAGCCAGCGTGAATCGCTACGCCGTTGATCGTTACGTATTCCCTCGAGCAGCTGATGCAACGATTTCAATCAAGCTGCACGTGTTCACCGACACAAGCTCCAAAGCATAGTGTACCTGCATCTGCGTACGGTCGTGCTCAGCAAACGGCGCCAGCAACTGGCAGCTTCTCATAAGCAAGATCCGTGTTGCCCCACTAAAACAGATTTCGCTGGCGCGTCTAGAGCTATTAGCCTGCGTCGTAGGCGCAAGGTTGTGTGCATACATAAAGACCGTGACGTTGCTAAGCGCTGTTCCAGTTCATTTTTCGACCGACTCACTTGTCGCACTGAATTGGATTCGGGGAATGCCGAGAAAAAGAGAGCTGTTTGTACGTCATCGAGTTGTACGTCATCGAACATCATTGTGTCGGAAAAGACAACCCAGCTGACTTGGTTACACGAGGTGTGTCATCGCATCTTTTTGCGCCAACACCGTGGTGGCATGGTCCAACTTGGCTACATAATCCCGAAGACCCAGTTCCTACTGAGTACACTGAATTGGGAGAATGATTTGATGACCTCGTAGAGAGGCCAGAAGAAGCTTTAGTGCGTCCTTCTACAGTGTTTTTTTTTCAAACACTATAGTACCCGTTAGCAGCTACAGCACCCTGAACAGACTGTTAAGATTCACTGGTTAGGTCCACCGTTTTGCTAGAAATGCGTTGCCGAAGCAATGTTCCACTGCTGGACCACTGACAGCAGCAGAGCTTCACAAGGCGGAACACTACTGGTTGCAACACGTCCAAGAAGAGACGTTCTCCGAAGAGGAGCAAGGACTACTAGCCACAATTCCGGTTCTTCGGTTGCATCCTTTCTCAGACGCAAGTGGGCTTCTTCGGGTAGGCGGCAGACGACCGCCTACCCGAAGGAGCCCACCAGGGATCAGCTATGCTTTTTTCGAAGTATCGATGAATCCTCTATGTGTGTGTATGACAATGCGCGCACAAATGTGTGTCCCCTTTGTTATGGGTAACTAGCGATGCACTCACTACGTGCTTGTAAGGAACATCCTCGTTAGGGTGGCTAGAATGGGGAGGCGTGAAGAGCGCGGCGCGTTTCTGTTGACAAACAGGGTCCCACTGCGCTCCCATGCCGCTAGGGACCCTGCTGCAAGAGGTGCGGGTGCAGTCGCCACTGTCGTATGTTGCCCGCTGGAAGGCTCCCGCATAGAAACGCGGCGCCTTTTTGTCCTATGGGATCTTCGGCTGGCGGCATTCGTGGCGTTTTGTGCGCTCTCGTGCGGTGCCGTACGTTTGTCTGGTCACCACGCGTGCGGTGCCACACGTTCGGCTGGGCCAGCCACGACACGAGTGCACGTCACCGCGCCACCGTAGAGGTCGACGGTGGGGCATGGTGCAATCCCGTCGTTCAGCGCGCGCTGGCAGACGACGCGGCGACGTTCCATCAGTGCAGGCGCCATTTACAGCTGGCACTGCAGCAGAACACGGCCGGACTGGAAGTAAAACATGCGTGCGCTGTAAATCGTCCGGCCGTGCTCACGCAAGGGTACTTTTGCTGTCGGCATTTCACCGAAGAGCGAATACGATGCAGAAACTGACAAGCTTCGTCGAGCTTGCCCAAAACTCACGTAGCAAAAGCCTGTGGAGAACAGACGAGCACACGGTGGGCGCACAGCGTCTCGCAAGCGTCTCTAATTGCCTGGTTTTTCGTCGTTTGCGCTCTTAGTACAAATCCGCCGTTGCAAAGTGTCGTCTGCTGAATTTCGACTGCTGTGCGCGTCTCACAGACGGCGCTGCTGTCGCAGATTCGAGTTTGCTGGCTCAAACCTTTGTCTCTCCCGTAGCGGGGCCTGAAACTCGGCCGGTGTTTGACGTAACTTCCCTTCCACCGCCACGGTGACAGTGCGGCTCAGCCGAAGATGCCATTACCTTTTACGTGGTGTATATAGTACGTGGGCCATGCATGTAGGAGCTGTGGTGATAATGCTCTATAAAACGAAGATAACTGAACGCGGGTGCTTCTTTTATCGCTGGTGTGAAAACTGGGAAACCAAATGACTGGGTTGTGAAAAAATACTGCGATAATGATTTACTAAATATATGTGTGCCCATAGAGTTTCTTACTACAATACCAAGAGGGAAATCTGTCGCTAGTGTCTATGCGGGCTCCTTTAGCGGCGCTTCAACCATCATGGGAATGATGGGGAATATGGGCTTTGCATCTGGTCGGATGGACTAGGTTCTTGACATTCACGGCGCCTGTTGGCCGAGTTTAAAAGAAAGTCGTATAAAAGCATTACCAATTAAAACTTGTCTCATTTTTGTACGTAAAACGTATTGTGAAAAGATTGCGTGACCGTGAGGTAGAAGTGAAATCTCGACAAATTCAACCACCAGGGTATGCACTGCTCTGCAGTTGTGTTGTAGATATGGCATCACGATATCATGAATTATTTTTTACAAAACATTAAAGAAACCCGCTTGTTCTTCCCCCGAAATTACGCATTATCTATTTATGAAAATAACAGTACCGCAGTGAGGGAGAAACAATTAACGTATCAGCTGCGATACAAGGTGCGTCCGTCTTAGTGACCTGACCCGAACGCATCTCTCATTTTGTTGTGAAGTCGAGTAAGAGGAGTGTGACGGGGCATCTACTTAGCTTGGCCATCGTTTTGCGGCCGATTTGAATCAGTTTTGGCAAGAGTTGGTTATCAAACAAACGTGAACTTTATGCAATTACCTGCAATGGCATGGGACGCTACATCTATGGACAGCGGTGACTGCAGGACGCTTTGCTAAAACTGTCAAATGCAACCCGCAAAGCTGCTACGTCGCAGCAAACCAAGGGATCTGGCGATCTTCAGCCTCTTTTAACAACAAAGACACTGCTTGAATGCTTTAAAACGCACCCCAAACTCATGCCTCGCGAAGAACGAAACTGAAACTAAAAAAAAAGATCCGTAGACAGTTCGCTGGCCAACGCTATCCAATCCGAAGCCTGCACTTCCCATCATTCCCATGAAAATGGAACGATCGCAGCGCCAGTATCCTGTCTAGGTTATTGTATGAAAGTCTATCTGTGCGCTGATCCACGGAATAGGGTGGCGCTGTATTTTTTGGCAGCGCAGCCTAAACAACGAAACCTCTAGTACTTTTAGAAAGAAAAGATTTGTGCTTGTGCCTTGGACTTAGAGCTGCTCGTTGCGAGCAACGTGTTAGATATGGAAGCTCGATTACCATATTTTGCTAGTTGGGTCCAAGATTCCGTGTCTTCATGAAATAACCTAGTTTATTTTTTCAAGCACATTAGTAGCGAGTGCGCGCCCCTGAGACTACATTCGTACAAGCGCCTGCGGAACCACTGGATATAAGAACATAACATATTATCGCTACAAATGAACGCAGTTCAATCCTTCCCGCAGGATTTCATTATATTTTTCTCCCAATCTTAAACAAGTGCCATTTCAATTTTTACATGACCAGTACAGGATTGCCTTGCTCACCAGGCAAAAAGCAATAAAATAGCGATTGATGCATCGGTGTAAAAGGAGAAGGCTGGGTCCGGTGTCTGCTCTTGCTTTCTTGAATGGTCTTTTTCATTTCGACTTCCCGATCATGCATTTATATTGTTACTGCCTTGTTACAATAATAATTCGAGATATATTGGCGTTCAATTCTTTTAGCCAACTTGATCCCGCCAAACTAAGCAGCGGCAGTTATAGTTACAAATTCTCTTTTATTGTGTTCAGTACTTGCTAGGCCAACAAATTCAACACTCCTGAGTATGTTTCGTTATCTAATACCTGCAAACATACAAAAAATTTGGCTAATGGTGCTACAGGGCTACTGCGGATTGTATCTGAATGAAATGGCGGACTCTCAAGTAACAGTAGATTTATGTGGACTTGTATTCCCTAATTTACGAGTTACCGCTCATGGGACAGCTTTAACGTATAGAAATGCTTGTTTGTAAAGGGGCATTGCCAAATTATTACTGGATAAATTTAAAGACTTCGCACATGTAGTATATTGCAGTAATAAGCATCGGCGTGCATCTGGACAATTACACAAGGTTACGCCGTTGAATTCTTCGAGTGAATTTTTAATAATATAAAGCTGCTCTCACGTCGTCCCTTTTGTGCAAATTTCGAAATTAATTGAAACAACAAACCATTTTTAAATCTGTCTGCGATTATTCTAATTAGAGAAAATGGTACCTCGTAGCTCCATTTTATAAGAGAGGATTAGGAATAAGTGTTCGAATAACTTTATTATTTGGCCACTCCACATTATGCTGCTGTCACAGGGATGTCTCCTATGCTGTGTCACTTATATAAATATGACGAAATGATTACCGTGATGCTTTATTTTTCTTTCAGTTTTCTTTGTACCAAATTCATTTTGCCTAGGTCGACCCTGTGCATAACTCGATATATAGATGTTTAGTACAACGAGGATTATCTCTATCATAAAGTGCCCCTGACAGCCTGACCGCTTGCTCATTTAGCACTTTCATTTATTCGATGTTTTATTTTTTATCCAGCTTTCCAGTTACCCTTTGCTTCATATGTCTTATCATAAGAATCGTTTGGATTTAACGTCTCGAAACCACGGCACCATTCTCAGGGACACCCTAGTAAGGGATTCTAGAAATTATGAATGCCTAGGGTTCTCTAACCTGCACCTAAATCTATGTACGCTGGCTGCAAGCATTCTGGCCTCCATCGAAAATCACCTCCAGGTTTCGATGCCGTGGCCTTCGGATCAGCAGTCGAGCACCATAACCCCTAGACCACGGCGATCAAAATAAGAACCAAAATCCACTTTATTTGAAACACACTTGTTGGAAATAAGTATATCTTATCTTAAAACATCTTGATTTTGCGTAACGAATTTTTTCCTTCTGGGAGGTAGTTAAAATTACCGACATTTGCTGGCTGGTGCGTGCACCGCATCTCACTCTGAATGTTCCTTCTCGCGCAAATTCATTCACTAAATTCAGTAAAGAAGTAGAGGAAGATGTTAGAGTGTGCATTTTTTACTGCACTCGTTGGAAGGGAAAAAAAAAGACGACTAACAGAGCAAACTGTTGCAAGCGAAATAGCGCGAGGTAAGTGTCCCGAACGTGGACAGCGCTCGCGGTACGTTGCCTGCTCGACTCCACGGATGGATGGATGGATGGATGCTATGAGCGTCCCTTTATAACGGGGTGGTGACATCTGTGCCACCACGCTCGACAAAAAAAAATCTTTTTTTATGTTGGCCTAATTCATCTACATCGATGAAATCTATCTTCCTACATAAAAAAAAAAAAAAACGTAAATTCTCAGCCCAGTTGTCTGCCCTTTACGGCAGACTGTCCTTATTTTTTCCCAATAGTTATTTTCGTCCTTTCTCTGCAGGCTTCTGCCACCAATACTCTAACAGTCTCTTATTTATTTCAATCGCGGGTCTGTTCAGCTTTCCATTGTTGTCCCTAAAACCCAAAGCTTCATGTAGGCTCGTGCCGAAACGTACACCTGGGTGCATATCTCCACATTCAATCAGAACATGCTCCGCCGTTTCCTTATCTTCCCCGCAGCATGTGCATTGTTCTTATTCTTTACAGATTCTCACTTAATAACTACGCGTTCTAAAGCAACCCGATGTCGCTTCAAACAGTAAAGCGCTTCTCTTGAATTATCGTAAAATGCCTCCCTCGTTATTTCATTTTTGCCCTTTCGATAGGTATTCAAAGCCAGTGTTTCTCCATAGCTGCCGTCTAGTAAATCCTGTCAGCCTCTTTGACTTTTCGCTTAACGTTCTTTGTTGACATATTGCTTACACGCAATGTGCTACGCACCCTAGGGTGCCTCGATGTGCGCGCGCCTCCGCTTCCAGGGTGGCGACACCTTTTGAAAGACTCCGCGCCGCCTGGCAGCCTTATTGGTTCAAAAGTGTCAGGCGGCGCGCAGAGGCTAGCGCGGAAACGGTGCTGTAAACACGTTGTTCTTGACGTATTGATATCCGTTCTTTGGCGGCTGTGACAGGTTGCTGTGTGCCACTGTGTACTAGTTCACACGCGAAATGCCTGCGGGTGTTTCGCTTCCCTCGTAACAGCGAGCGAAGAAAGAAATCACAGCATATCCACGGGGTGAATGATGATAAGTGGGGCGAAGCTCCGGAGGCAATCATCGGTAAACCAGGTAAACTGTGAAAGTCTTCCGTGAAATTCGCCCAGTACATCATCTAAAGGGTGTGAAACACCGTGTATATATTAAACATCAAACTGTTGGGGTTACGTGGTCTCTTCATTATCACCGCTTTCAAAGAATGCACGGCGTTTACTGCACATAAAGCGTCCCAAAACCAAACACCTTGCTCAAGGTGTGCTTTGCGTTTTTCGTAGAAATAACTTCTTTCTCATGTACATTAGGACGAAAAGTTGAAAGCTCATTAGAGTATATCGCCCGGAAAATATGTCTTTTAGTGTAAATCAAGGAACGCTACGAGATTGCGTTTTAAATTATATCTTGTGAATTGCTCATCTAGTGAGCAATTCATTAAACTAGAGCTGGCTACATACATACCACTACTACTGCGGAGGAGGGAACGACCCACGGCTTAAGGAACTTCGCCCCTAAAAATGGGAAGCTCGTGTGAAACGCTACCGCTAGCATCCGACCGACAGCACCAAGATTTGCGAGGTTTGTTGTTGACTTGTCCAGCATGCGACCATGCATTTTTTATCGCTGGCAGTGAGCATGCTGTTAAAGAAATCCTTCCTTGTCTCGCTATAGTTGCATCGCATTATGAACGCGTGAAGCTGTTTTTACAAAGAGAATTTTAAGCTTGGCGTTAAGCCGTGCGGAGTGAATAAATGCTTCGGCTACCTTGCCGATGAGCTTAATAACCTTGGTCAAGAAGAGTTAATCTTAGCTCATGCTAAATAAGCATAGTCAAAACAATCAATAGTAATCGATACAAATCAATACTGATTGATACTCACTGATACCAAATAAACGGCCAGATTAAACGAGGATAAGCTTAGAAAAAGCCTCGTTAAGCCAGTGTATCACAGCCTAATTGAGGTTTGAGAAGCCACTTTAACGCTAGTCGATACCAATCTATAGACCCTTTTCGAAAAAGGGCGCCCCTAGCGCCGCGCACGCAAACTACAGTCTGCCGCCATTGTGAGGGCACCGCAGCAGACGACGCAGGCTTCGGCAACGTGCCAGTGCGTCACATTTCAGCACCACCGAATCGTGAACTGTCATCAACGTTTTTCGTAGAGACGGCGTGCTGCAATGGTGCAGACGTGCTGCGTTAACATGTGCCACCAGCGAGGATTTCGCGACGAGGACAGCGATAAGGTACGCGATAAAACAACAAACGCACGTGCTCTCTCTCCGTACGTGATGTCAAACGGACGTGCGGAAGGACGCCGTTTTGCAAACGCGCTACAGAAACAGACGTGCTTATTTCACAGCGCCATGTGTAGCCTTGTTTTCACGAATGAATATTCTTCTCCCGAGTGCCTGCATGCGGTGAATTGCGATAGATTGTTTGTGCATAAATACCACGAGGGTTCGTAAGGCCAGCCAGAAAAATAAAAATTAAGTTGCGTACCGTTCATTTAGTAGCGACAGTACTCGCATATCGTAAGCCACGTGTCAACATTTTTTAGTACATACAAACAGGGGCGTAGGCACAAATTTTTTTCGGAGGGGGGGGGGGGCACCACCTTGATCAGAAGTGGGGGCCGGGCAGGCAGATGTGGTCGAGTGTCATTTTGTGTTCTGTGTGCCATGGCAAAAAAAATTTCGGGGGGGGGGGGGGGGAGTGGGCACGGGCCTGGTGTGCCCCAGGGGGGGATGGGCTCGGTGTGCCCCCCACCACCTGGCTACGCCACTGCATACAAATATACCCAACGCGTGGCGTCCGGAAAATAGTTGCGTGGTGTGGCTTGCGGTAGACAGGATTTTCACCAGTTGCGGTCGCATAGTTCCGCGACAGTGACGTCCTTCCTTTCCTTCGGTGAGAAGTTTATAGTTTGTAGCTTTCGGTGAGAAGTTTGTAGCTTCGGCGAGCCTTTTTTCTTGGTCCGGGCGCGCACGCGAGTTGGCTGTGGTCACGGTCCCGCCACCGCGGCAGTCGAGCCAAACTGCTCGTCCAACCCGTTGAAGGGTACAAAATGTTGCTCATTGTTCATTGGAAGCACCTCAGAGAGACCAACGGAGAGTACTAAGAGCTCATTCAAGCACGCAAACGTTGAGATTTCAGCGGATGACACGGAGAACTAGCCGCCAACACAAACATCACAGCACTCACGCATTTGACGGCTCGCTTTCCATGCCCTCACGATGGCGCTGGCTATCCCACAATCCTTTGCGAAGCGAAACTGACGAAAAGCCCACCGTCAGGTGGCGTATTTATGAAAAGGGTCTATACTGATAGATACCTAGCAAGTGGGATTACGCAAGATTAGTGAAGATTATGTAGGATCACGCTAATCCGGTCCAAGATGAGGTGGCATAGCCGTGAGGTAAATTAGACCCGACTAGGCTATGTTCATTCGGATTCATCATCATCATCATCACCAGCCTGTCTACGCCCACTGCAGGGCAAAGGCCTCTCCCATGTTCCGCCAATCAACCCGGTCCTGTGCTTTCTGTTGCCACGTTATACCTACAAACTTCTTAATCTCATCTACCCACCTAATTTTCTGTCTTCCCCTCACGCGTTTGCCCTCTCTTGGAATCCAGTCAGTTACCCTTAATGACCACCGGTTATCCTGCCGACGTGCTACGTGCCCGGCCCATATCCATTTCTTCTTCTTAATTTCAACTATGGTAGCCTTAACCCCCGTTTGTTCCCTGACCCACTCTGCTCTCTTCCTGTCTCTTAAGGTTACACCTATCATTTTCCTTTCCATCGCTCGCTGCGTCGTCCTCAATTTAAGTTGAACCCTCTTTGTAAGTCTCCAGGTTTCTGCTCCGTAGGTAAGTACCGGTAAGATGCAGCTGTTATATACCTTCCTCTTGAGAGATAGTGGTAGACTACCGTTCATGATTTGATAATGCTTGCCGAATGAGCCCCATCCCATCCTTATTCTTCTAGTTATTTCACTCTCATGGTTCGGCTCCGCGGTTACTACCTGTCCTAAGTAGACGTACTCCTTTACAACTTCCAGCGTCTCGCCACCTATCGCAAAGCGCTGTTCTCTGCCAAGATTGTTCCACATTACTTTAGTTGTATGCATATTAATTTTCAGACCTACTCTTCTACTTTCCGTATCCAATTCAGTAATCATGAGCTGTAATTCGTCTCCCGCGTTACTCATCAATGCGATGTCATCAGCGAATCGCAGGTTACTGAGATACTCTCCATTAACTCTTATCCCTAATTCTTCCCAATCTAGGGCCCTGAAAACCTCCTGTAAACACGCGGTGAATAGCATTGGAGAGATCGTGTCTCCCTGTCGTACGCCCTTCTTTATTGGGATTCTGTCGCTTTCTTTATGAAGGACTATAGTGGCTGTGGATGCGCTGTAGATTTCTTCCATTATGTTTATATAGGCTTCGTCGATGCCCTGATTCCGCAGTGCTTGCATGACTGCTGATGTCTCCACCGAATCAAATGCCTTCTCGTAATCTATGAAGGCTATGTATAGGGGTTGGTTGTATTTCGCGCATTTCTCTATCACCTGATTGATAGTATGAATATGGTCTATTGTTGAGAAGCCTGTACGAAATCCTGCCTGGTCCCTTGGTTGATTAAACTCTAATGTCGTATTAATTCTGTTAGCAATTACTTTTATCCATAATCGATGATGATATCTGGGGTTTAACGTCCCAAAACCACGATATGATTATGAGAGACGCCGTAGTGGAGGGCTCCGGAAATTTCGACCACCTGGGGTTCTTTAACGTGCACCTAAATCTAGGTACACGGGCCTCAAACATTTTCGCCTCCACCGAAAATGCAGCCGCCGCGGCCGGGATTCGATCCCGCGACCTTCGGGTCAGCAGTCGAGCGCCATAACCACTAGACCACCGTGGCGGGGCTTTTATCCATAATCCATAAGAAAGGGGACGTCAAGGACCTGAAAAATTACAGGCCCATCAGCTTACTGTCCGTTGTCTACATTCGGATTAGGCATGACTAAATAAATTCGGGTTAAGCTAATCCTGAACAAGTCAGTGTTGAGTGAATTGAGGATGACTAGCCGTCTGGGTGAATGCGTATGGTCACATGAAGCCGATCAGACAAAATTCGATTAAGCTGGATGAAAGCAGTCCGAATCTTGAACCATCCAATTTTGAGAAAGTTGACATTGCCTACCAGTTGGATGACAGAGTATGGCCACAATAAGGCAATGTCGATTGAGCCGGATTAAGCTAATCCACAATAAGCTATTCACGAGCAAGTGAATTTAGAGTAATTTGAGGTTGTCCAGCCTGTTGGATGCCCGAGCATGGCCACGTTAAGCCCATCCTGATGAAGCCAGATTAAGCTAATCCGAATTAAGGTAATCTTGAGCAAGTCTCTTATCAGTAAGTTGAAACTGCCTAGCCATTTGGATGGCTCAGTATGGCCACAATAAGATAATAGAAATTAAGCCGGATTAAGCTAATCCGGGCTAATGTAATCCCGAACCAGCCACTTTGAGTAAATTCAGTTTGTCTAGTCAGCGGATGATAGAGTATGACCACAAAACAGTGTGGATTAAGCCGAATTAAGCTAATCCACATTAAGCTAATCAGAAGAACGTGAATTTGGAGTGAGCTTGCCTGTTGGATGCCTGAGCATGGCCACGTTAAGCCAGCGCGGATTAAGCCGGGTTAAGCTAATGCGAATCAAGCTAATCCTAAAAAAATCTCTTTTGAGTAAGCTGAGATTGTATAGCCAGATGGATGACAGAGTATGGACAGAAAAAGGGAATGTAGATTAAGCCGGGTTAAGCTAATTCACATTAAGCTAATCACGAGCAAGTGAATTTGGATTGAGTTGACATTGTGTAGCATGTTGCTTGCTGCAGCATGCCCACGTTACGCCCATCCGGATTAAATCAGATTAAATTAATCCGAGTGAAGCTAATCCGAATTAAGCTAAATTACTAAAGTGGCTGTTAGAGCTCCATGACCGGGTGATGTATGACATGCATGACAAAGTTTCCGTGTTGTGATCAGCAATTTATATTATTCATAATCTCTTATCATGGCATGCAAATTTTGGTACTCAACAAGTTAATAAAAGCGCCATTAGAGCTACATGACCGGGTCATATGCGTGATGGCGTACATGACATATATGACATCTTTTTGCCGTTATGACCCGTCATTTTTTTTTCATCTTACGCTGTTATCGTGCCCTGTCAATTTTGGTATACGTACAGTCGATAAAACGGCCGTGAGAACGTTAGGACTGTGTTATGTGTGTCATGGCGCACATGACATGTATGACATTATTTTCGCGTTATGACCGGTCATGCATGTTAGCCATACGCTCCTATCATGCCGTGTCAGTTTTGGTACACATCAAGCTAATAAAGCGGCCGTAAGAGCACCATGACCGGGTGATGTATGTCATTGCCTATATGACATGCATCACAAGGTTTTCGTGTTATGACCAGTCTTGTATATTTTCCTCATGCTCTTACCATACGTCAATTTTGGTATACATGAAGTTGACCAAACGGCCGTTGTAGCTCCTTGACCATGTCACGTATATAATGGCGTACAATAAAGGCATTTCATGATTTTCATGTAATGAGCAGCCATTTGTGTTTTGCATATGCGCTTGTCATGCCATGTCAGTTTTGGCACCAGTCAACTTAATCAATCGGCCGCAGGAGCAGGAGGACCTACGCCGCTAATGAGATAGCTAGATCAATAGATACGTTCTAAATGCCTTTATTTCGCCATCAAATGCTTCGTGCGTAATAATTAGTGGCTAATATATTTGTTACCGACATTATATGCGCAAGCCCTACCGCCAGAAGGGATAACTTGAGCCAAATTACCACGCATTTCGCTGAAAGCCTTCCATATTTGCATGCCAGGCATTGCCACGGAACGCGAACGTTTGAACCAATATGGCGTCCACAAAAGCAGTCTCTCCACCCTGTTCCAGAGGGGCACATCGAGGCACCCTAACGCATCCTTGCGTACAGCGCCCCTTGAGCCATCGCGCGTTTGGTGACCGGTTTCGGCGGCCGCTTTTCACACCTTCCCATTCTAGCCACCCTATCCGCGTGGCGTGGTCAAGCCACCTCTCGGAAGCGGCGGGAAATCCACAACGCACCTTCGCAACGCCTCCAAGAGACATTGCGACCGCATCGCACGCTCGGCTCTCTCGGAGGCGGCGGCAACAAGAGTACAACAGGATAGCGTAATCGGGCCGTGTTCGAACTGCCTTCCCAATTGCTAGCCTGCCTTCTCTTCTCGGTGGAGACCTAAACCATGCCGTCAAGAAAGCCATAGTGCGGATGCCCTCCGGCTTATCTTCCTTTGCATCTGGGTGGAATTTTCGCTCACGGCCAACGATGTTTTGGCGCTCAGAACGAGAGACGCTGCCGCCGCCGACACCTAGACAGGAGATTCCGCGACACGAGCTCCTTGGAAGTATCACGCAAAAAATCTTTCGATTGGGTAGGGATTGAACCCAGGACTTCTGTGTGACAAGCAGGTCATCTGGCACCGAGCCACGCCCGTGCAAGAAATGGCTTTGGAAAACACTATATGGACGCTATGTAGTGCGAGTGTCTAGCTCATGTAATGTCGTGGAAGAAGCGTAAAATCACAGCACGCATCAAGCATATGAATTGCGCAAAGAGTAGTTGGTTTAATGGCCCACCAATTACGAAGCGCACATCGATTATTAAATGCGAAGCATTTCTTAGCGAACGTTTGGCATTTGAGCGTTTGTATCTATCTATCTATCTATCTATCTATCTATCTATCTATCTATCTATCTATCTATCTATCTATCTATCTATCTATCTATCTATCTATCTATCTATCTATCTATCTATCTATCTATCTATCTATCTATCTATCTATCTATCTATCTATCTATCTATCTATCTATCTATCTATCTATCTATCTAGTGTGGCACATAACCGTTTACCATGGGCCGCGGTATACGGATATGTACACCGCGGCCCACCGAAAACGGGTATGTGCCTCAGGTGATTGACAGTTTATATCTACCCCGAAACGGTGAGAACAGACATTGAAAATAAATTACAGAGCGTTAAGAACAATTCATCTTGGCAGCGTTGACCCGACGAATGAAAAGAGTAAAAATTATGATACCAGAAGGAATCGAACCCAACCATTCTGGGAGGCAGTCAGGTATTCTACCGCAGTACCACGCCGGGTCTAGAAAGCTGTTAGAAAAACTGTTGAAGGCGATGCACAAGCGTCCTACAAGTTTTTTTTTTTTCGATGAATCGCAAAGTCTTCACCTCAGACCACATCATTTCACTCGAGCACAGATATTTATGAGGTGCACAAACCCAAACATTGTTCATTTCTAGGTTAAAAAAGCCTATTTCTATCTTAACCCGTTATAATCCATGTAAAACCTGCCGCAGCGATCTTCTTCAAAATCCGACTTGACTATGGGACCTCCTTCTGTATACAAAAGGCCTGTAGGTTCGCTCAACTTTTAATAATAAAAATTGTGATTCTGATTCTGAATGAAAGAATAAACCCTATATTACGTAATCAGAAATTCCTATTAGATCTTTATTGATTCCCAGGTTACCGTGATGTACTAAAGGTATTACAATGGGCGCATGAAGACTCACTGGTCAAAACACTTCTCAATGCGCTTCCACCTCCTTGTTTGTAATTACGTCTAGGATGGTTTTTCGACGCACATGCATCAAGTGCAGTGCACATAGAGTTCTCGCAAAATTTATGCTGAATCTCGTGTTCTGTATGTGTCGTCGTTCGTATGGCAATAAAAGTCTTGGTTTATTTGAAAAAAAAATGTTCGCCTTCACACGTTTGGGGTTTCTGCGAGTATTCAAACTTCGCCCTCATCCAACTGCCTGGTTCTTCCTTTTTTTCGTTTCATGGCGCATTCACATCACAATTCAGCAAAATGTTATGCCAGGAAATTAAAGACATCGACAGTGGCTGCGTGCAAACATAGCCGTTGTGTGTAGTCAAACAGGCATCACAGCGGCGGTTGAAAATTGAAGAAATCCGAGCGATAAATGTACGAGAGGTACGAACAGCCAGGCGACACACACACACACACACACACACACACACACACACACACACACACACACACATATATATATATATATATATATATATATATATATATATATATATATATATATATATATATATATATAATTGACAAAACACCTATCAATAGTCCATTTGTTTGCCACGTTGGTATGTCCCCTGTGCTTGTGCAGTAGTATATGAATTCCCTTTCACCTGTGCTCATGTATATATTGGGCAAACGGGCCGGTGCATAAATATCCGGTTAAGAGAACATTCAAAGAATTATTCTTCTGATGTTTACTCCCACGTGGCTAAGCACTGCAGGGAATGTGAACAGGAGACGAAGAGGGCGTGCCACCCTCTTTTGAATAGGACCAAGGTCCTGTACCGTCCCAAGGACCGCAATACACAGGAGCTCTACGAGGCTTATGCGATTGGAAAAACAAGGGCGTGTGTAAGCGATCAGTCGGTGCAGCTTGCTGACTGTGAAGTGCGGTATCTAAAGTCTAGGTTTTGACATTGTGATTGACGCGTTCACGTGACCAGCTTTTGCCGAATGAGCTCATTCTTCTTTTTATCTTCACTGTCTGTGTGTGTGCGGTGAACACTGTGCGCGTATTGCTTGTTCCCTCTTTCCTCCTTGCTCTCTCTATTCTTTTTTCTCCCCTTCCCCCTCCCCCCGTGTAGGGTAGCAAACCGGGTGCAACCTGGTTAACCTCCCTGCCTTTCCTTCGCTTTTATCTCTCTCTGTATAGATGTCACCCTTCACTCAATAAAATTTCAGTTGTGAGTCTGCGCATTTGTTGTCCCCCCCTTTTCTGTGTCCTTGTTTCTTATAGCGCAGTATACCTTTGAAGAATCAACATCAACCAACTAGCCAAACTTGCTGCTCTGTTATATATACATATGTGTGTGTATGTGTCCGTGAAAGAAACAGCAAGAAACAAGAAATAAAGGAAAGAAAAGATAAGTAGTACGTCAGGCACGCACACCCATATCGCATGCCCCCTTTTTACCGATGCGATAAGGGCTCCTGAGTTGTTTTTTTTTTTGTTTTTAAGAAGAAAGTGTTTTATGCCGGGATGCACCATGATTTTCATGACACATTTCCGTCACGGAAATACGTCAGCAAAATTAAGGCCATCAAATGGCAAAGAACAAAAACCATAAGAAAACGTTCCGTCGACAAGAGCCGAACCCGTGACCTCTCAGTTCACGGCGATGGCTGTCGGGCTTATGACCCACTGAGCTACCGCCAAACACATAACGGAGGCTACACGAACGCCCCTTTTATCTTTCACAGTTTCCTCTCGGACTGTTCTTGCATGGATGGATGGGTGGGTGTTATGAGCGTCGTGGTGACACGTGTGCCACCAAAAACAAAACAAAAGAACGCACCGTTGCTGCTACCGTCCCATTCGGCGCGTTTCCATTAGAAGCGTGACTTCATTTAACAGGCCGCGAGAGGGTGGCTTTAGCCCAAGCCCCGCTCATCGCAGGCATCCATATCGAAAACTAGCTCTCCGACGCTCGCCTCAGTGTTTATTATGACGCTCAGTATCAGTGTTTATTATGTGCTTGTTGATGCCATATTTGCGCGGGATTCACCATATGCGGTGTCCACGTATATATTAAGAACTTCAGCTACCGCAAGGGTTAAGTCATGATCATGGGCGTTAGTGGTCGGTACGGAGATATGCCACTAGACGTAAACGTGAGTGCGTCCACATCAGGCGGTGCTACATCTGCGAAACAACAATAGATATTATACAAGATCTGATATAACAATGCACTAAAGCAATAAACTACGTTGTGACGACACGTTTTGCTTTCATGTTATACCGATTCCTATGACAGATGGATCAACCATCTTTTTGCTCAACTCTTTCTACTTTGCGTCTCGGCACACTTGCAGACGCTCCCTTGCAGGCTGCATGTTAGATCGTCGACGCAACTCGTGCCACGGTGAGCGACGTTTGACTACCAAACTGGCCGATCACGCGCGCGTGCGCTACGCCGCAGGGCGTCATTGAAGTTTAAAATTTTTCTCTGGCATGTACACGTGCACGTTACCTATTACTGTCTCACCAAACACGGTTATCGCCGAAACATGGGACGCGGTGTTCATTTCACGATTCGTACCGTTTTCGTGCCCCGCAGCCGTTTCATAATTCACGAAACACGGTCGCTACATTTATCCGAAACGGTGGCCTAGCGGCAACGATGCTCGACAGCAGACCCGAAGGTCAAGGTGTCAAATCGCGGCCGTGGGGGCCTGTATATTGTTGGATACGATATTCTAGAGGCATGTGTGCTTAAACTTAGGTGCGCGTTAAATAACACCAAATGGACAAAATTTACGGAGCCCTCCACTACAGTGTCCCTCATATTCGTGTCATGGTTTTAGGACATAAAACCCCAGCAATTATTATCATTTTTTCGATCGCTACCGAGCGGTGGAAGCACCATGGGTGTTTGTTTGCTATGCTTTAACGTGGTGAAGGGCCCTTTCAAGACAGGCGCCTTTCTCTACCAATCTCGGGAGACGTATGAAAATAATGTCGGCTCTTTAAGTTAAGCTAACACTGTGTAGAACATTTATTTGCCTACATTACCGTGTTTTGAAAAATTATGATTCTTTTTTTTTCGGCTGGCTTCTCTACTTAAGTAAAAGAAATAAACGCCAGGCCTGCGCTGAAACCGCAGCACAGTCACAGCGAAAGCTGGAAGAGCGGCGTTTCTAGAGCCCGTTGTAAGCTCTCTTAGGGCTACTAATACAAGCACACTAGCAAGGTACTCAATACGCCATAAATCACAATTTTGGTGAAGTTAGGAAGCACCTACTAAGCCATTATTCGTAATTCTGCGAAGAGGCGAGGCACCAGCTACACGTCTGTAAGGCATTATGTGCACTTTGTTGACGCGACGACTGATGACGATGAAGAACAATGGATCATTCTTTTGTAATGGGTTGCAAGGTTCAAACGGCCCACCAGTTATGCAATTGCATTAGGTGATGCCCGGTCGCTATTTCCCTCTCCCGCCATGCTGGATAACATACGTTGACTTGGGAGAGAGAGGGAGGGGGGGGAAGAACTTTACTGAGACCCAGAGGAAATGGATGATGCGCTTATGTGCTTCCTTGGCAACCAATACAAGTGCGCTTGCGAGGAACCCACTACGCTATCAATCATTGTAATTTTTGAGAAGTACGGAAGCAGGCACTATTCCATTTTTCGTCATCCTATGGAGAGCCGTGGTACCTGCTAAAGGCATGTAAGGCATTATGCGCACTTTGGTGATGATGTGCCTGATGACGATCAAGATTTATGGCGGAGCCCTTTGTAAAGGGTTGTAAGCATTCAACAACCTACTCGTTGCGCAATTCGCATTGTGTGACGCCTGGTTACAGAATTCGCGTTGTGCGACGCCTGGTGCTTATTTTACTCTTCAACCACGCTATATCGCACATGTTAATGTGGTTCCTTCCCGACATGAAGCCTGTATAGGACCTTTCTTCAAAGCAGTTTCAGGCACCGGCATGGCTCAGAGGTTAAAACTGGGCTCCCACGCAGAGGGCCTAGGTTCGAACCTCGTTCCATCCTGGAATTTTTTTTTTCTTATTTAGCTTTTTTTCTTATTTCGAGCGATAGTGGTTACGGACACCGGCGGCGGAGGCAGCGGGGGCGGATAACTACGGCGCCAGAAACGGCCGCTGAAATGATCTCATAACAGCTTTCGCTGTAAAACGGTACAAGGCCAATCGATGACAATATACATGGCCACTAGAATCTCAAAGGATTGTAATCTCTGTTGCCGCTGTGTATGTTTCAGCATTTAGGGGGTTCAATTTGCTGATGTCGCTCCAAATTTCGCGATATCTTATAAATAATGCAAAAACGTTCCTCCAAAGACCCACAAGCACTCGAAAAGCGATTGTTACCTCGCACGTTGCCTACACATTAATGTGGTAGCGTGAAGTAACTGATTCTGTGTATTGGTGTGTTAAAAAGTAGAAATTTGACAAACAGAACCAAAAAAGGGTTCTTTCACCCGAGGTATGTAATTGCAACTCCAATTGATTACAACCTGCACTGCGTGTTGAACCAGTTTTATTAGGAACACTTTTGCAGCTCAGCACTTAAAATATTCACAGATGTCTTATGAGCGAGTTTTATTGCGGGGGAATATCAATAATTACTGAAATTATTAACACTTTTGGTTTCATTTCTATCTGTTGCAGGTGCAGTTCCTTCGTCGCCCATGAGAGACCATGTTCCCGCTGTAAGACATCACTGGAAGTAACTTCAATCATGTGTAGCAGCAGAGCTTAGTTTGCGATAACACGAGGCAGTCCTTTTCAGCAGTTGACTTCCACGTTCTTGCAGCGCGCCTTTAAGCTGTCATTTATATCAGAAAGTGGTAACATATTTCGAATGGCTCGACAGGCTAATATGTTATTCATGTTGTTTTTCTTTCTCGGATTCTTTTTCACTGCCTATAATCGGACTTTGAGTGGTATAAATGAGCATCTACTTACAGTGCTAAGGTCGCACATTTTGAGGCATGATCGCGTGGCAGTGGCAAAGTGCAAAGGATATTCGGATAAACAGCATCGCTTATTGTTGAGCGAGATACCTTGGGCAGCCACAGTGTGGACGCATCCGTCAAAGGGTTCCACACAGTATTTCGAAGCAAATATGCATGTGGGTCTCAAGACGAAAATTATTTTCTTAAATCCTAATGAGAACGACTTGAAATGCCTAAGGATGTGCCCGACTCGACCTGTTGATTTTTATTTGTTTGACTGTGTATTCGTTCAACTGCGTGCAGAAGCAAGCACAGGAAACAGCTATGCTAGCGTTTTAAATGCGAGAACTCGGGCATGCAACAACAGCGTACTCCAGAGCGGAGGAGGATACATTGCCCCATCTTCTCCATCCTCACTGCCTGCTGCCATTTCAGTTTATAGCAGGGAATGTGACCTTTTTTCTGAGAAGCAAGATTCGAGAGAATCACGACAAAGCCGGCTTAGAAATAAAGTAATATTTGTTGCCTGCGCGAAAACAAGAAAACTTACCTTTGACTGCAAGATCGGAGAGGCTAAATATATATTGAAAGTGCTGCCTTTTTACAACGTTACCCTAAGGTGGGTGTATATCAGAGATCAAGTTACTCTCAGCAATTCCGTTATCAATGGACGTGCAGACATTATAGGCAATACTGCAATACTTCAACCATATATGACACGCTACTGTGACGTTGAAGTAATTCAATACACAAACGAAGTTTTCTACGTGAGAAAAGGGCTGCCCGCCTTGGTCTCTATTGCTAAAATCCTTGCAGAGTCTAGGCTTGGACTGTACCTATTACTAGTGACCATGGCTTGCTCTTTGCTGCCGTTAGCTTTCGGCGACATGAAAAAAGGGCATCCCACCAATTTCAACTCCGTCACCAAGTACATTATGTGGCTTTTGGCTTCTTTTTACGCAACTTCTATTCCAATTCCCTCTGTGAAAAATTCACAATTGGCGCGCTCGCTTCTTTGCAGCGTCTGGCTGATGGCCATTATTCCACTGTCGAGTTATTTACGTAGTGAGCTTGTTTCACGACTGAGCGTTCGCTATCATGGGGACATCATGGACACATTCAATGAAATCAATGACGCACTCGACCGTGAAACGCTCACACCATGTCTGCGCATTGCTACTTTGATGCACCACGGCGTTGTGAACAACAAGAGCAACACCAACCTCGAAGAAAAGCTGAGCAAAGCTTTCTATTCTACGAAAGAGTGGAAGTACTTGGAAAACAAGGACGTGGAGGACTGCCTAGCATGTGCACTACGAAAGGACCATGTCTGTTTCTCGCGTACGGTGCCCAAATGTCTGCGTGAAAAATATGCGTCTAAGTTTGTTGAATCTAAAGATAGGCTAAACGCAGTACTTTCTGGCATACCAGTTCGTAAAAATTTCGCGCTTTTGAAAGATTTTCACCGTTTTGTTGGAAGGATTCGTGAAACAGGCCTTTCTCATGAAGACGAAAGGTGCAGATATTCACCTGCGGTTGACGACCCCCAAATTATATCCTCCCAATTGGTTGAGCTTAGTGGTTTCTTGACGCTTTTTGCTGCGTTGCTAACCTCATCTGGCGGAATTTTGACGCTTGAATTGATCATTGGAAATCTTTCCTAATAACTCTGTGCGCAAATTTTGGGTTTGCAACTATTACAAGCTTTAATTTCGAGAATGAGGTAGATGGAAAAAATATGTGCTATTTTAACGAATTACTCGAAAATTTTGGGGAGGGGGAGCGCACACACAGACATGGCAAACAGGTATCAGCGTTTAGAAGAAGAGAGGAAATAAAATACAGAAGGAAGACGGAGCACCCAGGAAGCTTGCCTTGGATGCGGATTTAACGCTGGCTGGTGACAGTTGTTCTCTTTGTTCTTTCATCGTGTTTTTTTTTGCTATTTCCTTGCAAAAGCGACATTCATATAAACGCCGATATGCAGCTGGCCGAGCTGTCCTCTGTAATGAGCCTATATCATCTTGTTTCTTAGGGCGGAGAATCGCTTTAACATAATTGGTGTGCCATGGTTTATAAGCAGATTTTAGTGACAAACTATGTTAGGCTCTCTTCATCTATGGAAGTGCCTAAGCTGGTGAAGTAAATACTGTCACTGCAATGATCGCTGTAGCTTAGCTGACATTGGTAGCCATATCTATTTGTATCGTTGCTTGATTGGTTGATTACGTCAGTCTACCAGCCTTGTTATGTTCTTCTTGCCGTTTAGTAATCTATCAGTCCATTGTATCCGGAATCGCTTCTCGGGTTAATCTCAATGCATTTGCTAAAAAAAAAGAAATCTGTTGGAGAGAACAGTCCGCCGCGGTGGTATAGCGGTTACGGTGCTCGGCTGCTGACCCGAAGGTCGCGGGTTCGATCCCGGCCGCGGCGGTCGCATTTCGATGGAGGCGAAATGGTAGAGGCCCGTGTACTTAGATTTAGGTGCACGTTAAAGAACACCAGATGGTCGAAATTTCCGGAGCCCTCCACTACGGCGTCTCTCATAATCATATCGTGGTTTTGGGACGTTAAACCCCAGATATTATTATTATGTTGCAGAGAACAGCTTCCCAGCTTCATAACGTCGTCCCCTGGGAGTTTGTACGGTTTGATTTCCAAAAATACTCTGAGCAGCAATGTTTTCGTTAAAGATATATAAACAAGCTACTTAGTCGTTATTTGTGTTCTAAAGTATCATTTTAGATTTGTCTCTTCCAGGGGTAAGAGATTCTTCGCAACACAATTAGTAAACGCACAGCAGAATAGAGGACACAAACGCTGTGTCCTATTCTACTGTGCGTTTTGTAGGTGTATTGCGCTGTAAGCCATTCAATGTCTATATGTCACGCCACTACGGCAGTCCCTAAATTTGTTCGGATATTTTAAGAAAAAAACGCACCTCCGCCTTATGTCGTCTACCTGCTCATTTTTTGCGACGGCCGCGCATATCTTACCTAGATGATTGACAGCAGCTAAAACAATGTTAACACTATACCTGATTCCTAGATTATTTCGCGTGTGTGAAAGCAAACAGACATATAATATAGACACGGCTCTTTTCTTGTCCTTAACGCTTTCTGCAATAACTTTCGAACTCGACGAAATAATGGACTTTGGCGGGGCTTTAGCATGTGAAGGGTGTGAAGATCACGTCTGCCTCGTGTATCAGACATGCAAAGCTGAAGCCAAACGGTGTATTATTTTGTTCCACCAATCGTTCCACAGGAAGCAAAAGATGTGTCAGCGTGGAGTAGTGGTAGAGTACTCGGCTTGGGATCCGAAGGTGTCTATTCGGCTCCTAGTGGCCGAAGTTTTCTTTTTTGAACACAGTTTTGTTTCTTTTTTGAACTAGTGCTTTCTAAATCACCTTCTCTACAATTATTTATGTGGGACAGCTAGGCACGATGATCCTGACGCTGTAGATCCGTTTTACGCTCCATAATTCACCAGCATTCATCGTACACCAGCATGCAGCATATACCATATGCCACCATCTTCCAGCACCATAATCTACCATAATGACGGATGGTGGAATCCACCGTTGCACATGGTAAATAAATTTTCAGTAGGGTTGGTGCAGGGCTTGACACTTCTCTTAAGCCATTTTTAACGTGCAGAAATGACATATTCTCCTTTATTTATGCATGCGTTCGCTTTTGAACCCGGGTATCGCGAATGTTTTAACGAAAGACCAACTGTCACTACGTTAAAGTCAATTTTAGCCAGCCCACAACATTGGCTTTTTTTCTTGTTTAAGACATTCGTCTTGTCGAATTATTCGAAAATTCGAATACTTGCTATTCGAAAGTGGAATCTCATTATTTGATTAGGTAATATTGGATTCGAATAGGAAACTTGAATATTCGCATACCCATACTAGTAAGACTTCTACGTTGCAGAAATCTTCTTCCGAGGACTTGTGAAGTGCATATTGACATATCCCTGCCTTAAATGTTGACATGATAGTTGGTCAAAGTTTCTAAAATGCTTTAGCTAACATTAGCTAAACATTTTTATAGTGTGGTATTGTTCTTCCTGCTTGGTCTTTTTCTGAGTTGATATTTTTTGGTATTTGACGATATTCCTTTTAGGTGTATCCTCAGAAATTTACACTCGTTTGTCTATTTCTACGCGTGTTTTATTTGCGTATTATCAAAGTTGTAATGGTGTGCTTTTATAGAAATATAGTTTATTTAGAGCCTAACACCGCCCTCTGTATAGCTTGAGCCCTGAAGGTACAATAAATATGATGGAGTCAAATAAATGAAATCAGATACTCACTAATTAGTTTCCGACTGACTACAAATTACGACCTAGTAGGAGAGAGTTTTCGCTTGCTTGGGGATCTTCAAGTTTCACGTTTGCAAACAATTGCGCGTGTTGGGTCGCTATCTCCATCCATAAAAGAAAACAGGGAACGTGGCGATAATTCCATCATTCGGTCAAGTACAAACGTCTTTGCAGAAAGCAAGAAAAACAAGATACGCTAGGAAAAAATATGCTCCGGCACGCAGAGAAATGAGCAGGTGAAGGGCAAAAGACGGACAGACACGTGCTTCTTAAAACACAGCAGCAAGCCCTCAGGCTGGGATTTTATGTGATCTTGTATCCATCTGATGCGGCGTCAACGCCGTCATAAGTGATCGCCTGCCGATAAGGTTTGTGACATCTCATCCTTACCTTCATTTCATAGTCGCGGCGACTTGTCCTGTGTACATCTTTGCGTTGTTTCCTGTGCTATGCTTTCCGCTTTGTCGATCATGCACTGTTCGCGTTTAGACATTTGTGCGTAGTTATGTACTCCGCACGGGGTATGGCAATGATATTGACTGCACACATATTCTGAAGACCGTAAGATATTTGCTATTTACTACAGACAACATAAGGGCTGTAGGGTTGTGCACAAGTAACATTTTAACGTGATTGTGGCTCTTGCTGTGAGGACCTACTGACGTTGAAGTATATCTATCGAGTTCAAGAAACATTGTTACGGTTTACTGGTGTTTGTTTGTTTTATTGCAGTAATGAACTGTACTGTTCTTATTAGCGAGTTTTAGTATAGCGGGAAACGCTTACGTTAGCGTTAGCGTGCGTCTCAACGCTAACGCTAAAACAGAACGCGCTGCGTGCCAACTGGTGGTCTTTTAGTACAGCGGAAGGCATTCCCGCTAACGCTAACGCAAGCACATACGGCACCATCTAGACATAAAAACACTAAATGCACTGTAGAATCCACAAAAGCGCAACCAAGTCGAGCTGATCCAAAGTCACGACTGTTGCGTCTCCATGTCGCGTTTGCAGAAGTGTTGAGTTCTGACACACTGGTTTCTGTCGACATGCCGCGTTTGAAAATTCTTCAACACCCCTATTACTTGGCCTTTTTTAAGCTGGGACGCATCACGCGTCACATTCATGCACTGCCTCGAAAGGCATGAAGGGAAACGACGCCTGACATGTATCTGCTTCACTTGTGGCCGTATCTTGGAAAGAGGCGACTAAACACAGCGTCGCCATCTCTGCGCTGCTACAGAAAACATGAGCGAACCTTGCAAACAAATCTTGCTAAGCCTTCTGCAGCGCAAATCCACTTTGTATCTCAAAAACGGAGCTATTTTATCGGCGGTACACGGTTGGCGAAGCCTCATTACTCAAATCTAAATCAAACACGAACATTATTAGGGAATGAATAAGTTTAATAATGCAGGACGACGGCTACAAAGATTCGAAGTGGACGGCTCTCGCTTCAACAGGCACCGCCATCTTGCCCTACGTACGGGATCTCTTGCGTGCGTTAGCGTTGAACGCTATATTCCAGAAATAGCGTTCGTCCGTAAGAGCTCGGGCTACGTTTACGTTCTGCTCATGCGCAGTTAGGAGCACGCAACGCTAACGCTAACGCTAAACCCTTGCGTTTGCTGTTTTCCGCTATACTAAAACTCGCTATTGAACCGTTCGGTGCTAGGAACGTAACAACGTGAATATTTCTGTACATTTTACTTCGCTTACCGTTGCAGTGCTTTCATTTGCGCACGATCGGCTCCTGTTCATTTGAAAAGAACAGCAATTACAGATCATAAAGTTGGCATTGGATTATGTAACCCACAACATTTTAGCCAGAAGTTATACCTCGTACATAAGCAGCGTGGAACCACATACTCGAAGGTAAAAACTGGTAAGCGCAAATAAACAAGACAGGGACACAGGAAGACTGAACACGGACAGGCGCTACTTTCAACTAACTTTTATTTATCTTCAACCTTCAATATATACTCATGATACAGGGATGATCCTGAGCACGTGGTCACATGGTCACAAATCTAACCGGTTACAGAAAAGCACTCAAAAAAGCACGTTCACTAGCAAACAATGATACGGACGTGTCGCTAACACATGCCTTCCCTCTTGCAGATATATGGAACGCCTCCATCAGTTCACGCGCGGTAGTATCTTTACTCCTGCCTAATATCTTAATGTTCGCGAAAACCGGTGCACACATGCAAGCCTGGCAATGCGCAGGTAAATGCGCGTTCCCATTATTCCTAATTGAGAGCTCATGTTCCCTTGCACGGTCGTTCACGCAGCGCCCGGTTTTATTGAACCACATACTCACAGGCATCATATCAATTACTGTAAATACAATCAGATGGAATGCAGTGCAATTACACGTGACGCACTATTGCTCTATCCGCTATTCGCACAGCTATTAGGCACCTTTCTTGAGTACCTCAGTCCACTCGTGTTGGCGGAAGGGGACATCATTTGTTTCGAACATCTCATAACTTTCTTCTAAGAGTGCGAGACGAGCAGGTAATATGACCCTCTTGCGTAGAAGCACATCCATCCTTCCACATCATCTTATAGTAAGCTCGTGAACGGAGCTATAGCCAAGTGATGTTTCGAGCGCTTTCGAAAGTTCCAGCCACCACGCCTCAAAGCCATTCTTCGCGCACATCAAAGCGCCAAGAACAAGCAGGTTACCTACGCCCATTGTTCGTTTCTATGGCTGCAGCAAATCACAGAAGACGGAAACGTAGGGGCAATGATTAGAAGAAAGGACAGTTGAAAAGCTGGACAGATTGGGCGCCACACTTTACGTGCAACCCGTGTCCCATCGTCTTAAGGGGTATTGACATAAAATTTTAGAGTACCGTTTTTTGGCTGCACTATGTTCCTGGAGACCTATTAGTCATGTCATTATGGTAGATTGCTTGCTGCAGCGCGCGAAAGGCAATTACAGTCTGTTTATAACCGACCAAACTAAAATTTTTGATTGGGAGAGCTTCGATAACGTCAAGCTGCCGTGTGCCACTAACGCCATGTAGCGTGTGCAACGGCAGACAGAACTGACGTACTACCGTGCTGCTTGCAACGTCTGCTCGCGTTCTTTCACATGCGGCATGTGCAGCGCGATATCGTCGCCGTCGTCGTGATCATTCTGACCTGGTGGCAAAGACGTTCTTGTGGCTTCTACACATTCTCCGCGGGCAAAGACTCGCAAGCAGCCAACGGATAGTAGCGTGCTCGCGCAAGTGCGGGAAAAGCGCAATGGCGACTAAAACGGCACAATTTACTAGGGCATCTTGGCGCAGGCACTGGAGGCGGCTGGTGGTATTCAGGAATGACCTCCGCGACTTCTTGCTGAGTCGTTCGGCGGAGGAGAGGCATAAGTGTAGTTGACGGCGTTTCAACATGCTGCGGTGGAGCGAAAGCCAGTACAGAGACAAGGATGAGTGGTCATAAACGGCCGACAAGCCCGCGGCTTCAGCGTCGCGTTATGGTGGCCGATGGGCCATCAAGCGCTGCCGGCGCAGCTCCTCGTAGCTTTGGCGCAGCGTGATGATCTCTGCCAATGGGCAATGGTTTTCGGCCAGCAGCCTGGTGAAGGCATCGTCGTCAATGCCTTCCATAACATTCCTGATTCTTTCAAACTCCGACATCTTCGCGTCGGCTTTCTTGCACAAGTCAAGGATGTCTTCAATTTAGTTCGTGCAATATTCACCTGCTTGCTGAGCTTGTTACCGTAAACGATGTTCGGCTTGCAGCTTACGAACGGCAGGGCGGCCAAATATGTCGACAATGGCGGTCCTTAAATTGGACCACATCGGGAAAACGGATGCATGATTGTTGTAGTACATGCCTGCCACACCACTAGGTAGAAAACCAACTTCAACAGTACGTCTTCTTCTTCATATTTATTGGGGACACTCACGCGTTCCTGAATCGCGAGCCTGTCCTCTACGTCGGTGCCATCCGCGCTGGTGAAGACAGGAGGGTCTCGGATAAAGGGCACACCGGGGCAACAAGTGGTCGATGCGGGAGGCACCGTTTGCTGGGCGGCGTCTTGCGGCATGGTAGGTGGAACACCACGGGAACGAAGCTCCAGGGGAATCGAATGGAGACCGAACTTGTTGTGACGGCACAACACCCTCCAACAATTTTTGAGGCGTTCAGTTGACGGAACTCTGCCACAACACGCAATGGCGATAGTCAGGTCAAAGCACATGAGTCGAAGCGTGAGCGGCGTCCTTTCAGCAGGAGCCGAAGAGAACGACCCATTGAAGGTGCAAGAGAGCGCAACCCATTACTTTATTCCAAGGCTTCGCTACAACGTAAACGTTGTTTTCAGTGGTCCTGACCAGTTGTCTCATGTGGCGAGGAGGGCCTGTCCTGCAAAATGATGCGTGAACAAATATGCCGTCAACCGCGGAATCCAGTTTGTTGACTGTGTTCAAAGTGTCGTGTACAGGATTCCCTTGTCGGGTGTCGCGTGTTACGTGGTCCAGAAGGCATTTACGTGAGCAGGCCAATAATCTCGGTAATGGCTAAGAAGGTTTCCGGGCGCTGCATGTTATCAGGTGTGATGCACCCCGCAGTTCCTGCGTGCGACAGTGGTAAATAAGATGAATGGTGAGTAAGCGAGTCAAATCAGAGAAGCGGCTCAGATGGTTTGGGAGAGTAGCGGCTGTATAAGTGAACTGGCAGTGACGCAATCTCACAGAAAAAAACTGTTTCTTGGAATTTGTGGGTATGCGCAGAAGGGCACTGTGATTGCTCATTTCTTTCTCCTGCTGTTATTTTCCTCTTTTATTGTGACTGCACCTGTTTTTCTTTGTAACTGTTACCACACAAGCTTGTGTAAAGCGTTCATGTCAACAAAGTAATCAGTTTGAAGTGTGCTCTCGCCAGTGTGCGCTTTGTGTCTTGGTGTTTTCTCGCGCTGTTTTATTTTCGGTTTGATATTCAGCTACTATTGTCGCTTGCAAGTAGAATTCTACACGGCGCATATATGCCTTTCCTTGGCACATACGTCATCACAGTAAGCTAGGTGTACGTCCAGTTCACAAACATCTTTATTGCACTGTTTCATTCAGCAAACATCGCGAAACTGGGGACGCCTTCATCTCAACATCTCAACAGGCTGACGAAAGAATGCTAAAATATTGTTTGCATGACAGGATATACACCTAATATACCATCAATATCAAAAGCTCGATCGAGCGTTACGCAGGCGTAATATGAGAGTCGTGGTTCAAGAATATTATGAAAAGCTCATAGAAAAAGCCGAGAGCCTGGCTTTGCGCCTGTAATCCGACACCCAGAAGGGAGCATAAAGATACGCCTATCTGTGATTACCACTTCTTAGAGGATGTGATATTGCACAGGCAAGGCAGCTCAATGGCCAGATATATCGGTCCACTCTATGATACCTCTCTCACCAGTACCGGTATCTCTGCCCCTGGTATAATATGTGGTCGTGACGTCACACAAGTACACCCTGGGTCTCTCTCTCGCGGATACGAAAATTTAATGGGTTCACGCAGGACACTTTAAATTAGAATTCGTTGGAAGATATACTTGTCCTGCAGGTAACATAAAATAGGCTGTTACTAATGATGATGAACTCTTGACTTTCTTCAAGTCACAAAGTGTCGTTTGTTGACGCAACTGCTGTTGGAGTTACTGCACTTCATTTGATTCTGTAATATGACCATGCCTTTCTGCAGTAGTAATGCGTCCCTGTCTTTTAATTTTATTTATTCGTGCATTCTGAGTGAATATGTTTCATCGGTATCGTTTGGCTTTCAGTAATCCTTTTTGTATAGAAATATCTCGCTCTCACTTACATTACTAATATGTATCTTTGCGTATTTTGACAATAAAAGTTGCCGAATTGAACTTTTCCATTCCCAATTGACAACCTGCCATTGTATTTCAACAGTGTGTAACACAGTCCGTCTCATAACATTTCGTCGCGAGTGTACATGACAGGAAATAACCCTTTAAGGTGTTTTTGCCAGGATATTACATGCACATTATCTGCATATGATTGTATGTTATTGTCAATAAACGTTTTAGTTGATTGCCTGGCCCTTTTGTTTTGTCCAATTGCTCTTCGCCTGCTACAACCGATAAAATCAACAGATATTGAAGCCAAGGAAAGTACAAAGGACATTATCTCTTTTCATAATTGTAGGGTATTCAATATGGCACCTATAGAAATGAACATTAGTGGACGAGAGAGCGCCTCTCCGTAGATTACCGACAACCTTTCAAAAAAAGAACAAATATTGAGCCGTATATTTCCCTTGGCCTAATCATCTGTGAGTTTCCTTGCTTGTGTCTTACAAAGAAACGAGCGCCTCCGACAATTCGATAGGCAACTGTACTTCTAATATACGTATAAGGTGCCGCTACCATTTCATATCGCCGTCCCACATACTCTTCTGCCCAAAAGGTCTTGAGAGCACTGAAATAAACTACATGGTTCGTAGTCTTGAGAGCGCAGAGGCTGGACGATCAGCGATATCTGGTGAACCGGGCATGGGCAGCGGCATTAGTCAACTACTTTCTGGACAGAAAGAATCACCTACATCGGGTGAAGAAAAAAACATTTTCTTGGTGTTTCCAAGAATAGACATATATTCCTCCTCATTAACCTTTTGCAGCGCTGCCTTTCCGCATATTAAAATAAAACTGTGTCTCTATCATTTTCTTCCAGGCGCATATCCCGTGCTCAAAGGCTCAATCATACAAGTTGGGCAAGAACCTTAGGCAAGCATCGCTGTTTCGATTCTTGTTGCCCTAGAGCACTGCACGGGCTCGGGCCTACCCGAAAACCCGGGCCCGGCCCGGCCCGTGGGCCGGGCCGGGCCGGGTAAAGTAGCTTTCGCGGCGGGCCCGGGCCGGGCTCGGGCCTGAAGCTCCGGGCTTAGGGTCGGGCCCGGGTTTGAGGTGGCGGGCTCGGCTCGGGTCGGGCCGGGCTTGGACTTTGCTCCGTTCTTAAAGGGTCATTAACGCGAAACACTGAATCGGTTGAGACCAATAAAGTGTACTCTGAGAACCCGAATGTCATTAATTCCACCATCAACAAGTTTATTATTAAAGGAGAAAATCAAGGTCAAAGTTCTATTTTGAAATTTCGCGCTGGAATCTCCGCCCGTAACGTCACGGATTTCAAACTGTATTCGTCGTATTTTGGGGACATTGGCTCAACGAAATTTCCAGAAACTTGGTATGTTAAGTCTATGACCCCCTCAGAGGTCAATGTATTTCATTTTTACCCATTATTAACTACCTAGGGCCCAGTAGATTCCGTCAGAATGTATGACGTCAGGGCGTTTGCTGCGTGAATTTCAAGTTGGCGTCGTTACCTGCATTTTCCTGCGAGTTTTCTCTCTTAGCGAGAGCCTTGTCGCGGCGAGCGTGGTGCTTTTGGAATGGTGAAAGAGTAATTTACTGATAATAGAAAAATCGTTTTTCTCTTTAATGTGCCTTGCTCCGCATACGCTGTGCATACATATATGTCCCACATTTTATCTCGAAAAAAACGCTTTTCTTTATGTGGGGTAAGCTATTTGGAGAAATTTGATGAGGAATAAGTACTGAACTGCTTTTTCTTCTTGCATATGAGCTACTTGATTTATCTGAAACGGGCGAGCTGAAAGTAAATAGGCCAGCCGCTTATATGTAACATCTCGCTATTTCGGGCTTTATTTGCTTTCGTTATTATTTTATATTCCAAATGTTACTCCGTAATCGCAGTAATAAATGTAATATAATAAAATTGTACCTCTGAGATGTCATCGCAAGAGCGATCACAGAGATACAAAGCGGGGAAACGTTGTTGAAAGTCAGAGCCCCACTCTAAAACGAAAGGACTGCACGGAGTTTTGACACATAGAATCCCTATAAAGGCACATTCTTTTTCTGTGACTCTGTGACGACTCCCAGTGGTCATGAGGCGCGAGATGGACATGCACAGCCTGCTTTGTGTGCCCACATTGTTAACGTCTGAGCTTTCGTCTTGTTGCGCCATATCAGGGGTCTCAAACTCACCTCAGCTAACGGGCCGCATTCACGAAAATTTACTCCCGCAAGTAGGGCAATGACGAAGGTAGGAGCGTGGGAGGGGGGAGCAGGTTTTAAAACTACCGTCATTTCATAGCAGACCTTTTCCATATCAACTAAAACTTTTTGTTGGGCTAGTTGGTGCATTTTAGAGCGGCGTACGTCCTTGTCTCTTCTTCTTGTCGTTGTTTCGTTGACGCCGTTTATTCACCGCTTTTCCATATCTCATATACGGGATCATTTCTGAAGGGGATTTGGCGGCAGGATTCCAACAACATATCGATACTCATTGTTGCAAAATAATGCGGAACGGAGCAACTTGATTGGAGCGCGCCAGGCTCTATCGAAGAAGAGGAAACCGAGGGGCATCGAGTGCACGTGCACGTAGACGGCGCACATATTCTTTTCTTTCCTCCATGACGGCGCAGCAGTTCGCCTTTAGTATTGCCATTAAACGGAGGTCTCTGTTACACGCCTGGGGAACCAGTCTTCGTATCACCCATAATGACTAATATCTCGACGCCGATCCTGAAATATAGCTTTTGTTTCACGGTGATGTATCTACACACTGTGACCGCAGGGGGTGCCTCACGAAAAATATGCTTTCGATCTGTCATGCCTGTGTATCTCAAGAACATACTTAAAAAGAAAAAAAAATGGGATGAAGACAGTCATGTGCGGGCGGAGTGCCGCGAGCGAGAGGTCCGCGAGCCGCGTGTTTGAGGCCCTTGCTACATGATGCTGCCGCAACAGCGTTGGAATGTGCAGGAATATGTCCATTAAACAAGGCGTGGGGTCAAGTATATTCGCTTAACGAAATATCTGACTTGAAAAAGGACAATGACAGATTCGGTGCCGGGTGATGTCCCCTTACCTCGAACCATATGCATCCAATGAGTAAGCTTCGAGAAGCTTAGTCGCGCCTTTATTACCAAACTCCAGCGAACCGCGAAAATATATCGAAATCGCTTCGTCCACCTCTTGCCACTCGTAACCGCGTAATCCAATGACCACCTTCTACCGGTACAACATCGCTGGGAAGGCATAAACCATTAAAATATAGAAAAAACGAGCACGGTGCAAACCGTGCATAACATACACTGCTGAAAACTGCAAGGAGAAGCCCTCAAAGAGGAGTTTTATAGATGACATTGAAGAGTGGCACGACGTTCGAGAACGAGAGAAGTGAAGGGATGAGCTGGACAGCTATGGTCATTCTGAAGAGGTCCACAAAGACATCCTAGATTTGCTCCAGTGGTGGAAGTAAAGAACAGCGACTGCCGACCAAGGCAGATGTGGTGTGCCAGTGCGGCCAGTGCGAGCAGTGCAAGAAGCTTTAGCGCTGCAGGATATGTGATGCAACAGCGCATGGCGTGCTTAAAGCAGGAATCTCTTGCTACTTTGACTTTTCGCACAATAACATGTGAAGAGATAAACTATAAACTATGCCATAAGAAACTTATAGACTGTATATATAGCAATGGTGTGGTAATATGAAAATAATGCTATGACAAATACTTTTTTTTCTTCCTTTCGGCTGCTTATACGCATGCACGTGGGGCACGCGGTTCATACCTTTACCTAGATAAGTGTATTTACAACAACGGTCACAAATTTGGTTTTTTTTCCTCTGTTTCTCTTGCTGTGGCAAGGTGCTACAATGGTGAAGACAGGTGCTACATATCGAAAAGGGTGCACGATTGGCTTTGTGGCTAGAGCATGCTATAAATTTCAATGGGCTATAGAGTGCAACTCTGCCAAGCCAATCTAGAACAAATGCTCTGGTGGTGCTCTGTGTTACGCGGCTGCGAAGTCATCACGCCTTCCAAATGGGAGGCTGTTTCCAGCTCCGCGCAAGAAGAACAGCTATATGAGCAGTCCAAAGGGCCCGCGACGCAGCAGAGAGACTTGGTCTTTCTGTTCCGATGTCGGAGCGGCCCGCAACGTGCTAGAGCGCGTTGCGACGGACCATAATAAAGTTTATCCATCCATCAATCCATTCTTTGTTGTTATTGCGCTCCCTATCGAAACTGAACTAGTGCTGCAAATCACTTTCTTTGCTACAATGTCTGCTACAAAACGCCCTTCATGATCCCCAGTGTATTTGCAGAACAAATGGGTAAAGTATACCACTGCCGAACAAACATTCATTGAATCCAGTATGTCCGCTCAACTGTTTGCACCGTGAGCCCCTTTTTACAAGAAATTACCGCATGTTAAAGTATAATTGTTAGCGAAACATGCGCCAACAAAGCGTAGATATTTGCCACTTAAAACACCTTGCTGTCGATTCCATGTTCGGGCAACACCCTAGATCACTGGGTCGGGCCTCAGTCGGGCCTGATCTGTAGTCGCGCCGGGCCGGGCCGGGTAGGCGAAAATTTTTCTCGGGCTCGGGCCGGGCCCGGGTCTCACTTTGAGTAACGGGGCCGGGTTCGGGCGGGTAGATTTGAACAAGTTCCGGGCCCGGGCCGGGCCCGGGCCGAAAATTGCGGCCCGTGCAGTGCTCTATGTTGCCCTTTGTTCTGTATGAGAGCGAACGAAACATCAGCTTACTCAACAAATTGCCCTCTGAATTAAACTCGGGTTACTTTGACATTCGTCTTCTATAATACAAGCATCAACGCAGTAAAGATTGTTTACGCTTAAACATCGCAGAGGACGTGTTACAATGGTTTTGTGAACATGATTTTCGTGCAGGAATAGTGCGTTACTTTATTGATATTTGTAACTTCACGACGCAAAGAGTTATGTAAGAAAAAAAGAGTAACCGGAGCCAGTCCTAGGCACCAACCTCTCCTTGAACACAATTAATAAAAAAAATATTGCTGTCAGCAAAAGAGCGCCTCAAAAGGAGCCTATCACAGTCCGTATACAACAGCCGAAATATGTGCACGATCTTGGAAAGAAAAACAGAGCATTACCTTCAACAGGACGAGCCGTATAAGGTTGCTTATGCCTCTTGCTTGCTTATTAGATGAAGCCTTCTGATGTAAGGCTCGTCTGGATTAGAAAAAGTTATCTACGATTGTGGCAAACTATTCTTCTTCTGAAAACATTGCCATGGTTGGTTCATGTAATGATTCCGAATGAATCTGTCGACATAATTTTGTTTTGGTAATATCTTCAGCTTCGAAAAAAACGTAAATGGTGTTTGTCAGAGAGACAAGCGTGAAAGGTCCGAGAGACATGAAGCTCGCTGCGAATGTGCTGCTGGATGTACGCAAGTGCATTGTTCGGTTGGCTGCTTCTATCATGTCAATGGGTAAGCGAAACTATTCAGAAAGGAATCAAGCTATTTTCAGGTTAGGCGGCCCAGTATCCGTGTTCGAAGAAATGGCGAGGATTTGACACTGTGTTTAGCGATCTGGGGACGAATTCACAAAGTTTTCTACTGCCTGCGCAATTTCTTAGTCAAGAATTCTCGTATCTCGAGGGAGTAGGATAGCAATGACACCAATGTATCTTACTCGCCACTTTTGAGGGTAAGGAGGCCATACGTAAGCCGATGAAACAACAAGGAAAGAAAGAAGTGCGCGTAGATGATGGCAAGGCAGCACGCGAAGCGTCTAGCATCGAAGGTATAGGCTCCCCAAGCATCGTTTAGTGGCGGTGCTGCTCTTGACAGGCAGCGCCATCTGTGTTATAAAAATACAAATTGGGTGCGAACAACCCCCATTTTCCCTTCTCTCCAACGTGCTGCCACTCGCGTCCGTACACGTGCACAGCTCTCGCGGTGCACTTGCGGCGTCTCACAATGCAGCGCTTCCAGTGCGGTTTCAAATGGATCTTCAAGCTTGACTGGCACATCCGAAAAGCGAACTTGACAAAAGTAGAAAGGCCCGTCAATCACTTTCACGGTGAAAAGCACACGATCGACGACAATGACGCCCGACTCAAAGCGAAATGCATTTCCCAAGTCGCGATTACACCGGGTAGGACGTGTACTTCGAGGTAAGTCTCATTTTCTCATGTTAAAGATGAATAATGATCCACATGCACTCCGAAATGAAGCCGTACACGCTATCGACGTTCTGCGGTGTGGACTACGAATTATATAATTGTTGTTTTGATATGGCATGCTTACAGTAGCAGCCGTGTACTTTCGTTAACAAACGTTTGCGGCGTGCGAAAAAAACAGGAAATTATATGGCCATGGCACTGTTTCCTGAGAAGGTTAGTGTCCAGTCATCCGTGCCGCTGGAGAATCAACCATCGATTAAGACGCGAGGCAGCTAGCTGAGCTTTAACCACTGTGAAGCAAGATGAACTGCTCGCCTCGCTTTTTCGGCTCTCGCGTCATGCTTGCGCTCTCGTTTTGTGAGGATATCGGCTTGACAGGCGCATAAAACCTGCTGGGCGGACACGGTTGAAAATCGCACAAATCAGAAGGTGGTTACTACAAGGTTGCTATTGTAAAGCATGTAATAAGTGCCAGTTATATTTATCGGTTTAAATATATATCACCCTAATAAAGTGACAAAAACAAAGCAAACCTGCAGAACGATGTCAAAGCTTGCTGACAATGGTGACGGTAAAAAACCCCGAGGCACTGCGCCGACAAAAGTGAAAAAAAAATCACAGCATATCCAACGGCTGAATGATGAGTGGGGCGAAGATCCGGAGGGAATCATCGGTAAACCGTGAAACTTTTTCGTGAAATTCGCCCAGTACATCATATAAAGAGTGTGAAACACCGTGTATATATTAAACATCAAACTTTTATTGTACTGTTGGTTTAGGCGGTTCCTTCATTATCACCGGTTTGTGATCGGTGAAATGCAGGGAAAGTGTCCGCTCCCGAGCGAAAGACAAAGAGCGCCAAGAGCGAGCGCCTTGTCTGCCTCCATCCGGCGACTCCGAGCGAAAGAGGAAGCGCTTCAAGAGCGAGCGCCTTGCCTGCCTCCATCCGGCGACTCCGAGCGAAAGAGAAAGCGCGCCAAGAGCGAGCGCCTTGTCTGCCTCCATCCGGCGACTCCGAGCGAAAGGGAAAGCGCGCCAAGAGCGAGCGCCTTGTCTGCCTCAATCCGGCGACTCCGAGTGAAAGAGAAGCGCGCCAAGAGCGAGCCCCTTTTACGATCGTAGGCATCCAATGACAAGCGCCACTCGCATTATACAAGCGCCATCTGTCATTTTTAAACAGCAACTCTAAGAAATACATGAAATGCCATCTAGTGAGCAATTCATTAAACTTGAGCTGGCTACATACATACTACTACTACTACTACTACTACTACTACAAAGGAGGGAAAGACCCACCCCATTAGGAGCTTCGTTCCCAAAAAGCACACACAAAGAAAAAGACGTTTCGGCTTCCACACGGAAACCTCGTTCACAAGTGAAATGAGAAACATGTGTCAAGCAGTTCACCTTATGTACACTTGAATACGTCACGCAGGCAGCCCGCATACACTGGCGGCAGATTACCATCGCTCCCGTTGAGAGTGCACGGTGTGGTCTGTATCACGAGCGACTCTCCGTGGCAGTCCTTTTTCTCTAGCGAGAACACTGCTTGCTGAAAATGCGCAGACGTCCGTTCCGGCGTGATAAAGCAGGCTTCCCGACGCGTGAATTGCAGGCGCCGAACTTCTAACAATGTGCCCAGTTCTGTTGAATTCAACCAACCGCGCAACGCTAACGGTATAACGCGAGTGTGAACGTTTAACGGCGACGGGTAGGACTCACGAACACGGGGAATGAAAACACGAAGTTGTTTCACATACAACTGTAACTGGACTTTCACAGTGCGAGAAGACAGCGAGTAATCATTACTCTAGTCGCTGCGTGCATGCGCCACATTACTTGCTGATTGAGGTAGTCGAAACGAACGAAAGTGATGAACTCAGACAGCCCAAATAGAAGGCGAGACAGCGCTGTCAGCTATTCATCCTTGCCGTCCTTAGTTCTCGTGCGACATGCCCTAGAACCGACACAGTTTCACACGTGAATCGCGTGCCTTGGTGTTGTTTGCACTGTTGTGGCTGCCCACTAAACCGCGATACTTCGGACCACGCTTCCGCTTCCGCGGGGTCGCTTCTGCCATCGCGGAAATGCGCAGCTTCGCACAGCAAGCCTCTCGGTTGAGGGTGCGAAGCAACCGACTGAGCAAGGCGCAATTCGCATTCCGTTCCGTGCAAAAGGCGCTTAATTCCATTCCCATTCCATTCCTCCAAGCTTTGTCCCCATTTCATTCCCATTCCATTCCGGGGCTGCGAAAACGTGGAATGATTCCGGAGTCATTCCAATTCCGGAGTGGCAACTCCGCAACACTGCACCTAAATAATCCATGGAGGAGGACGCTCCACAGCTTATATATACATGAAATCTTTCCTGCTATACTGATGCGTGTATTCTGAACGAGTATATCGAGCAAGAGCATAATTGCCCGCTTCAAGGACTTTCATTATTGCGCTATCAAACATGAAAACACGGTTTTGGTTGCCGACCATGGCTGCTGTTTCTAATGCCAGTGAAATGCAGAGACACGCATGCACTTTGATTTACGTGCATGCTAAACATTTATTGTAGCCGAAATCAATTTGCACATTACCACTACCGTGTGCTTTACATTAAGGTCATGGTTTGGTAGAAAAAATCCAGAAATTGATTAATTTTGAATCCTCCAGTGCAAGGAACTGCTGAATTATGCACTGCTCAACAATTAAACTGCAGCTGTGCAGATCCTCACCATACAATGCAAACTGTTCCAGCCACAAAAATGCATTCTTTTTGTTGACGTGCACTTTCAACAGCAGGACACAGTCACTGGAAGTCGCTCTCTACTTGGTGGCCTTGTGTGTTTTGTTCGAGATACACTGTACAATTACATGACAGTAGGGCACCTGATCCCATGATACTGCTGGAACGTAGAAAAAGCAGATGATTGGTACAACCGTGCTATGTGTAGAAATGGACAGCTGATATGTGCTACAACTGGAGCTGTCGTATTTTCAGAAGCCGATGACAAGTATGAAGAAATAATAAAAATAGAAGAAAAAAGTGCGGAAATTAAGCCACCTACATTGAAGACTGAAAAAATAATTTGTGATACGAATGTTTAACTACGATGTTCATTTTGAAGGTAACAAAATTCTGCCTAATAGTGAGACATAAGCCAATAAGGTAGCGTTTAATTAGACTTTACACTAGGTGCACGAAGCCGACAAGAAATGAGTTCACTATGCTACACTCTAAGAAAAAATCTAGCACTTGGGAATTGTTCCTGCCCCACAACTACAATCATCATTCACCTCACGTACTTTCCTCGCGTTATCACCAGGATCCCGGCACTTCCCGGTCACGAACAATGCGTGTGTTATCAGAGTGATATAGCATTGTTGATAGGAAAGTGCCGAGAGCCGGGTTTTCAAAAAGGAAACACGAGCAAGCCAGATTACGATTATTGTTGTGTGGTATAAATACTACCCAAATACTCGATTTTTAGGGGCGAAGCTCCTCTTAGTCTAACCTTGTAACACATCCTGCGTAAGGTGTAACCGGCAGTATACTACGACCCATCAGCGATCCTTTGCAAACTGCCCACTACTTCGTCTTTGCAAACGTCCCACTACGATCAATCACCGATTCATTACTTCACCGACCATAAAGCCGTTATAATGAAGGGGGGAACGGAAGCCACCTTTGCAAACTGCCAACTACTTCCTCTTTGCAAACATCCCACTACGATCCATCACCGATCCATCACTTCACCGACCATAAAGCCGTTATAATGAAGGAGGAACGGAAGCCACGTCTAGCTACCACTTACGATAAATAAAATTTCTTGTATAAATATATACAGTGTTTGTCTCGTCTTTGATGCTGCACTGGGCTATCGCTTTGATTACTGCTGGGCGAAACCACTGAAGATTTCAGGGTGTAACGATGATTGCTTCAGGAGCTTCGCCCAAGCTCTTCATCATTCACCCGTGGATATGCTGTGAATTTTTTCTTAGAGTATACTATGTTATGCTATGTTACAAGACAACAGCTATTGTTCATCACTTTAAAGTTATCTAACATAGCAACCTCATCATACAGTGTTCAGGACCAACTTTGAAGAGTAAAAACACAAAGCATTTGAGGATTACGTGGATTTTGTTGCTCAAAAGTGTTTTTTTCTAATGAAAGTACACTTTAAAAAGATACCCTTGATTAGGAGATATGATTCTTAGCAACAAACACAGTCATAATTCACAAATGCATGTTAATGGGCTCATATGGCTTCCAGAAACACTCACCATCATTATTATTATTGATATCAATGCCATGCTGGACGGATATGCTGTGTCCTCTTCAGAACACCAAAGGTGCGCATATCCAGCTTTTGTGGACACGTAACAGCCACCGCCCCTGGCGGCCATGGCGCAAAGCTAGCGGGTTTTCAATGGAACTGGCGAGTTTTTCCCGAATAATTAAGCGTAGAGGGTGAATGGTCAAAAACTCAGGCCACAGAGCGCTTCCGGGAACCTAAACGGACGAGAGGACTGCAGCGATCATGTTGTAGTAAGCTTCAATTTTGTTCCCAGAGCAGTTAAAGATTGTACGATTGCAGCCTATGGAAACACCGAAAAATGTAGGCTGTTTTTCGAGACAAAAACGGCCACTGTCGTAAAACGCTTTCGTTTGAAGCCATTCTCAACTTGCCGCAATTGGCGTAACATTGTTCCCTAACGCGTTTTTTGAAGCGCGGTCGTTCAAATGCTAGTGGTAAATTGATAAACCCTTGCTTACCACGGGCGACAAGGCATCGTCCGTGGCCGAGTGAGCTTATCGCTTACGTTCGGAACGCGTCATTACCGCGCCGTCATGGGTTCGATTCCGGGCATCGGATGAGCTGTTCTTTTTTTCAGCCCGCGACTTAGTTCCACAGTTTTCCTCAAGATGTCGCCGCCGAAATGAAAAAGCTTTCGCTTCGGTTTCGGTTTTTGACTGTAATCTCGAGCTCCCATTTCTCTTTATTTTATGACTTTTTTAGTGGATCTTTAAACACTCCACGTGTATCAGATCGTTTAGATCTACATTTGTAATTCTTACCTAATTCTTTTATAAACGTCCTAAGGAACAGAGCGCCCGGTCAAGTTATGGTGAACAAATTCTTTCGAACTTTCGTACGCGTATTGTGGTGGAAACTTATTTCTCCATTCTCATGATTTGGTTGTGATCTTCCCAGGTACCTACAATTCAGCAACGTAAAGGAAACAAACTAAGCTTAGAAAAGCGAGGCATATAGTAATGAAATGATCAACGTTTTTGCATTTGCTTTTTGCTTTAGGGCTAACGCAAGTATCTGTCGTCGTAATCTTAACGAAAGAAGGGGAAGTGTTCGAGGGGTTCTTTTCTTTGTTAGACGCAACTGATGAAAGCAGAAGATACTGTGCAGTGAACTAGAATAAAAATAATTATGGAATATTTCTGAATTTACAGGTGATTTTGCAAACAGGTTGAGTCTAAATTGGCTCTTTTTCCCCGTGTTTTTAGTGTTTTTTAACATTACTTTCTTGATATTTACTTCATAATTAAGCCAAGCAAAGAACAGGAAACAATATTTGTTGTTTTTCAAACAGCAGTGCAATAATTTTGCCCTAACTTCAATAAATTCAAAATCGCTATCTCGACAAGCATCAGCGGACGGCTCATATACCCTTATACATGCTGCGCTCTCAACTCGAAGAGACTGTGCGAAATCCTCTTTCCTACCTGGAGTGGCTGTGTTCTCTTACAGCACAATTTTGTAGAGGTACATGAGACTGTATCTATAAGAGTTGGCTACCACCTTGACTTCATTTGTTGCTATCGCGCTCATGCATCGCCATTGAGGTGAAACTGAGATTTTTATTGATCTCTTGTCATATCTATCGTCCTACGTCAACAGAAAAAGACCACCATGCCTTCTCCTTTAACATCACAAAGATTTAGGGAAGTCCAGGGACTGGTGCTTCCAGTTACAAAACGAAAATCCTATGATTCAGCAGCTTTTCGCGCGCACTCGCAGCCCACCTCAACGTACCGCAATAAGATGCCATTTTAAACATCTATAAATAAAACTGTGCGCAGCATGTACTAGTTGCGCAAGGCTGGAACCGAGAGCGGAGCTAGTGTTCCACCTAGCTTCTTGTAAGGTTTTGCTAGTAATACCAAGCTATTGCTAGAGGTGCAAAGTTTTTGCTAGTATACTACTATAGGATATGGCTAGGCTTAGATATTCTATTCTTCTCAGGTTTCGGTCGGTTCCCCACACTACGCACTTGTTACATGGTTCTGAAGGGGAAATGTCGCGTCACTAGTAGTTACGTGATGACATTTTAGTCACGTGAGAGGGAAAGTACATCTTTATTAAATAGACGCTGAGGTTGCCCCGCGCAACCCGGTTGTTTTTGACGCAAACACTTTACGTCAATAGTTACGTGATGTTACGGGATTTTACTCTCGAGACTAATTACGGGATCTTACGTGATTTTTAGAAACGGGGCTAGTTGTTACGTGATTGTAGTCACATAAGTAGATGTTGTGCGATGTTACGTGATTTAGGACACGCGACAATTGCAGGCCTGGTGTACAAAAAATTGTAGTCACAGGAAACAACAACTCATCATCGATATCGCATATATTTTACGATCACGAGAAATTCACTTTCGTTGCTCGAAAGAGCAATCGAAGCTGCACTCCTGCACTTTTTATCACATTTCAAATTTCTTGGGCTTCTACGATTTTTGCTGGAATTTTTTGTATGCTTCATTTGCTCTATTCTTTTTTTTTTGCTGGTGAAAAGCGCTTATATATTGCTGTAAGTTTGAAAACATAGCCATCTGTAAGTTCAGCGCTGTGTGTGTTTTCCAATGTCGTCCTCGTTAATTACGCTGTGAAACATCAAATTATGGTCTGCAACGCATTTTTGCTAACATAAACCACCTGTTTTCACTTTTGCATTCCGTTCCTGCTCTTTGGAAGGTGGGGACACTTGCAAGGAGCGTTGCAAGGAGCGTTTGACCATAGTATCTTTATAATAGCTATCGTATCACGCGGTAGCCGCCGCGCGCTGTGGCTGAATGGGTTGAGCATCCGTGCTGGCTGTTTGCGCATAATCGCTGGGGCGCGGGTTCGAGTCCCAATGCGGGTTTTTCTTCTTTTTTTGTCTCTTTCAGAATTGCTTATGTTTGCCGCGGTGGTTCAGCGGATACGGTGCTCGGCTGCTGACCCAAAGGGCACAGGTTTGACGGCAGCCCCAGCATTTTCGAACGAGGCGAGAATGCTGGAGGCTCGTGTACTTGGTTTTAGATGCACGTTACGAACCTGAAGTGGTCGAAATTTCTGCAGCCCTCCTCCACGACACGCCTCACAAACATATTGTGGTTCGCGCACGTAGAACTACAGCACTTATTATTACTAATGTAACGCTGCTGAAGATTTAGTTACTTGTTCTCTCGCTGGAGCATTGTACCCAAGATATCTGCTGCAGTTCCGGTTTGGCTTCTGGAAATGGAGCAAGTAAGCTTCCAATATTTTGTTGTTTATTACTACGCAACCCATTACTTAATAATAAAGAAAAGGAACCCAGATTTTAGTTAACCTCAACCATAAGAAGGGAATACAAAACGAAACCAAGGCAAGCATGAGGGCAGCCATTTATAATATAATGAAGCGTTTTAAAGAAGTAGTCTACTATTAGAGACGACGCAGAAACGTAACCAGGAATAGCAGAACCAACGCAAAGCTTGTATTGTCGAATCTTCGCCTTTTTTCTACGGGAGCAGCGTTCTCTGCTTCTGCAAGTAGCGCCGCTCTTTTGCATTACACTTACTTCCCCTCCGAAAAAGAGCCATCATGACTAATTACGGACTGCTGCAGAGTGACAGTGAGGCTTTAGCAGGTCCATATACACAATCGCATGCCTCGACATTGTTTGATTACAATAAGTCTCAAGCGACTTGACGGCATATATGAAGTACGAGGCTTGCTAGACCGCACGGTACGGACCGTGGTACTTCGGAAGAAGTTTCGTAGACCGACCGGGGCCACCTAGGAGTCCAGAGCCCAGGCCCGTAGCTAGGGAGTATGCCCCGGGGCCCGCCTCTCCTCCCAAAAGTTTGGCGGAGGCGGTGTTTTACCGACAAGAATAATGAGAATAGGTGTTTCTCTCAAATTGTCAAAGCCTTCAGCAAATGCCCCCTCCCATTCCCCCCGGCCCCTCGCTGACTGGCGCAGGCCGGCGGCGGGACCATTGTGCGCGGAACAGACGGCAAAACGGTAGGCAAGCAGACTCGGAAGCGTGACAAAGCGCGGCCGCGCGCCGTTGCCATAGCAACGACGGAAAGATCTTAAACCGGCTGCTTTGCTGCTGGCTTGCGTTTCTTTCCTTGAATTCTCGGTGCTCGCCACTTTCCTATGAAGAATGCTGTCTCACGCTCATAATGTGCCTGCCATTCGTGACCTGGAAGTGCCGGGCGCGCGGCGATAAGCAATCGAGATGCATGCACGATGTCAGGACTGTCTTTGTGAGTCGAAACGACACCCTTTCAACACGTTCTTTAGCGTACGCTGCTTTCCTGATCAGAATAGGTAATTTCATTGGAAATATTAGCCGATTGCACACTGCCTTTGTTGCCGCAACGCCAGTTCACGCCGTTGAAAGAGTGATCACTAAGAGGGAAGTCCAGGCATGGACACATGCATGATGTCTTTACTGCGGACTTTCCCTTAACAGGTACCCATGTTAGCAGCAATGTACAACAGAGTGAATGAAAGCAGCGAGGAAGAAGACTTCAAAACTAACAAGCGCTTTTCGCTTTACAGTCCTGCTTACCGATTCATTGAACCAAGTATTCGACGCTCACTAGATTGCATCCGCACTGTGTTGCCAAGCCAAACCTAATCATGGTTCATCAAACTAATGAACAGATGAAGCTCGCCTTGCTTGTTCGCCTCAGGTTTATAGCTAATGTATCGGTGATGCTCTCCCCCTCTCTCTCTCTCTCTCTCTCTCTCTCTTTCTCTCTCTCTCTCTCTCTCTCTCTCTCTCTATATATATATATATATATATATATATATATATATATATGTATATATATATATATATATATATATATATATATATTGTCGCGAAGGCAACGCCGCCTATCAACGTCAACTCCTTTTACTCTTTTATAAGCACGCAATAAAGCGAGAATGCCTAATAACGTGCGGATTATTTTACGCGCATTTTATTTTGTACTAAATAGCAGCGGACTAAGTACAGTATTCTGCACATCTCATTCGTGCACTATGAAGGGTTGCCCGTCAGGCAACGCGACATGCCGTTGACACTTTCAAAGCGCAAGTGAACAATACAAATCCTAATCATATGGTGAGAAAAAAGCTCGTTTATGCCACTGTAATTACACAGCCAGGGTCTTGTGACACATTTCGGTCGGTTGTCATCGCCTTTAAGAAAGCACATTGCGATTATATAGAGTGATAGAGTAGGTAGTTACTCTAAAAAGGCGTGACCTCACTCATGCTCGCCTCATGTTCCACGATCACAAATATTTGTCCATAAGTAAATATTGGGAAGGTTATCGTGTATACATATTTGAACTTTCTCACTAATAAGGAGGTAATTTCCGCGTCACTACAAAATCTGCCCTAATGGTGGCTCTGTGCTGTAGAGCACACGTGTGTTTAAAAAACCTAATCTAAGAAAAAAAATAACATGTTATCAGATTGACAGGAATTCAATTCTTTGAGCTATTTCCACTCAGACAAAGCTGAGAGGGAATACCATGTCTAGAGGGTGTTTCCTAAAACGCATGCATCTATGATAGCACTGTGCTATTGATTCGCATTCACCAGACTTCACACCTGTGTGCAGATATCCCTATTATTAAAGTCGAGGCTATATGCCAGTTTTCGTGTCTTCTGAAATATTATTAGTTTTTCTTAGTCGCTTTTGCGCGTATTTCTATTGCAACTTTTATGTTGCAGTAAAATTAAATATTGAATTATATATTTCTTCCTTTCTATTTTACTATGCTTTCCTATATACAATAGAGACAAAACTACCCGATACAGTGTAAGGGACTTTCAAGGGGGGCCTACACGTTTGAGCCAAAAAGGAATCCCAACCAGGAATGTCTTCGCAGCTTTGACATTCTTATCAAGCCAGAAGGTTCCAGGATTCAATACGCGGCTGATATTTTGCATCATGAAGTACAAAAAAAGTTCCGGTTTTGAAGTCCCTCGAGCGCAGCTGTTATCATTCCATTTGACTTGGGTCATTTTCCGTTGGGCTTTCAGAGGAAGAAGACTATTGCTTGAAAAGCAGTAGATATTATGCGAAAAAGCAGATTTCGCTAGGCTTTATCTGGCTGAAAACTGGTATTTTTCAGCCATTGCTACGAGCGAAAAATACTAATCAAAATTCATGTGAGCATAAACGCCATCGTTCTCTTAAGGCAATCTCCTGGAAAGTAAGGCTTAATATTTCCTTTGGAACGCCTGCACATCTTCGTGGCAACAGAAGGAGCTCCGCTCACAACTCAAGAAATTTTCATGTGCTGAGTGAACGAAAGAAGGGGGAATTAAAGAGTTCGCTTTTCTTTGATGTGTCTTGTGACCCGTTGTTGAGCATGTCAAATGCATTTTGTATTCTACATCAGAAGTGATACAGAATAAAGAAGTGATTTTGAGAGATTGCAGGAATATTTACTACATTATGTTGCATTAACAATCATTGTTGTCAGCGCAAAAACGCCAAAATTCGCTTTTTCTGAATCTCTTTGTGCTGATCAAATTGGATGATTGGGTCAGTAGGTGATTCATGATCGACTTTGTGCTTGCTGAAGTGCAAAGTTGAAAGAGACTGCGCCTGCAGAAAACGAAAGGAGAGCTTCAGGAGAGCTTCCAGCCCATTAGAGTAACCTATTGGTGTATCTGCGCCAGCAGGATTCAAGACAATCACCTCCAGCATATGAGTCAGTCGACTGCGAAAAAAAAGAAGGATAAAAACAGAAGAAATGCTAATAGGATAGATAGGTGCCTTTTTTAGGCGGGATAGACGGCAGATCTAGAGGTTATTACACAACACGTCGGTCGTATATGTTCTACTATACGTTCATTATTCCTAACAAAAAACTAACCAAGTTCACATTTTCCGGTGTACAAGATCATCTTTCAACGACTGTATCACTTTTGCACACCCGCTTAGACGGCGCCAAGCTTGCCGCGGCAGCCACATGTCGAAAAGAACTAAATGAAAACAAGTAAAAACAACCTTTAACTTCTTTTTTTTACTCTCATTCCTAGCGTTCTCAAACTTATCTAGTGCTAGTTTGAGGTAACGCAAGAAGCAAACGAGCAACACCGAAGTGGTACACAAAGGAAATTCGGTTATTATGCAACCACAATATCCTGTTCGTACCCAAACATAATGGTTCCCGCTAGCTGAAAAAAGAAACTCCGAAAGCAGCATGCTGCTGCAAATATCCCACCGGTGCGGCAGCGCAAGTAACTGAACAAACAAATAAAAAACAAGATTCTCTTGATGCATTGCGGGCGCGTCTATAACGGCCAGACATCTAGCGTGGCACGTCTAGAAAAACTGCCAATTCATTTCCAGTCGTCGCCGTCGAGATCATAACGCCGACACACAGCGCACTCTGTTCTGCGCACTGAGGTGAAGCGCAGTCTCGGGGCGTGTGTACTGTTTCTTTTGATTTTCTTTTATTTAGTGCCGCGTCACTGCATACGTCATGGCGGGACTTTTGAATTCTTTAAGGTCGATACGCCACGTGGCGTCGTTCTCGCGAACTAGGCCGCTGGTGTCCAGAAAAGCTGCATATGCTGTATGACTTGCCTTGCGTGGATGGGGTCTGCACTGCACTGCTGCTCAGCTGGGCCAGCCAGAGTCAGGAGGGTGAGCAGCCATGGCTCTCAGGAATAGTGAGTCACCTTTATTGATCAACAAGCGTGTATTCAGGTCACATACGATTTGTAGAACTGAACGTGCCACTATGCAATTGTCCTGAGAACGCAGCAACGTGCCACAGCATTGAAAAAAGAAAAGCTACGGCGGGTAAAATGCATATTTACTACTCCTGTGTGGCCTAAGGCTTCAACTAGAGCTCTTCTCCCTGCATGTTGCGAAAAGCCAGGCGATTTTTACCCGCTTGCTACTTCCAAGCAGAGCACTTGATACACTGAGCGAGTCACAAGCACAAGAGCTCAATAAGCAATACGTGGCGAGATCGACCTATAGGTGGCAGCACCGTCACCCTGCTAGTGTGGATACTGGTTTCGTGTGGTGTGTGTAGAAGTGCACGGGGCTTCTGTTTTCACATCGTGATTTTGTGTTCCGTACCCGCAGAAAACTCTTCGTTATCGATGGGGAGGTATTGTTCGGTACCACAATGCCGCACATACTGCACAGAGCCAGAGATAAGCTTCCATTTTTATCCCATCGACGCGGAACGTCGCCGACTGTGGCTCGTTAGGCTTCGTAATGGCAGGACGCCTTCCAAGTACGCGATGGTGTGCAGCAAGCACTTCGACGACGGTGCATTCGCATTCGCAGACGAGAAAGAATGGTGAGTAGTCAGCGATAACTTCGCTAATGTGTGCATTTACATGCTTGTTGCTGCTGTGCACTACGAGCGTGAAGACGGTCGCAGTAAGCGAACGCTCGGGGAAGCTTCCCTGTGCTTTGATTTTCATACACTTCCTCAGGAAAATTGAGCGAGAATCAATCGAGAAAGAAGAAAATTCGTGTAATTTATTCTTTGTCATTCATGTACCGTCTGCGCTGTGAATGCAAAGTTTGTTCGCGCTTGGCTATGAATCTGTTTAAACGAGAGTCCCCGAGCCCTTTTGTAGTTCGCGCATGTTCCATTGTGTTTACACGGCCGCGAGAACAGTTCTCAGTGTTCCGCAGGGCAAGTACGTGCACCGAAACGCGGCAAGTGTGTTTGCATGATCTGGTGCATAGTAAAGGGTATTGTTTTATGAGCCCTCACACGCCACGTAAGCGATGAAAATGCGCGAGCGAGTTTATCGCCACTGCTTGTCTTGATGAATATAATTTTCTCGCTCGCTCTCTTTTTTAAGGGTTTTCGCGGAAGAGATTGAGGCCTGACGCACTTCCGACACTGAACTTGCCAAAGCGCAAGTTTGACAGGCATAAGCTACCTCGCAAGTACACGGGTGTCTTTGTATACATTTCGCCACAAATTATAATTACGCAAGGCACCTCAGTTTTGCGATTTCCGTGTCATTCCATTTTCTGTTCTGTTTATGGGACAATTCAAATACCGAAGTGTCAGACGTGACTTGACTGAAATATTTCTCTGCAGTGGGACCATGACCGTACACAACTAAAGCTGGTCGCGTAACCTATAAACGACAGTCCCGAAGTTATACAACTAACCACAACGCGCAAGTGCATGAGAGCCTTTTTTTTAACCACCGAGCCGCTAAAGGGCTATATATTCACATGAGATTTAATACTTCTCATCTTTAGGACAACGCCAAGTGCACTCTGCAATGCGCTTGAACCACAGAGCGGCACCTACACTGATATGACTCGTGAACGGGAGGTACGACGACCACACACAGCACTCTCGACAAGTGCACTCATTGAACTTATTACAGTACATATACAGCCGATCAAGGTCAAATGCTTCTTTACATGTTAGGCATACGTACGAGCGGTTAAAGTTGCACCAACGCAACGGAACAAACCGCCTTTTGAGGCTCTGCATGACGTACGCGCACATGCAAACACAACGCGGCTAGCAGACGACGCATGGAGCAATCCACACTAGGCGCGCTTCAGCCAGTAGCCGCCAGGCGGCGACTCCGCTCGATCTCGCGGCCAATAGAAGTATTTGTGCTATTTCAAAAGCACAACTTTCCAGTCTTCCAGTCTCTGTATGGAGATAATAAGCTGCAGACTTTACACTTTCGACATTGTCATTACTGTCTTATTCTGCTTCTCTTTATGTGTCCAATTCGCATTGATGCGTGAAAATAATAGAAGCATCCACTGCTAGTAAAAATGTTTAGGTTGTGAAGGTGTGCACATTAACTGGTGTTTACTGCCCCATTCGTACTTTTAAAAAAAACTAACCTAGTCACCAGCCATCAGGCAATTTTCTGCCCTCAAAGCTCCCAGGCAGAGCACAGTCCATCCAGATGAGGATGCCATGCGCGCTTCCAGGCCACTTTGATATTGGCTGGATGATGACACTCCCCCTGTTGAAAAAGACTTGCACAATTAGGGAGCAGAAGTCCTACTTATTTTTGTACAGGTTCTCCAAGAAATAAGGTGGCCTGATTTGCCAGTGCGTGCTATCGATAGATCCCAGGACCTTACGAAAGTCTGCGAACTGGGAAAAGGCCAGAAAGGATATATTCAAAAAACGATCATTGAAAGTGCCATTAATACATATTTGGCAGTAACACAAAGCTATCACTTAGTCAAAGCTACCAAATAGGCTATATTCCATTTGAAACAAACTGAAGCCCCATGTAAGCCTTACATACTGTAATACATATGTCTTGGTGAAGTATATTGCTACCACAGAGGCTAATCTTCTGTACACGTAATTTTGCAAATTACGGCGATTTCCTGAAAAAGTCCCACATGGCTCCAGGAGAAAAAGTTCGCATTAATTTTTTTTCTATCAACTATCAAGCATGGTAAACAGACAGGCTCCTCTTAATCATGAGATAAAAGCCTGCTTAAGCGAAATCATAAATACTGCTGGTGTACTTGCTCATATTGCAATATAGGTATATTGGCCATATATACGTATATAAAGCGGTAGTAGTACACGTTTCATACTGGAATTTAACATGGGGTAACATTACATCTGATGGGATGAAAAACTTACAAACGTACGTTATAGCACTACACGAAGAGCAAGGAAATTACTTGCGCAAGTTGAACTCACCGATGGTACAACGATATTAGCAGCCGTCAGCCTTATCGGGAATCGCATGTGCTCTGCGGCCAACATGCAAAAGACGTCTGTGAACTAGAAGCTGCCGTTGACGTAGAAATGCGAGGCTAGCAAGACGTGCACAGGTGCCCCAAAAGTAAAACTAAGCACGCGAGCTGTGGTCAAACAAGGCAAAACTGCTTGCTAGCGTGCTCTATCGGCAGATGCGCTGTCGATAGCGACACTGCATCAGCACATCCGGCTGGCCTATCCCAATATTCTGATGCTCGCGCTACCACCGGTACGAGTGAAGCCGCGCTGCTACCATCACTGCTCGTCAGGGGCGATAATGATCAGGTGCATTCCGAGCGAAGCACAAAGCGTACGCCTCCAAAGTTTTGTTCACTGCGCGGGCACAAAAATGCATAAAGCACTGACGAGCAGTGAAGGCAGCAGCGCGGCTTCGCCCGTACCGGTGATAGCGTGAGCATCAGAATATTGGGTTGGGTTAGCCGGGTGTGCCGACGCACTCTCGCTATTTGCAGCGCATCTGCTGATGGAGTGCGCCGGCATGCAGTTCTACCCAGTTCGGCCACCGCTCGCGTGCTCCGTATTACTTTTCGGGCACCTGTACGTCGACTGGTGAAGCATAAGAAATCGTCGTGGGCCGCTGTAGCCCAGGCTCGAGTATCGTGCAAAACGACAGGACAGATGGACTCAAAATCCTGTAGATAGCAGGTGCTGGTCTACGAATTCATCCACGGCAAGGTACCAGTGAAAAGTGTGTTCTCTCCGGAGCAAAGCGTGACGTCCACGCGCTCTCGTAGCCAGATACAAGTCCAAGTATTCACCGGGGAACAGTCAAGGCGTACTGCCAAAGCAGCCACATTTACAGCAGAATGTCACGGCGCGCGACTTCGGTTCGACACATTATGACGTTCGCATTACGGTTATCGTAAGAAGGAGAAGCAGTGAGTTATAAATGAAAATGCCAAGCCCAGCGCCAAATTCTTAAAGCCCTCGTAAAGCACCATCGCAACATTGTAGGGCGAAACACGGTTATCAGCGCTTTTAATCTTCTGTCACGCGGGCACAACCTCTTCACAATTCTTGGAAATGTCAACACAGCACCACTATTCAAAACGCACATCGTTTCCTTCCCGAACACTGCATTTGCCTGGACTGCTCACAAGGAAATAGAAGCGCACGGGCTAACCAGTGGCGAAGCAAGAACCAAATACAAAGCGTAGTTCATGCGTTACCGTACGAGGACGGAATCACTCAAGTAACGTTCCAAACAGGGTGCCGGAACGAAATGTTTTTTGTTTCGGTATTAGTTTCGTTCCACCACAAAAAGTTCCGTTCCGTTTCTGTTCCGGAACGAACAAAAAAATGTTCCGTAACGGTTCGTAACGTTTTAGGAGCTTGCTCGCCAAACTTCTTATGCTCGCGCCTTGTCCTCACACGCGTGACCGTCAACGGCATACACCACGCTCGGCGCAGCTGCGCTCTCTCCGGTGATTTCAAGAATGCTCACTAGATGGCGCTGCCGCTCAAGGCGGCACACACCACGCTCGGCGCAAGCGCTAGTTAGGTGACTGCTCGAGGGCCGCACCCCTCGTTTGGCTCGCTTCCCTTCTCTTCGCCGAGAGCACTCTTCGTTGCCGCTCCGCAGCATGAACGGCAGCAGCGCGACGGGCTCGCAACGCAGCAGCAGCTCGGGAAGATCTCGCCTTGCCAACAACCAGCCAACACATGATGTCACATTATGCTCTCCGATGCGTGTTTACTGCAAACGTCAAACCACCATCAGGGGCACCTGTATCGACGTTGCCTTCTCAAACTTTCCATTGCGTGCCATCTTTGATGATCCCTTGGCAACATACTTTACTGATCATAAAGCAATCATCTTTAAAGGGAAACCAGTCCGCGAACTCATCGAGGGACGCCCTTCTTGAACTTGGTAAAACAACATCTCTTGTGTATATATAATGTTTATAGTTCATCGAAATATATATATATATATATATATATATATATATATATATATATATATATATATATATATATATATATATATATATATATATATATATATATATATTCATCAAAATGTATATAGTGCATCCAGCCTTACATTAATAAACACTGTGGATGTAATGTATGTATACGTTGTCATGTCTATATATGATGGTAGAGGAATGTGCACGGAGCATTCGCGGGTTACCCGATCATCTCCGAGCAAGCTCCTCTAACATCATTCACTTCGTGGATATGGCGGTGAATTTTTTTTTTGTATGGAAAATTTGAAGTTAAGGTAATCTTACACAACATTGGATTTGTGGTGTGGTTACTTGCCCTCCTGTTAGGAAAGTGTGACAAGAGTAAAACACGTTCTTCAGAGGAGAGGAAGTAACTGTAACACGAATTCCTACCAACTAGCACAAGCCAGTATTAATTTCAGTCATATTAGTTATTTTCTCAAAAGACAAGTACGAATTTTTTTAGTAGGCTCAATGCTTTGTGTCAAGGGAGTGAGCACGATCTCAGAAGCAGCATGCCATTCAGTGTATTGTTATGCACGAGACCGCTGTTCGGATAAAAAGATGGCACTGACTACGGTGACGGGGCCCGTCAGCGCAGTACCGTCGTAAAAGTGACGGGGCCCGTCACCGTAGTGTAAATTGTAATAGTGACGGGGCCCGTCATAATAGCGACGTACTTATAGTGACGGGCCCCGTCGTCGTAAAGCGGTGACTACGGTGACGGGGCCCATCAGCGCAGTACCGGCGTAAAAATGTCGGGACCCCTTTACCGTAGATTTTTGGTCGTTTTAGACGCCCACGTCGTGTGGTGTTCGTGGCGTAGTTGGTTGGCGCGCTCTGCATAGTGTTATGGCTGCAGGACGGAGTCGTAACTTTTTCGTTCATGTCTGCGGCGGTTAGAGAGCCCTAGCGTTTCTATGCGACCTCGGTTCTAATCGCGCTGAGTAAGAAAATTTTTCCGTTTCTTTTTTTCTTTTTTCAATATTGTTTCACAATACCGTCCCGAGCTTCCGGCTAGTCAACAATAGTTACTCATTCGTGGTGGCACGGCTCAGCGTGGGGGAGCGGAGCCCGTTAATCAGCATGTCGCTGCGCCGCTGACGCTGCATATCAGCATGCCGCCAATGTCGCTGCGTCGCTACTCCCCCCCCCCCCCCCCCTCCACCGAAATGTTTTGGTACTGTCGTGCACCGCCGACCAAAACAGCCACCATCGCCTGAAGTCTTCCTGGATTTTTTTCTGCAGCGCATGACCGTCAGCGGCGCAGCGACATGCTGATTAACGGGCTCCGCTCTCCCACGCTGAGCCGTGCTACCACGAATGAGTAACTATTGTTGACCAGCCGGAAGCTCGGGACGGTATTGTGAAACAATACTTAAAAAAGAAAGGAAACATTTTCTTATTCAGCGCGATTAGAACCGAGGTCGCATAAGAACAACTATAGGCTTGTGGGAATAGTAAATTTTAGGTCCGAGGCGAATTCGAAGCAACTTTGACTAGTAGCAGGATTTGACTTTCGGTTGAATGCAAGTGATAACTTGTAAAATATGTTAATAAAAATTTACTATAATTAGAGCATATAAGCCGGTATCACAAGCTTTTAAACTTAAAGAATGATGAATCGATGTGAGGGTAATACAGTAAAACCTCATTAATTCGAACTGTTATTTCTAAATCCCGCATAATTAGAAGGATTTTTATGGCCCTGTATTTTGCAATGTAAATCTGAGTGGATAATTTGAAGCGGCGGTGAGTACCAGCCCGGTTAATTAAAAAACTTTGGGTGCCATGTGCCAATTCCCGATCCCGATTTAGCCGCAAATCCGCAGAAACGATGGCCCTTAGGAGCCACAAGGCAATGCAATGTAGCGATACTAATGAGTGACAAGTGAAGCATCCCAGCCTCGCTGCTGCCAGCGCAAGAAAAAAAAAACAAAACAAAAGGCGGTCTCGTGATCAACTGAATTGTGCGCCTGCGGAAAAGAAGACGTGCTTCACTGCAACACAGCGGTGACACGCGGGCAGCATGACGAATGCTTCTCTCAACGTCAGTGCGTCATGATTTACCCATTCTTTCAGGGAAAATAGAGAAATTAATAAAGGGCGGTCTGATGGAATTCGCGATGTATGTGAACCTGCGATTGACGGTTGTTCCGGCAATTTGCGCACTTGCAGTGCTGGCGGAGTACTTGCCCGCAACGCCTACTTCGAAAACTCAGTTCGAAAGCTTCAATTATCCTCTTTTTCCACCCAGAACGCATCGCGAATTCCGTCACACTGGTCATTGTTACATTCTTTATTTTACCAGAAAGGATGGGCGAATGGCCGCATCATGACGCACTGACGCTGCGAGGAGAAGGTGACATGCTGCCCGTGTGTCACCACTGTGTTGCAGCGAAGCACGTCTTCTTTTCCGCAGGCGCGCATTTCACTTGACCACGAGATCGTTTTTTCCCCCTCTTTATTTTTTTTATTGCACTGGCCTCGGCGAGGCCCGCCGTTTCCCCGGTTTAGCGGCAAAATTCGGACCAAGTATTGCTGGAAAAAACCCTTGTAGCCGCAAACTAGGAGGCACAGCAAACGACCACCTCAGATTACTTCCAGTAATACAAAGTTCCTTGCATCCCGCCTTTTGTATGTTTGGTTAATTTGAAAACCCGCTTAATTAAATTTGTCACAGTCCCAGTGACTCTGAATTAACAAGGTTTTACTACATGCTCATTCAACCTTGAAGTGGGGCTTCGCAGCGGTGCGGATTTCTCCTGGAAAGGTGTGTTCACGGTATAGCACTCCTCCACTGCAGTGAAACCATCTTTACAGGGGATTACATGTGGTTTATATATGTCTATTCGTTCATTTCGAATACTTCGAAATTTCCTAGAATTTAAATTCGTTTCGAAGCGAATTCGAATACTATAATGTTCTTTAGAATATTCGAAGTGCTCGAATATTCGCACAAGCCTAGGAACCACGCATCATCCTAACGCTAGGGCTGCTTAACCGCCGCAGACATGAACAAATAAGTTTCGACTCCGTCAGAGCAGTAACGTTGATGTTGACGCATAACCTGAAAAAAAAAGGAAGAAAAAAAACGCCAGGCCTGCGCGGAAAGCGCAGCACAGTCACAGCGAAAGCTGGAAGAGCGGCATTTCTAGAGCCCGTTATAAACTCTCCTGTGGCTACTAATACAGGTACATTAGCAACGTACCCACTACGCCACAAAGCGTAATTTTTGGGAAGTTGGGAAGCACCCAGCACGACATTATTCGTTGTTCTGCGGAGAAGCGAGGTACCATATATAAGCGATTATGTGCAGTTTGTTGATGCGGCGGTTGATAACGATGAATAATCATGGTTGCGCCCTTTGTAATGGGTTGGAAGCTTCAAACGACCCACTAGTTACGTAATTCATATTGTGTGACGCCCGGTCGTTATTTAACTGTCCCACCACGCTTTATAACATACGTTAACCGGAGAAACGTAGAGCGAGAGAGAGAGAGAATTGACTTTATTGAGACCCTTAGGAAATGGATCATGGGAGCCTTAAGGCCGTTTCACATGACACAAAACAGAGCGATTTTCAGGCTGCGAATTCGCTCGCAGCGAAAAAAACGGCCGATCGCTCTCACCGCAGCGGTCAGCGGCGAGCGACCAACATGTTGGAAATTTTCCGCTCTGTTCGCAGCGGCGCAGCGATTTTTCAATCGAGACCCGTCAAAATTGCGCCAACCCGGCCGAGCCATCGAAATTGCGCCAACGAGTTTAAACAAGAAGGGAAATCTGGGCTAGTTGGTTATAGTTCATTTTCGATCAGCTTACAGCGCAAAAACGACGAGGACAGAGACCAAGAATGCGACGACACGAGCGCTGACTCTCAACTAAGGTTTATTGGAAAGGAAGGGCACGAATAAATACATACAGAGGTCAACCGGCTGTCAACCGTGCACGTGTGCGTGTGCATCAGAGTCATCTCGGTGATAAACAAATTACTCAGGGCACGTGGAACCCCTACGTGCTTCAAAAAACATACAAAAACAAGACGCACTTACAGACAAAAGTGTGACGCCATCTAATCCGGCGCTAGTGACGACAAACTTCGATGTCATCGTTGAGGGCTGCAGGCGGTTTGCACCTGCCTTCACACTGCAGAGAATGTGGTTGCGAACCGGTGGCGGGAAAAACAGATTGTTTGTTCCGCCATAAGAATCAGAACACGAGGGAGATTATGGAGGCCTTGTTCATTGCCAGGGAAGGTGAAAGGTGCATAAGTCATCCGTCGGTTGCCCTCAGCGAAAAGCAAGTGCAGTTTCTTAATCGAAGTTTGTCGTCACTAGCGCCGGATTAGATGGCGTCACACTTTTGTCTGTAAGTGCGTCTTGTTTTTGTATGTTTTTTGAAGCACGTAGGGGTTCCACGTGCCCTGAGTAATTTGTTTATCACCGAGATGACTCTGATGCACACGCACACGTGCACGGTTGATAGCCGGTTGACCTCCCCAATGGGCAACCAATAACTTTGGGACGTCTATCGGACCACTTTACTGGACATTACGTACATCCGGTGGATGCACGACAAATACCGTGGGACGTTCAACGGGACGTCCGCAGGACTATATGGCGCAAAGGAATTGAACATCCCGAGTTAATCCCACCGGGCGTCAAAACCGGATATTCGGACGTGCTTGGACGTATGCAAATTCAGTAAAAATCTTACCCGACGTTCAGAGAACGTCCGTGGAATGACCCATATGCTGGACACAGTGAGGCTTTTGGTCATTATCACGTGCAGAGCTGGACTTTGTGTATTTTTGGCACCTTCAGGATATCATATCCTGAAGGTGCCCAAAAATCCACAGAAAGTACAGCTCTGGACGTGATATTGACCAAAAGCCTCACTATATCCAGCGGGGCACCAATGGGCTCATTGTAAATACAGCTCAAAAATCGAGACGCAGACAATAAAAGTAAGGACACAAACAAGCGCTTCTTTGTGTCCTTACTTTTCTTCTACACACCACTTATATCCAATTTCCATGTAGAATTCACATCGGTTTACTACTGAACAAATAATAAATCTGAACATGCAGAGGATGAACACGTACGTACTTCATAAATGACGTTTAGTGCATGGCGCACAAATAATCATGCTTATCAGAAACAATAAATTATCCAATGATCTTGTAAAAGCGGCTTTATTAATGAATAAAGCGCACCGAATGTGGCACAAAATACGACAGAAGGTGACCGCACAAGGTGAAGCTGATTGACGCAGCAGCAACATATAAATTCAAGTTCTGCATGAATGCACTCCAGGTCCCGTCAAAGAAACTGCGCTGGCTTTCAGACAAGCTGGCGTGGTCTCGGGCCTCATGTCTTGTACAAACAGCGGTGAAGAAAAGCTGCATACAAGAAGAAGCAAGTAACCTAGGTATAATTTACAACAAATAATTGAGCATCAACTCACTCTAAAGACAGATTTCCAATTACAGATGTCACAAATGCTGTCATGTATTTATTAACGACAATCATAACTACTCACAAAGCGAGGCACCTGTTGTAGAATCGTTGCACTATTTGTCAGCGACAGGCCGGCATGGTTGTAAGCAAGCAAGCAAGCAAGCAAGCAAGCAAGCAAACACTCGCTCGCACGCATACACCCACCCACACACGAGCTGTAACCCGCAGAAGAACAAGATGACCGACCTGGAATAGGGCGAGTAAGTCTGGCTTACGAGTCGCAACGGCGCGTCCTCCGTATATAGTTTCGCGTTCGACCAAGATTCAACCACCAACCAAGAACTGTCAAACGTTCTAGCAGTAATGACGAAAAGTCAAGCACACTTAATTTCACTTACCGAAAGAAGTAGGTTATCCGAATAGCTGCTTGCTAGCTGCAACGAAGGTGGCGAGCAGATCAGGCCATATTTGTTGTAACGGACCGTCGGCGAAAACACACAGTAGAGCTTGTTTCACGAATCACTGATGGGAAATATGCGGCAAATGGCATGAGCACAGTTACTTCATGCCAGATAACAGCCAGTGAACCGTACAGAAAAGCTGGCACGCTACACAAAATGCGAAACGATGACAGCCGAGCTGCTACCAACGCAAAACGACGCGACGACGCCAACGGCGTCTCCGCAGTCGCCGGTGCACATCACGATCGCGAAGGACACGTTTCAACATGAGTGCCGCCGAAGCTGATTGCACGGTGCGCCGCATGGTGCGCCGGGTGCGCTGCGTGCGTGCCTGCGCACGGCCGGTTTTACTACTGTTGTCAGTCGCTGCTGTGCGAGCGTGCTGTTAGAGGCATCGTTGTGAAACAAATTATTTTGGGGGTATGGTTGTCTGCGTCATTTGTTTGAGTAAAACCGACGGTAACCGCTCTTTTGACATGCCGTTTTTGTATATTGGCCCTTCTCGAGAAAACATTCGAAGAATCATTGAGATAGTCGTTGTGCACTCGTACTTTCAGACAAAATGTCTGAAAAATGTCTCGAACTAGGCGGTATGAACTTCTTTGGCAAAATAGACTCTGGGTATGCCGTAGCTGTTGAAAATGCTAATAAAGAGTATGCAAGCACATTTGAGGGGCGAAATAATGCTATATTTAAAAAAAATACATATATTTTTGGTCTTCTCGTAAACTAAGACGTTTTTCAGAGGTTTTGTGTTTCGTGGGAAGAAACTGCAGTCACGTTTACGTATGTGCGTCACCCATTCACCTTTCTCCTAAGCACGTAAATAATCGCGAGAAATGCCACAAATGCAACGCATACATGATGCATACATGATGCATACATGATGCATACTGATGGGAAATATGCGGCAAATGGCATGAGCACAGTTACTTCATGCCAGATAACAGCCAGTGAACCGTACAGAAAAGCTGGCACGCTACACAAAATGCGAAACGATGACAGCCGAGCTGCTACCAACGCAAAACGACGCGACGACGCCAACGGCGTCTCCGCAGTCGCCGGTGCACAGCACGATCGCGAAGGACACGTTTCAACATGAGTGCCGCCGAAGCTGATTGCACGGTGCGCCGCATGGTGCGCCGGGTGCGCTGCGTGCGTGCCTGCGCGCGGCCGGTCTAGAGGCGCGCGCTCGCAGCGAGCGCGCGCCTCTAGACCGGCCGTGGCCTGCGTTTTGCCGGTTTTACTACTGTTGTCAGTCGCTGCTATGCGAGCGTGCTGTTAGAGGCATCGTTGTGAAACAAATTATTTTGGGGGTATGGTTGTCTGCGTCATTTGTTTGAGTAAAACCGACGGTAACCGCTCTTTTGACATGCCGTTTTTGTATATTGGCCCTTCTCGAGAAAACATTCGAAGAATCATTGAGATAGTCGTTGTGCACTCGTACTTTCAGACAAAATGTCTGAAAAATGTCTCGAACTAGGCGTTATGAACTTCTTTGGCGAAATAGACTCTGGGTATGCCGTAGCTGTTGAAAATGCTAATAAAGAGTATGCAAGCACATTTGAGGGGCGAACTAATGCTATATTTAAAAAATACATATATTTTTGGTCTTCTCGTAAACTAAGACGTTTTTTAGAGGTTTTGTGTTTCGTGGGAAGAAACTGCAGTGACGTTTACGTATGTGCGTCACCCATTCACCTTTCTCCTAAGCACGTAAATAATCGCGAGAAATGCCACAAATGCAATGCATACATGCTCGCACAATTATCCATGAATTATTTTCTCAATCACATATTTTCCGAAAGATAAAAATTAGCGGCGGTTTCCATATGTTGCAAAATCAGTTTCACGCATTGTCAGATGAACTAGCGTGTAGCGGTTTGCATCCAAACAGCTTTGAAATGTCCGCACGGCCATCTCCTGTCGACGTCCTCTTGATATCCACGCCTGGATTATTGAAAACGTCCACGTGCTATATATTCTTGGACGTCTGTCGGAAGACCTTTTTTGGACATCCAAAACGCGACGTCCGCTGCACGCCCCGTGAACCGCCGTTCTGGGACGCGGACGTTAGGCTCTTCTTCGGACGTCGTCAGGATATTCGTTGTCCATTGGGTCTGTATGTATTTATTCGTGCCCTTCCTTTCCAATAAACCTTAGTTGAGAGTCAGCGCTCGTGTCGTCGCATTCTTGGTCTCTGTCCTCGTCGTTTTTGCGCTGTAAGCTGATCGAAAATGAGCCAACGAGTTTGTTTTGGTCCCGTTGTTGAGTATTGTCAAGTGAATTTAGCTTGGAAAGTGTTTTTAAATGACAAAACACGCGTGCTCTTCGCTACCGGTGATGAAAAGTTAAGAACATCATGACGCACAGATTGTTACATTACATTCGAAAATTATGCAGTGTCTGCCACAAACAACGGCAGCAAGCAGCTTTGCGCGCCGCGCCAGTCGCAGAGCGAAAATCGCAGAGCATTCGCAGTCCATGTGAAACGAAACCGCCATTAGCGGCGGTTGCGAACAGGGCGAATAGAGCGAACCGAGCGATTTTCTTCGCTGCAATCGCGGCATGTGAAACAGCCTTTATGGGCTTCTTTGGCAACCAACAGAAGTGCACTTGCGAGGAACCCACTACGCCATAAATCATTGTAATTTTTGAGAAGTAGGGCAGTAGGCACTGTGCCATTTTTCGTCATTCTACAGACAGCCGTGGTACCTGCTAAACGCATGTAAGGCATTATGCGCACTTTGTTGATGCTGTGCATGATGACGATGAAGAATTATGGCAGAGCTCTTTGTAATGGGTTGGAAGCATTCAACAACCTACTCGTTGCGCAATTCGCATTGTGTGACGCCTGGTTACAGAATTCGCGTTGTGCGACGCTTGGTGCTTATTCTACTCTTTTACCACGCTATATTGCATATGCTAATGTGGTTCCTTCCCGACATGAAGCCTGTATAGGACCTTTTTGCAAAGCAGTTTCAAGCACCGGCATGGCTCAGAGGTTGAATACTGGGCTCCCACGCAGAGGGCCCAGGTTCGAACCTCGTTCCATCCTGGAATTTTTTTCTTATTAAATTTTTTTCCTTATTTCGAGCGATACTGGTTACGGACACCGGCGGCGGCGGCAGCGGCGGCGGCGGACAACTACGACACCAAAAACGGCCGGTGAAATGATCTCATAACAGCTTTCGCTGTAAAACGGGAGGAATCGAACTGACGACCTGCAGCCCTAACACTCCATAGAGAGCGCGCCAACCAACTACACCATGAACGCTTTTTTTTAACACGAAAGTGTTTTATGCCGGGGTCCACCAAGTACATCCGTCACGGATATGACGTTGATAAAATGGACGCCAACGGGTGAGAAAGAAAAAAACCAAGAAAAAGATACCCCGCTGGGAATCGAACCCACGACGTTGCGGCCGCGACGGCAAGCGACCGACGCTCTACCGACTAAGCCAACTCGGGAGATGCTAGGCGCGGCGCGAACACGCCTTATATCTTTCACACCTTCTCTTTCGCGGCGGGCGGAGCGGGGCGGTGCCGCCGTCTGTGAGAGGTGAAAAGAAGTAATGCTTCACGATCGACACTTACTAACGCTTACTCCGAGATTGCACGTGATATCGGAGGTCATGGTTAAAGCGTCTCGATACCAGAGAGGTAGACTGGCCGCGCTGGCGTCGCCGAGGCACCCTTGACGCAGTTACGTTCTTTGCCTTTGGATTCGTGTTAGCGTGCGTCGGCTCATCGGAGTAGTGCAGCTTCCACGTGCACGAATGGGATTTCTCTGCCGCCGACTGCTTCAATTGCGAGAGCACCGACTAACAAAACTGCTGCAATATGCGTTGTAGAAAGGACGCGATTTCGACGGGCGAATGTCGTGCCTTGGTGGAGCGAGAGCAGCACCTGCGAGACAGAGGCCAGCGGGACGCACGCGTTTGCGGCTCAGGCTACGAACCTCTACCTCCCGCGTTGCTGAAGTGCAGTGTGTGTTATGTATGCATGAGCACAGGCGTCGGCTACCCATTACTAGAAAGCGCACACCGTGCCGCTTCTCTCCTTAATTGACGACGCTTTGAAGAAGTGCATACCGGGTACCAATGTTGATTATGAACTTGTTGATATCATCCTTACGCGCGATTCACGATTCGCTGTGTCCAAATATATGTTCACACCGTCAGCTACCTCAACGGTTTAATCATGATCATGGGCGTTAGTCTTCGCGATAGAGACATGCTGTCAACATGGGTGCGTCCACGTCAAACGGTGCTATAGCTGCCAAACACGAATAGACATTGTACAAGCTCTCATATATCATAAGCACTACTTCTGTGAAGACACGTTTCACTTTCGTGTTATACCGATTCCTATGACGGAGGGATCAGCCATGTTTTTTCTTTATTGCCTCACACAAGTAACTACTACGCCACGAACGCCACACGACGAGGGCGTCTAAAACGACCAAAAATCTACGGTAAAGGGGCCCCGTCACTTTTACGATGGTACTGCGCTGACGGGCCCCGTCACCGTAGTCAACGCTTTACGATGACGGGGCCCGTTACTATAAGTACGTCGCTATTATGACGGGCCCCGTCACTATTACGATTTACACTACGGTGACGGGCCCCGTCACTTTTACGACGGTACTGCGCCGACGGGCCCCGTCACCGTAGTCAGTGCCTAAAAAGATCGCCAGGCCTGCTCGGAACACGCAGCACCGTCACAACGAAAGCTGGAAGAGCGGAACTTGTAGAGCCCGTTGGGGAGTCTCTTGGGGCAATAATACAAGTACACATGCAAGGTACCTACTACTCCATAAATCATTGCAATTTTTCTAAAGTAGAGAAGTTCCACTATGCCATTTTTCGTCATTCTTCGGAGTCTCGTGGTACACGCTACACATCTGTAAGGCATTATGTGCACTTTATGCTGTGACTGGTGATGATAAAGAAATATAGCTGAGTACTTTGCAGTGGGTGGGAAGCAGTGTGCGGAATGGGCGCCTCCATTCCATTTCAATTCAAATGCGGCGAACTAGAACTGGCCGCAATTCAATTCCTTTCAATTATTCAAAATGAAAAACTTAGCTCATTCGGACTCTGGGAATCACCGGGCAGTTTAATTAGATTCCTCTAATTGCTCAACGTAGGAAAAGCGTCCTGATAGTTTTATGGAGTTAAGAATGAATGCCCCATCAAGCTGACATCATCAGATGCATTAAGAACTGGAAAAGTACGCAAAACACGTTACCAAAGTGGAGGGATATTAGCTTGGTGACATATCTCGCGCAGTACAACCACCCTTCTAATTTCCATAGGGGTAGTTTCCCGCTACTTATAGTATTTGCATGGTCAGGATGTTTGAACGAATAGTGTTGTTTTAATATTGTTTATGCTGAAATGTGTTAATGCTAAAATTACGGCATAGCGTGTTTTTACGCTGACAAAAGAAGTATTCAAGAAGACTCAGCAGTTTTGCCATGCGTCTGGAGCGGTCTTGAATATGGAGAAAGCTAAGATTTGGTTAATGGGGAATAAGACCCTCTATATCTGCTTGTAGTAGTTGGAACAATGCACCGGTCTGGCACCTTGTGCCTTTGTATCGAAAACGGAACAATGGGCCGCACTGCTAGTCAGCACTCACGCTTGTCAAGCGCGCCTCGTAAGCATGGATGGGGTGAGGAGAACTCTCTGTGTTCACATGTGCTCAGGTATGCAATGTCTTCCGTGTCGCAAAGGGTATTTACGTGTGCCAGGTACTAAACTCCTCGTGAGATAAAGATCACGCTGTGCATAGAGTATTCGCCACTTTCGTGTTGGGGTATCAATAGGAACCAACGCGCAGGGGTAACTTGTTTCTCCCTTCGGTATCTGCTGGGATAATGCATTTCTTTGTACACTAACTTACGCCTCGGTTTCTAGTAGGATCGTTGCTTATAAATGTACCGTGCTTGTATTTAGCCAAGCCATTTTAAAAATACAGGTTTTTTGTTAATTTTGAGGCTCTGACTTACTACAGTTTGAAGTTCGAAAAACAGCACGTGGACGAAAACGTGATCTATTTCCAGAAAAAGACGCAATTCCATTACCGTTTCATTCCGTGGAAAAGGCGCTTAATTTCATTCTCATTCAATTCCTCCGAGCGGTGTCCCCATTCTATTTCGGGGTAGCAAAAATGTGGAATAATTCCGGAGTCGTTCCAAATCTGGTGCGGCAACTCCGCAACACTGGCGAAAAGCTTTAAACGAGTCATGAACCACTTTTTCAAGTAATGATCTAATGACCTTAGTATCGAAGTTTACTGCCTCCCGAATAGATTGCCGTAAAAAAGTCACAGTTTCGCCGCAAGGGTGAAGCAATGAATGCGATAGCGAGGAACTAATGCTATACGAAGTGAGGCTGGCCAATGGATACTCTCAGATTGCACAGCGCTTCTGTTGCAAAGGCGGCCGAAGCAGCGAAGGAAACTAGCGTGCTTCAAGTGTCGAGCTGTGACACTTGATATTTCGCGCTCATCTTCTGTTTGTTCGTTTAGCGGCGTCCCTGAGCTCGAGTGGCATTCGTACGCGCCGTAACATGAGCGCGGACATCACGGTGAAAGCTGGAAACGTTCCTCTACCCCTCACCACGAGAAAACCGCGCGAGCAGACAGCGGAAGGGCAAGCTTCTCCCATGCGCAAATATAAGAAGAAGCGAGCGAGCTCGCCGACGACTTTTAAATGCGCCCGTCGGGCTCCTAGCGCCATCTCGCTGGTAATGAAGAAACGCTTATTATCGCCTGCTGTCTCTGAGTCCGTCCAGCGCTAAAGGGTGTGTATATAACGCTCGCCGTTAGCTACGTGGAGGATGTGCATTTCGTGGCGTCGTGGATAGCGCCACTCGCTGCGGAGCAAGAGGTCCCTGGTTGGATTCCGCACTTCGGAAGCATTTTTCTGAATTAATTTTCTTTGGGGCTTTTATATATATATACATACTTATACATATACGATCCATGACGGCGACGGCAAAATCCTGCCGGGACTGTCCATATAATTGTTATCGCAATAAAATTTCACGAATCCGTCAAGAATGAGCGGAGTTACGTGGCTTTGGCCACGACCTCTGCGCTTTCTCTTTTCTCGCGCCGACGAGCGCACTGGAAGCTACACAAGCAGGGATGTCACGGGAGAAAGAAGTTACGTCAGCGCGGGTCATAAAACTCGATCGCTCTCGCGCTTTCATTCGCATGCGCGAGTGCGGGTACCGTGTAAAATTAGCAGACTATGGAGTGCGGCGCCGACAAGTGGCAGCACCCTGTGGCGAGAAGGGCATCTGATCCGTACGCCGCTCACGATTTATGTAGGCTATCGGCCAATGAGTTTGCTACGTATTTTGCGACGCGGCGGAGCAGATACGTGACGCCAACCGGCAGACGCCCCGCCGAACGACGAGAATGAGAACCGCCCTCTGTTTGAAAAGAGGGCGCCTGAGAAAACTGCAACTTCGCGCTCGTATTGTAGCCCTTACGCGACGCGCACGACTGCAATATTTGGCTGAGCAGTTCATAGCCGTGTCAGCTTTCCGCAGGATGTGTTTTTTCAACATACACAAGGGACGCTTCATGACACCTTTAAACAACCCACTATTTGCGCTATTAGCACTGTGGGATGACTTGTTGTTATTTTACACTTCTGCCACGCTATATTACATATATGAGCACGATTGCTTGCCCGCCATGATGCCTCTATAGAGTATTTTCGCGAAGGATTTACAAGCACCAGCCTGGCACTGTGGTGGAGACCCCACTGCCACGCAGAGGGCGTGGGTTGAAATCCCATCCGATCCCAGAAATGTCTATCTCTTTTAATTTTTTCTTATATAACGCGACATTTTTTCTTATATCACGAACACCGGCGGCGGCGGACAACTAGGCGCCAAAATCAGCTGTTGTGATCTCATAACAGCTTTCGCTCTAACAAACTTCAGCGCCGACAATGCCCTCTCTGAGCTGGCCTGCGTGACAGGCACGCAAAAGTCCCATTGCGTTAATATAAACAACTCTTGTTGCCACTGTTTTCGTTTTTCGCACCATTTCAACAGATCTTTGCGTTGGAATTCCTGCCTGAGGTACGCGCTAATACTGTACCCTGAGAAATGCTCACATTGCATGAGCTCAGTTGCTCCGGATTGCGAAGACTTCTCGTGAACCGAAAAACGATTGAAAAAATGTCGGTTTCACTCCGGAACGAAATAATAGATAAAGTTTCGGTTACGCTTTCGTTCGGGTTGAAAATATCGTTTTTTTTTTCGTTTTTGGTTTTCTTTCCGTTCCGACACCCTGGTTCCAAAATGCCGTCGATTCGAAATAACGCACTACACCGTACTGAGACACTGGAAAGTGAAGCAAACGAACTGTTACCGACACTCAAACACACGTTGCAGATTCCTCGTGTGTTAGCTACCGTCGGCGAGCACCGAAAAAGCAACGTTATTCACAGCACAGACAGTCGAACGCTGAAGGAACTCAAGGGAGACGCGTTTGCAACAATGGGTACCAACACGTACAGTTTACGACACCATGTTGTTTTCGCGAAGTGCGCAGCAGGGGCAGGCGCTAAGAGAGCTCAGAAAAAGTTATTTCGCGTTTTTCACCGTGAGATAAAAAATTATTTTGTGTTCAAGGGGGAAGATATCACGAACACGACAGGAGCGCGCGTTAAAATAAGTGTTTTGTCAACGTTATAAGGTGACCTGATGCAGAGAATACAGCTTCCCAAACAATCACAAGCTGCGCCTCTCGCCCAGCCGTCGCCTGCTAGCGTTTGTCGTCTGCTACGATAGGAGCCTGCAGCGGGGGTTTCGCGTTGGCTACATGATGATTTCCAGGTCAAGCCGACGCTTCTGAGCCGAAAATGCATATATGAGTAGGTGAAGCCACCTTTATTTGATATTCTCAGGCCGTGGTAAATGGCAGTTTATAATCAAGCGGACATGAATTCAGCAAATGTTTGTTTATACTCGAGAATTGTGAACATTCGCACATATTTTCGATGTCATTTAAAATTACTGGAACCATCTCTTTCTGACTGCTTGCCATATAAACGCGTTCTGTTTCAGTCTCCGGACAGTGAAGGTCGAAAAGCTCGATTTCTTTGTGATTTCATGCATAATCATGCAAAAGTCTGCCCCAAAAAATCTGTAAGAATCTTTGTATGTTACAAATGTCCGACCTATCCATGAATATGCCTGTCCAATATGGGATCCTCATGGTCAAACTCTAATCTATAAACTTGAACGCATACAAAATCGCGCTGCACGCTTTGTCAGCGACAATTATAACTTTAACTCCAGTGTTACCTGTATTAACGGCAACTTAGGATGGAAACTTCTTGAGCAGCGCAGAAAATTCTTGCGATTTAAGTTTTTCCATTCGATCTTTTGTAATGAAATTTGCATCAACAAGAGCTTATACATGATGAGACCATACTACGTGTCACATAGAAATGATCATTAAAAAAAATCCGCGAGATCAGCTGTCGTACCGGTGTCTTCGCTAATTCATTTTTTCCTTTCACTACTCGTGAATGGAATAAGTTGGATGCGTGTGTTGTTGATCTTCCAGCCGATGCTTTCTGTTCATCACTATAAGATGTGTGCGTTTCGTGAATACGCAGGCATTTCTGCGCAAATGCGTGCCATATTTTACTGTAAAACTGTGTTTTTCCTTTCTAACCCCCCTACAATGATGCCCACTTGGGCGATGTAGGTTTCACTAATAAATAAAATAAATAAAATCTATAATATGCTGTGATTTTCAACGTACGAGCCCGCTCTGGATAGGCCCTAAGTGTATCGCGACACCTGCATTTTGGAGATCGTGCCCATTGGGCAGTCAGATTCCAATCCTAGTAGACAAGTTGTGTTATCATATAATAGGCTTTAATAACGGCTAACTGAAATGCTCCGCTCAATTTTACTTCCATTAGCGTGCAGCTGACGTGCTCCTTTGAACCTCTTTGGTGCTAATGTCGACCAAAGCTGCTTACATCAAAAGTTGGACGTCTCATTGGAGGAAGCAGGACAAGACACAACAACATAACAAAAAAATTGCAGTAGCTTAGCTCGGCTATGCCAGGATAATGTAGCGTTAGCAAATGTTCAGCTGATTATTCTTACCATTCTTGATTATCATGCTTACTGCTGCTCCAATGACGCACACGCGGTACACGTTTTATGTGGCGCATGTATATTTCTTTTGCCAGGCAACTACTTCAAGGTCCCATGAGTTAAGCTTCTCTGCTCTTCTGCGCCGTTGAGCAGCATCTGCGCTCTGCTGCTCCATGCCTATACCACACTGGCAAACGCCGGTCAGAGGCGCTATCAAGCGCCTCCAGCGCAGTTTCAGATGTCGACTGCACAGCGAAGGCGAATAGCTGCGAACGCGCTGGCGTCAGTAGTATGCCATGGCTACGACGTCACTCCCCTGGAAAGCGCAGACCGGCGGCGGCGAGTCGCGCGCGGCGGCGGCGGAGTGCGCGGGAGGTGCCCGCTCCGGTGCGCCAGCTGTGTGACATCACTGATCTTTGCGCATGCGCACCACGGCTCTTGTGGCGCGCGAAACTGGCTCAGCTAGGCCAGTGTAGTTAGCGCTACAAAAATGTTGACCAAATACCGCGCCACTTTCGACTTCATTGACCATTCATGTACAACTTTGGTTTTAATCCAAGCGCAAGGCTTTTCATGCATAATTCTTCGCCATTGACACCCAACAGGCTCCTTTAATTACTGCGACTCCCAGCTTGTTGGACGGCTGCTAGTGTCGATACTGTCCATAGCATACAAGCGAAACAGAACATGAAACTCCAACCGAGGAAATAAATTAAGACGCACCAGCAATCATCAAGGAGCCTTACATGGCCGTGACTGAGCTGAAAATCAGCCACGGCACCCAGATATCCGCCGCGGTTGCATGTTCTCAACAGCCATATTCTTGGTAATGGTGGTCCGGACCACTCTTGGGCTTTCTTCGTAGCCACGCGCATTTTCTTTTGCTTCGTGAATCCAATTACGAGCCTTTTTTGGTGACGTCACCAAATATAGCAACTGCATCACCATCGGTCACATGTTCCTGGGCAGTCGCAGCGGAACTTTATCGAAGCGGCCGATGTGATAACGACGCCCTCTTACGACGTTTTTTTTCGCTTCCTGAATCGACTTACGCGACAAAATTTCTCCTACGCGACAATGTGCTCGTGAGTTTTCTGATTACGGCCTCTGTTGCTCATGCTTTCTCTTGCCTTGAGCAGCGCGAGGAGCTTTCAAAGGACTTACTGTAAGGTGTTTGTGTTCGGTCGCTGAACCGTGACTGAGCTGAAGTCATGCGGCTTTATTTGGCCCGTCAATATTTAACTGCGTTCTCTAACGATTTTACTCCCAACATCCTCTAGAGTATCTACATCCTCTAGAGTATCTACACACGGCTAGAGTATCTGCCGATACTCTACCGTGTGCAATTCACTTCACTCGCATGTTGCAGGCTCGATCAGCACGATCGAAACATGAATATCGGTAAGAATGCACACGTATCCTTTTCGCAATGTCGAAGAAGTTAGCCGAGAGGCGTGGATTGTGGCCGTGACTGCGCGTTCTATCGCTCTAACCATTTCGCTTGGCTGGTCGAGCTCGAGCGTGTTGGCAGCATGCGGCGCTCCATAATATCCACAATAATTGTGATACATGCAATGCACAAGAGGAACTATGCTTTTATTTTGATCTCGCTCAAGGATATTACACATTAAATAAAATCAAAGTGACTTACGGGCGTGAAAGAACATTAACACACGAGGGGACGTGAAGCTGATGGTTCATCGTCGCTCTCACTCTCGGTGCTTTCACAGTCTTCTACGTCCAGTGAAAAATCCTTGTCGTCAAGATGGTTTCTTTCAACATCACTGCAGAAAGCAATCTGAAGAATTTCCTCCGCCGAACGACTTCGACCACTTCGCGTCACCACGTTTACAATTAGAGAGACGTCTGGGTGCGAAGAACATTTTGCTCACGGATCGGTCAACGAGCAAATCGCTTGCAGTGTGCTGCCACCTATCAACAAACATACAAAAACAAGCGGCGCAGCGCTGGCTATGAAACGAATACACGCGAAGCACGGCGTGGAAAGCGTTCGCTCGACGAAAGGCGTGGAGCAGACGCGTCCTCGAATGATTGAAACGTCGCTCGCACGATTAGCAACAGCGCATTGCTGACAAAGGATAGAAGCCCTATTTTAATGTATCGAGAACTTGAGATCGCTCAGTTTTACAAGAGCACATCGCGAACCCGCGCGACCTCCCGCGTACAGTGTTATGGGATTCATGCACTACAAGAAACACTGACCAATGCTATACGCAAGTAATACAGGGTGAGCTTCAACTGAATATGTCAGACGATAACATTTAACTAACCTACGTGGCTACAGAAAGCTTCGCGAAGCTGATAGTATGCGTACGCTGTGGGCTAGCATTGAAAGCGCGAGTTGCCACGTATTTTCACGAAAACTTCGCGTCTTGCAAGAACGAATCAGATTTCTCGTGTCACGGAGGGCCCGTGGTTTGTTCACTGATGCAGGGAACATGCAAAGTCGTAGTGTTCCTTCCTTGCCAACGCGTTAACACTGAGGTTAGCACAGCCAAACAAGGGAGCGACTACGTAGTGCTGCCATTTTATCGTCTACTAACCCTCCTCGAGGGGACGCTCCTGAATTCCGCTTGGCGACGCGACAGTCTATGGGCATTGCGAATACACAAGCAAAATACCACCCCCCCCCCCCCCCCCGCAAACCCTTCGTCGTCACCTGCCGTTCTCGTGCGCAAGAAAGACGGCTCGCTGCGATTCTGCGTTAACTATCGTGCCGTGAGCCAAATAACCAGAAAAGATGTGTTTCCCCTACCTCGCATTGATGATGCCTTAGATTCCTTGCAAGGAGCGGAATATTTTTCCAGCCTTGACCTACGCTCGGGTTACTGGCAAATTGCCATGCATGAGGATGACAATGAAAAAAACTGCCTTTGCCACACCGGATAGACTTGACGAATTTAACGTCATGCCTTTCGGCCTCTGCAACGCGGCAAGAACTTTTGAACGAATGATGGACACTGTACTGCAGGGCCTTAAGTGGAAGACGTGCTCATGTTACGTTGACGATATAGTCATAGTTTCTTCGACATTTGAAACACACCTGCAGCGCCTAGACGAAGTTCTGGCGTGTCTCGCAGCTGCTGGTCTCCTGCTGAATACCAAAAAGTGCCGCTTTGCAAGCATTAGTATTGAAGTATTGGGACACCTTGTCAGCAAAGACAGCATTCGGTGTGATCCCGACAAGATTGCCGCCGTTCTTCGCTTCCCGACGCCTCACCGCTTCAAAGAGCTCCGCAGCTTCCTTGGCCTTGCCTCTTACTTCCGGCGCTTTATACGCTTGCAAACTCGACTTGCTGCGCAACCAGCAGGAAAGAAGGAAGGAGACAGGAAAGAGCGCAGTCCTGTCTCCCTCCTTCTTTGCTGCTGGTTGCGCAGCAACTCGAGTTTACAAACATGAACCAACTAGTCTGCAAAGAAGTATTGCTTTATACGCGACTTCGCCACCATTGCCGCGACGCTTCACCAACTCCTTTTTTCGGGAACGTCATACGTATGGCCGGACGCGTGCCAAATGGATTTTGACACCTTGAAAGGTGCCCTCACGTCTGAGCCAGTGCTTTGTCATTTCGATACTGTCGCACCCACTCTTCTCCATACTGACGCCAGCGGTCCAGGACTCGGCGCTGTTGTTTTGCAACGACATCAACGTTATGGGAACGCGTGATCGCATACGCAAGTCGTAACTTCACATCAGCCGAGAAAAACTTGACCATCACTGAGCAGGAGTGTCTCGCCGTTGTCTGTGTCATTCATAAATTTCGACCTTACCTCCACGGCCGCCACTTTAACGTCGTGAATGACCACCATGCTTTGTGCTTGTTGTCGACGTTAAAGAATTTATCTGGACGTCTCGGTCGCTGGATACTTCGTCTTCAAGAATACGACTTCGACGTTACGTGCAAATCCGGCAAGAAACACAGTGATGCACATGCCCTTAGCCGTTGTTCATTACTTCCGTCGTCAAGCATACCAGGCCTGTCGTCATCCGTGAGCGACCCCGTCAACGCGTCTTCGTCAGTCCATTCGCTCGCCGCTCTCAATGTTCTTCTTCTTTACGCAACGAGACCTTGGCGTCTCACCAACGCAGCGACGCTTACTGCCACTCCATTATGCAGCGATTTCACGACTCGGCTCGTCCTACCAACGCCCGCGCCCGTCGCCAGTTGCAAAACTTCAAGAATGAAAACTCAGTCCTTACCGCTTTGTATTCCACCCTGAAGGACAGCGTTGGGTTCCCGTCGCTCCTTGTTCCCTCAGAGCGCAGATATTACAAGCATCAATATTACAAGGTATTACAAGCATATATATTACTCATCGAGCATCAATGTGCGCACCCGATCCCGTTACCGCAATGTGCGGCCACACAGCTTGATGCAGAGAGCACTAAGGCAGCGGATGTTCCAGTCGACGAGGGCTAAGAACTGCGACTCACAAGAGCTAGAGCAAAGCGCACAGCGCGGAGGTATTTTCTTTCTATTGAGAAGCCAAGCAGTAGTGGGAGCGCTTGATTTCTCTTGATTTATTCAGCATCAAACAGTGCGAGAGTAACCGTGTGTCCACAAACCGCGCTAAGCCTTGCCCCGGAAACTGAGCGTCAGTTTCGGTTTCAAGGAATATGCACGCTTGTAGTGGTTGCCGAGCGTCCTAAGATCAGGTTTGAACCAAATGAGGCTGATGCGGATGTTTCAATTTATTGTCTGTGGAGAGTTTTTACAAATAACGAAATTTGAACTGTCCAGAGGTCTTGTGTTGTTTTTCTCTTTTTAATTCCTTGTTTTGTTCATTTTAAACAGGGCGAAGCGCGTGAACTGGTTGACATGTGTTCGTAGCGCTTGCCTGCGCTCACTTTTTCCACTCGCTGAGCGACATCACTTTTGGATCGCGCTGGGTTACCTCGCTCGGTTGGCGTGCCAAGTATGAATGCGGGAACGTGGCGAATCGAATCCGCCGTAGGCCACGTCGAGCAGGTCAACGATGCGTTAGACAAAGATGGTTAAATAGGTGCATCAAATGCTTTGCGCAGCTCTGGTGTTATAACACAGGGATTTCCAGTTCCCCAAAGGTTTTTAAGGTTTCCTAGTGACAACGGGTAGTCCAAGTATTTGAGTTCATTATTTAAGCAGGTATTCATTTGCTTGACTACATGAGTGATTCAAGATCCGTGTGAGCCTGACTATGCAGTGTCCCTATACTAATCCGTCGTGACGACAGCCTACCCGCTGCCGGAAAAATACGTTTAATGAAATGCTTTATTGCGTGTTGGTTCGGCTACACACACCTTTTACTTTTGGTATTTAGTTCAAAGACGTGAAACAAATATGGACTCCTATATTTGTTTAGACTCCTCCAAATATAGAACCTCAGAGTTTGAAACTCTGTGGTTCTTGACTTCAAATATTGGCACTTAAATACATGCCATGGACTCAATGATTTGAGAAATCGCTTAACAGGGAATGTCGCTGGAGCCAATGTTTTGACAAGCACACTTTTCTTCGTCAAAGCAATGCGGCTGGTTTCACGAACACAAGTCAACATGCTGAAACATGGTCTCCGGCGACATACCCTGTTCAAGGATTTCTCATCACATCACTCCTCCATCTTCTCTTGAACTCCACTCTTGTACTCATGTTCTGTGAGAAAAATATGTGCGCCGTCAGAACGGACGTGCACTCTAAAAATTCACCGTAGTTTTGGCGGTAAGAACACTGGCAGTTCATGCTGCCAAACTTTTGCCGTAAAAAAATAGTTGTCACCCGTCTTTCAAGTGTACGGCATTGGGCCAAACGACCGCGTCAATCAAGCGCGCGCGCGGCCGCTTCCGAACGGCAGCGGGATAGTACTGCGCCTGACGCTCGCCCAAGAAGCGCGAACGACGAAATAACAAGTAAAAAAAGACGCCGACGCGCCGCATTCTCCTCGCCCCCTAGCAGTCTCAGATCAAACGCCCGGCATAGCATGGATCTTTCTAGACGGAAAGGGTGACGCATCGCCAAGCGACGCCGCCGCGAGTAGAACCGGCGAGAAAAACCTCGAACATTACGTAGCCTTGGCTGTACTGCATGCCGAAGAACCCTTCCGACGCTTCTAGAACTCTGGGGAGAGGAGAAGAAATCGTGCAACGACGACCAGCGATCAGTGAGTGAGTGAGTCAATCAGCCCGGACATGGTGAAGTTATGCTGAGTGTGGCTCCGTCAGCTAAGACGTATTTGTGATGTTGTGCGGTCAGTCGATCGTCGATCTGGAAGAATCAGATGACGACGCCGTGTGAGCCGTGACAAGTTACGACGACAGAACGCAACGACAGACAGTGCTGGAGTTGGCGTGAGTGTTTCCTAGATTAGAAGCATTGAAGTACCGTCCAAGAATTGTGGACTGGATACGCCGTTGAATATTCAGGACTTTAAATGTTCTTGAATAGTTGTAATGCATGAGATTGCATTTGTAGCGCGTGATCTGTTTGTTTAATTCCTGTTGTGTTAACACCATGTGAGTTTTATTGTGAAGTTGTAACTGGTACCAGCCGAGTGTGCATGTGTTTGTTTATTTATTTATTTATTTACAGTACCTACAGCGCCCGCGTGGGGCATTAGTGTAGGGGGAGATAACAATTTCGAAATGCAGAACGGCGACAATCCAGTAACACTGAGAAACTTAAACTGCTTAAACTGAGAATATATTTCGTTTGTGCTTTCGACTCTCGGCTCTAACTCGGTCTTTGGGCCACAACCGGCGTTTGCTGGCGCATTAAAAGGACCAACTCTAAATTGTCCGCGCTTTCGTCGTGCGTTTCGGTGGCCGATACGTCCGCCCTTGGAATCCGCCCGGCGATTGCCATCCCCCTTAAAGGCATCAGTGACAATTATTCTGGCATCCGCGACAGGACCTTTTTGGTGCAAAAGTATGTCCAAAGTAGGGAGAAATAGCCTTGAGACATTGATAGTGCGTGCGAACGATTTTTGAGTGTCGCACCGCGTTCTCGTCAGCCTGTGTGCAGAGAGTGTTCTCGAATTCGAAGTTAGGCAGATATTTTGTGCATGCGGCTAGGGTTTGTTTGACGGGCATTATGGATCTTGAGAACTTAGTTGCCCTTGTTGAGAAGATGGGTTTTTGTGGGGCCGAACTACGAAAGTGGGTCAGCTAAAAGGGAAAAGAAGAAAGAGAAAGAGCGAAGGAAGAAAGAGAAATGGCCAAAGAAGAAAAAGAGCAACAAAGGAAACTAAAGCTTGAAAAGGAGAGGGTGCCAGCTGAAAGGGCCAAGGAAGAAAGAGAGACGAAGGAGTGACAGTTGAAGGAAAAAAAGAGAGGCGCAAGAGAGATAGATGCAAGTTGAGAAAACTGAGAGAGGCAGGCAACGGCAGCACGAATTGGTACTCGAGCGGCTCCGTTTGCAGCAGCGCACAGAGACTCCCGTCCAGGCTACAGTCGAGAGCAATGAAAGGAAAGATCATAGCTTCCGACTGAACCCAAGCAAACTGCTTGTGGCGATTGCTGAGAGGAAGGATGACCTTGATGCGCACCTGTACAGGTTTGAGGCGATAGCAAGAAGCAAAAATTGGCCGGAGCAGCAATGGGCAACTGCTTTGAGCACTTGTTTGAGTGGCGAAGCGCTCAGTGTGTACGGTAGGCTGACACCTACCGATGCAGCTAACTACACAAAAGTGAAAGCTGCTTTGCTTTAACGATTTAGATTCACGGTGGAAGGCTTCCCAGATCGGTTCCGTACTGGAAAACCAGCTGTTAGCGAGACGGCAGCGCAGTATGCCGTGCGACTTAGCCATTACTTTGACAGATGTGTCGAGCTTTTAGAGACGGCACAGGAGTACGGTGGGCTTAGAGAGCATCTTGTGAGAGAGCAATTTCGCACCAGTTGCCACCCGAGTCTGTCGCTATATCTGAAAGAGAGGAGAGCTAAATCGCTTGAGGACATGCTTCAATTGGCCCATCAATTCTTGGAAGCGCAAGGTGGCAGGAATTTGCCCAAAGTAAAAAAGGAGGGTCACGAGGAGTCGAAGAAATCGGCACCTGAATAAAAGAAGCATGCACCGAAGAGTCTTCCGCGACGCTTTCTGTGTAACCGAGTGGGTCATCGCGCTAACAGTTGTCGGACCAACTTCTCACGCTCCACTGTGATGAAGTATTTTAAATGTGGACAGACTGGGCACAAAGCACATGCATGTCGAGACGATGCGAGTAAAGCCCACCAAGCAGCTTGTGCGTATGCCCCACCAAAAGAGGAAGCAGAAGCGATCAATGATGAATTGACCGAGCTGAAGAGAGGGAAGATGCATTTCATTTGTGCTGTGATGACAGCACGCCCAACTGGCACAACGAAAGGAATGCCGACACTTAAGGGAAAAGTTGGTGGACAGGAAGCCAGGGTACTGAGAGATAGTCGATGCACCATTGTTATCGTACGAAAGAAATTGGTCCGAGAGAATTAGTTCACAGGCAATACCAAGCCCGTTTGCCTGCTTGATAGTTCGATTCCAACGCTTCCTGAAGCCAAGATTGAGGCTGAGACCCCTCAATTCAGCGGGAGAGTTACTGCCCTGTGCATGGATAACTCCCTGTTCGAACTCATCATTGGAAACATTGCCGGATAATGAGGGCAGGACGATCCAGAACGTTTGGGAGAAGACCCACAGATGGAGCCTTCGTGAGCTCGGGAACCGCGAAGAAAAGGAATCGCGGAATCGAATCCCGTGAAAGATGTCGCACGAGCTCAAATTGAAGCCGAGGCGTCAGAGAATGGCAATAATGAGGCACCAATGGTCCCTGTACCACCTGTGAAAAGCGCCAAGCAGGTGATATTGCAACTGAGTGGCCGCCATTATGTTTGGCTGAAAAGATGACAAATGTGGTCGTCCAGGCAAAACACCACGACGCGCGGAAGTTCGCTTAGCACCGAGAACGTTTTAACAAACGCGACTACGCCTTGCCGGTGTCCAATGAGTCAACGGCGGCAGAGACGCCTCCTCCGGCACTGTCAATTGGAACGGCTCGCAAGAACAAGAGCAACAAAAAGAGAGCGAGCGAGCACCGCATGGACACGATTTAAACAGGATAGGGTATTGAAATTGAATGTGTTTCAAATGTTTTGAGTTTGATTGTGTTGTGTTACTATACCCTGAAGAAAAGAAGTGTTAATTTTAAGGGTTCGTTTTCGTTGTTATACACAATGTTATTGAGCACTAACAGACAATAATGCGAAGGAAAGTATAGGGGATAATTTTACTAGTAAATGTAAGGTGAATATGAAGAAAGAAAAGTGGACGAAAAGACAGCTTGCCGCGGGCAGGGACCGAACCTGCGATCTTCGAATAACGCGTCTGATGCTCTACCAACAGAGCTACCGCGGCGGCCATCCCCCCGTCCACTTTATAGAGTATACCCTGTGTCATACGTGTATGGCTAGTGAGCCCAATTGTCGTTTGCGTAACATCCTATGTAAAATGCTATTGATGTAACTGTGTAAGCGTTGTAGATGCAGAGCTTTGTGCGTTCGCATTGTTGATATGAAATTTGTGATGGTGTGTTGAACTTATGTACTTGTGTTTATCTTTCATATGTTTTGTCACTGAAATGCCATGGGAATTGTATTGATAGTTTTCTTGTAAATGCGATGCGCATTGTGTGATGGACTGAATTATGGATTCTGTATGTAAGCTATTTTGGTTGTATGTGCGCGCTCATTTGTGTTGTTTGAATATTATGATAATATTCTTGAAGTGGGGGCAGTATCACAAAAAAGCGCGTCAATAAAGCGCGCGCGCGGCCGCTTTCGAAAGGCAGCGGGATAGTACGACGCCTGACGCTCGCCCAGGAAGCGCGAACGACGAAAAACGAAGTATCGAAAGACGCCGACGCGCCGCATCCTCCTCGCCCACTAACAGTCTCAGATCAAACGCCCGACAAAGTCTGTATCTTTCTAGAGGAAAAGGATGACGCATCGCCGAGTGACGCCGCCGCGAGTAGGACCGGCGAGAGAAACCTCGAACATTCCGTAGCCTTGGCCGTACTGCACGCCGAAGAACCCTCCCGACGCTTCTAGAACCCTGGGGAGAGGAAATAAAAGCGTGCAACGACGGCCAGCGAGCAGTGAGGGCGTGAGTCAATCGGCCCGGAGATGCTGAAGTTATGCTGAGTGTGGCTCCGTCAGCCAAAGACGTATTTGTGATGTTGTGCGGTCAGTCGATCGTCGATCTAGAAGAATCGGATGACGACGCCGTGTGAGCCGTGACAAGTTACGACGACGGAAAGCAATGACAGACAGCGCTGAAGTTGGCGTGATTGTATCCTAGTAGAGAAGCATTCAAGTACCGGCCAAGATTTGTGGCCTCGATACGCCGCTGAATATTGAGGACTTCAACTGTTCTTGAAGAGTTGTAATGCATGAGATTGCATTTGTAGCGCGTGAACCCTTTGTTTAGTTCCCGTTGTGTTAACACCACCTGAGTTATATTAAGAAGTTGTAACTGGTACCAGCCGAGTGTACATATGTTGGTGATGTTTGTACTGCGCTAACTGAGAATATATTTTGTTTGTGTTATCGACTCTGGGCTCTGACTCAGTTTTTGGACCACAAACGCCGTTCGCTGGCGCACTAAGAGGAGCAACTCTAAATTGTCCGCGCTTTCATGGTGCGTTTCGGGTGGCCGATACGTCCGCCCTTGGAATCCGCCCGGCGATTGCCACCCCCAATAACGGGATCAGTGACAGGCATCCATGCCGTCTATATAACGTTATCGCGTAGAAAATATCTAGCCACAGTTTTTTCACTCTATGGTCCTTTTGCAGTAAGATTAACCCACAGCCAGTAAAATACACGTTGCACCAATTTTGTGTTTTCTAGTGTTTAAGCATATATACGGTGGTTAGATGGTATATTCATCGTTATTCTTCGTTACACGGTGTTGTGTAAAACACGGTGGTGTGTAAATTCATCGTTACATAATGTTGTGTAAAACCTCGGCAGGAACGTTTTCTCGCGTTGTAGCGGACTTTCAAACATGGAGTGCACTGTGAAACATGCATACCGACATTTTCTGACATTCTAACCTCTAGGCCGTAATATATGACATGGCTTGTGAAATGAGCACAATTACTAGAACGGAAGTCATGCAGATTTCTCAACTTAGGTGATTTGTAATGTACACAAAAGACACTCTCGATCTTCACTGCCCGCGCTCTTTCATGGTGTGAAAGTCATTCGACCTGATTTACACTGTTGCCGCGCTGCTGTTTTTCTATGGAGGTACCTATGGCACTCAGACTAAGCAATAAAACTACATGCTTAGATTGGGGCACTGTCGTAAGTTGTGAAGTGTAAATAGGCTGTGCAGGAAGACAATGCAGTGGAAATGGGCAATACTGCTATTTATTAAAGTGCTCCACACACATGGATTTTGCATTTTGCATATGTCCATTCCAGGCGAAAAAATTAATTTTATCATAATCTCTTTATAACAGCTTTATCCATCTTGTACTATTTTAAGTCTTCGAAAATCTGCAAAAAAAGAAAAGAGCGTAAGGCAATACAGTATTCTGCTCTTCGTGGAGAGACTATAAACACTACCTGCAACATGACATTTAGGCTATAGAGGTTTAAATTACAGTACTGAAGCTTTAGTATATAATGAGTGGCCACTGCAGAATACAGCACTGAAAGAGTAGAGTGATTTCAGACATGGATCTTCTAACGGCACCTTTATATGAATGAAGAAATCGGTTATCCACAGACAGTTGTCTGAGTACCTCAGTCTGTGCTTTACTCTAACATGAGCCTAAACATGTCTGCTCTGAAACAATGCATCTAGAACTTTCTATATACCGTTACCTTGTAGCTGCACCAGGCTCAGCGCCTTATATTTATTAATTTCAGCTTCTCCTATACTTTTTGTCCCCACCACAACACTTGCTATTGCTTCGAATCCACACCTTCATCCAATGTGACGATCTGTTTGTTTTTTAACACCTAATGCACTGCCCATACATATATTATTCTCGGTTTCAGCAACTATATCATTGATAGCATTTATTTCATAGTATATTCGGTTCTCTTCCGGCCCTTTCATGTTAATCTTTCATTTAATCTCAACCCCATCTATTATCCTGTCCTATATGGGTGAGTAGTGGTAAGATTTAGCTTTTGCAAGCTTTCGTCCAGACAGGTACTGGAAAGCCGCTACTGTGACTACTAACGGAGTGTATGTCATGGGATTATTAGCTTGGTCAAAGCATGGCCAAAGCAAATATATTTATTTGTCAGTTCTATTCTGTCACGTCTTATGGTCAAATGATGTTTTGTTCCTTACCAGTTGAACATTAGCTTTTCGTCCAACTGCTTTTTAGACCCACCCTAGTGTTTACTTTTTTGTTTCTCCATCATCCTCTCAAGTTGTCTCGTGATTAATTATAAAGTGGTATCATCACAAAATATCAAATTGCTCAAAAATTCACTATAGATTTTTATTTAAAAACTCTTCAGTTCCATTTCTATGATGCCTCCTGTAAGCATACAATGAATACCATCGCAAAGCTAGTCGCTCTATACCTGACATTTTTGCTAATTGCAATTTTACCACTTTCTCAAGGGGAACTTAGCTTGGGGAACAGTCAGAATAGATATTTGACGTATGTCTCATGTGCAGTCTAGTTGCAAAACATGCATCGCATGAAGTCCAGAAAATATTTTGCCTTCTAAACAGCTAACGCAGCCGCTCTCAGGTCACTGCACATCAACTACTCTCAAATTCTGATGCGTGTAATGAAATGGAAGTAGGAGGACTGACGCTAACAAGACTGTATGAAATTAACCTTAACAATAACATGTAAAAAACTAATGAAGCTGGAAAGCTATCTAGATGACAAAGTAATCAATGCACCCATAAGTAATGTAACAGTATAAAAGCCATCAGGAAAATGTCCGAGAAGAAAACGACCCAGGCTTAATTAGCTTATCCCCCACGGTTTCTATATTCCTCTAAGCCAACCTTTCCCTCTCTTTAACTTGAGGTGTCTTTATAGCAACATTGACCAAAAAACAGCTTTAAGCTAGGTTGTATTTGCAACATCGTGCATCCATACAGGACATCTGGAAAATGCACAAGTGGCATCTCCACCGGAAGCTACATGGGCATAGAGCGAACTAAGCTGCCCAAAAAATGTGTTTAGATTGTCTGCTTTATTTATGTGCACTAAGAGAGCTAGACTTTAGCTAGAAGATTTAACGTGTGAAGTTCACTTGCTGTAGTAGTAGGATGGACAACTGCTATGGTGCGTGTCAAGAAAATGCAGTAAGAAATTGTGCTACTCACCTAAACATTTCATTCAGAATCCATGACTTATTTTGTCAAACTGAAGCCTTTTGGGTTCTCTTTCTTTGCTTTTTTGCTTAGTCTTGCTTCCATGCTCTCGTTTAACACCGAAAAGTGCCCTGTAACAAAAGCAGGAAAACGCATTGCTAAATATTGCAATAATAAAGCTGTTCATGAGCATGTACACAAATTCCTAGCAATTTCCAGAATACATTCAAGAAGTTATGCAGGTTCTATATGTTGAAATTTGGTGTCTCAAAACGGTCCATAAATGTTGTATATACAGATATTGCTCCTTAGAAATCACCCATTCTAGCATAAATGTTAACCACTAATATGCAGCATAGTTTCACCGTACTAGTATTGGTTTTATGCTACAGCAGTGGCTTAGTGATTTAAGCACCTGCCTCACATGCCGCTGGTGCGAGGTTCGATCCCCAGTGCTGCTGGGCGTCCGCCAGTGATGCAACGGCTAAAGCTTCCCTTGGCCTATATCTGCGATATATCTGGGAACACTTGGAAAAGAGGTCCAAAGTTGCATTTGCACCAAAAAATCCTTCGTCATCCGCGGCAGCAATACACTCTTACAACGTTGCTGACTAGTTGCGTGCACGCTCACTACCACCGTCTGCAAACATGAATTTCACGTCAAATTGGGACGTTAAACCACAGACACCCCTCAATGAAGGCATAATCAATATTATGTAAAAAATTGTCTATTTACTTCAAAAGCCTATGAGATAGCACTCAGGGCATGTACATATTTATAAATTGATGCACCCCTGGGTATGTGATTACGCAACTATTATAAAGACCTAATTTTTGTTTCAAGCCACGCTCAGAATGAGCATCGATCATGAACGAGAAAGTACATTAAGTTGGGTGCTTTAACTATGGAACAGTGATCATAATTGGGAGCTTCAAAAAAGGCACTCAGGGCAAAAATTTGACGTTCAATGGCAAATTAATGCGCCCTGATATTATTTCGTTACGAAAAAAAGTACACCATCCCCGCTAAAGGGGACCACGAGGCGATGCGAAACAGGAGCACTTGCAGGATCGCGTTCGGTTGGCGTTCGCTCGGCATGCTACCGACCTCGGGCATGCTACCGACCTCGTGTCGTGGAACGCGAAGAGGAACGCTACGCGCGTCGTGTCTTCCCTTTAGGAAAGACACGACGCGCGTAGCGTTCAGGATTTCGGCGGCTCTGCGAGCCCTGCTCAGTCTATAGTTGAAGATTCTCTTTTGCTGTAGCTCTTCAAACTTTGCGTTTGTGCTGCTGTCTGCACTGCATTCTTTTGTTGTTGCGGCCGATGGGTCTGCACTGCAATCTTGTGTTGTCACTATTGATGAGGTCTCTGAGCGAACAGGGTGAAGACCTGTAACAAATAGTAGCTCCTTTACAGCATAACACATACACTAAGACGGCAAGATTTCAGTAACATGCTGCCTTGCACTTTTGTTGTAATGCCTTAATAACACCGTAATAAATTATTGGTGCTGTCTTAGATAATTTAGGATATCACAATCCATGTTCATCAAGAATGCAGGCCCCTGCTGAGAGAAGTACATCTTGCTTCTTATGTACTTTGTGAAGCTGCGGTGCAGTATGACAACAAATCCCATTTGAATACCAAGAATTGCCAGTGTCGCTGTACAGTTCTCAAACTATATGTGGTAATATTGTGCATCCACATAGACAATGTCGCTGCATGAGTTACAGGTTGTGAAAATTTCATCCCCCAAACTTATGTGCACTTTCGACGTGTACATTTTCGAGCATGAAAACCATAGTAGAATTATTCACATTCTGTGGCGAAAATCATTAACATATCAAGGGCAAAAACCCTTAGTTCCATAAGGAAATGCCAGTCATTCAAACAACATATCCACGAATTGTGTTGCTTTACCCCTTTCAGAAGCCACCTACGAAGAACTCTGTAAGTGCATCAAATCAATACGATGTTATTTCAAGGCACTCAATAATATAGTGCAACAAAATATATCATAATATGTTAACCTATGTGTGTTATACTAAGTAATCCTAATTTGCTTGAAATAAGTATATATTTATCCTGAAGTCAGTGATGCTCTGTAATAAATAAATTATACTTTTCACATGGCTCGCAGGAAGCGGCACGTCGAACGACTCGTCCAACGTGGTAGTGCCTTCAGCAAATTGATCATATGCAACAGTATACTGCAAAATGGAGTTAAATGAAGACAAGTTATTTCTGCAGGAGGTTGCATTCCTGCAAAGCTCAATATATATTGCTCTTTCTTAGCCCCTAGTTGACACGAATAGCAAAAACAAGTGGTGTACACAATTATATACATAGCGTCTCACACTCGCTTTTCCTGGAAGATGGCCTCATCAGGTACGTTCAGAGGGGAAAGGCCTCATCTCGAACAAAAAAATAATGGAATCTCTCCAATCCCCACAAGACTTGAAGGCTCAGGAACTCTTAGACTGCCGTCAATAATTTCTGTTTGCAGGTAGCTCCTGCTAAAGATACGGCCGACCTCACCGCAGAGGATGCTGGAATGCAAAAAGTACCAGGAACATAACAGTAAATTCTAATATTATTGTAACTCACCGGAATGCCAACACACATAAATTGTACCGTCTCTGAATGTAGGCGGTTCAGACTAATTTGACCAGTTTACAGGGAATTTTGCCAAAGAATGGAGCTAGGGGCAAAATTTTGGCGTGAGTGAGTTGGTGGCAACAAGAAAATAAAATTTCAATCAGAAATTAAAGAAAGATGAAGACAAATATGGCCAGCGCCAGCTTAGTGGTCCGCGGGGCACCGTGATGCTTACTGGCTCAACAGTATTCAGCACGGGCATTTTGCACATGCTGCGAATTGTTTCTTCTAAAACACGTTCGGTTGTTACGTGCAGTATTCTGTTTTGCACACACAAACATTCCAGATAATATATATATATATATATATATATATATATATATATATATATATATATATGTGTGTGTGTGTGTGTGTGTGTGTGTGTGTGTGTGTGTGTGTGTGTGTGTGTGTGTGTGTGTGTGTGTGTGTGTGTGTGTGTGTAGAGAGAGGGATAGGCACAACGCGTCATTGTATGATTGAATATGTATGTACGTGTAGTTGGGGCCACCACTGCGAGCAGTGATTTGCTGAACGTCCCCTTGCAGTTTCGGTCGCGCCTTCCGGAGTTTGCCGGACATTCAAAGTGCACATGCTTGCCATCCATCGCACCCAGGCAATGTGTCCCGCTTTTCCTCGAACTGTCTCGCAACCTGCAGTGAGCAACAGAAAAAACGATAAACTGGGGTAAAGCTGCATATTCAGTAGTTCACTACAAAAGTGCAGATTCCCTCACAAATAAATTTCTTATATGTGCTGCTATTAAGACAATGGAGCACCTACTTGCGCAGTGCAGTAATCGTACAGCTCAAAGACATTATCCATGCTTAGAGCACAATAAACGGGTACCTTTAGCCATTCAGCTTGAGTAGACGGGCGCGACAGGTGAACGGGCACAAGTACTTCTCAAATCACCTGGCAGACTTCGGCAGCAATCGTGGAAGCCGTGGAGCGACCAAAAAGAAAGCTGAAAGATGAGGACCGGAGTGTTTCTCCGGAAGCCAGGAATCTGAGCCAAAAGGAACGTTCAAAAACAAAAAGCAATGCTCGCATGGTGCCGCTCAGCTGCCGTGTGAAACATCCATTTGCTAAGCAACGAAGAGCCCTAACTAATCACAGTTGAAGCCTTACCTAACAGCAAGCGCTAGCCGGTGCTTTGGATGAATTGGATTTCGGTAGTTCGTATCACATTTCTTAATCCTTGAATTGATGTATTGCGACAGTATTAGGTCATCTTATTACTGTTCGTTTCTTCTCAGCTCGAAATGTACCGGCTTGGAAAATCTAGGGTATACTTCTGGCATCCTTCCTTACTTCAGACACGTTTAAGAGGAAACTCGGATAATTTCGGTCTGTCAAACATATGGAACTCCTCTCGGGACCCATCGCCTTGTTGGAGCACAGATATTCATGAGGTGTACCAAGTCAAACATGGTACATGTCTGAGTTTAAGAAGGTCGTCTCAATGTTAACCCATTACGATCCATGTAAAACCAGTCGCAGTGACCTTCTTGAAAATCCGCAAATAATGAAAGAACAAGTGAAATATTAGGTATTCCGAAATTCTGATTAAGTGTTTATTGATCTATAAGTTACAATGATGTACTGCATGCATTACAATTGGTGGATAAGGATTCAATCGTGAAGCCACTTCTCAATGCTCTTTCGCCTGCTTGCATGTGATTTCTGTAAGCGCCCTTTTTCGACGCACATGCAGCTCATACAGGACAGGGAGAGTTCTAGCTCCAAATATGCTTGCTGTTCTGTTTTGCATTTTACGTCGTTTGCATGAAATGAACGTCACATTTTGTTCTGAAAAAGCAAGACCTCAGTGGGGGATATTTTTTGCAACAGACTTTTCTTACTGTTTTGCATGCTCGCCTCCACGTGTCTGCGGATTCTGTGAGCATTCAGGCTTCGCCTTCCTCAACCTGCTTAATACCTCCTCTCTTGTCTCAGCGCATTTAGATTTAGACACTCCCAAATGTTTTTCTGGCAAATTGCAGACATCGGCAGTGGCTGCATACAAACATGCCCCATGTTTGTGATAAAATAAACATGAAGCTTCATTGCAGTTGAAAATTGGAGCTGTCGGGGCTAGAAGTACGCCGCTCTAAACTTCCAGTGTATATACATATATGCGCAACACGAAGAGCCAAACACAGAAATAAACAAGAAAGGAAAGAAAAGTAGTAGGTCAGGCAAGCACACGATACTCGCTTGCCCCCCTTCTCGCGATTGGGCAAGGGCTCTTGAATTTTGTTCTCTTTTAAATCGTTCAATTTCGTGTCTCGCCGCAGTTGCTGACGCAGCATTGCAGGCTGCGCATTACATGATCAACGCAACTCGCGCCACGGTGAGTGAGGTTTGACTAGCGAAATAGGTGACCACGCCCGCACGCGTTACGCCACAGTGCGACCGTGGACGTTTAAAACTTTTATTTAGAATACGCACGTGCATCTTATTTTTAACTGTCTCCTCAAACGTGGTTCTAGCAAAAAAACGTGGGACGTGGCGTTCTGTTCACGATTTGGGCCACTTTTCATGCCACGAAGGCATTTCATAATGCGCGAAACACGATCGCCACCGTGACCCGCCACGATGGCCTTGTCGTTACAGAGATTGAGTGGTGATCCAAAGGTCGCGGGATCGAATCACGGTCACGGAGGCTGCAGGTAGACGGAAGTGAAATTCTAGATGCCCGTGTGATTCGATTTAGGTGGGCGTTAATGGACATCAGATCGCCAAAATTTGCGGAGCCCTCCACTGCAACGTCCCGCATATCCATGTAATCGTTTTGGGACGTAAACCCGCAAGAACTATGGTTATTGCAACGATCGCTACTGACAGATGGACACACCTTAAGTGTTTGTCAGAGATGCCTAAGCGTGGTGAAAGGTCCCTTTAAGACAGGCGCATTTTCGCACGGCTCCCGGGACACGTGTGAACACACAGTCGGTTCGTTAAATTTAGCGGAAAATGTGTCGCAGATTCACTCATCTTCATCATGTTCTTGCGCCAAATGCGGGTTATTTTTCTCAACTGGCATTTCCATTCATGCTGTACAGTTACAATACACACGCACATGAACTACACAAAAAAACTGTGTTCTCCCGCAGGCCAATCAATGAAAATTATCACAGCTGCGTGCGTCTCAAAGCACCGCTATTTACACTGCCATTCTGTACGAGCCAGCACTTCGGTGGTTCAACTTGTTGATGTTAGCCTACTTTGCGCATTTACGGTGTCTCAAAAAATGAAGAAATGTTGTTCAAAAGACCCACCAACACTCCCAAATTCATTCTTGCTTCGCACGTTACCTGCACATCAACTTCTAAGCGTGAAATATTTTACTAATTTGAACGCTTCAGGGCGTTTCTTGCTTGGCGAAGGCGAGACCAGATGAGTCTGTGAGGTCCAAACTATTGCGGTTTTTCACAGGCGCCGGTACTATTAAAGACATACTCAAACCATTTTTAATTATAATATTCATCTACGTCTTCATTTCTTTGTGTTTATTTTTTTTCCCACAACTCTCACCTTGCGTTCAATTTCCAGATCGCGTAGAACGCAAAAGCACAAAAAGGCTTGTTTCTTGCCAGCAATAGCGCGGTGGTTTAGTATCGAATGAGCCTATTCATGCATGCTGAATATCAGTACATAGCAAGACGAAAAACTCATTTTTTAGGCTTCATGTATAATAGATATGCTACAGCTTTTAAGTGACGAATATGCGCTAGTGCACTTCCCATCTGGTTTAAAGTATATAAAGTGGCATAAGAACAAAACCTTCGTAAAAGCTAGTGAGTGCATATCATTGGCTGATGGGTCTCCTTCAAGGAGCCGCAAAGGAAGGAGAAAGCGACCGGAAGACTAGCCGTTAAAAAGCCTCTGTAGCACTGTATGCGCCCTTCGACCTTGCATTTTCTAAAACGCTCATTCCTCCTTCCTTAAGCATGAAACGGCGCCCAACTCTAGGCACCTTCCTACAGCCAGGATAATTTGGGATATTCCACTAAACATTGCGAAAGATATAAGAAACGTGTAAAGTGCTGTGTTGTATTTGGTTAGGTTAACGAGTTTCAAGAGCGCACACTTAAAGTTGAAGAAAAACTACAGTTGTGCGAAACGATAGATTGATATTTGAATTATTGACCCGATTCAGCATTTATAGTAGCATTTGAACTATAAGTGATCACTTTCATATTTTTCGAGTGGTTCTGTGTATTGGCGTTTTAAAAAGCTCACAGTTTCAACGACAGGCCGAAGCAATGAAAGCGATAGCGAAAAATGAGAATCTGCGCCTTTTAGCACAAACACAAGACGCACGAAAAAAACACACACAGAACAAGCGCGAAGTAACAACTGTCATAGCCCGACACTTAAAGCGCGCCACTCAAATGCAAAGAAGGAGGCACGGAACAAACGCAGAGGAATACACAGGACGAGCGCGAAATAACAACTGTGCCAGTTTTTACGTATTTGTGTTTGAGCAGCCCGCTACTTTCGCAAACGCGGCCGCTGCACCGAGCGAAGTGACCTTCGTGCAATCTGTGACGCCCTCTACAGGGCAAAGTACAGCAGAGCGCGCACAACGCAACGAGCAGGGCGAGGACTTTTAATGCACGTGGGCACTTCGCACCGTCTCGCTGGTAATGCAGAGAACACGTTGAAATGCCCTGGAGATCTGCTTACCGCCAGCGGTAAGTGCTGTGTCTAAATAAGTCGCCCGTGGTATGTTGAGGAACGAACGTTTCGTGGCCGAGCCGTCTAACGCCGCGCGCTGCGGAGCGAGGGGTCGCCCGTTCGAAACTGCGCATCGGAAGGTGTTTTGTTAATTAGTTATCGTTGTGGCTTTTATGTATATATATATTATATATATGCATATATACGTTTACGGGACATGACAGCGACTCCGACGGCAAAAACCAGCAGGGAGTGTTCACATAATTCCTATCGCAATAAAACTAGTAATTTCATGAACAATAGAAAAAAGGGGTGTTTCACCCGATGCAATTACAACCTGCGTTGCGTGTTCAGCCATTCTTATTATCCCATAAAAATATTCAGAGGTGGCTCATGAGCGTGTTCTGAAACAATACCTATGTTTATTGAAATAATTACTACCTCTGATATTATTTTCATTTTTTGCAGGTGCAGTTCTTTCGCCCTCCACGGCAGACCATATTCGCGCTGTAACACATCACTGGCAGTAACATTGATCATAAGTAGCTGCAAAGCATAGTTGGTGACCATAATTATACTTATGCTCTTGAAATTACCATCTAAAACACAAGGTTCAACTTCAACGTTCTTAGAGAACGCATTTAAACTTTCTTTTATATAAGAAACTGGTAACATATTTCGAATGGCTCGAAAAGCTAACATGTTATTAATATGGCTCTTCTATCTCAACTTTTTTTGCACTGCCTATAATCATCCTTTCAGTGGTATAGAACATATACTTACATTGCTTAGCCCGCACATTTCGAGGCATGATCGAGTGGCAGTGGCAACATGCAAAGGATATTTGGATCAACAGCATCGCTTATTGTTGAGCGAATTACCTTTGGTAGCCACAGTGTGGACGCGTCCGTCAAAGGGTTTCACACAGTATTTAAAAGCAAATATAGATGCTGGTCTCAAAACGAAAATTATAACCTTAAATCCTGATGAGAAAGAATTCAAATGCCTGAAAATGTGCCCCACTCATCCAGTTGATTTTGCTATGTTAGACTGCCTATTCATTCAACTGCGCATTGATGGAAGAACGGAGAGCAGCGATGCGAGCGTTCTCAATACGAGAGCTTGGCCTTGCAAGAATAGTGGGCTCCACAGCGGAGCAGCATACATTGTCCCACCTTTTCCTTCTTTACCAACTACTGCTATTTCCCTTAATAACAGGGAATGCGACCTTTTCTCTGAGAAACAAGATTTGAGGGAATCACGACAGAGCCGGCTAAGAAATAAAGTAATATATGTTGGCTGCGAGGAAACAACAAAAGATGCCTTCGGTTGCAAGTTGGGATATGCTAAGGCTATCTTGAATCTACTCACTTCTTACAACGTTACCTTAAGGTGGGTGTACATCAAGGACAAGCGCACTCTCAGCAATTCTCTTATAAATGGACGTACTGACATTGTAGGCAATGCTGCAATACTTCAATCCTCTATGACAGGCTACTATGAAGTTCAAGTAATTCGACACAAAAATGAAGTTTTCTACGTGACAAAAGAGCTGCCCACTTTAGTCTCTCTTTACAACACCCTTGCAGAGTCGTGGCTTGGACTGTGCCTATTACTAGTAGCCATGATTTGCTCTTTGCTTTCGTTAGTTGTCGCCGGCATGAAAAAAGGGCATCCCACTGATTTCCCATCCGTGACAAAGTACTTTCTGTTGCTTTTGGCTTCTTTTTACGCCACATCTACTCCAATTCCCCGAGCGAAAAGTTTGCGATTGGCGCACTCGCTTGTCTACAGCGTCTGGCTAATGGCTATCCTTCCACTGTCGAGCTATTTCCGTAGTGAGCTCGCTTCACGACTGAGCGTTCGCTCTCATGGGGAAAACATAGACACACTCAATGAACTGCATGACGCACTCGACCGTAAAACGCTCACACCATGTATGCGCACTGGTACTATGATGCATCACAGCGTTGTGAAGAACAAGAGCAACACGAACCTCCAAGAAAAGCTGAGCAAAGCTTTCTATTCTAAAGAAGAGAGGGAGTACTTGGAAAGGGAAGACGCCATGGACTGCCTAGCATGTGCACGACGAAAGGATCATGTCTGTTTTACGGATACGTTGCCCAAATGCCTACGTGCAGAAAGTACATCTACGTTTGTTGAATCTAAAGATACGCTAAACGCAGTACTTATTGGTTTAACTGTTCGTAAAAATTTTGGGCTTTTGAAAGATTTTCGTCGTTTTGTGGGAAGGATACGTGACACATACCTTGACCATGGCATTGTAATGTGCAGAGACCCACCGGCGGTGGACGACCCCAAAAATATATCGGACCCAATGGCTGAGCTTAGTGGTTTGTTGATGCTATTTTCTGTGTTCCTTGTCGCGTCTGGCGTAGTTTTGATGCTTGAATTGATCATTGGAAGTCCTTCCTAATATATTTCTCAACAAATTTCGGGCTTGCAACTATTAGGAGCTTTCATTTCGAAAGTGAGGTTGATGGAGAACTATATCCTTTTTTCTGCAACTACTTCAATTTCTTGGTAGGGAGGAGAGCCTCCGCGCTTACAGAAAGATAGGATATGAAATATAGAAGGAAGAAGCAGCGGGTAGTAAGCTTGCCTTCAACGTTGATTGAAAGCTGGCTCATGACTGTCGTTCTGATTGTTCTTTCATCGTCTTCTTATCTTGTTTTCCTATTTCCATTCAAACGTTGCCGTCTCTGAAATGCCGATGCCCAACTAGCCGAGCAGTGCTCAATATTACGCCCATATCATTTTATTTCTCTGGGTACATAATAGTTTTAAACTACTTCGTGTGCCATGTTCTGCCAAAAAGTTTCACTAACACATCATGTTAGACTTTTTTGATTTGTCGTAGTGCCTCAGCTATTGAAGTAAATAGTGTCACTGTAATCATCAATGTGGCTTAGCTGCTATTGGTATTAACGTCCGTAGATCTGGTTCGTGGAACGGTTCCACAAGTCTACCTACCAGTGTTGTTACGTTGTTCTCGTCGAGTAAATATCAACGTATTTGCTAACCGAGAAAACTATAAGGGAGATATAAGCTACTCAATCGTTATTTGTTTGAAATTATCAATTTAAATTTGTCTCCGCTTGAGATAGGAGATTCCTTGAATGTTTTCATGTGTCGTGCCCGCGTATATCTGAGATTGCGATTAGTGAGCAGGAATTTTTGAATTTACTTTTCAAACTTGATGTTTAAAAACCTCCTAGGCCAACTAGGCCCAAAGGAATGCTCAGTGAGTTCTTAAAGCGCTATACCTCGAAGCTTACCTGACAGTTGCCTTGGCGAAATCTCTCAGTAAGGGCCCATTTTGTTTCGACTAGGTAACAGTCATAGTCAAGCCCCTAATAACAATAAAAATATAGGGTGGGTTAGTAACGGGATGTACCATTTAGGTGATTCAATTTTTGGCACCTCAGGCTGCAGTTCCTCCGGCGGGTGTTGGTCGGGGCCAATGATGGATCCACGTTCTAGCTTCGGTCCTAGTCCTGAACGCTCGAGCCGAGCTCAGGGTGGCAAATTAGGGCTGTGAAGTGTTGCAATTTCAGCTACCAGCAATTACTGGCGACCGCTCGGCAATGCCTTCAGAAGCGGCTGCTAACACTGCCTCAAATGTTCTCTTAAACGTGAATAACTGCAGCTGCTACGGTTGGTGACACGTGATGCAAGAGAAAAAAGCCAAAAAATTCAAACGCCGACAATCAACATAGAGAGCTCACTATTTCAAAATTAGGCACAAAGCTCATGTGCGCACGCCCATGTATGGTAAAAACGCATGTCACTCAGACAGGTTTTGTCAAGCAATGAATGTTTGGGCGTGTCATTTCTCCCTTATGCAGGTTAATAGATTACTGGTTTCCACAAGCGTTTTCAATACTATTGATATGAAAAGCCTCGACCGTTAGACGCGTTCTTTCGTTTTTGTTCCTGTCAAGAACAACACGTTCATAGAAATTTGGCGCGCAGGGACACTATCTACAGTGCAAGAAAATCACTGCAGTGGACGATTTGCAACGCCCCATTAACCTTCGAGTAGCAACATGGCGTCTTTTTGGTTAGTTCAGCCCTATGCAGAGGAAGTCGAAGTTGAAAGACATTATATACCAGACTTAACAAGAAAAGCGAGTTCGGCTAGTTAGTGGATGTTCATAGTGCAAAGACTAGCAGCCTAGCACAATTTAAAAAAAAAGTGCAAGAGAAGGACACAGCGCTCGTGCCCTTCTCTTCTACAGTGCGTTTTCCAGTTGTGTTGCGCTGTTAGGAATTCTATAGTTATATACCACACCACAAGGGCAGTCCCCAAACTTGTTCGCGTGTTTTACGAAACAAATGTCTCTCTAGCTTTTGTCTTTTACCTGCTCATTTTTGTTCTTTGACGGCCGCGCATGTTTTCCCTAGCTGACTGACAGCCGTTAAAACGTTAACTCTGTGCCTACTTCATGCTTGTACATTCTTTAGCGTGTGTCAAATAAAATGGATATATGGCTTAGATACGACTCTTTGCTTGTCCTTACCGCTTTCTGCAACAACTTTCAAACTTCGCGAAATAATCGACTTTTTTAAGGGTCCAGCGACCGCAGCTTCTCCAACGCGAGGTCAACTTACCGCTAATAAACGCCTAACCTGTGCATGAAAGCTGACGGTTATTTTACAGACAATGTCTTGTGAGATTGACCTGAAGTCACGGCATGCTAATCTGATTTTTTTTAACTTTAGAAAGTTCGGATGAAACCATTTACAGGATGTTGAGGATCTTGGAGAGTGCTACCAGGGCAGGTGGTCTTCCTGCGGCTCTCGTGAGGCACAGTGACGGAATCCTTTAGTAGTTCAGCCCTCCTGCATTTTCCTTAAATTGTTGGCTTACTGATGTACAGCAGAAACAAATTATTATCTAAAACAGTAACGACGTAGACACCAGTGTAATAAAATACGTCAGCAATACATTGAAAAAGGCTCCATGTCTATGTGAATTTCGGTAAGGCATAAATAATTTGGTATAGCGGCAAGATTAGAACCAATGGAAGCTATTGATTCCAGTACAAAGGCGCACTTCTACTGGAGCATCATACAATTCACTACATGGAGAGGATTTCCCGAAAATGCCGCGTTTAAACACCACATCTACATGTGAAAACCGATTACTACACTTGTTTTTAGCACAATCTATGACACAATTTAACATCATTATGTGACGGAGAGTAAAAATAAGTATACCATACGCATACTAAAGGCCGCGCATTCACCGGCCTTCTCCCTTGTGAAAACTTAGCCGGCACCTGGGGGATTGGTCAGCGATAAAAAGATGGCGTGGCTTGTACGACTTCTACGTGGCAGAAATAATTTTCCGAGTAGTTGTGAAGTCTATAATACTGTACTGACATCCCCTGTTTCACTGTAGAAACGACAGGTCATCGAGTTTTCACGAATATTTCAGCTATTTTTAGCTAAGTATTTTAACCGTGTGCTTTTTGTTTGAACTCCTTGGTCGCATTATGTTTACCTGGATTATAAGTATCTTTCCGTGTTTGAGGAAATTCATTGTTTGTCTTTTCTCTTTTGAGGTATCCTGCCTAGAAATTTATATCAGTGTGTTCTATTCGTGTTGTATTTGCGCATTAGCAAAGTTCTTGTGTTCGCGTACCTTTCGTAGAAATATACTATATTTGAACGCTACCACTACTCTCAGTAATATATCAGCCCTGAAGGTGCAATAATAACCTGACATGAAAGCAATGAAAACAGTTACGCACTCAGTAGTTTCCTACCAACTACAAATTACGAATTATTAGGAAAGCGTTTTTCCTCACTTCGGGTTCTTGAAGTTTCACGGTCTTAAATAATTCCGCATGTTGGTCCTCTACCCTCATTCATATATGAAAAGAATTAACGCTGGGATAAGTCCACCACTTAGTCAAGCACGAACGTCTTTGGGGAAAGCAAGGAATACGAGGTACTCTAGGAAAAAAAATACGCTCCGGGGTGCAAAGAAATACTGAGCTGATGAAGGACAAAGGACTTACACAGATGTGCTTCGAAAAACACTGCAGAATGTCTTCAGACTGCTGTTTTCGGTGAACTTCCGTTCAGCTGCAGCTGCTTCACCGCTGCCATGTTGGAGTATGTGCTGATGAGGTGTGTGATAATTTATCCATAAAATGCGCCGTTTCCTTTCATTGACGGCGTTTGTCTTGTGTGATTCCTTTGTGTTTTCGTCTGCATGTGTTATGTTCTTTTCTGTTAGGTTCTGTTCTATACTTTTCCCCACATCGACAACGCAATGTTCGCGTTTAGGCATATTTGTGCGGTTATGAGCACTGTGCAGAGCCTGGCATTGAGAGTGGCTGCACACATGTTCTTAAGGCCATTAGGAACCTTTCTATGTGCCGCATACAACACCCAGGTTCAAGGGCAACCACAAGAAAGATTTTCGACGGGATTATAGATCCCCTTGTCAGGACCTTCTCATGCAGAACTATAAATGAATGTAGTGGAGAAAACTTTGTCACGGTTTCCTGATGTTTGTTTTATCGTAGCACCGAAGTGGTCTTGTGCTGTTGAAGTGTTTGGTGCTGCGAATTTGACGAAGCATGAATATTGCTGCGCATTGTACATCGCTTAACCCTGAAGTGCTTTCATTTGCGTGCGAAGGCCTTGTGTAACTTGTAACACTCATCGTTTACGCGTCATAATGGTACCGTCGCTTTTTGTGACTCACTCTTTTTATCGATGACTTATACATTGTACATCAGGAGATTGGAACCACCTACACGAGGACATCGTAACAATTGCTGCAGTGCAATGCAAATGCAACGTCATTCACAAATGTGTTATCGACAATTCACGCAGGTATTAGAAACCATTTTTGAGTGTCCCAGTCCATATATGGTTAGTCACAAGATACCGGAAAGGGGCAACATTCGTTTCCGAGAGCTCAGCCATTTCTTAGAGCACCAGACGCATTGTTGTTAGGACCTCCTTGCGCGGACGCCTATCGCTCTCTGCACATCAGTTTATAGCAAGCTAGTGAAAGGAGGTATGGTCATGTTTTAGCAAGCTAGTGAAAGGAGTCATGTTTTACGAACGCTTTCGAGAGTTCCGCCCATCACGTCTCGGCGCAGTAACTCGGCGCAGTCGTAACGCTAAAAGAAGCAGGGTACCCACGTCCGTTGCTTGTTTCTGTAGCTGACCCAATGCACGGAAAAAGCAAAGGTAGGAACAAAGGCTGCAAAAGAAACAACTGAAAAATGAGGCCGTCACACATTACATGCACTCAGCGTCCCATCGCCTTAAGAAAATAGGGCAAAGTAGTAATGTAAATGTTGTTTTCAGTGGTTGTAACATGTTGTCAAAGCTCGCAAGGAAGACCCGTCCTGCAAAGTGACGCTGGAACCAATGTACCGCAAAACACATGGCGCAATTCGTAGACTGTGTTCAGACAGTCGTGTGCAGGTTTTTGAGTCGTGCGGAGCGTGTTACGTCGTCCGGACGGGCAGGTGCTTCAACGTGCTTTGACGTAACTACACCAATAATCTTCCTAATTGCCACCGAGATTCCCGGATACTGCATGTTACCACTTGCGCTGCATTGCGCAGTCTCTACTCTCAGCCTAACGCCGCAGGCTGCATGAACATCAGGTACTGGAGACAGCAGATGTAATAAACTACCTAACTAGGAAATGACATCATGATAATCTGCAGTGGCTACTATTCACTGCTGTATTGCGGGGAATGAACGGTCCGATCATGCTGCCCGCTGAGCCTATACAGAAGACCTTATCTACTCTAGCGCTTTCTAGGACCGCCGCTGCGCAGAAGCTCTGCTTGCTTTCTCGCCAGTGCATAGCGTCGCAGTGGTATGAGACGCATTTCGAGCATGCCTGATCGTACTCATTTGACCGTACCTTAAGTCTTGGAGTTCCATCGAGGCTTGGCCGAGTAGACACTACTCGTCTGCGTGCACTACCATTGTGTGTTGCGTTTACCAATGCCTATTCGTTCCGCATTACGATGACCGATACTGCAGCCTGCCACATGTATTTTGTGACTGCCCTGAGTACAGTGTACAGCGGCTATTCCTTTCCAACGTACCCAAGAAGTAATGCCGGGCCTTTTTCGAAAGGAAGAATTCTGTGCCATCGAGAGGATACAAAGTCGCAGAAAAGGCCCTGAAAGCGCTGCTGCGCTTCTTGCGATCGACCGGCCTTTCTGGATGACTGTATGCAGAACGCCCTTCACGTGTGTTCCATTTTTTCCTGTGTGTGCGCGTGTGTGTGTGTGCTTATATTTCGTTTTTCTCTCCCTCACTACGCCCTCCTTACGACCCCTATTTTCCCACCCCTGTGCAGAGTAGCAAACCTGGTGCTAATATTTGGTAAACCTACCGGCGTTTCTCTTCATCTCTCTCTGTCTCTCGCCCAGCGTACCAGTGTTAAATACCATCAAGCATGAACAAGCACGTCTACTCAGCAAGGCGGCTCAGATGATTAGGGAGAGGAGCGGCTGCGCGAAGTAAGCTGTCAGTCACGCTACCTCACAGACAGACAGACAGACAGACAGACAGACAGACAGACAGACAGACAGACAGACAGACAGACAGACAGACAGACAGACAGACAGACAGACAGACAGACAGACAGACAGACAGAGAATTTTAATGAAGTCCTAAGGTAGTAGACGGGGGAGGCCCCCGACTACTACTGGGGCCCCCGGGTAGCCGCTGGCTGCTCGCAGAGAACTTGGAATATGCGAGTATGAGCACCAGGCCACTTTGATTGTTAATACTTTCTCTTTGTGCTGTTTTGCTCTCTTATTATCAGTGCACTTATTCTCTTTGTAACATTTCTCGCACATGTCTATATACTGCATTCATTTCAATAATAAAATCCGTTAGAAGTCCGCTTTTGTGCAGTATACGTACGCTTTTCGTCTCCATGTTTGTTTGCACTGTGTATATTCAATTTGAAGTTCAGCTACTATAGAATTATTTACAAGTAGAATTTAACCCCCGTGTTTGGACCACTAGTTGGCACATTGGTCATGACAGTGAGCTAGGTGTGCGTCCGTTTGCACAAGCAATTTTTTCGCGTTTTTTCATTCAACAAAGATCATGCAACTGGTGAAAGCTTCATTTCGACATTGCAACTCTCGGGGCGTTGGCTGACGAACCAGTTCGTCAATTCAAGCAATGAAAGTAACAGCGTGAATTTAACAATAACGACAAAGAAACGAACACCAAGGGAGAAGCGCTGACTGCCAAGTGAATGCATATCACAAAAAACGAACCTTTTATGCATTCTCAGAACAAACTTCCGTACATCAAACACTCGCTAATCACACTCGCAATCTTTCTTGCAAGTAGTTTATTTCTCTTTGCAATAGTAGAACAGAGGGCGAACTGACAAAGCTGTCACCTTCGTTGCGGATCCGAAAGGCCTCTAAAATTTCGCTTTCCTTCTTAGATTTTCCTTTTCGTTTGTTCTTTCAAATATGGGAACACATGCGCACTTCTTACAGTGGCCAACTAAATGGTTACGATATCCATTCTTCACGTTATGGCAGTCTTGACGAGCACGATCATTGAAATATCGTCCAGTTCGACCTATATTTTAAATTTTCCCACAGCTCATGGGATTCTAATACACCACTTTACGCGTGTATTCAGTGAAACGGGTTTTGTGATTAGTGGTGCGGGGAGGGGGGGCTGTCTTTTTTTCTTTTTTTGACGCGTGCACATATCGAAGACTGGCTGAAAGTACTTGTACAAGAAGGAAACGACCCATACCGAATGAACGGAACGCCGTGCGCCTACAAGAGACCAGAAGGGCAGTTCACAGAGTTGATTTGGCAGCACACCACGCTCTTTTTACCGAAGCGACCAGCTTAGACAACCAACACAAATGTGGTAACTTCGTTTGGGGACTTCGGTGGAGGCGAAAATGTTTGAGGCCCGTGTACTTAGATTTAGGTGCACGTTAAAGAACCCCAGGTGGTCTAAATTTCCGGAGCCCTCCACTACGGCGTCTCTCATAATCATATCGGGGTTTTGGGACGTTAAACCCCAGATATTATTATATTATTATTCGTTTGGGGACGCGAAAAGTCCACACCTTGTGAAGAACATTCTGGAAAAATGCCCAAAGTACAGTTTTGATCCACGCTTGACTTCTTGCCATGGGCAGGAGCATAAAAGACAAAGCGCTCGACTAAGACTGCGAGCGAGTTATCGGCCAGGCAGTGCACGTTATTCTCAAGAATTCTCGCAGGAAGTATTCAGGAGCATCAACTTAAGAAGAGCTGTTTCTTGCCCAAGGAACGATGTGACGCACTTCAAGCGATACAAGGAGAGAAAGAAGGTGGCTTCATTGTTCTGCCCGAAACGCTAATGAAAGAAAATTTCAGGAACGCCATGTTGAATAACTTCAGAGAAATTTCTTTCGACCCGAAGAAAGAAAAGAAGGCCGCCCTTAAGCTACTCAAGGACATTCACCTGAACTCGCTGAGGCACCTTGTCAACACCGCAGACGCAGACTTCCTGGAATTTTTTCTACATGCAAAACCGACAAGCATGATTACCCTGTTAAGGTAATTGTATCCGAGAAGACATCTTGTCAGTGGCATACAGGGAATTTTCTAGACTCATCTGAAAACGCAGCCGATAATGAAAGCTTTCCATAAAGAAGCACTGAAGAAGTTATTCTGTCAATTAACAAATCTCAAGGAACTGGTCGCGCTACTTTTTCATTAGATGTCGAGCACATCTATTATTATGTGCCGCATGGTGCTCTTATGTCAGGTGTGTCCGAAAAAAATGCATGATTTTGAGGAAGAGAGATGTCAGAATACTGTGCGTCCTGGCAGCAACACCGTTTTAATGCTTTTAGAATTTGATCTTCATTGAATGCCCTTCGAGTTTGACAGCCATTTTTACATCCAGCGAACCGGAATCTGTATAGGTTTAGCCATATGTCCCGTTTTGTGTCACAAATTTTTATCACTTTTGACAATGTTTTCGCAGCTAAGTTAGTAAACAAGCATCTAACACAAACATTCGGGTACGTAGACGAATACTTAATTCTTATGAAGAACAGCAATTGCTTCCATTCACGTCAGCAAGTCGATAACACTCTAGACAGTTTTATGAAGTCATTGGGAGGACTCAAGTCGAGGCATGAAGTGGCGATCAGTAACCGAGTTCTATTCCTTGACATCAAGCTATGTTTTTCGTGGAGTAAAAATGTACGCTGGGGCTATCAGCTCAGAATGAAGAAAACCTTGTTGCCTTGCGGCAGCGCACAGAATACATTGATTAAAAGCGGCATAGCCACCACGTGTATTAAGGCTACTTTGAATAAGTCATGTGAGCACGAATGTGAAAGTAGCCTGGTGAATCAGCTAGCACGGTTACGATACGCAGGCTTCCTCCAATCTGTCATCACATCCGTGTGCGAAAGAATCCTGCAGACGGCAAGAACAAAAGCAGGCAGCAACGAAACGAGGCAAGATATAAGACCAGTGCACGTGTAGTTCGGTACTTACACAAGTTGTCAGACAATCTTATGAAAGTTTAAAATAGACCCAATGTTAAGTTGATTTTCAATGCCCCTGCAAGCTGTCTTCCCTATGTGCACGCATGAAACCGAAAAAACAGGCCCGCCGTATGCACCACTAATCAATAAAACCCGTTTTACTGAATTCACGAGTAGTGTGCTATATCAATTCCCCATGAGCTGTAGAAACGTTTATATAGGTCAAACTGGACGATCTTTCAATGATCGTGCTCCAGCACTGCAATAACTTAAAGAATGGATATCGCAGCCATTTAGTTGACCATTGTAAGAAATGCGCATGCGTTCTCCTGTTTCAAAGAACGTAATTTGTAGGAAAAGGAAAATCTAAGCAAGAAAGATAAATTTTTGAGGCCTTTTGGATCCGTATTGAGGGTTACCATTGTGCCAGTTCGGCCTCAGTTCCACTATCGGAGAGAGAAATAAACTTCTTGAGTGAAAGATTATGAGTGTGATTAGCGAGCGTTTGATGTCTGCATGTTTGTTCTAAGAATGTATAAACGGCTGGCTTTCTTGTAATAAAGATTCAGTTAGCAGTCACCGCTGTCTCGTAGTCTTCGTTCGTTTATCGTCCTTGTTCCATTCTCGCTGTTACTTTCTTTGCTGTAATTATGAACCAAATAGCCGTCATCAAGTTGTTACTAATGCAAACCACTTCTTCAAGGATGTCGTGCCGGGCGTGCGAGGCAGCTGATCGACCGACTTTATCTCTGCTCTATATGATCCCTCTTTCCTTTCAACAGGAATAGCTCCTTCTCGTACATAATTTAGTTACACCCCCCTATGAGTAAACCCTGGCCCTCTCTCGAGCGGTTACGAAAATTGTATGGACTTGCGCAGAACACGTTCAATTTGAATTAATTGTAAAATACGTTTGTCGCACAGTTGACATCAGATAGGCCGTTAGTAATGATAATAACCTCTTAACGTTCTTTACAAAGTGTCGTTTCTTCACACAACTCTTGTTCGAGTTATTGCACCGTATCCGATTGTTTATTTGTAGCATGTGTGTTTTTTCATTTGTAATGCGTCCCTGTCTTTTAAATTGATTTCTTCACCGCTTTGTGAGTAAATATGTTTTATTGTTATTATTTGTTTTTTGGTAATGCTTTCTGTATAGAAATATCTTGCTCTCCCTTATATTTCTAATGTGTATCTTGTCGCATTGTGTCATTAAAGGGTTGCCGATTGCAAGCATTTTCAAACCTCATTTACAACCCCCCATTGACTTTCAAAAAAATGTAACCCCCTCCGTCTTATAACATTTTTAGTCCAATGGTATATGGTGTGGATAAGAAAATTGAGGTGCTTTTCCCACAATATTACATGCAATTGACCTGTATATGACTATATAACATTGCTAATAAACTCTGTGGTTTGTTGCACGGCATATCGTCTTGACAAATTATTCTTCGCATGCTGCAATCAGCGAAGGCAACAGACACTTAAGCTAAGAACAGCATAGGCGACATTATTTGTTGATTTATCTGCAGTGTCATGAATATTACCTAACTTGAATGGAATCAAACTGGACGAAAAAATGCCCTTTCCGTCGGTGGCATCCGAATCTACAACCTTCGAAAAACAACAAATAATGTCCGCAATGCTTTTCTTTGCTTCAATATGGGTGGCTTTCATTCGTTATGTCGAACATTGGAAGGAGCGAGAAGAAGAATTGCCCTCCTTTCGTATCGTCGCATGTTAGTATTTCATCCGTGAAATTAGCGGATTGGTTTACTTGATCAGCCAATGCAGGGGCAAAATGCTGTTGCACACATTTATTCTTAAATCTTTATACACATTTTCGGGTCTCAAATAACAGCTTGTACTTTCTCCCTCTTACGTTTTGTAACGCCATGACCATCAGCTTAAAGTTCGATTTCTGAGTTGCCACAGAATTAACCTATATAGCCTAGTCATGTGCACCGGTTCAGTAACCAACCACCTGCGCTGCTTTTTACAGCAGAGCCGTTATGCTAGACGTTTGCCGGGTGTCTTAGAAAAGTGTCATCACCATGAACCGGCAGGCGTCAATCACCGCCCAAGCACTCGGTACAGATAACAAACAAGAAAAGCTGAAACGTACGGCCCCTAATGGACGTCTAGCGCCCGTGTGTTGCGTTTATTTTTAGTGGACCAGTGTGGTGAGAAGTGGTTTATTCCCATCCCTGTGGCACATACGTGCTGTAGCAGTCTTACAGCATGTCTGTTATGGTCAATATTCGCCGTGCATCGTAGACAGTTAATTATCATCATCATGAACTGGCACGTGCTCAATCACTGCCGAAGCACTTGGTACAGATGGTTAACAAGACAAGGTGAAACGTGCAGCCCCTAATCGGTGTTTGCCACCTGTGTGTTCCCTTAATATTTAGTGGACCAGCAGGGTGAGCCGTGGGATTCGTCCAATTTCGGTGGCACATACGAGCTGCAGGATAGAGCAAGCATAAGAACGTATAGTATAGAATAGTAAAGGGTCTGAAAAAGACAGGTGAGAGGGTAAACGTCTAGCCAAGCCAGGACCAGCTAGGTGCCTAGTAGATCTGCTGTGACCCAGTCTTGATTGACTTGGTGGAAGCTCCGCTGATTTTAGATGCGAAGTATCTTAATGCCGCAGAGGAATCTGACATCCCACCAGTATTGACAGGAGAAGTAAAGAACGCCCTAAAGGAAATGCAAAGAGGCAACGCAGCTGGTAAGGATCAGGTAACATCAGACCTGTTGAAAGACGGTGGAGAGATTATGTTAGAGAAACTGACCACCCTGTATACGAAGTGCCTCTCGACGGGGAGGATACCAGAATCTTGGAAGAATGCCAACATCACCTTGATCCATAAGAAAGGGGACGTCAAGGACCTGAAAAATTACAGGCCCATAAGCTTACTGTCCGTTGTCTACAAGCTATTTACAAAAGTAAGTGCTAACAGAATTAATACGACATTAGAGTTCAATCAACCAAGGGACCAGGCAGGATTTCGTACAGGATTCTCAACAATCGACCATATTCATACTATCAATCAGGTGATAGAGAAATGCGCGGAATACAACCAACCCATATACATAGCCTTGATAGATTACGAGAAGGCATTTGATTCGGTGGAGACATCAGCAGTCATGTAGGCACTGCGGAATGAAGGCATCGACGAAGCCTATATAAACATAATGGAAGAAATCTACAGCGGATCCACAACCACTATAGTCCTCCATAAAGAAAGCGACAGAATCCCAATAAAGAAGGGCGTACGGCAGGGAGACACGATCTCTCCAATGTTATTCACCGCGTGTTTACAGGAGGTTTTCAGAGCCCTAGATTGGGAAGAGTTAGGGATAAGAGTTAATGGAGAGTATCTCAGTAACCTACGATTCGCTGATGACATTGCATTGATGAGTAACGTGGGAGACGAATTACAGCTCATGATTACTGAACTGGATACGGAAAGTAGAAGAGTAGGTCTGAAAATTAATATGCATAAAACTAAAGTAATGTGGAACACTCTTGGCAGAGAACAGCGCTTTGCGATAGGTGGCGAGACACTGGAAGTTGTAAAGGAGTACGTCTACTTAGGACAGGTAGTAACCGCGGAGCCGAACCATGAGAGTGAAATAACTAGAAGAATAAGGATGGGTTGGGGCTCATTCGGCAAGCATTATCAAATCATGAATGGTAGTCTACCACTATCCCTAAAGAGGAAGGTTATAACAGCTGCATCTTACCAGTACTTATCTACGGAGCAGAAACCTGGAGACTTACAAAGAGGGTTCAACTTAAATTGAGGACGACGCAGCGAGCGATGCAAAGGAAAATGATAGGTGTAACCTTAAGAGACAGGAAGAGAGCAGAGTGGGTCAGGGAACAAACGGGGGTTTGGGATATCATAGTTGAAATCAAGAAGAAGAAATGGATATGGGCCGCGCACGTAGCACGTCGGCAGGATAACCGGTGGTCATTAAGGGTAACTGACCGGATTCCAAGAGATGGCAAACGCGTGAGGGGGAGAGAGAAAATTAGGTGGGTAGATGAGATTAAGAAGTTTGCAGGTATAACGTGGCAGCAGAAAGCACAGGACCGGGTTGATTTGCGGAGCATGGGAGAGGCCTTTGCCCTGCAGTGGGCGTAGACAGGCTGCTGCTGCTGCTGCTGCTGCTGATGATGATCTTAAGGCCGAACTCAATCCGGTGGTAGTGGTGTGCGGCGTGACCACCCTTACTGCGCATGCGCATACCCTCTCCACACACCTCATCTCCACTCACCCTCTTCCCTTCCCCTCTCCACTTTCCCTCCACCTTCCCTCCACTTTCACTCTCCACTTTCCCTCTCCCCTTCCCATCTCCACTTCCCCTCTCCACTTTCTCTCTTTCCACTATCCCTCTCCCCTCCCCATTTCCACTCTTCCTCTGAAACGCGGGCTAGACATGCCGAAATTCTCTCCTGCGCAACGCCGCGATGAGCTCGAGCGCATGCGCGTCCTCTCCCCTTCTCTTTCCTCTCCTACGCTGCCCCCCTCTCGCCCGCCTGTCGACCGCGTTCCCCGCTCGCCCTGTGAGAATTAACGGCCAGGCTAGATGGAAGATACGACGCGCGTAGCGCCCCTCTTCGCGTTCCACGACGCGAGGTCGGTAACATGCCCAACGAACGCCAACGGAACGCGATCGTGCAAGTGCTGCGGCTTCGCATCGCCTCATGGTCCCCTTTAGCGGGAGATGGTGTAATTTTTTCTTACTGTACTTCTAATTTCAATAAAATGTGTCACAACTATATCATAGGCACCCGTCACTGACCAGAGGGCGCGATGGAGCTCTTATCGAACGCCTGAGTGTTGAGGGCACCAGCCGCCAGGGATACCAAGAAAATGAAACGCTCGCTGGACACATCGACGCGCTCAAGTGTCTCCCTTCTGGGCGCCTCTTTCAACGAACGCTTCCTACGTGCGTTCGTAATCACCTCAGGGATGTTGCCACCGCCTTCAATGCAGCACAAACGCGTTTAGAACGCGCTCTTTTCAGGCTGTGCCAAGGCAGCAGAAACGCTACAAACGCGTTTCAAACTCACTGCATTGAGGCGATGGCAAGTCACGTTCAAGTCAAGGAGCGTTTCTGAACATAGAGGATGCGGAGGATAGACACTCGATTTTGCTGCGTCCACTCGCTAGGCTGTGTTTTTTGGCGCTATCATCGTATCTCGGAAACTGCATTGCAGGGTGCCTATAGGCACCCTGCAATGCGTTTCTGCTGCCTTGGCACAGCCTGAAAAGAGCGCGTTCTAAACGCGTTTGTGCTGCATTGAAGGCGGTGGCAACATCCCTGAGGTGATTACGAACGCACGTAGGAAGCGTTCGTTGAAAGAGGCGCCCAGAAGGGAGACACTTGAGCGCGTCGATGTGTCCAGCGAGCGTTTCATTTTCTTGGTATCCCTGGCGGCTGGTGCCCTCAACACTCAGGCGTTCGATAAGAGCTCCATCGCGCCCTCTGGTCAGTGACGGGTGCCTATATCGCTGCCTCACATACCGTACAGGCTTAATGATCTTCAGAGTACTGAAAATATCTCTACTGTTACCAATCTTGACGGCACAGAGGTTGGACGATCGGCGAAGCCTGCTAGACTTGGCACGGGCAGCGGCATTAGCCGATGGCTGTCATGATAGAGAGCCGCTGGACGCGGTTGAAGGAAAAAACTTTCTCAAGACTTCAAACAATAAACTTGTATTTCTCCTCCCCCTTAACATTTTGTAGAGTTGCCCCTCCGCATATGAGAATAAACTTGTACCTTTATCAGGATGCTTCCTAGCGTATTTTGTGCGCTCAAAAGTTTAGTCATACAAGCTAGACACGAACCTTAGGCAAGTGTCGTTTTTTATTCTTGTTTCTCTTTCTTTTGTAAGAGAGCGAAAGAAACACCAAATTACTGAACATAATGTCGTATAAGGAGATCTTGAACTGGCACAATACTTTGACATTCATCTTCTATGATACATGTATGAAGCCAGCAAAGATTTTTGACCGCAAAATAGCGCATCAATAAGGTCTGATGACGACCAATATTCAGTAGCAAACAACGAAGAGCACGATCATGGAAAGAGAAACTTCGAATTACTTGCAACAGGCCGGGCCTTATATGGCTGCTCATGTTTCTTGCTTACTTACTGAGACGAAACCCTCCAATGCAACGCTGGTTGTGATTAAGTAAAAAAGCTAACTTCAATTGTGCCGAACAATGCTTCCTCTATGACAACGTTACATACGTTGGTGCCTATGTTGATTCCGATGAGTCTGTCAATATAATTCTGTTATGGTGACATTTTCAGCTTCTATGAAACGTCATGTAGCATTTCTAGAATATAGCGCCAGAGAGTTCGAAAGACATGAATATGCATGTGAATGTGCTGTTGTGAGATGCGCAAGTATAATAATTGCGTCCAGCATTATATTGCGCAAATGGCACTACTCAGAAAGAGATAAACGTGCATTTAGGGTACGCGACCCAGTATACGTGTCAGAAGAAATAACGGCGATTTGACAACTCGTTTAGTGACCTGTGGTACTCGCTTTCTTCTTGCCATGAGCACCACGAACAGTTTACAAAGTACTTACTGTAAGGTGTACCTGTACATTCGATGAAGAGTAGCTGAGCTCCACACATGCCGCTTTATCTGTGCCTATAATTATATAACTGAGTTATCTGCCGATCATACGCGCAACATCCAAATGGCTTTTTATATCCAAGCAAAAGGATGTGTGCGGACCCATTCATTCCGTAAAACGGGTAATAACCATACTGACGTACAAAAGAAATTTCTTTGCAGTCCCATAGACCACATTTCGTAGGCACCATCTTTATTTAATTACAGCAACATTTGATGTGCGTTAACCAACAATGGTCTGGGAGTTGAAGTCCCCTTATTCTGCGCATTACAAACACAGCGGACCACATTGGCTCACTAAAATGCTTCAAAATTTTCTACGCTACTAATTTCACTAGATGTGCCTGAGGCACTCCATGATGTGAGACATGAAGCTGTTCTTTATTTTTTTACAAATATTGTCAGCCTACGCGTTTTCAATGTCTGACTGACTCCATGTCTAAGGTACAGGACTGTAACCTTTTCTTCAGATGGAGTAGAATGAGCTCATCTGAACGCCTGTAGCCCTCAAGGATCGTCGATGCTTCCATGAGAGTAGAATGATGTAATGAAAAGGCTATTTCATTTTGGCTATAGCAATGAGCGCTTAGAACGCTGTGTTTTGCTGGGTCAGTTCATTGTAGAGACAATCTATGCGGTTGCCTTTTTCTTCGCTCCTGTCACAGGGATTACACATTTAGAATAAGTAGAATTTTGTGTTAGCTAATGTAATTATTTCCGAAAAAGATGAAACAGCATGTGACTGACTTGCAGTCCAACTTACTGTAAGCATTTCAAGGTTGATTGAGGTATTCTAGTGTTATATGTAATGATAGTATGCGTTTAATAGTTTAGGTACAGTGAGCGTCTTAGAGGCGAGACAGCGACGGGACAGCAGTCAGTTCCCCGAAACGGAGCCAGCACGAGCACCAACCCCAACAACCGTCTTCTTCATCGTTCTCTACGGTAACCGTATTTAACACTACAATCAAAGTTTTTTTTTATTTAATTGCAATACTGCAATATGTGTAGTGTTATTCCTCAATCCAGTACGGCTATAGCGCATTGGAACAGTGCTTTACTAAGGTAATAAATTGAGTAATTAAGGGTATCGTTCAAAAGTAGAATTTTATATTTTTGCCACATAACTCCCATGTCTTCAATTTGAAGTTCGCTGACGCTTGTAGTATTTTATTTCTTTACCAGTACCGTACGTTGCGTTTCGCCTTCGCCAAAACACGCAAAACGGTATTTCCCCCGAGAGGTTCAGCTTTGTATGTTCATACTGCTAAAATGACTCCATTTTCCAAATTGTGCTGCCTACAATTTGCTATACGAGGTAGTGAAATCATTATCATACACGAATTTGTAGCAATGGCTGGCGGATTCATGACTAAAGACGTGTTTGTTTTGAAATGCACGTTGCTACGCAACCAACAAGTTGTATATTGCAACAATGCTGGTGTTAGGTTCCGTATCCCCTTTTTTATGATTGCCTGTACGGCATGAGCATTTTCCTGAAAACAACTAGATTACTTTTCCGACGTCAGGGGGCTCACATAAAAAGCGTCCGCTAGGCAAGCATCCCATGTCATAGTTTTTCGTATCGACATGTCAATTTTCTCTTTTCGGTTCACTGTAGACGTGCCAGACTCACACATAATTTGCATTCCAATAGCGAATCGAACGGCGCCATCTGTTTTCCAAGCTTTGTTTTCTCACTATGTTGCTACGCGACCACTCAATGCTAGTCTATTCCAAGTTGGTTCCTGGAAGGCCAAACGGATATTGATTTCTGCAGGACTACAAAAACCCATTTTACGCGATGCGTAAATCACTTGCGTTTAATCAGTGATCGGAAGAGTTTTCGTTTGAAGCGCGAGAAATGTCTGTAATTCATATAGATTTTGCACAACGAAGGCGTACTCAAGGCAATTCCTCTGCCTAAAACTATGCAAGCAGGGGTGGATGCTCGAGCCTACGTTTCGACAAGTGGACTTCTCTTCTTCAAGGCTGGGACTGATTTCCTTAGCGGCTGTGTGTATATGTTTCGTTCCCTCTCCTCCAATCCAAACAAATGATCAGGAGAGAGCAGCTCCGAAAGCAGAGGTGGGGGAGAGGACGCCGTGACGATTTGGGTGAATCACAAGGAAAGGGGGGTGTATTCACTGAAACAAATACGGGGGGTGTAGCCGTTTAGTAGATTAAAGGGGTCGTGAAGCAACCCTTCGGCTTGTTGAACAAACACGTCCTACGGAAAGATCACACGGCTATGAAATGCTCAGCCAAATATTGCAGTCGTGCGCGTCACGTAGAGGCTACTAGAGGAGCGCGAAGTTGCTGTTTTCTGAGCCGCCCTCGTTTCGAACAGAGGCCGGTTCTCATTCTCGTCGGTGGGCGGGGCATCTGCCGGTTGACGTCACGGATCTGTTTTTCCGCGTCGAAAAAGACATAGCATCCTTATTGGCCAAAAACCCACATATATCAAGAGCGGTGTTTGGATCAGATACGCTTGTCCCCGTTAGCACTGTGTATAATAGTTGTTGTAGTTAAATAAACAGGCTCAAATATGGAAAAAACTTTGTTGCCAGTTTTCAAAAAGGTGACTTACTTCCGGTAGAGGCCAACTATCGTCTGCTGAACTCAACGGGACCACGCACGTTCGAGCCTAACCTAAATTTGGCGACACTGCCTTTTCGGTATCGCAGCCTGTTGTGCCTCGCTTGTTTCAATTAGTTTTGAATGTCATAACTGGCCTAAAACCTTACAAAACTTGTATGTGGCGCTGAGTTCTAACGCCGCGGATCTCGTGCTGACTTGATCAGTGCGTCCACAGATCGAGTTGCAAGCAGGTTCTGAATTAACAGGCCGGAGAGCGGCTCCTCGTAAACCATGAGAGTTGGAATATAGCTGAGGGTTTTAACACTATTATTTTTTTGACAGAGAATGCGCGCGATCATTTAACTTTTGGATAATACATTCACGTCAAACATATCCCGAAGAAGGATTCAGCGGTAAGGTCGAAATAATACAATCTCAATTCCACTGCCAACTAGCTAGAGTACTTCTGCTTCTAGTCGTCTTCAAAGAACCATCGTCCTGTGTTTACGCTTACGCAAGGCCACTACATAATTTGTGTAATTTGTGGGGCGTTACGCAGGCCGAAGTGAACGAATTCTTCGGTTCGTTGGCTTCGAATTCTTCGGTTCGTTGTGTCGTGCTGTTAAAAAAATGATAAACGTGTGCCCTTTGAGTGCGTGTCCCTATACCGGCAATGTTTCGCTCGGCCAAAATTCGTGGATACCAGCGTGACAAAGGGATGTTCACTTGGCCGAACGTATGTACATTCCATGGGCGTATGCAGCGGGGTAATTTTGGTAATGTCTGCTGCGAGCTGCACGGATCCAGTGGCAGCACCATGTCCTGAGCTGTTCTACGACCAACTCTGCTTGCATTGTAAGTGTCTGGGCCAGCAGCCGCGCAGAACCTCTCAGACACGAGGACGTGACACTGAGCAACACATCTTTATCAATCCAAGACTCGGCCACGACTCACTATCAACGGCCCCTGAGCGCGATCCGCGAGCGTGCGCGTGTCCATCGTTCTATTCTATCGTCGATGCGCTCGCGGCTGCCTCTCCCATAGCATATAAAAGATACACATGCAGACGCCACATTTACAAGAAAATTGTAACGCGCCTACAATAAGTGCATTTAAAGCGCGCCTACTGTCGCGAGCTGCACGCAGGGCAGCAGCGCCTTTTGAGCAGCTGAACGATAATGTATTTTCGCAATTAGCACTTATTTGTAATTCGCGCTTAGCGTGGCATACAATTCTTCTCTATAACTGATAGTTTATATTTAGTTGCTATTATACTCGGAGACTACCTCCTATCATACTATTTAACCGTTAATGTTAAGCATCACGCGACCGCGGTAATGCGAATGCCAAAAGCGTGCCCCGATGTGAAGCTCATCTAGTAACGTTGGTCATGGACAACATCCACAAATTTACCAATGACATGTCTCCCCCAAAATAAAAAAAAGTTATTGCCCTTGTACTTCTCCATTGTGGACGTCCATGTGTAACTGGCATTCCTCTTGCACAGTTGATACAGTACGAATTGAACAAAAAAACATGTATTACAGTCCCTATCAATGAAACAGCTGTTATTCAGAAAATATTGGTTCGTTTGAATTACTAGAAAACAATATTCACAGCAGTACACAGGTTGGCTTGTTGCAACCTCAGCATTTTACATACATATTACAGAAACAGGAGGACTATAGGAAATAGGCTCAAAACTGGAAAAAACTCTGTCGTATGTGCACTCCCTCATCCAACTGCACATTATGTTGAAGTTCACTTATACAACAGGTACCTTCAAGTATGCTACGATTGACGAAATATCAACTAATCGACGTTAAAACACAGTGATGGCTTGTTGCGTAATGTGTCCTAATGTGCAAATAATCTGTTCTATTTGTTTGTCAATAAAAGACAAGCCGTTACATTGAGCGAGCAGTGTATCACCAATTTGTATTGCATGCAGAAGTTCATTTCTTCGATATGCATGCACGACAAAAAGTCATACCTCAACTGATACAAGAAAGAGTGTTTGCGCTGTTTTATAGGAATCAAAACAGTAGCGGTTCTCATGTCAGAGTAAGCATATGTATATTTCCATCTTTGTGCAGAGAACCTGACCCAATACTGAACACGTGGTATAACATATACAGTACAGCCCAATCACTATATATAATGCACAGCAGTAAAGCATCATGAAAGCAGTGTGCAAAACCTCCCCGTAATGCCTACAGACATCGGGGCAGCAGAATTAAAAGTCCTGGACGAAAGAGTGGCATAAAAGGCGAACGCCCTAGACGAAGTTCGTCACAAAGCCGCGACCTCGACAACAAATCCGGAAAGTTGAGCTGGGTACAGCAAAACCTTCTCCTCCTGTGGCACGAGCTTCGATTCTAAAGAAAGGTCTAAAACTTTGGATACTATAGAACGCCTAATTCGAGAAAATCAAGCGTTAAAGCAACAGTTGGCTCTGGTGCTGGAACGTTTAAGTACACTTGCAGCCGTCCCGCCTGCGTCCTTTCCGCCCCTATGCATCTCCCCCTCTAACACGGAGCCTGATATGGCAGCCCAATCAATCGATTTTTCAGATTCCTCCCCAACCACGCAAAAAGGAAAAGGATGGAACAGCACGAATCATGGGAAGATGATCTTAAGTGCACGAGTAAAAAAATTCGGAAAGAACACCGAGAGCTAAGACAAAAGGTTGATTTAGGCTTTACCCAAATCGCAGAACGCTTCACTAAGATAGAGAATATTCTAGACATGTCAGTTGATCGGCTCCCCTCTTTAGAAGCTCTATCACAATCCATCCCTTCTCAAGCACCTTCGCAGCCATAACCCCCTCCTGCACGCTTGCTTCATCCCCACTCTCTTCACTCTCCGTGTGGCAATGTAACTGCCGTGGATGAAAAAATAAGAGAGACAACCTCTCACTTTACATAAAACAGTCTCTACCCAACCCTGATGTCATCTCCGTACAGGAGCCTTTAAACGCTTGCAAACTTCTAGGCTATCAGGCTGTACATTCACATCGTATTTCCCCGTGGGCCACTACATATATACACAGGAATATCTTGTTTATAGCACGCGATCTCTCCGATCTTTTCTCTGACTGCGTTGTTCTTGAACTTCTCCCGTGTCGTACAGGACAAGGTACATATTTTATCTTAAATATTTATTCTCATCCTTCTGATGGCGTCACTGCGGTATTCGAAGCAATCGACAGGGCCATCGAAATAGCAAGCTCCCCTCCCATCGTTGTAACCGGTGATTTTAATGCCCCGCACGTAGATTGGGGTTACAGGAGAAACACTGGCAAAGGCACCAGCCTATTTCAATACATTCAAGGAAACAGGTGCACCCTAGTCGCTGATTGCGTGCTCGCCACACGCTTTGGCAACAGTGGGAACAGAAATACAACCCCGGACATTACATTCACTAAAAAGTGCGACAAGCTAACTAGGCACACGCTGGAGTCAGCCTCGGCAGTGATCATTACATCTTAAAAATTACACTGCCCAGCGCCAGTTTCCGTCCGCAGTTTCATTTCAAACCTATTGTCGAGTGGGAATCCGAAACCGAAACCCGACAAAAGAAATTCAGGAGGACAAGGCTGCACGTCTAAGCTCAAGTGGAACGTAGCTTTTAGCGAAAAAGTAGCCCCGGCAGAACATATCCGCAATCCAGTACACAGCAACCACCTCCACCTATGGGAGGCCTCTCAGAATTTGGAGAAGCAATAGCTCAGGTCAAAATATAATAGGAAATTAACACATAAAATGGCACAAACGATCCAGCTCGTAACTGAACGCGTGGCAGAGCTTTCATCACAGCAGTGGAACCAGATATGCAACCGACTTGACGGCAATCTACATACGAAGAACTCGTGGTCCCTGCTTTGTCATATGTTAGATCCATGCTCCTCGCGCTCTGAAAGTACTAAGCAAATTACGAAACCCTTGTCTGACGCAGAGAAACAAGGTCAGGACCTTGAAGCTGCTCTTAAAACCGCGTATTTCCCTGATCGAAAGCGACAATCGTTACCTATTCATACAGGCGCTGTTAGTCCAGATTTGGATGTACCGATTGCTGAGACGGAAGCGTGGGCTGCACCAAGCAAACTTCGCACCACATCCGCTCCAGGGCTAGATGGAGTGACAAACAAAACACTCCGAAATTTAGACTTCCAAACATTGACAGCTCTTACCAATTACATGACACAGGTATGTCACTGCCTTTCTCAGCAGCAGGTTCCTCCGCCTACAATTAGGCACATTAAAAACCGTTCTCTTCACGATAGGAAGCAAGCAAACGCCCCAGGGAGCGGTTTTGTGCCCGTTTCTTCTTAACGTTACTCTCATCCCGTCAGCACGGAAACTTGCCCAAATTCCTTCCATCACTTAGTATCGAAGCTTGGGCGTGTTGGTTAGACATCGGAGGGGAAACAGCGCAAGAGAAGACGAGGACAAGAAAGGCGACGCACACAGAGCGCTGACTTACAACACTTTATTGGTACCTTTCTACCAATAAAGTGTTGTGAGTCAGCGCTCTGTGTGCGTCGCCTTCTCTTGCGCTGTTTCCCCTCCGATGTCCTTCCATCAATCACTCCTTGTACGCGGATGACATTACCATCTGGGACAATGCCGGTAACGATGGCGAAATTTAATCGAAACTACAGATGGCCGCTGACTCTTGTCAAAAGCACGCCAATAGTATTGGGCTCACCTATTGGGCGGCTAAATCGGAACTCGTAGCTATTGATCTTAAAAAGTGGGATACCTGTTACATTGAAGTCATACTAGATGGCAACCCCATTCGAAGGGTTAATAAAATGAAAATTTTAGGCCTTAATATTTCCGATAATGGCTCCAGCACTAAGACCATAAAATTATTCCGCACTTCTTTTCATAATGCAGCTTCCCTAATTATGCGCATTTCCAATCGTCATCGCGGCATGAGGGAAGCAGACACACGCCGCCTCATGCAGGCCTTTTGCCTATGCAGAATCGCCTATTCCATCCCCTACCTTTATCTCACAGCCACAGAGACCGAGTAACTCAACAGACTCCTCCGCACTGCCTAAAAAACAGCTCTCCATCTCCTTAAATCAACAGCCACGGATAAATTACTTCAAATAGGGGTGCACGACACTCTGAGTGAGCTCGTAGAAGCGCATCTATTCAGTCAGTATCAAAGGCTATGGCTTACAGAAACTGGTCAAGTACTGCGGCGCTGACTTGGAATCAATGTTCCTGGTCATACCACGGCCACGCACACACTTCCAATCGCTGTTACCAGCAACCTATGCAATCCGCCAATCCCCAAAAACATTCACCCAGAACATAATCGAGCGAGACGGGAAGCTAGAGCCAAGGCTGCTCACAAACGCTTCCCTCCTAATTCTCCAGCAGTATACGGAGACGCGGCCAAATATGCAGTTCACCCAGTATTCGCAATAGCCGTTGTAGACGAATATCAAAACCTGGTCGCTTGTGCGTCCATTCCAAATTCGACAGAACCCCTGCAAGCAGAGGAGGCGGCAATTGCCTTAGCAACTGTTCACTCCTCCGCTGAGTATATTTTCTCTGATTCTAAAACTGCAATACGTAATTTCGCCACTCTCAAAATCCACTCCCCGGCAGCTAAAATCCTTGAGCTACCTCCTCCGCCTGATCACCTCATCACCCTCTTCTGGGTACCTGCACACAGTGGACACCCAGGCAACACGGCCGCTCACACCCAAGTCCGAGCACTCGTCAGCCGGGCTCCAAGCGACCTGCTTTCGCTTCGCATTGCCAGGGATCGACTCCGCAGCTGCCACGACATAACACTCTTTTACCGAAATTCCCGCCTAACGTGTCCCCCACCACACAAATCTCTCTCCAGAAATGACCACGTTCTATGGCGCAGACTTCAAACGGCCACAGTCACAAGTTTTCTCCTTCTCTCGCTTATTACGCATGGCGAAACTTCTTATTGCAACTTGTGTCCTAGCACCAGAGCTGATCACGTCTTTGTGAATTAGGCAAACAAACCCAAGCACCCGTGGCAAGGGTCAGAACACCAGGAGCGAAGGGAGGCTGCTCTGCGTAGCTAGAAACCGGAGTTACAGCTCCGGACAGTGGGTTGGGCCAGAGGGGCCGCCGAAGCACGGAAGTGTCCGACCACATAGAGTGGCCCGAGCGCCCATCGTCGTCCTGTTTCCACGTCCCCCCACCGCCCCCTCACATAATTCTTTCATGAATCAATAAAGTTGTTTACCTGCCTAGTAGCCCCTTGTGAACTTTTGACTTAAAGTACACAGGGCGAAAAATACAGGAAGGTAACGAAATGCGAAACAACACCAGAAGTGTTACTCTTGTCCTGTATACCACCATTCGGGTACTTTTCAATATCAGTCAAGTTAGCATTATAGTATAAAGGGTGTGAATGTTAGTGAGGTTCACTTTTTAATTAAACACGTTGGACACTAGATTCTGGATCAACCGCAGCTGGTCTGTTTATGAGGGAATATTGGGCGACTTGGTATTGATTCATGGCAAAAATTAACAGCGTACTTGTAATGAGGACAAAAGAAGACCTGGACACAATAACAGCATTCTTAGCTTGTCAGAAATTGCGTCAACAGTGAGAATACTGTCTACCGATCATAAACACTATGGCCACATAATGCAAAACAAAATAACGAGGGGGAACAAGGTGCTTCAACAAGGTGGTTAAACAGGTTCAACTGACTTATATTATTGTGATTAAAATAGCCTTGCACAACTAACACATTTCCTAAAGCCTGTAAATATGCATATGTAACCCAGACAACCTCCAGTGCTGATAGCTAGGTGACTAATGGAGTGACAATAGCGTAAAATTCATGCTCTTCGCAACACATACTGTCACTTAGCGGATGTAGATCACATTATATGGCCATAATGATGTTTCATCATAAGGTCATAACAATGTGACGATTATGACGCATGTCAACGCGCAAAAATTGCGACGGAGGGTAAAAACAAGCAAATCAAGCATGCTCAGTGCACATTTCATTACATGACAGCGTGATAATAGCGTTTTTTTTTTGCTTTAGTGTATAGACAAATGTACGGACGGGTTTCGGTGCCGCCATGCTGGGCTGTTAACCTTGCCGCGTTTTATTTTGAACTAAGCGAATAGTGTTACGGTGGGCGTATACACATAAAAAATGTTGGTTTGGTGCATTCCGCGTTTCCTGACTTGATCAGTTCGCGTCAGGGGATACGAAAATAAGAAAACATTCGTTTAACAGCCCCTGATGGCGGCGTCCATATGCCTTACATAACATAGTCTACACTCCTTGAAAGCACTCTGCTTCATTTATGCTTTATCGCAAGGAAGAAAATTATGTTGTACAAACCTCTTTTTTCAAGGCGCACTCAATGCTGGCCGTGCGGAGCATGTGCTATATTCACAGGAGTTTCTAAACTCGCATTACACATCGTCGGTGTGTGAACTCAGTGGTATTTGTTTATTTTTTTTTAGATTTTTCATTGAACTTTTCACGAGATGCAATGTGCAGAACGACACCTACAGCTTCCCGAGAGACGATAAGGAGGAACGAACAGAGGAAACATCAGTATTATTACGATTGTGTTCCCGATGGTACCGCAAAGCAGCGTGCCCATCGTCTGCTTGGTAATATACACAGCGGCAGGCTCACTTGAGTCGCCGGGACAATAACGCACCATATCCCGCCCGCAGTAAGACCCGCAGCAAGGCATATTGCACTGTCATCAAACCACGCATTTCACGTCCAGCGCCGAGAGGAGGCACAAAACGAGCACACGCGGCCGACACAACTGGGCAGTTCAGAAGGGGCGTTCACAAGGCCAAGGTAATCCCATGACGGCTATGCTTGGACATCCCGCACGCTGCTGGGGCCAGCCTAAAACGGCTATCTTCACGCGTTTATTTCTTTTTGCTTGTTTTTTTTCCTTCGCGGCCGCGTACGTCGCAACGCCTTCTCCCATCTCGCTTGTATTCCGACTTGTCTGATTGTCTGATTTCCTCGCTCTTGCCGTCGAGCAGGTGGGCTGCAGCCGTCCGATGGTCGAAGGGCATTTTAACACGATGGCGTCAGAGAGCTCGTTTCGCAGAAATTCCGCCGTCGGTGTCGGTGACGGCGTCGCGTGTGAGCGAAAAATCGTCCTGCCGAAAAATAGAAAAAGATGCAAATAATAAACATCTTCGGTACTTTTGAGGATAGAACCCGGGCCGTTAGCGTAGCACGCAGGTGTCCTACCACAAAGCCACGATGTTACTAGCAACTGCTTCGGATAAAAAAACATGGTTGATCCCTCTGTCATAGGAATCGGAATAACACGAAAGTAAAACGTGCCCTTATAGAAGTAACTGAATGTTTACTGTACATTGAATAAAGAGTTTGCACAATGTATATTGATGTCTGGCAGCTATAGCACCGTTTAACGTGGATCCACCCACTTTGATGCTAGGTGGTACATCTCCATGCCGAGGAATAACATCCATGTTCAATGATTAAACAAACCCCTGTGGCAGCTGTAGTAGTTAACGGCGAAATCGTAATCAGAGAACGAGTTGTGATAGCCAGAAGAGCGTCGCATATTGGACGCAGAACTTGGTCGCCATCCTGCGGTATGCGAAAATGTGATTGAACGCCACGGCCGCACTAGAGGGAAACGCAAGGCGCGTCGTGCCGCTCCGTTAGCCCGGCCGCAATTTTTCTCGGGGCGAGCGCGTAGGCGGGGAACGCGGTGTTACAGCCAGGTGAGGCAGGCGCGCGTCGCAGAGCTATTTGTGGTTTGATTAGGGTGATGGTTTGAGCGACGCCGACTCTTTTACGACGCTTGCGTTAAGGTTGCCACCTCGCGGTATGTTAAGGCATTGACAAAATTGCACTTCCATTGAAAACGCGCCGAATGCGACGAACGTGTAAAGCGTTGCAGGTACTAATCGCGGAAGCTACAGTGTTGATGAATTACTTCACTTTGCCGTTCCCACACGGCAACACCACCCCGCCGACCAGGAGAGTGGTAGATATAAAAGGCGCGTTTGTAATGCCTCCAGGGTCTGTGAATGTGGCGCAGATCAATAAAGAAAAAAAAAGTGAATGTGGCGCAGTGGATAGCGCGCCCGGCATCTGTTGTTGCGGACCGAGCGGTGGTGCGTTCGGTGCCCGTTGACGGAACTTTTTAGGGGCGAAGCTCCTTAAGGCGGCACCCGTTCGTCCCTCGTAGTCGTCGTGGTCGTAGTAGTGAGTAACAAGTCTTACGCTTTGACCTCCAAGGTGGTGCCGGTGGGAGATTTCTCCTGTGCGTTGTTGAACAATAAAAAATTCGCAGCGTGCGCGTTAACTAAAAGCCGAATTCTTCTGTCTCTCATTCCCCATTAGCAGCCATTGGCATGTTCCAGTAGGAAACGTTAGTAGAAGTAGAAGTGTAAGTGTTAGCTAAAAGCCGACTTCTTCTGTCTCTCATTGCTATTAGCAGCCATTGTTTACCTCCAAGGTAGTGCCTGGTGAGATTTCTCCTGTGCGTGATTAAACAATAAAAATTTTGTTCAAAACGCCGTTGATTGATGAAATAAACCAACGAAAGACGCCAGATGTTTTGTAAAAGCAGAACGAAAGAACGCCAGATGTTTTTCTTAAAGTGTAGTAGTAGTAGTTGTATTTAGCCACCTCGCCCGATCGTCAACGGGCGAGGTGGACCGGCAACGGCGCGAGGACCCTGCCGTACGAGAGTTAAATCACACTAAAAGACATACTTTGCGGGCGATACACTCTAGTGAGCTTTCAACTTTTCGTCTTAATGTACATGATAAAGAAATTATTTCTACGAAAAACGCAAGGCACACCTTGAACAATATGTTTGGTTTTGGGACGCTAAATGGAACCATGAGGCGATGCGAAGCCGGAGCACTTGCACGATCGCGTTCCGTTGGCTGTCGTTGGGCATGCTACCGACCTCGCGTCGAGGAACGCGCGTCCTGTCTTCCCTCTAGCCTTGCCTTTAATTCGCACAGGGCGAGCGGGGAATGCGGTCGCTCTTGGCGCTCTTTCGCTCGGGAGCGGACTTCTTCCTTGCATTTCACCGATCACAAGTGATAATGAAGGGACCACGTAAACCAACAGTACAATAAAAGTTTGATGTTTAATATATACACGATGTTTCACACTCTTTATATTATGTACTGGGCGCATTTCACGGAAGAGTTTCACGGTTTACAGATGATTCCCTCCGTAGCTTCGCCCCACTCATCATCATTCACCCCGTGGATATGCTGTGATTTTTTTTTCTGTGCCATCTGATGGTGTCCCTTTTTTCGACGCCATTTCCGTGACGGAAATACGTCACTGAAGTCTTGGTGGATCCCGGCATAAAACACTTTCGTGTTACAAAACACTACATAAATGCCACGTAGTGCAAGGAGTCTCCTTAACGCATTTTGTTCCGCAGGTGTCCCGACGAAAATGAGCCCATTCGGCTATTTGTGGGCGCATTGGCGGGGCCATCAAACTACGTTTTTTGCGCGGCGGCATGCTTCGAAAAAAGCCTGGATATTGCAACCATAGCCGCTAAAAACACACACAATCTTGCAAACAGCTCCAAAACAGGTTAATTATGTCCGTCTAACGGAAAATATATCAAGCCAACGCCTTCTTTCTAGAGGAGGCGTTGATCAAGCAAACAGCAAACATTAGATAATGTGCTGCCGCCTGTGAGGCAATGTGAGAAATATGTCTCGACTCTAGCACAGGGAAGGGCTTTAGATCGAAAACCTGTCCCATTACTCTAGATACATCGCGCGCGCGCGCGTGTGTGTGTGTGTCTGTGTGCGTGTGCGTGCAACAATACACATTAAGTATGCACTTAGTGGTTGAAGTGCGCACAAGGGGCCGGATTTCGCTATCGCGTTCAACTCTTAAAGGCGAACCTTAAGGGTCCCTAAATTTTTATCTCGTTTCCTCCCGTTCACAGCGGCCGCTTAAAAAGAATCGCGTTTTTTTTTTCTTTTGCGTCGCGTTTTCTTCGCACGGGATTTTATTCCGTGCGTTGAGACAGGCTGCCTTGGCGAGTTCGTTATCTAAAGCGTGTACTGAGTGTACACACATGCCGTGCCAATCGGCCACATCAAGGGCTTGCCGCCTTCTCCTTTTAGTTTAATATTGATTCGATTAAAAAACGACATAAGCGATGTCAGGAGCGAAGTAACGACAGTACCAATGGGAAGTATCGGTATGAATGCGACATAAGCGAAGTAACGAGGTATCATTGCAAATAAATCGCGTCAGCGCTTACACCCAGACGCGATAGACCGCGGCAGACCACGCCGCGCAGCGAGAAGCAGCCGACCGGAACTATTAGTTGCCAGCAGCAGCCGTCAACACCGCCAAGTTACGCGGAAAGGAAACGACACAACATTGAAGCGAGGTGACGTAATGCACTGGATGAGGCACCTCGAACGGCGCTGCCCTCTCCTCCGAAATGAAGCTAGTTGAGAGGGAGTTGAGAGGGTAAATATAGCGATCGCTGTATCTCCGCAGCTACTTTAGCTTTTTTAAAAAATATTTCGGTTATGTATTCCTGGGATGGGTCCGTCTCATTCTAGGGTGTTTTTCACGCTAGGCGCGAGGGGTGGTTCATGACCCTTTAATGGCTTTCAGAGGAAGCACCACTTAACCATGGTATGTTAGAAATTTCTAGAACAAGGGCTTAACTCTCATTGGTTTTCATTGTGTATGTACCATATTGGAAGGATTAAAGAGCCCTCTAAGAAATGTTAATACCGCTGGCTGGAGTCTATTGAACGTGCGAATAAGCTATGAGCGTGCAACTCCGCCACTGTGAAAGATGGAGGACGACCGGACCGGAGAATGCCAGCAGAACCGTTTGTTCCGCAGAGTCTGCCTCGGCACAAAACACGAAGAAAAATAGGGATCATGATGGCTATGTACAAGTGAGAACGATGAAGTACGTTACGTGTGCTTACACTATGTATATTTTTTGATCTCTTGGGGACCGGAAGTTTCACTAGAGCATGTAGAGTTTGAGATCGCCGAAGTTGTGACCTGCTACGGTAAAATGCTGCGCCACTCCTTTCGGTAACTCCTTCGCCGTGTCCATGCGATGCCCGTTTAATATAACATAGCGCAAAACGTGAACCGCAGTCGATATTATCCAGGAAAGACAATAGAAATTGGAAATATTATATGACACTTGGTGTTAAAGAGACAAAAGGCTTACCGTTTGTTACAGCTGCTGATTTTATAGTTGCGCACCAATGGCGACAAAGGTGCTGCAAGAACCCTAAGCGAGCAGCGACATGGTACCGTTTTAAATAAGTGTAAAACATGAATGATTAACTAACATCAGTTGTCTTGGTGGTACTTGTCTAACGCCAACTGTGGTTGCATTGTTGGCCTACTACTCTTTTAATGATGGAATAAAGATTATATATATACACTCCTATGACCCAACAATCACTAGTCTAGTGATCGTCTCCGCAGGACAATGCCGACCAGCGCTGGTTACCATTCGTTTCAATAGAAGTGGCGCCGTTTCTGTAACTTGAGTGACCACGTTATGTCGTCTATAAGCTACCATTAGCACACCAGCGTAGCGGACATGCTTGGTAAGCCCGGGATATGTACACAACTACTCAATTTAGGCATTGTCGATCCACAACGTAAGACTTGGCTCTCAATCGGGCAACGGGGCATACGCGGCTGCTTGCCCACTTGTTCACCCGAAATCGATTCCTACAGTGCGTGTGTCTGCGCGAGTATTTTACACCAGGGCAGTTGTGCTCGCTTTTTGTCCGGCTCGCGATGTAGACAAGAAATTTTGATCATCATTTTGATCAACCAAGCTAAGCATAGCTGTGCCTAGCAAAGCCGTGTTAGTCATAGCCAAGTCTAATCAATCCTAATTGAGCGTGCCAATACCTAAATAGCTAAATATTAAGCAAATAAGGGTAAAGTCTAATAGGCCTAACTTAGCCTATTAGAGTTTATGGTGGGCTTCACATGCCGAGCTCGGCAAGATGAGCTGAGCTAAGTTAAGTATAATTAGGGTGGAGTCTACTCAGTGTTATTTAGGCTAATTAGCAAATTCAGCCGATGATGACTAGAGATGCAAGCTAATCAAGACTAAGCCTCGAATGTGCAAATTAGGACAAGTAAGGTAATGAATATATTGGGGCTAATTAGGTCATAAATACGACTCGTTGACTTGGCATGCAATCTAATAGAGACCAAATCTCGCATATGCGATTAGGTCTATTAAGCTAAAACGAATAGTTAGGCTAATTAAGGCGATTAGGTTTAGTAAGTTACTTGCAGTGGGGATTGCCAAAAAATTTCCAATTGAACCCGATCGATACCTACAATATATGATATACACAATGTGATCACGTGAACAATTCGTGCATGGGCGTTGTAATGCAGACGGACGTGTCTAGTCAAGTAAGGACCAGCTGAGTGCCGACCAGCTCTGCTCCGCCCCAGCCTTGCGCTACTCATTGCAAACTGCGGGATTTTTTCAATGAATATTGTGGTGTGGCTGTGACGGTGAAGAAAGGAATTCATCGTCAATAAAGGTGGAAAGTTTTATTGGGCGGACTTGCATTCCTACTGAACTACCACTCAAATTGCAGCGAAAGCGGCCAGCAGCGGCGTCGGTCGTCGGTAATCTGATATGCGGTAGGGCACGTCGGTATTTATACATGTAGCGTCGAAGATTCGAGCCTAACCGTTGGTGGTCGAGTTGGTTCCACAATAAATTCTACTGTTCGCTTGCACGCTCAAGGTAAAAAAAGCTTAAAATAATCACGAATGTTCGACGTTCCGTCGCGGTATGCTACACGCGTAATGGTTCTGTTGCATGACAATAAAAAAAAGAAGCGTGTGTGACACTGCCCCAATCCCCCCTCCCCCCGGCCTGAAAAAGAATCCTCCCGATGCTGCGAGACAACATGACTTCGAAAAAGAAACGTGTACAGCTGCCCACAATTCGGAGTGCCGTACCGGTGGCCGCTCGTCGGCGGAGCACACCCGCGGAAATATACAGCCATGATCTGCGCGTACGCGACATCCCTAGCAAGCACGCCTCGCTCCCAAGTGTATCTAGATCGGCGTAGCATTGGGTTAAAAACCATGCTGTTTCTCCCGGTTAGCGCTGCGACAACACATCGAGATGGCCGGGCCCTGTCCACTAAACAACAATTTACCCAGCTGGGAGGTCCTGGGGGATGACGCTCCCGCTTAAGTCTGGTGACCTCTTCCCAACTCGAACACATCGAAATTTACCGGAGTATACACGTTCATTCACTGCCCTTCTCCTCCCGCGGGCGATGGACGGTGGAAAAGAGCCTTGCTTAACACTTTTGTAATTAATAGGTGCCGCTTCTCTGCTTGCCGACCAGCTAGCGTCTGGCCATCTGAATACAAAAACGTCGATAAGAAGCCTCCGCACGATCGCGCAAATACCGCTGGGCTGTTCTACCTTCTCCGTAAGCGTATTACCGTTTTCGCAATGCCGGATCACCCGAAATGCACCAACAACGCTGGTAGCGACATTTTTTGGTGACTCATCATGTTTAAATTGAGGGCTTAAAACTGCAAAATTTTTTTTTTATTCTGCTTATGTGTTGGCGTAAAGCGTTCGTTAGTAACATATAAACTAACGTGCAATCTTTTGAAATTTGTTCTCCGAGAGAACTAGTGCCGTCGAGAATTGTCTTAGGCGTATTCTAGTGGAACAAGTCGTTGCAGGTTACCACTGCTATTCACACTATTGCCACATATAGCTCCGACCATATCGTGATTTGCAACAGCGAAAAACTTTACGGTGACATAAAAAAATGTCACAGTTTCACCGCAAGGGCGAAGCAATGAATGCGGTAGCAACAAATTGTAGTGTTACATGAAGTGAGTCTGGCAGCTTGTATCCGATCTCGTGTAACTGCAAAGCGCTGGTGTAAGAGAATACGGCCGCTCCAGGGAGAGATTCTCTCCGCATAGTCACTTCGAGTTGAGAGCGCAGCACGTAGAAGGGTACACGAGCAGCCCGCTGTGATGGCTTTCCAGATAGCGCGCGCGCCAGCGATCGCGACCGTGCCCTTCCATTCAAAGTTCAAAGTGGCTCCTCGCGCGACACTCCCCCTCCCTCGCGTCTTTTAAGGCTCGTTAAAGCCGGGCGGGACGTTTCCTGTCTGCTACGATGGCAGGCCTCCCGAGCGGGGTGATGTTATGGCATGCACCCTCCGAGCGAAGGAAATGGGCCGGCTCGTTTGAACTCTGCTTCGGCCGCGTTCATCGCCCCCGCTCGCGTGCTTTTACCAGTGGTAGAACGTACAATGCGTGGCGGAATCTTATCAATTTGGACTTAATACCGGAAGGACATGACGGTGACGGCGACGGCACAAGCCGTCGAGAATGTCCATATAATTACTATCCCAATGAAGAGAAGACCAATATGTCTTAGTGAAATAGCAAAGCGGTTCCGTATCAATCACAGTGAATACGTTTACAGGTTGTTTCTCGCAACTATAGAACCAAATATCTAAAAAAGTGGTTAACCTCGACTGAATGGAACCAATTGAGTACGCCATGTAGTTCTCATTATAATATGTTTCATATTGCGCTTAATTGGTTTATTAACTGAGGCCAATTATGCAGCATTTTTAGTATACATTTATGACTAAGTACGTGCCATCACGTCGTAGAGGCATTGCAAAACGACCGGTCCAGTTTTTGGTGGCGACGTACATGCTGCGTCGTGATTTTTTTTCAATTTTAAAAGAAATCGCATGAAATATGAAATGAAACCACGTGACTGCGCCCCTCGTGCGCTGCCGTACTGCAGCGCTCTCAAACATGCTTCGAGCAAAACAACCGGTGCACGAAATGTCAGCTAATCGAGGACGACGGCGCCTACTTGCCGTGTGAGGCCGCCAGAAATGTTTACGCACTGTGAAGCCGACGCATAAAGCCGCGGCCGGTCATTTTGCCGTGGTCCACGCGCCGGCTGTTTCACTCGAAGCGCGTTTGAGAGCGCTGCAGTACGGCAGCGCATGAGGGCAGTCACGTGGTCCTGTTTCGCAGGCTTTCTTTAAAAGGAGATGCAAACGGACGACAGCAAAAATGGCACTCATGCTGACAATCAAATTATGACAAAAATTCGGCAGATCCCACGTACCGTGGTAATTGATGTTATGCGAAGCATGCGCGGGATGATGACTCTGGCGTAATTTTTCCCATTGAGCGAAACGTTACGGAATGACGCTAGAGAAATGTTGAAGTGGTATACGCACACTCATATGCTGAAGAGTCGCATATGTATTATGTAACCACTTGTTTACAGTTGCGTAACGATGCCAGCAGCAACGTGGGTGTTACCAACACCTGACGCGGTAAGCTATGTAGTACTTATGTTTTTGAATACTGGATAGCGCGAATCCGAACAGGACAAAGAAGGAACACAGATGCACAGGCCAGGCGTTACTCTCAACTAAGCTTCATTTAGGAAAGTTTCCCTAGATATATCGTACGCAGTCGAGTGGCACGCGCAGGCGCACTGCACGTACGTTACAGTCACAGTTGCAGTTGTTACAGTTGCGTTACAGTTGTTAAGCTAATATTTGTCCGTTAAGACGGAGAACGCACGCGCGTTTCACGAAGCTGTGTGTATGTGAAGAAGGGGTTCTTGACAGTTCTTGAACAAGGTCGTCATCACCGTGATCAGTGAGCACCAGCAGCTGGACCGGACCTCTTAATCCAATCCGTTCGTGACCGCGGCTACGAGGGGTCTGAGTGTAGTGAAGTGCGAGGTATATTGCATCTGTATGCCTCTTACAATGCCAAATCCTGGATGCCTCTTACGATGAAATGGTCTATGATGCATCCTGTCCTGGACGGGGCAGCGAGGCCTTTTGATGCCCTGTCCACATCCAAGCCGTCTTTCACGCAGTATAAGGAGCATGCGTTGTTGGGTCGTGATAAGTCAATGTTGAAGTCACCGTTACTGATGAGAGGCCTGGTTCTCTCGGCATAATTATTGTAGGGAAGCATTCACCCCGGTTTTTCTTGTAATCCACGTAGTCCACGTGGCGCACCACGTGGACAAGTGGATGGTAGTTAAGCGTCTTCCAGGGGTGTTTTGTCTTCAGTTCCCCCACTTTCCTTGCGTCGGCTGCGGTGGTGTAGTGGTTACGGTGCTCGGCTGCTGACCCAAAAGTCGCAGGTTCGATCCCGGCCGCGGCAGTCCCATTTCGATGGAGGAAAAATGCTAGATGCTCGTGCACTGTGCGGTCTCGGTGCACGTTAAAGAATACCAGATGATCAAATTACCGAAGCCCTCTACTACGGCGTCTCTCATAATCACATCGTGGTTTTAGGACATAAAACTCCAACAATTATTATTAATATAACTTTCCTTGCGTGTCAATGTGTGTGTTCGCCGTTACTGTGTTGGTTGAGACTCTGTATCACCTGTGGCACATACCCGCATAACATGAACTATGATATACGGGTATGTGCCACACGTGACTGAGAGAAAGGGTTTCATGACGTACGAGACAGGTATTTTGCGTTATTCATGTCATGACCAGTGAATCATGTTCGTCATACAGTGATCCCCTGCTATGCCAATTTGGGTATATTACAAGTTATGGAGACGACCAGGAGAGTGCCCAGACGTAGGCGGCTAGATAGATAGATAGATAGATAGATAGATACGTAGATAGAAACGGCCAAAGTGCCTGAGGTTCGCTAAGAAATGCTTCGCATTTAAAATAACCCCTTCAACAGTTGAGCAGGAAGAACAAAGATACAGTACGCTAAGATGTGCTATGTTACGTAAGTGCTTGTTCTGCGGCATCTAGCATCAGCACCGGTGGAGCGACAGTATTTAGAATCTAATTTGCATATAATTCAATCTCATCGTATGTAAGTAAAATCTACGAGCTTTTCTTTAAATCGCTGTCGTGTGAAAGCCGCGAGACGCAAAGAAACCCCATTCTTGCATTCTTCAGATTTCGCAACGAAGCACCACGCAAGGGAATCTTCGATAATGACACTGTAGGAGCATCAGAATTTTCGTGAAAGGTGCGGAACGCTTTGGAGTGCGTAGAACAGTGCAGTGTTTACGAGGTAGTATCATGGCACCGACACAAATAAAAAGAAAGAAAGAATAGCGAGAAAGCAAAGTTCGACTGCGCGTAGACGTTAGCGGGCTTGTTTTGTCGAGATCGCGCGAGCCACGTGACTGTGTTCCAACAATAGGGACACGCAGACCTCGTCGCCTGCCCTCACTGGAGAACTGTGGCAGATATATAAAAGAATGTCACTGTCGTTAGCTTTACTCAAGTAGTTTTGTAGCAGCAGTATCAGCTTGAGAACTGTAGTTCAGCCACCGTTAATTGTTTCGCTCGGTGTTGTTTCTATAGCAGTATCTTGTACCTTAAGATACGCGATACGTTATTGAATGTATCGGAAATACAGATATAGATACTCGTTTTGCGAGACGTATCGCAATACAGATACAAGATACCCAAGGAGTGTCTAGGATAGTATCTAAGATACATGTATCGTCGATATTGCCCAGCACTGCGCGGTGCAGGTGCTAATCGCGGAAGCCACAGTAATGACGAATTACTTTACTCTACCGCTCCCAGAGGGCAACACCACCCCGCCGACCGGGAGAGTGGTAGATATAAAAGGCGCGTTTGTAAAGCATCTAGTCTGTGACCATGGCGCAGTGGATAGCGTGCCAGGCATCTGCTGTTGCGGACCGAGCGTGTCGTGGGTTCCATTCCCGTTGACGGAACGTTTTTCTTTGCCATCTGATCGTGTATATTTTTCGACGTCAGTTCCGTGACGGAAATACGTCACTGAAGCCTTGGTGGAATCCGGCATAAAACACTTTCGTGTTAAAAATTGTCCGTGAGATAACTGTAGCTGAAATAATTTAGTGGTTAGGCACACGGTGTGTTAGAACGCCTTCAGTTAGTTAGCCTAAAAAGGAACTTGCATTCCTTTGTATCGATTTCAGATGGCTTGTACACATCCCTTTGTGATATGTGCACTCACCTCACCTGTTTCACTGCGTACGTATTTTCTCTGCTATTCTAAATAAACATTTGTTTAGAGCGCTTGTGTCCTGCTGCTTACTCCATCCCTAAGTGTGCACTATTTTGCTCACCCAATTGAGAAACCTATTTCGCCTATATTGTGAGGAACACCAAGACAGGAAACAGTGTGTAATGGCAAGTGCGTGGCATATTGTTCAAAACAATGTTGCACCTTCACAGCTCTTACAAACAGTCGGACAGGTGGGCACACGCCCCCCTGTTGTTCTGGGTAACAGAAAATGTGGTCGGTTGGATCAGCATAATGTGACATGTACCCAAAAGTATGGTCTTCTGAAGGGTGCTCACCATTTACACACTTGAGCTGAAATGAAGAACCATGCCTTTTATGCTTTGTTACAGCCTCTGCAATGTAAAGCTTTGACATTTTGGACGCCACATGCTTTGGGCTGCTTACAATTTGCTTCTGTGGTCACTTGAATCGGTCCTGTCACTCTCTTGTCATCTATGTATGACACCAGCTTCAATTCTGATGAGCTCGTGAACACAGCAACATTGCTGATAAAATCGCCCCGGTGGCAGTGATTTTGTAAGCATGTTTACAGCCTCGCAGGCCTCTGTGATGTAGTTGTCACTGCAGTCAAGTTAATTGTGCTCATTTGGTTCTGTTTGCATTTTCTCTTGAATAGTAGGTGACTCTGCTCCTTTTTGAAGAATAAAATCACTTTTTTCTTGCAATAATTACAGAAACCTTACACACAAATTCGAAACATAGCTCACTTAGAGGTGATGTGCGATGCTGTCGGAATGATTCCTAATACATAGAGTGAAAGGTTATTTTTCAGAATGGTGGCAAGAAGTGCATTTAAATTTTTCTAATGATATATGATATCAATAGCTGCACCAGTAAAGAGAAATGGGCAAAATCATGCCCGAAGCTGCGTCTTGCCAATGGCTGCAGCCGACTGCATTTTCATGAGGAACAGGCACTCAAGGATGGGCAAACAATGTTTCAATAGAATCTTATTTCTTGTGTTAGTGTCTGTCCTTGAGATGCCTTCTACACTAGCTTTTTTATCATATATTTTTCGCACCTTCCACGGTGAAGTAGGATGCTCAGAGCTAATGAAACAAGCGAAAACGTGTTTTTCCCATCAAGCCGTCCATCTAACTTTTCAGTGTGCAGTTCTATTTCAGTGTGCAGAGCTTCATGGCGGCGAGTGTCGAACACTGTCTTTTTGCCTGTTGGCGTCACGTGGCACGTGATCTTTTTACGAGCTGGCAGCTGACCAATAATCCCTCGCATACTACTCGAACGGGTCATGTCTGCCAGAACGAGACCCTCGCTATGAATGAAGGAAAGACGATTACTTTTAAGGGCTCGTTTCTTAGTCAGTGCCGCCATGGTCATGGTTAGTCAGCGCCGCCAAGGCTGCGACTGGCGTTGACTAACTGTCCCAGGTTTAAATGCACATATATACCCCATAAACTGTACGGGAGGATGGCCGCCGCCGTAGCTCAGTGGTAGAACACCGGACGCGTTATTCAAAGGTCGCAGGTTCGGTCCCTGAAGGCGGCAAGTTATCTTTTCTTCCCCTTTACTTTCTTCACACTTTATCCTAATTACAACGAATAACATCCCCTAAACTTTCTTTGGCATTATTGTCTGTTAGTTCTCATTATTATTGTGTCTAACTTAGAAACGAGCCCTTAAAAGTAATCGTCTTTCCGTCATTCATAGCGAGGGTCTCGTTCTGGCAGATATGATCCCTTCGAGTAGTATGCGAGAGATTATTGGTAAGCTGCCAGCTCGTAAAAAGATCACGGGCTACGTGACGCCAACAGGCAAAAAAAGAATGTTCCACACTCGCCGCCATGGCTGCGACTGGCGCTGGCTAACACTCCCATGTTTAAATGCACATATATACCCCATAAATTAGACGGCAGGATGACCGCCGCCGTAGCTCAGTGGTAGAGCATCGGACGTGTTATTCGAAGGTCGCAGGTTCGATCCCTGCCGGCGGCAAGTTATCTTTTCTTCCACTTTACGTTCTTCACACTTTATTCTAATCACAACGAATAACATCCCCTATACTTTCTTTGTCATTATTGTCTGTTAGTTCTCATTAATATTGTGTCTAACTAAGGAACGAGCCCTTAAAAGTAATCGTCTTTCCTACATTATTTCAAGGCACTCGATATTCTATTGCAACAAAAATAATGTCACAATGCGTTAATTATGTGTGCTGTAGTGATTAATTTTAATTCAATTGTAATTAATATTGTCACGGGGTCGTGACGTCGACGAAGGCAGCAGTCGTCGTGTTCAAGCTGAAACTCTTTATTTGGCCGAACTTGTGACCGGGAAATGAAACCTCAAGCTACAGGAATACACGCTGTACACTGATATCGGCGAACAGGGCGTCGGCCGTCGATAAAACTGACAAGCGGTGAAGTGCGTTGGCATCTACACATGTGCCGTAGATTATTCCAGCGTCATCGCTCGTTGTCGCGCAAGTTCTATAATAAGTTCGAGTGTTCGCGTCTTGCGCGCAATCTTAACAAAGCGATCTACAATAATCGCGAAGCTTCGGGAACAATGAGGTGCAGATTGCGCTGAGCGTTGCTGACAGTCTTTGTGGGCGAAAACTGAATACAGCAAAAGTGATAATAAGAAACGCACGTGGCAACATCTTTTTATTGACAAGTCATTCATGATCTGTTTTTGCATTATTAGAATGAAATCTTACGCCAGAAATATAGTGCAAATCCGTTTTCGGTATGTGCATTTGGAGCGAAGAAAATATGTTCTTTTGGCGTGGTCCAAGGAAAGAGGCACGACGAACGACTCGTTGAACAGTGTATTGCCTTCATCAAACTGATCATATAGAACAGTACACTGCAAAATGAAGTGAAATGTAATAACTTGCTCTCTATTAGCCCCTAGTCACTACAAATGGCAAGAACAAGTGTTGTACACAATGCTGTTAATGTTTCGAAGTTTATTGCGACATAGTTACAAAACACGTATAAATAGCAAGGATGGTTGGAGGGCAGCTTGACTGGTTCCACCTTTCCGTACAATGACAGCAGCAACATGACAAGAATTCTCATTTGTTGCAATATTAAAATAGAAATACACAAAGCAAAGGGATAGAAATCAGCGAGAAACACACATTTTCAAGAAACACAAAAGCAATGTTGACACGCATAATATTAGTTGAAGCAGTGCCTTTTTGGGAACATAACGTACGTTCTCATCGCATTGTTTATATTTATTTAGTGTGGAGGGAAGACAGTAGGAAAGTGTTTGAAGACCATAGTTTGCGCGTGGTCGCGGAACTGCCGAATGTTCGGTGTGCCGGTTTAGGCGAGATGATTGGTTGGTTAACAACTTCGCGATGTTCCTCATATGAGTAGTGCCCTTAGTCTTTTCACGTTTAAAAGAACACATAAGCTGATACTCATAGAGGTGGTCAGCTTGGATAATTTCGAACTTCAGAAACAGATCACGCGTATGTTTATTGTAGGGTAGATCAGCAATAGCCCGTAAGGCTTGCTTCTGCAGTGTGACTAGATGACCCAATGATTCTTTTGTGCTGTTTGACCAAACAAGGTGACAATAGCTCAGATGCGAGGCAAGTAGTGCATTGTATATCACAAATTTCTTTTCTGTTGGTAGCAGTCTCTGTCATCTGCGTAACATGCCTAAGGCTTTGCAATGCTTAGATTTTAAGTAATCGGTATGGTGCTCCCAAGTCATCAGTTCATGAAAAATAAGCCCAATGTTTTAGCTGACGCGGAGAGTTCTACTTTTGAGTCATTTAGCGTAAGAGACTTCGTAAGATCGCAAGGGATGGATTTCGCTCTAAAAACCACTGCTTTTATCTCGGAGCAATTTAGCTGAATCAGGGCTGGGCAAAGATACTTTGAAGTTGTATCGCCATACGATACAAGATACTCAGGCAAGAAGTATTGGAGATACAGATACAAGATACTACTGCAATAATTGTATCCGATAGGATACTTGGCAATTGTATCTTAAGATACTTCGATACATTCTCAAATTTGTTATTATATATCCATATATTGTAGCAGCAGACGCCTATACACGAAAATGTCTGCTTGGAAATTTCTTAACTGTGACCTATTTTGTTTTACTCGAATGAAATGTCTCTTCGTATCTCAAAAGTTTTGCCCTTCTTTCTCAAAGTACATTAGTTTCTTTCCAAAACAACTTATTGGGACTTGTTTTAGCTTCCTCACCGGACAACTCTTTGTACACTTCACTGACAGCGGTTCTTTCTTGTCATTTTTGCATTTGATGGGAGTCTCTGCTCAGCTTGCCGACCAGCTAGCGCGTTGCAATATAATCACAATAACGTCAATAAGAAGCCTTCGCACGACAGCGCAAATACCAGTGTGGACTTTTAACTTCTCCGTACAAGACAGGTCGCACAATACCGTTTATCCGGACAGCTGTACAGCAGCAACAACGCTGGTAGCGACTTTTTTTTGGAGGGGGGACGCATGGTGTATACGGGGTTTGAGACCGTTCGCCAACGGCCCGGCCGGCACACATGACCGTCTCCGTCCCATTTGTTTTTATTTTCTAAATAAAGATGTTCCTGAGCTACACAGACATGATTGGTCTCAAGCATTTCTTTAGTGTGGAACATGTGGTCACCATGTGTTGAAATATAACCGTGGAACAAAAACTCTATATTTCAATCCGCGTCCAAATTTCACTCGTTGTGTACATGGGTATCGATGTTTCTCGAATCCTGACTTCAAATCCTCCTCAGAAATGACCTGTATAGGAGATATGGAAAAGGTTTCCTTTCAAATGGCAACGTCATTTTGTTCAAACTCTCTCTGACCCCACCATCTTCACTGTCCCGGCCCTTGGAGCTAAATTTCGCGACTGCGGCCCGCTGGATATAAGCTGAGTTTGAGACCCCTGGTGTATACATAGATGATGTAAAACTGCAATGAATTTCCATGTTCTACCTAGCTGCTGGCGTAACCCTACTGAACCGTTCCGTATGAAATCTTACGGAAAAAATAAGGACTCCGTACAGTTTCCTTATGAAAGATACGGAAAAATACGGACTTATGTGGCAGCGTACGGATGTTGTATGGCATATACAGAAAATTTGTTAAGCAAAATATGGAAGGATACGGAAAGCTACTCATGGAGAATATGGAAGGATACGGAAGTTGTATGGCATATACAGAAGGTTCCTTATGAGAAATATGGAAGGATACGGAAAACATGTAGTATATACGGAAAGCTCCTTATGGAAAATATGGAAAGTGAAAATTTTATGGAGTATACGGAAACTGCCTTAAGGAAATTATACGGAGCATACGGAAACTTCCTTACGGAGATATGGCAAAATAAGGAGTGCATGCAGACTTACACGAACTGTTTGCAAACGTACCGATTTTCTAAGGCGCATACGGTAAATGGCTTTGAGTAACCGGAAAGCGCATGAACATCCGTGGTCACTAGGTTTATGGCGCGTGCGGAATCAGTGTAGCTTTGTAGATAGAATCTCATGCACATGATTCGCATGCATAAATGATAGCGACATTATCATGTAGAGATTATACTAGCAGGCTCATTCACTGATCCATTATGTTTGTGTTTCAATGCGCAATATGCATTTAAATTTCCCTAGCTGAAGGTACAACTCCAAGACAAAATAACTCCTTCGATAAAAAATATGCAAAGCATAAACAGTGCGATGTTTCTGAACGTTGTCATGGTGGTTTACAGAATTTTACACAAAGAAATTTACACATGTTCAATGCAATATGGAGGCCAAGAACAAGGCCTCCATTCTTGGTGCGCTTGAAAACGGCGTGGGAGCAAGAAACAAAACAGTGATGGCTGCAGTGTTCCCGGACATGGACAAAGCGGTGTTCGCGTAGTTTTGTGAACAGCAGAAAAGGTTGGAAAAGTAAGCGAATTGACTTTTGGCAATAAAATGTGTTTTTATGCAATTCCCTGCCTTTTCTGCCGCATTCTCCTGCCAACAAAATTCCCACAAGACCGAACACCTACATTTGTTCGTCACCTGGGAATGCAATTAACAAACAATGTGCAACAATATCTGAAACCTTCAACACATATGGAGTAGACACATGTGAAAAAAAAACACTCCTTAATGTGGCCAGGCAGCTTGACATTACTTTCACTGCATACTATCTTCTTGCGCAAATGAATGATTTCTTCAGCATTGTGCGAGGAATGCTGAACGACAACAACAATCCTGTTGATGACAAAATATTCATCTTCAGCAGTGCGCACAATGCTGATATCACTCTTTTTTGCCCTCTCATAACGCCTGCTGTGCAAAATTGTCCCCTGGAAGGCAAAACGAAAATGTTCATAGAAAGCACTTGCAGACATAAACACCGAGTGCAAAGCCCTGATTTCCTCTGCTGTCAACTGAGGCACAGGGTCAGAATTTCCAAACAATGATATTGAGTCAATACATCTGACTGCCAAAGTTTTTGGATAGCCAAAAAGAGAACAGGTGAAATATTTGACCTTAGTTTCGAAGGACTGCAGTTTCGTGACGAGATGCAGCTGCTGGAGCATCACGAGCCTCTCTACAACCTGGTTCGGCACCCCTTTTGCTCCCGTGATTGTCTTCAGCAGCCTTCCATTGCCACTCTCGAACACAAAGGCCGAATGTGCCCATAGTGGCCCGAACCTTTCCACAGAAGACGCAAGGTGCAGCAATTGATGCAGGTTGAACGTCATCATGCGTGAACTGTAGAGGGCCTTTGTCCGATAGAGAAACTCTTGCAGCAGGCGACCTGCATAATAAATATTCAGTACTAAATGAATGCTGTGTTTCTGAATGGAACCGAACACTTCAAGAGGCCTAGTGTGATGACACAACGCGCAATGCTAAAACAAAAAAAAATATCAATTAAGATATTAAACTAATTTTAGATAGTGCATTTCAGTAATGCCACAATTACTTTGGCATTTGTGCTTCTTCATGGTAAAACAGTGCAGTAAATGAAAACAGGGGAAGAACACACGCCATGTACAAAGCACCAAGCTTTTATGAGGCAGTAAATATATCAAGTCGTCTTAATTTTAAAAGCACTGTGGTAAAAACCTAGTCCTAACAGGAACTGAAACCAAAGGCTGCACGGAAACATCTAGGGCTGGAACATGAAACTTCAGCGCAACTTCTTCCAAAGCCATAAAGTCCACAAGTTTGTACAAGGACATACAACTTTTAACCTGGTCACTTCCACTATCACCATTAAACTGGGTGCAACGCAAGAGGCCAACGTGTCAGTGACCGGCACTGCACTGGCCATCTAGAAAGCACTTGTTTTTGGTGGTGGCGGCAACATACAACCGGTTTTCTTTTTCTGTTGTTTTCTTGACCTCAGATGTATACAGCCACATTTATTAAAGAAATCTACTGTAAATAAAATGTTATCTGAGCCCTGCGCCCTTTCCTGTCTCCCTTCTTCTTTCCTGCTGGTTGCGCAGTAAGGGCGAGTTTACAAGTATGAACCAAATAGTCTGCAAAGAAGTTTTCCCGCAGTCACTGCAGTCATACGCTATAGTAAGCGATGCGCCTTGATAAGGCTATATGGAAGCAAGCGAACAACAACCAGCTGTGGAACTTCCAAGCAGTGCACCCCATGTTGGAATGCATGTGTGTTGCCTTTACCTCTCTCAAATCGAAACTTCCAGGAATAACAAAAAAAAACATAGCACTGCTTTAATTTTCTACCATTTCTGTGCCACTTGGGCACCTCATACTTTTCAGACATGATCGTCAACAACTTAACTACGGAATGCATTTGTTGTCTAAAAGGCCCGAACCTAGAGAGGACCTCTTTAACAACCATGCTTTTTAGAAGCAAGAGAAAGCCCACACGCATAAGATTCCACATCAGAGCAAAAGCATTTGCTATGAGAGCCATCTTACCCTCGCCTGTATTCAAGCATGCCTTTTACGTTTGAGATTGACTTTGTATCTGAGAAAATGAGCAAGAAAACACTTTCACATCATAACTGATAACTCTTCAAACTCTACAGTCAATAAATCTGAGCAACTTACCAGCATGCTCAACTTGTGGCGAAGTCAGCTCTTCTAAAAGGAGTATGTGCAGAGCTTCAACAAGAAGCACAAAGTGGTTCAGGTGACGCCGTGGCAGGATCCCTGAGCAGCATGGCACGGCATAGAAGAGATGCCAGTGGCGCCATTCACATGCCTTCCAATGGCAGCGTTCTTTGATCGAGCGTGGGATCCTAGTGAAGCACTTAGAATGCTTGATGGAGAGCAGCCTCTTGTCCACTTGAGCCACAGTTGATGGGCGCCCTGCCGTATAATGTCATATAAGTAATCCATTCCATCATTTTATAAGAGGGACATAATTATGCATGAAATACGATAAAAGGAGACAGCGCTCTATTGAAGCATAAGCAGCGATAGCAGCCACCAGAGATATGCCACTGGAGCACTGAAATATTGAACTGTGTGATTGACATGTTGCTTTTTCTTTTCTACTTCCCAGCACATTTCATGTGGTAGCATAGTGCACTCCACATCAAATGATTCACAGAACTCATGTACCATAGTCTGTGGTAGGGGAATAAACCTAGAAAAATCTTAAGGGGGGACACATATCTTGATGCCATGGCAGACATTTTGTTTATCAAAAATATACCGTTCATTTATAATTAAATACAATGAGAATCATGCTTTCAAATAATTTGAAAAAAAAAAACAATTGGCCTGGGCAGATAACAGTTGGCAAAGTTAGCACTTAAGTGCAACTCATAAGTGAGGCTCTAGCATAGTACTTACCAATGTCATTCGGATGTGTTGCTTTTTCTGTATAGCACAGCTAGGCGAGTTAAACACTTTCCATTGTTGAAGTAGACGATGCAAAGCACCCTCTGTGCATGCACTGTGTCGCTGCAGTGTGCAGTCGCACCGGATTCAGTGGCACTGCGCAAAGTGCGGCCACACTGAGCCACGTTCGAGTGGAGAAGCCGGTCCATTTTGTTATATCACAAAATATTGCTGCAAGACAACTACGAAAACAAAATGTAGATACATCTTATACTGCAAAGCTTTCATCACTGCAAAAAATGCAACAGGCTTTTACTCTGAAGCTCTCATCCCAATTTGGCATTTCAAATGCAACCTGTCATCCCTGATGTAATCTGCTTATGCCTTGCTGCTTTAGCACTTTCACCTGTTAGCAGCATTAGCTTGCACTCTTATGTTTTACTATGCATATATATAGCACTACGCTGTGAAGTGAAATACTAAGATACATGACTGCAGCTATTGCCGCAGTCACGTAATCGCATAACCTGGACACAAGCACGTTAGATTTGCATAATTTAGACATTCTGCAAGTGCACAATTACATAAACTGGACACTCACATGTCAGATCAGCATAATTTAGAGATTTTGGAAGTGCATGTACTGAATGTTTATGTAACACTCACCCCATTTATATTTAATGGCGGTACATTTTATGTACAACACAACCCACGTTGATGAACTATTTCAGTGCAAATGTACGTGCATATAATAATAAACTTTTGTGACACTGGCTGCCCTCTAAGGCACATGACCTGAATAATTTTTTTCAAAGACATGGGAAACTGCCACATATGACATAATATTTTTTGTACGTCAAGGAATTCTGCTGCCTGAATTTTGTGAGAGCCTATTCATCTCCAGTAAACTGACAATGCGAATTTGACACCCAAACTTATTTACACTCACACTGCTGAGACTATTAAACTAGTGATGAAAACTAGGACGTACAAAGAAATGAGACAAAAGAAAAGAGCAGGCACACACTGTGTCTTGCTTGTTTGCACTGCCAAGTTTTCATCATGAATCTATACCAACTAGCCCGCCTATCAACCCTTCTGGAATGTACGATACTAATGTCCCTTGAAGTCAATAAAAAAAGTTCTTACCAATTAACAAGTTACCCTCATAATCTCAGTCCATCATTTAGGATATAGTTAGCTACAGGTAAGTGTGTTTCTTCAGAAAGTTTCAGGGCATATTGAGATCAGCTGGGGGAATTTGTTCGTAACGAGTTATGTTTTCTCGTTAGTCAGAAACATGGGGCTGAAGCCAGACTTGTAATCTACAAAGCAATACCAACCTTTGTAATATGCTTCCTGATTGTTGCTTGAGTCGAACCAAGCATCCGCATAACATTTTGTGGCGCCAAGAAGGACACAGTGCATGTAGTCCACATTTTGGCCGAGGACAAGGTCAAAGCCCTTCAGCCTTGCAAGTAGTGAAGGTTCTTCCAGACCATTCACTGGCTCGCCGACCTCAAGTGCGAATTTCGTGTCCCAGAGCATGCCTTTCGGTGTTCGTAGCTCATCTGCCGCAACGTTCATGTACCTCTGGCCTCCTAGAAAAAATTTGTAGAAAAGCTTCAGTAACCACAAAGCCCTTATATCATCAGGTAATGCAAATAGTGCAATCTACACACAGGCTCACGGCCATATTTTAGGACATGAACCACTTGATGCCATTATGGTTTTCTGTATACTGGATATGCTGGGTGTTATCACTTTCCATTCTTAAATATTAAGCCTTTCTAATTTTGAAAAAAAGCTTTAAAATTCAAGTTTTTGATAGCAGGTGACTACTAGTAGCAGAACACTATATTGTAACAGTAGCTTTGGCACCAGTTATAGTGGCCCAAAAGTGAGGCACCCAATAAAATGCATTATACACAACTGGAATAAGTTACCTTCATGGTGCTCTCCGCAAGCGTAGCACCAGGGGCACCCAAACAAGCCAATAAACTGGACCATGCTCATCACAGCAGCACGAGCAGGTGCGTCGACGCAGCAGCAGACGGCATGAATGGTCGACTTGATGACTGATGATGCTGTCCTCCAGATCAGGTGGCCAAAGTTGTTGACTTCTTTCACGAACTTGCGCATGAACAGTGACATGTCAGGCTGGCGTCCAAACCAAAGGCCAGCAACCAAGCAATTTTTCATACGACAATCAGGTGACAGCTCATTTTTCAAGAACTGGATTGGCCATATCGATGACGTTGACGATTTAAAGACGGGGCCCCCATCTGTATTGAATGTGAGCGTCAAGTCCATGCTGCCTAGTGTCCCACTCTGGCGTAGTTTCCTGAGCATTTCCCCACTTGTTATGTCGTCAAAGGCCCCTGAGGTTTGGTTGCTCTCTTCATTCAGCTAAGTAAGTCGCTTGTAGAGAGCATCCTTACTTTGAGCAATCAATGATTTCACTTGCTCTTTCAAGTCTAGAATAATAAAAAAATTCCTTTGGCCTTCAACGCAGAGACGTCACTGTCTACAGAACAAGTGGGACACCTCATGCTACTTGCGCCAGTTTGGGAGTTCAGCAGGCTGCCACAGACATCGCAGTAGAAAAAGTGCTTGACGAGGCTCTTTGTTTTGGACGACCACATCTTCCTGAACAGGTGCTTTGTTCGTGGAAGAGTGGTCCCCTTGAAGCCAAAGAGGCCATCAATAAGGCTGAGAAGATCATCCAAGGCCACCCAGCTGAGGCCATGAGTTATGACAAACGCCATGATCATGACTACTGCAGCTGCCTTTTTTGTTGTTGACCCTGGAAGAGTCTGGGAGTCCAAGAGCGCAAAATCTGCTGCTAGTAACGACTCATCTAGAAAGGTGGGGCGAATCTTCCGATTCGTTGCCAGCTTCAGTGTCGCCATCGCTCTCAAAACTGTCGCTGCAGTCACTGAATATGTCGTCCTAGAAGGCTCATGCAGGTGGGTTTCCTCGGCACTTTCAGCGCACGCACCATCATCGGTCTCCGCGCGGTTGCCGACGCTGTCGTCGTCAAAGTGGCTATCGGCCTGTGATGAGCGCACGTCCTCGGAATCCAAGTCGACGTTGCTGCCGTGACTAAGCACATCGTCTGCGTCGTCTGCGGTCAAGGCAGGCTCACTGGTCGACGGCGACGGGTCACTGCTTGATGCCTGCGCGTCTGCGGAGATTCCGGCATCGGAGCCAGGGTCACGGAGGCGGCCGCGCTCTCGCTATTTTTTTCCAAAACGCAGTCGACCGCGGCAGCACAAAGGGCTCATCTCTGTCGAGATAGCGTTGCCGAGTGTTCCTGGGTGAATCCTGGCTCATTTTGCGTGCAAAAAGGACGGCCTCACAGAGCAGTGGGCGCAGAGAAATGACTTGAATGCGGTCGTCCTTCAAACACCTGCTCCAGGGATCGATGACCGAACTCGTGCCGAACTGTCAAACCGCCATGATAATACACACGGGAGCGCGTGCGTAGTCCTTGCCGAAGCACCGAACCCTGGCCCCACCGTGCCGTACCCGAGGTAATAGTAAACCACGTAGTGAACATTCAAGCAGTATTATTGTTAGGACTCTGAGCGCATGCAGAAACAAAGGAGTATGTATATTTATTGAAACAAAAATTAAAAAGGAAGATTACACTGGTGACAGACATCCTGCATATTCGGAATTTTGTGTCAGGGCGCTCCGGGGGCTCTAAAAATTGATGTGAAGTAATAATAAATTAACAACCAAGTATTAATACCAAAATAATGAACCCAATACGTGGTAAATAAAAAGAAACAAATTTTTGTGTACTTCTAGAGCTTCAAAAATGTTGAAATCACCACTTTTAAACATGGTCAAAGTGCTTTCATATGCAACCGAATGTGCTGTTAAAATTGAAAATTCAAGTTTTTGTTTGTTTTTTTGCTCTGCGTGTTCCAGTGTTCGCCAATACGCTCTACCAAGGCAAAAGACAGCAATGGATTGTCATTTGTGCTGCGTTGAACTACTTGCAGATATTCATTGACTCTGTGAACTTCGACTGATCATAAAGAGCCCGTGTTGATTTTTAATTATTTTAACTTACACTTTTACTACTTTTTTAGTTTACTACTTCCGCTGGAGTGCATGTCGAAAGCCGTCTCTAACATTACCTGCTTCGGCGTGTTGTTTTCGACAAATGAATTAAAAAAATATATATGCCGGCCGCGACATCGATTCGCCATTGAATGATTCACTAAGGTGAACATAGATCGGCAAACTCACTCAGACTCGGATAGATCCGTGAGGTTGAGTACGAGGTACGAGTGAGCCTGGCTGAAGAACATTTTAGTCTGAGTCCGAGTGAGCCCTAAGGGCAAAACATAAGTATTGAATGAGTTTGAGTGAGCTGTACCTTTTATCGTCGACCGAACTACTCACGTTTATACTCGTCTGTGCACACATGTCTCAACGCACGAGCGTTTATGATCAACATCAATATTTATCAACCAGAGAGTGATTTAGCAGATGGCGAGGTGTCACCTCTCCCCACAAGCTACAGTTCACGAGAAGTTCTTGATGAAGATATCTCGTGTGAGTTCCTCGCTAAATTGGAACAGGCCGCTATATGTATTTTCAAGTGCAGATCAAAAGTTGTATTGCAGAGCTGTGTGAGATATTGGCATTAAAGAGCATTGACACTATAATCGAAGAGGCTAAATTACGCTAGCGAACTCACGAGTCGACTCATTTATAGGCTCAAACTCAGGTGAATCCGTGAGTCCCATTGGCATTAAAGAGCATTGACACCATGATCGTAAAGGTAAAATTAGGCTAGCGAACTCATGAGTCGACAAACTCAGGTGAATCCGTGAGCCCCAGTGAATACGGCTAAGAAAAATGATGGCGAGCCTGGGTCCTAGTGAGCCCTCAAACCAAAATATATATTTTCTGAGTGAGTTTCTGATTAACCTCCCTCGTTTCCTTGTCTATTTCTTCTTCTGAGTGAGTTAATGAGCTCCAGTTCATTATTTTTTCACCGGCGTATGAAGGTGAATACAATTCCTAGCAGGCAGTTGCAACCATATGGGCACAGAAAAGAGAGCCAGAATGCTTTGTCTCCTAGCTCTTTCGCTGTTGCGCTGCTGAGAGGTGAGTATAGGACGTGCTGGAGTTTTAGCTGATCGTGTTTGATATGTACAAGGTCATGTTTACAACATGCATCTGGTAGAGCAGATATTGCGTCGTCACAGGTAGAACTGTTAAAAGAAACTTCGCAAGTAATCTTGCCAAGTTACACTGAGCAATTCAGGTCGGTTAAACTCCTGTTTCAAAGAGCTGCTTTAGCGTGTAAGTATTGATAACATAGATATTGTTGGAGTCTTACGAGGGACACCGTAGTGAGCGGCTCCGGAAATTTCGACGACCGGGAGTTCTTTCACTGAGCTAGCATTCTTAAGCACACGAGCCTCCAGCATTTAATGCGGCCACTGCAGCCGGTATTCGATCGAGCGACCTTCAAGTCAGCCGTCGAGGTGAATATTTATAAGAATATGTTGAAATCGTACTTGCAAAATGTGCACGCCTTTGTAAATCGTTAATTAAAGTGCCCTTTCAGGAAGGCTAAGGCCACGTCCACCCATATGAAAGACAATTAATAATGCGCGATGAGCTTCCGTGTTGCTCTGATGGCTCTTGAATGAAAGAAATAATGACATTATTCATTCACCCACCGAATAGAATAATCTGTTTTCGACAGAAAGTTAGTCTGAGTAGTTAAAAAATTCGTGCTGTTTCACATATTTCTCTCCAGAAGCATAGCCAGAATTTTTTCCTGGGAGGGGGGGGGGGGGGCGTTCAGTCATGAAGTTTGCATGTTGATGCGTACGCGTTTGTATGTGCGCGTGTAAATATACCGATGTAAAATTGAAAAAATTTGGGAGGGGTTGGATTCCCTCCCCTAGCTACGCCTCTGTTTTTTGTTTCTACATGGTTCCAACTTCCAATGCTTCTAGTGAGAGCAGACGACGCTGGGAGCCCGCCGCGAAAGCCAAAAGCCATGAAAGCCCAAAGCAGTCGAAGCCATCCATAGCCTCTCAGGCCTACTCATTACACGCTTCCTCGCTGTCACGTTGTCGTGTCTTTTTCTATTATTTTCAATAGTCTTTCTTCTATACTGTTATTTTTATTATAATGTATGCTTACGTTATCTACAAGGACGGCGCCAGAGCAATTGTGTCGCACCGACTGGTAAGGGATTTCTCTCCGTCGTCTGAGAAAGATATCTCAAGCGGCAAAAACAAAATGATTTATTGGCGCGAGAAGAAAGACAACGGAGACGGCAATCTTGAGGATTTCTTTCTTGGGGACGTCATCGAATTGGCAGGTGAGTGGCGTGCAGCATGCTGTAAAGTGTGGCTGATCATTACGTCGTGTATTCTTTTTTCTCTTTTGTTTACTGTCTCCGTGGCTTTTTCAGTAACATCGGCGCGCAGTAACCGAGTGTAAGTACGATTTGTATGGCGCCAGTTGTTTTCGCTGATTTTCTTTTGGTCGTTACGCTAATACCTTATGCATATGTGAAACATTTGACTGTGCCAGAAAAAAAGTCAAGGCGCTTCACGTAACACTGAAAGCTGTGCCCTGTAGAAGTAGGCAAATTGCAGATACATGTATTGTTGTGCCAGTATGCTCACTGGAGAAAGCGCTGAGATTCCTCGGTTAGCTATTTCTCACATGTGATGATAACTTTTAGATTTCTGAAATCAAGGCTTCGACGGATGGCCGCCTGGTCGGGAAGAATCATTGAATAAAAAGGCAAGAGCGCCGACCGCAACATAATAAAATTGTAATGACGTTTCGGCAACTAGAAAGGGAGCCTTCTTCACAATACAAAGGCTCTCTTTCTGGATGCCGAAGCGTCATTACATTTTTATTCCGTTGTCGTCGGCGATCTTGCCTTTTTATTCAATTTTAGATTTCTGTATAGCAGCTTTGTTGACCCAATGGGTCGTCGTATGGCGCGTTCCTAGATTGCAGCTCAGCTCTAAGTGTGCCTTGTTGCATAAAGAAAGTTTCCGTAACATGTGTCACAGTGAGCTATCACTTTGAGTCGCTGCGACATCGATGTAATTAAATGCGTCAAACTTATTGAGTGCATTTAAGACCGCATGTTGAAGCTAGGCTGCATTCTAAGCCAAACAGTTCTATCACTCGACAATGCTATGCATGTTCAGCCAATGAGAGCAGTGGCATTGAATGAGCTGAAGCAGCACGTCGGAAAGAACTTCAGTCTCTCACATTTTTATGCTGTATATGTCTTCGATTGAATAGAACTTCTGCAAGAAATGCGTAAAAGAGAGAAAAGTTGTAATACCTTCAGTGAAGAGAGGACTCCTTTTAGCAAAATTACTCACATACCTTCTTGAAGCAGGCTACAGCAACAAGTTCACTGTGATCTAAGTGCATCGCTTATATTCGCAATGCCCACGAACTATAGGTGGCGCGCCGTGCTTTTCAAGATGGCGCCAGGAGGAGGGTCAACCCGTTTGTTAGCATAGGAACAGACAGGACGTGCGGACGTACGGCCCGTGCCACTTTCACTGGATGAAGTCATGAGCCGCGCTGAAATGAGACTAAGATACTTTCCCAAACCATGGAAAGTGCTAGGTACTCGCCACCTAATTATTTGCTGCGGTGTGAAAGGTTATATTTCAGCTCCGTAACCATGCATAACGATGCTTCGCGAAATCCTGTGCGTGCTACATAAAACTGCATGATCTAGAATTGACGTATGAGCTGAGCGGCACTCCGAGGTAGTACGTAACGAGCCTGCCTGACGGATTTGCGGCAGTAGTAGGCCGCCAGCGAGTAGCGCCATCGCTGCTGCACGGGACCATACGTTTAACGTGGTGATGGTTTGCAAACCTAATACGCCGTCGTCATTACTTGCGCAGTCGGGAACGCGGAGTTACGTCTTCAACGGAACACAAGCATTTAACATCCCATTCAGTAGCGCTTGTGTCACAGCCATGCTGAGACTCTAGCCGTGTGCAATTCACTTCACTCGCATGTTGCAGGTTCGATTAGCACGATCGAAACATGAATATCGAAAAGAATGCACACGTATGCTTTTCGCAACGTCGAAGAAGTTAGCCGAGAGGCGTGGATTGTGGCCGTGAATGCACGTTCCATCGCTCTAACCATTTCGCTTCGCTGGTCGAGCTCGAGCGTGTTGGTGGCATGCGGCGCTCCATAATATCCACAATATTTGTGATACATGCAATGCACAACAGGAACTATGGTTTTATTTTTATCTCGCTCAAGGATATTATACATTAAATACAAAGTGACTTACGAGCGTAAAAGAACATTAACGCACGAGGGGACGTGAAGTGCAACTCGCTCCTCGTGAGTTAGCAGTTGTGGTTCATCGTCGCTGTCACTCTCGGTGCTTTCACAGTCTTCTACGTCCAGTGAAAAATCCTCGTCGTCAAGATGGTTTCCTTCAACATCACTGCTGAAAGCAATCTGAAGAATTTCCTCCGCCGAACGACTTCGACCGCTCCGCGTCACCAAGTTTACAATTAGAGAGACATCTGGGGGCGAACATTTTGCTCTCAAACCGGTCAACAAGCAAATCGCTTGCAGCGTGCTGCCACCTATCAACAAACGTACAAGAACAAGCGGCGCAGCAGTGGCTATGAAACCCAACACACCAACACACTGGCGAAGGACGGCGTGGATGGAAAGCGTTCGCTCCACGAAAGGCGTCGAGCAGACGCGTCCTCGAATGATTGAAACGTCGCTCGCACGATTCGTAACAGCGCTTTGCTGACAAAGGATAGAGGTTCTATTTTAATGTGTCGCCAACTTGAGATCGCTCAGTTATACAAGAGCACATCGCGAGCCCGCGCGACCGCCCGCGTACAGTGTTATGGGACTCATGCACTACAAGAAACACTGACCAATGCTACATGCAAGTAAAACAGGGTGAGCTTCAACTGAATATGTCAGACGATAACATTTAACTAACCTACGTGGCTACAGAAAGCCTCGCGAAGCTGATAGTATGTGTACGCTCTGGGCTAGCATTGAAAGCGCGAGCTGCCATGTATTTTCACGAAAACTTCGCGTCTCGCAAGAACGAATCAGATTTCTCGTGTCACGGAGGGCCCGGTTTGTTCACTGATGCAGGGAACATGCAAAGTCGTAGTGTTCCTTTCTTGCCAACGCGTTAACATTGAGGCTAGCACAGCCGAACAAGGGAGCGACTGCGTAGTGCTGCCATTTTGTCGTCTACTGACCCTCCTCGAGAGGACGCTCCTGAATTCCGCTTGGCGGCGCGACAGTCTATGGGCATTGCGAATATCACTGCAGTGCAAAGCTCGTTACACTGTGCTTATAAACATGCATCATTGCAAATAAAGCAGAGGTGTCTTGACAGAAAGGTATGCATTAGGTGCAACATGTGCAAAAATGTACGCCACTTCATTCTGCGGGCTTCACCCTTTGCTTTTATCACATTCACAATTGTTAGCTTGGCAACTAGGTCATAACTAATGAGGCGCTGGTGAGAACCTACTAGGTACAGTAATAGCCCTTTGGCTTCTCTATGATATCATGTAGTCCACTTTTAGTATCTGTGGATTCTTAAAAGTTGCGTTGTCTGTCCTCTGTCCAGCAGTTAGTTGCATTTGTGCGGTTATTCTTGTCCAATAACAAGTCCATAATCTCCTATTTTGCTGCATAGCTGGCACTCGCCATTTATTTTAAAAGTGCCTATGTTTTTTTGTCAATAAAACTTTGCATGTCCTAATTATGCAGACTTTTTATCACGTGTGCATCAGCATTGTTTAATTATTGTGCATTACTTCGTCTGATGCAACTAATATGCCCTTATCACTTTCTCTGAGTAGCCTCGCTGTGGTATTGTTGTTACAGAATCAAAGCAAGAACTTTCGCGGAAAGTGCAGAAACGCCGTCTACGCTGGCCGGATCATGCATTTGATGATGTCCTTGGGGTGGCCCCTTGTGAGGTAACTAAATTATTTCTGTGAAACAGCACTGATGATTTATCCTGAGAAATGTCTATCGATAATTTCATCATTATAAGTCTATTAAAGGGGTCGCGCAACATTTTTTGAGGATGGTGAGAAAATGCTGCCAATCTGTAGTCGAAGCTCCTGAGAACATGTGAGCCAGACATTCTAGCTCAGCATGTGACCTGGAACTTGCAATTGTTTATCAAAGTCAGCTTGAAATTGCTTACTCTTCTCTCAAAATTATGCCGTAAACCCTAATGACCACGCCCAAGGTCCTCTGTCATTGGCTGATTTTAGTATCATTAATGGGACAACGGCATAGGGACAACGGTAATGGGAAATGGCATAGGGACAACCGCCACTGTGGGATGCCCAGACATGCTTGCTCACTCCTTGGCGATCCCACTAAAAGTAATCCACATGTTTGGGGCGAGGAGGGGAGGGGAGAGAGAGAAAGAAAAAGTGCTCGAGGTTATGATGCGTGCTGACGAACGGGTGTACCTTTTTCCATTCTTGTAATCACCCTCCCCCTATTGTCCCACTGTGACGTCACCTCCCCTGTGTAAATAATGACAGATATATCGAATATGTGAGCCGTGTTATTTCAGATGTCAATGCTAGCTGACATTTTCTTCAAGCTCCCTCCTCTCTAGCAGGTCGAAACCATGCTGCTGCCAGTGCTGACCTCGTATAAAACTGCAGTGCACATGTTGCGACGGAAATTGAGTACATTCACATCCACGCCATGCAAATATTTCTCAAAGCACCAGTCACCACGAACGACAGAACGTTCTCTTTCGAAGAAGATAAGATTTTTTGATGGCTGCTATCTACGGCGAGCAGATCGCCACATGGTAATCCAACAGAATCATATATTATAGGCAGTGACCCTTCCTTTTAAAAGCTGTCACTTTAGAAAATAGCAATTCGCAGATACTTTTGTCGAAGGAATGCAGAGACACGCAGCGCTGCTATGCAGAAAGATCCTGCCGGTAGAACTTTCTTGCCAACCCGCACCTGCTCCGAGGGAGGGGATGGTGGGCGGGGTGCTCACAGTGACGTCACACTGTTTGCTAACAGGGAGAGGTCTTTTACCATGCTACTGTTATATGTACATTACATTCGAATGCAGATATATTGAATCAGAAGGGGATTGCTAAAAAAAGTTTATGTATAAGTAATTCGTTACAGGACACTTGAAATATTACAAGTGCTCTATATGTACAAATATTCATTATATGGCAGTTCTACTTATTATGTGCTAAAGAATGAAAGAAAGTTTTCAGCAAATTCATTATCAGTGGTAATGAAAGAATCTGTGCATGTCAAGGCAGTACTCTGCAGCCATGCAAAGTCTTCATGCAGTGTTATTTGCAGGAAGAACTGAGCAATAAAGAAAGAAAGGAAAGGAAGGAGGTGGCCAAGCTAAAAGAAATGATGGCCACGACAACGAATTGGCCTGAAGATGATGAAGATGGGGATGAGCCAGAAAAAGATAAGAAGTACGCTCGATTAGAGCAGGAGATTATTTCTCTCCGAAAGAAGTTAGCGGAAGAGAGAAAGAGAAATCGGGGCCTACAAGACATTGTCATCAAAGGTATGGGTAAGCATTGTATGTTGGGTTCGTACAGCTCCTTGAAAACCTTGAAAATGCTTGACTTTGAAAAGTGCATTTTCAATACCCTTGTTTGGATAGATGGATGGATGAATAACTTTATTCATCCATCCATCCATCTGTCCATCGAGGACTTTCAAGCCCCTTGAACGTCCTGGCATTGTATTCTCTCCTTGAAAATGCCTTGAACTTCGGGACCATGGCTGTTTAAAATCCACAGTATGACCTGCTTTCTGTTGTAGATTAGCATCGACGCGGCAAACTGTCTATTTCGGAAGCAATACACCATGCAAGATTGCATATATTCTGCTTGTTCATGCTCTGTCCTATTGTCCATTTCACTCCTCAACCGTCATGTCACCTCAGCTCGCTTTCTCTCTCTCTCTACTTATCTCTTAATGAGTTCACTCTTGTCTCCACTCTTTTTCCCGGTCAAGTGAGTAGTGCATGTGGTTAGTACGCTTTTAGAATGCCAAGACTTGCTATACTAGAAAAGTCTTAGCACCTGTCCTGAACTGTTGTGTGTTGGGCACTGCTTACGATGACATCAACATTGGACTTTTCTATGGTGTAGTAATAGTTAAACATTGTTCAAACGCAACCAAATTTTTCGTTGTTCCCAATTTAAGAAAATAATTAACATCCTCTGGCAGGTACTCAACAGGTTCAAGTTGACTTGGAACCAAAATCGATTAAAAGAAGTTTTTATGAATGAAATTAATTAAAAGTAGTACTGAAATTTTCTATTCTTTTTTCGAGATGGCTTTTTTCTTCAAGTGCAGGTACTAACGCTATTGTGTTAAAACATCTGTCACCCATAGTCACTAGCCTGGCTTTGTTTTCGCAAGGCTACATTCAACCGACATGCATGAAACAGTTGACTCAACAGTCTTGCTCTTACGTAGCAGGTAGTATTACAGGTGTCAGTGATTTATTGTTCTTGTCAATGCTCTCACAGGAACATTGCTGTCTGCTTTCGTTTTTCATGAGTTATGTCACTTGTCTCAACGCAACTTTTTCGTTATCCCTGCTTTTGTAATCGCTGCATTCATTCTGCTCCTGGTTGCATTTCGGCTGCATGTCATATTTCATGTTACTGTCTACCTGGCCTGCTTCACCTGGGTCAAATATGTGAGGCTTAATGTTTGGTGCACAAGAACAGGTTTTTCACACAAGCACGCATGGGTTAGCGAAAAAAACAATGTCGTGGAAGATTTAAAGTACCTCGATGTTACAATTTCAGGTGTCGATTTTACAAACCATCTGATTTAGCAAAGTGATTTATTTGTGATGATTTTGAGTTTCAACTGAATATGTATAAGTGCGATAAATTTATTCAGAATTCGAAACATTCCAATAATACAAAAAATTCCTTTTTTGGATGCAGTTTAATTCGTGGGATGAAACAGATTTGAAATTCCTTGACTATCTTTGGATTTCCTACTTTTAAATCTGTGCGAACCCTGCTGTATGTGTGTGAATGATAACGTGTTTTCATTTACCGCCTATCCATGCAGAAAAATTGCTGCAGAAAGCATGCTGCAACCATAGCGGCACCAATCAGCAGCAGAAGGTATGTGCACATTAGTTATTTGAAATGGTGTTCGAGTTCATTGAAACGTGCATGAGGCATGTGTTGAGCTCGTTGGACAGGGCATTCATTGTGTGAGGAAGCAGCCTATTAGGGCTACAGGAAAATGGGTGTTCAAGGGCACTTTATTTAAAGTGTGCTTGCTCACCCACTGATTTCCATTTCATTGCAAGAAAACTTGTTATGGATGAGCCAGAGAACCAGATATTCCACTTTCTTTCTGCAGGATGTGTCCTCATATCTGCTTGAGATTTACAGGAGTACTGACTGAAAATTTTCAAGACAACTAGGGATAGATTTATGTGAACACGTGCAGTTCCCATGAAACATCAATGGGTAATATAGCCAGTAACATACTTGAATACAGTTTTAAAGTGTGTGATGTGCAACTGCACACAGTTATCCTGAAGTACAATGAAGCAACTTGCGACATTGCCATCAAATTTAAAGGAATGTACACGGCCAACCAACTCTGACATCACGAGTTTGGTACCTGCCATGTTTCACGTGTGTTCTCCCCCTCAGTTGTCAACTCTGTGCTCACGTGCACGTGAGGCTGCACATAAAGAGTACATTACTGCCTTGCGTGTTAAAAGGCCCTGCAACGCTTTTTCGTCTGCTGCGCTGAAGTGTATGTAGTGCTGAATACTGAGATGAATGCAAAAATAATTATTGAAATAGGTGCACGGTAGCGGAAATTATTCGCCTTTAAACTTCAAAACCTCAGCAGACGATGAGAAAAGACGTTCTTTTTCACATTTCACTCTCCCACTAACGTCAACAACTGGTTTCAATCACCGCGCGTTTCTTAGTGACTTAATGGAAGAATCGCCTCGTGGTGGCCATTGTGCAGCGCTCCTAGCGCCAGTTGTAATTGTTTTCAAGTTTTCATATTATAAAAAAAAACAAATTCTTGTGTTTTTGAGGAAGCATAAAGCGTATTTTTATCATTTTCAGTGCACAAGTGTGTGGCCTATTTGCGACATTAGAATATTACGTGAGCCTTATCGTGTCAAACCAATCAAAATGCATGGTCAATTTTGTCACTCCCACGTAATGAAGCGTCACTTCTAATCACAAAAATAGCTGCTCTGTGTCGCTGTATTCCAAAAACAAAGTTTATTTATTGAAATATTATTATAACGGCATTGTTTTTGAGGTTGCCACTCGTGCAACGATGGTGCATTCCATGTTCGAGAAGAAGGGGTGAAAACTACATGCTTAATTTGAGTCACAGGACCCATTCAATGTGGCCATCTTGGTTTACAAAGACACCACTCTAGTCCCACACCTCTACGTGCGCTTTCTGAATCTGTACTACAACTGGGTGCAATAAAATTGTCTCCGAAAATAACGGCCCAATTATCAGGCTGTAAACTAACATTTTCAGCCTGATAAATGGGTCGATAGCTGCTTATTTCAACGAAAACAAACAATATGTAAAATTTTGCAGTACTCCTCTAATGGGACAACAGAGAGAAACAGTGACTTGGTTTAGATTGATAAATTGCGCTCTGAGAACTCTAGTGTCGTTTATTTCACTACCATAGGTTTGTTAATAAAGGAGAAAATCAAGTTCAAATTTTCATTTTTAAATTTCGTGCCGAAATCTGCGCGTGTGACGTCAAAGATTTCAAAGTGTATTCATCATATTTTGTCGCCACTGGCTCAACAAAATTTGCTCAGACCTAATATGTTAAGTCTGTGCCACCCTCAGATGACAATGTACTGAGATTTCACCAATTAGGAACTACGTAGGCCCTAGTAGGCGCTGTCAACATCTGTGACGTCACAGCAAACGGTTTGGAAACTTCAAGGTGGCATCGCCACCTGCATTTTCTTTTTGCGGGTTTTCTCGCATATTAAGTGTCTTCTTGCTGCAAGCGTGGTGTTTTTGGTATCGTCGAAGGCTACTTTACTGATGTGAGAAATGTCATCTTGCGCTTTAGTGTCCCTTTAAACTTGCAATGTCTGATTACAGGTACCAGAGCCGGGTGCCCAGGGGTGTTGTGAGCTACTGGAGAAGGGCTGGCACGCTGATGATGTGGGAGATGACCTGACAGACAGGCTTCAAGATACGGTATGCATCACTGGTCTTCAGTAGTGAACTTATTCTGGAGCAGTGTTAGTGGACAATTATGTCCACAGAGTAGGAGTAGTTATTTTTATTAGATTTCATGCGACTATGACATTTGCACTGGGGTTTTTGAGCGACAGTCTTGCTGCCATTGTGCTAATATTCCATCGCTGCAGGCACTAGCAAATTCAGTGTTAGTTGCACACGACGAGTTGTGCAGGAATATGGCCCGTTAAACAGGCATCGTGTCAGGACATAGTTGAGTTTTAACAAAAGAAAAAAAAACAGGATAAGCAAGGACTCTCAACTAACCTTAATAAGTGAAGATATGCAACACATATACACCCAAGACGCACAAAAAGAAAAAAAAAATTCGAGCACCATGATCACAAGAAATTACATATCTTTATAGTACCTGTCACTAGATTTTGCTTCATACATGTGTTTGATACTTATATATGTTCTGTCCACTTGTTTATCTTGTTTCGTGTTCTTTTCATTCATCATGCAAGTATGCCAACTTGCTCAACTCTCCATCTTCCAGAGAAAAATAACATAAATGGCTGTGAATTAGTCTTATTCACCATCCTTGTCGAATAGTTTACTTATTACCTTTTCGTCTATAGTTATGAGGAAATACTGCTGGTGTAAACGACGTGCTGCATCATAAACCATTACTGTCGTTATGTTTATTTTGAAACGAGGGGCAGGCACTAAATGAATTGCGCTACATTGCTGGCCAGAGCTGGTGCTGTTTGTTTAATACTGCTCAATAAACGTTAGAACTGACCAAGTATACATATTTTCTTCCTGTTGTCAGCCTCTTTGGTTAATATGATTTTTGCAATAACACATCTCATTTTCCGTCTCCTATGAAACACATATCGCAAAGACTTCAGTATACGTGGCTCTTACCATTCCACACTACATCAGCAGTACTGAAATGTCGAAACCTTCTAGCAAAAGTTTACAATACAATGAAGGCATCTTTGACACATAGTATTTTGTTCTTAGATGTTGAAATTTATGTGTATTTCATCATTTTAGGTGCTACCATCTCCAATATTTACTGCAATAAAGGCACCACGTGCTGCAACACCAGTGCCACCACCAGCACCAGTTGCAGCAGCAGTAGCAGCACCAACACCACCGCCACCACAACCAGCTGTGCTGCTGACACCACCACCGCCAGCTCTGACACCAGTGGCACCATGTGCAGCCAGCAGTAGGAGACAGACCAGGAAATACTGCAGCTCAGCGCAGCTCTGAAGCAGAGACTACCCAGGTAAGGTTCTCTGTGAAGCATTCATAGATGCCTAGTATATGCCACGCACCACTCGTAACATAATCAGTTATAAAGGGGGACTTACTGTAATGTTTTCTTCCTCCTGTTTACCCTTGAATGAAACTCTTTGTGTACAAATGCTAAGCACTGTGCAGGTGCACCGGCGGTATAGTCGCCGACCGTTTATTTGGACTCGGTGGGAATGGCTGTAAAGTGAATAATTGAGTGTAAAAAAAAGGGGGGGGGGGTTGCCTACAAAAACAGCACCTTTATTGGCCCAGTGGCTGAAAAAACTAATCAGTGCTAGTCTGTACATGCATGCCTATGCACCACCAAGTCTGCATGTATTTCAACCAATGTTTGGCCGAATAAACGATTGGCGACTGCATACCTGTTACAGAATTTTGCAAGCAAGTTAGCAGTGAGTTCCCGTAACTGGTGCTCTGGCCAAGGCGAAAATGGTCATCACATCGCATGCTGCAATGACCTCCTGAAGAACGGTGAAGGGAGCAACCCACGTATATGAAAAAAAGGGGGGGGACAGGATGATGCTGTATCCTGTAGCCTTCCTTTTTTTCATCTACGTGGGTTGCTTCCTTCACCTTTGTTCAGAATGAACCAACTAGCCCAACAACATGTTCTAGTGACCTTCACCTCAAATTTTTTATCCTTCCAGTGTCTTCCTCATGTTAGCACAATGATAATGATATGATTGTACAGTTCCTGCTTTAGGGACAGCAGCAATACTAACAATGCATTTAGTCATGTCCCTGTATACAAGCATATTAATGATACAGCAACTACTGACAAGATTAACTTTGTTTGCCATGTGCTCCATGCTTGCCCTGTGCGCACAAACTTTAAAGCGGTTGGGACATGAAGTCATCATCCAAGAACAGATAGACAGACAGACAGGGGAACTTTATTGTGTCCTGGAACGAGGGTTCCTAAAAACCCGCGGAGGGCATCGCCCGCGAAAGGGTCGGGAGCCAAAGGTTCCCGATCGCTTCACAGGCTCCCTGGACCACCCGGAGTTGATTCGCAAGATCCGTACTTGCGATGCATTTTAAGAATTCTGTCTTGTTGATGTGATGCTTTCTTGTGCAAACGCGCAAGCGGGGGCACCGCCACATTAAATGGGAAAAAGTTGCTAGCTGATCGCAAGCTGAGCACTTTGGCGAAATGTCTGTATACACGGCCATAGTGGCCGGCGACGGGAACGATCTAGTCTGGAGAAGTCGGAGGGCGATCTCCTGGTTCCGAGTTAGCTCTCTGTGCGGATCTGGAAATGATTTCCTGCCTAGCCTATAGTGTGAAGTGACCTCGTGAAAGGTGGTCAACGGGTCTCCGTCGGCGCCATCGCCACCCCCTCCCCCGCAGCCGGCGGGGGGCACAAATGATATTGCTCACTGAGTGTCACAAGTGTACATAGTACTGTAAAAACCCACAGGTCGGACGTGCATAAAGTCGGAGGTGCATTTCGGGGACAGCTAACGCAAAAAAACTTGTTGCAAATTTGTGACCGCTAGCGCCTTGCCATGTGCATCACTAATCATTAACGATACAATGTTTTGGAAATTAAAACAAAAATGGGCAAAACACGTAATTCTCTGTTGATTATTACTTTTAACAGGAAAAGAAAAAATCACTGAATGATTGGCTGGTTGAAAGCCTTGTTTTTGGATAACCATACTGAGCACTGCAATGATTATCGGCAATGATGACTAGTAAATTCAGTTCTGCTACAAGCACGCTCAATGACCTAATACGTCCAAGCCAAAATGCACCATGTAGGTCACCTACATAAATTCAGAAAATTGTTACTAGCTGCCAGGAACAATCAACAACAATACATCTTAACAAAACGGAAACTTGGGCCAGTTGGTTGTACTTCATATTTACCGGCAGCGCAACCACACACACGGACATAGAAAATAAGCGAAACGGAAACACAGCGCTGACACTCACAACTAAACTTTTTGTTGCAGAAACAACACTTATATGATCAACGCCCCTACGTTCCCCGCATGCGCAAACTGAGAGAACGCATAAAGCTCGCGTACAGGTAAAAGCAAAAAGCGACAACAATATACATCAAATTTACACGTGCTGGTCCAAAAATTCAAACTCACAGTCAAATAACGTCACCGACGGTTCGCGACGGTTCGCGACGGCATGCTCATTTGGCTTCTCATGTGGACAGGTGCGGGTGTGAACCGATATTCACTAAGGTTAACATTTTAAAGAAACATAGGAACCAGTTTGTTCGAGAGTTAAATGAGGCATATTTCATTAGGAAACAAGGAGGGTCATGTATCAGCGAACCGTCGGTGACGTTATTTGACTGTGAGTTTGAATTTTTGGACCAGCACGTGTAAATTTGATGTATATTGTTGTTGGGCTCGCCTCGCTTTTTGCTTTTACCTGTACGCGAGCTCTATGCGTTCTCTCAGTTTGCGCATGCGGGGAACGTAGGGGGGTTGATCATATAAGTGTTGTTTCTGCAATAAAATTTTAGTAGTGAGTGTCAGCGCTTTGATTCCGTTTCGCTTCTTTTCTCTGTCCGTGTGTGTGGTTGCGCTGCTGGTCAATATGAAACACATCTTAATCCTTGTTTGAATTTTCAGAATTAGGTCCACAGTAACCTGCGGCTATGTGCAGCTGTGCAACTACATGTACTGATGTGTACTGGCATGGGTCGCATCACGTGGTACCTGTTGATGCAGTACAAAAGCATTCCTCTGAACTGAGAAGCAGGAGAATTATGTGGAAAGAAAAATTAATATGCAGTAGCACATGTGTAGTGTGACCAGAGGTGCAAAGGTTAAATGAGGGAACTACTCAATGTCTGAAGGTTGCTTCTTACGTGGTCTGGGTGCCTCGTGCTGAGTGATAATGACACTACATTTACGGTTAAGTTTTGGAATGAGGAATTTCCAGGTTGTCATAGAAATTACATCCAACTTTATGTTCATTTGCAAAAAATATTTTTGAGAATTGAGAAGTCAAGATTTGTAAACAAACATTCATAGGAACTTGCATTAAGACATTTAACAAAAATTGCTTTCATAATCCATGAATGATCTGCATTAAGTCAATATTTATTCTTTTATGCAGAGAAACCTTGGGAATGGCGTTACAGTCTCACAGGAAAAGTGGCGCTACCTGATGTCCCAGCCCAAAGATTCTCTTTTTGTGAGGGAAGCGGCGAAGGCAATATGGGGGATCCAGAACCTGTACAACAGGAGTATCACGGGCACCCCATGTCGCCGTTTCCTTCACAAGGGGGCGGCTGGGCCATCAAGCGTCGAAAAACGAGCGCTGACGCCTAGGAAGCTGGATGCCCTGAGGAGTAAGCCTTTCTTTGTATTACTGGTAACTGTTAGCTCTGCTTATGGTACCCAGTGCATTACAAGCGCCTGAGCAAAATGTATTATCTCTTCTTTATAGGAGTATCGCAATTTTTGTACAGTTTGATGTGATCTTTACAAACAGTAAAATGAGCAATGTACCAAGCATGAACCTCACTTCAAACATTTAACATAATATTCAGTGATTTCTCTCAAACAATAATTGGGTAGCTGTGAAATATTAATGTAGAAAATCTCATCGGTCTGTCAGAACTCATTTGTGATTTTGCAATAATCCTACTAAAACAACAACAGGAGTTACCCTAACTAAATCTTGAAGCAGTATATGTAGTCGAAGATTGAAATATGTTGCGATCGATCACGCCTAGCGTATGAGCCCCGCCACGGTGGTCTAGTGGTTATGGCGCTCGACTGCTGACCCGAAGGTCGCGGGATCGAATCCCGGCCGCGGCTGCATTTTCGATGGAGGCGAAAATGTTTGAGGCCCGTGTACTTAGATTTATGTGCACGTTAATGAACCCCAGGTGGTCGAAATTTCCGGAGCCCTGCACTACGGCGTCTCTCATAATCATATCGTGGTTTTGGGACGTTAAACCCCAGATATTATTATTATTATTTAGCGTATGAACGACTGACAGTGCTTACACAAAGCACATATTTCTAGGCTTATTGGCTAGGCTTGGCCTCTGATTTGGTGTTGTAGTCTGATATGGCTAAATCCAATATAAAACAAGCGTTATGTGCAGCCAACAAAAGCATGGCATTTGATATTGTCCATTGCCGCTTATGAGCCAGGGCTTTTCCTGGCAATACTTTAGTTTTAGTTAGTATTCAGGAAATATTTAATTGAATGTTTTACGTAATGAGATTTAACTAGATATACTATCCCGTTCAATTTAGTAAGAAACGCCTAGTTCTTTTCCACGAGGTAAGCATGTCATTTACATTTTCTTGCACGCAATGGAGCTCATTCATGCCCTTTCCTTTGCTATTAACACATATACAAAAAAACAATATGTGCATTTCTTTTTCAGCGTCATTCTGTATGTTTTATTTTTCTGCATGTGAACTAAGATGCCTAAATGTGCTTCTGACGTCATATGTGTTTATGATTTCTGTATTCAGATGCGTATGAAGAACACCTGAAGGCGCATGCCAGAAACCTGCCGGACACTCAGCGTCGCCACAACATGAACCGGCATTTGGCGGATTTGCTAAAGGTGCTCAAGAAATGAGTGCACCTTAAAGGCGGGAATTTTACTTCATTATAAAGTTTTCGTTTTTAAATTGTTGTTGCATTTTGTTTTGCACCATCTTTTTGTGGGTGAGAGATCACTCGAAATGTGGTGGTGCAAGGTCACCTTATTTGAACAGTCAACATTCAGGTATGCAAATTGACACAGCTAGAACGCACAGAAAATAAAACAAGTTTTAGTCCTTGCAGTAAGGTTGCTTTGAAGTGCATGTAAATGTTTTCCTTGTGCAAGGACTAATTTTATTTACTTTTAACAAAAGCTACATTTTATGCCGTCCTAAGCAGGGAGAGTTTTAGCTGGTGTTTTTTATATTACATAAAACCCCGTATTATTTCGTTGCAGTATGACTGCAGCTTATGATGTCCAGCATATTAATTCAGTAGCTTCTTAACACATTTGTTTCTTCTAAAAGCCTTTGTTTGCTCATCAAGGCTGTGTCTAGATACCAATCATATTTCGCCTTCATGCAACATTAAGAAAGAAATATTCACACGTTTTCTTCACAGTACAGCTTTACAAACAATGTGAATGGCCAATTGCCTCTTATGTTGCATTCCACGAGATCTAGGACGTCCATCTGATTTTCGCATAATGCGGCAGATAGCTGCATGATTTTCGCATTATGCAGTTTTCCGTAAGCTGCTGTTGTCCGCATATATCCGCACAATATGACACTTTCCATAAGCTGGGGATGTCCGCATCTTTCCGCACGATATGGCGCTTTCCGTAAGCTGTGGATGTCCGCATATTTCCGCACGATACGGCTTGCCTATGCGGATTCCGCATCATACGTCTTTCCGTAGTCCAATAATTCCGTATGTTGGGATCCGCATGTACGGATTGTTTCAGTAGGGAAGGGATTCTTTATTGATATACTCACTAACTTGCAATCTTTTAGCAATTTTTGTTCAACTAGAGAACATGTGCAACACATGAATGTCTCAGACATATTGTATAGATGCACAAAGCGTCGCAGGACAACGCCGCTATTCGGAACTATTGCCGCTTATAGCTCCCATTACGTGGCGATTAGCAAGAGGAAAAATATTTAGGAAGCCTTAAGCAGGAAAACAAATACAAGTGAAATAGAAAGGTGGTTGTGTATCAAACATTCACATTGAGTGAGTACAGAGATACAATACAGACGGCGCCCTTAAAAGATATGAGAATGAAGTATCGTAAACTTACCTGTTGAGACAATAGAAAATTCAGTGCCTATAGAAAATTGCCTGAAACGGCTCCTTGGGACGCTCATGAGAAAAACGAAGCATTCAGTTAAACAACGTTTCTAGAATATCCTTCCTAACATCTTTGAAGTGGCTCTTAATGATTTCCATTATTATATTGCAAACTCAATTTCTCTATTCTCTTAAGCGGTAAGCAGTGTATTGTGTACAATATACTCAAGGCGCACCCACATAATATATTTGTTTTCAAAATCGCCTTGGCAACGTGTAAATGTGTAAACATTAGTAGAAATAAAGGAGACAATTAGGAGAATAAAGCAGAAATCTTATATTGGGAGCGCGTTACAAAAGACATACCGCAGTGACCAGACCGGAAAAACAGTGCAGATACCTAGGTAGTGTATGTGATGCAAAATGACAGCTAAGAAAACACGTGTGCTAATAATGAAATTATGATTTGATAAATTCTTTGAATAAATGTAGATGGAAGTGAAAAATATGGTACGCCAAGATATTTTCTGTTAGGTAAACGCTTGCTCTATTAGATCTAGCATCAGTACCGGTGGTGCTAAAGTTGTTAAAATCTTATTTGCATATAAGTTAATCCATTGCATGCAAGTCAAGCTTTACATCCACGAGATCCTTCAAATCGCTGATATGTAAAATCCACGAGACACAAAGCGACCCCATTCTTGCACGCATCACATTTCGTTACGGAGCAAGACGCAAGAGAATCTTCAATAACGACACTGTAGCAACATCAGAATTTGCGCGATAGACGCCGCACGCAGTGGAGTACGCGGCACAGGACGTGGCTAAGAACAAGTGTCGTGTGTCGCGGCATTGGCGCAACTAAAGAGAAAAGAAATCGAAAAAACAAAAGGTATGTGGGCTGGGCGTAGACGTCCGCGTGCATGCCTTCCTGATCTTGTACCCTCAGTGGATGACTGTGGCGTAAAAATAAAATAACGGCACTGCCCTTTGACTTATTCTGATGGCTTAGTGGCACCAGTGCCAGCCTGAGAAACAGAGCTTGACAAGCGATTATTGTTTCGCACGGTTGTGTTGCGATAGAAGTATCTTGTATCTTAAGATACACTATACATTATCGAATGTATCGGAAATACAGGTACAGATACTCGTCTTTCGAGGCGTATCGCGATACAGATACAAGATACCCATGGAGTATCAAAGATACATGTATTTTGATGCTGAGCAGCACTGGCTGAAGTGAGTTTCTTACCGACCAACTATATATTTTTCTTAGTTCTTCATTTGCCGAATGTATAGGTGTATAAGTTGTATATGTAACAAATAAAAGTGGGCCCACTATGCTGCCCTGGGGCACACCCGGCCTAATAGGTTTAAACTAAGAGTGATGTCTATTTATTGATACGCACTGTTATGTAATTTCTAATAAAATCGAAAACAATTCCGCGTATGCCGTAAGAATTCAATTTATCTAATAGGGTTGCATGATTTATTCTGTCTAAAGCTGCTGAGAAATCTCAAGCTACTCCAAGTGTTAGTTTCCTAGCCTCCATACTGTTCAAAATTATTTCTTTTTGTTTGAGAAGAGCAGTTTGAATCGAACAGCCCGATCTGAACCCAGGTTGTGACGACGTCTTTACAGAATGCTTGTCAAAGACAGAACTCATTCTGAACAGCATAATTTTTCTAAACCTATAGAAAACAAAGGAAGAATTGATATCGATCTATAATTGTTTTAATGATCTTTTTAACCACCTTGTGCGCCACAGTTACCCTTGCAACTTTCATCTATTGAGGAAAAATGCCAGACGTTGTTGCCACGTTGTAAATCATTGAAGTCGATGACATGAATGACTGGTGCAGTCTTTAGACCATTCACATCCTCGCTTTTGCTTCGCCAGAATTTTTTTAATACCTTCAGAACTTCATTATCGTCAGTTTCATATAGATATGAACAATGTTTGAGGGGGCTGGGCAAATACATCAACGCATCTTGATAATGAATGCTTTCAGCCAGTGATAGAAAATATTCATTGAATTAATTTGCTAGGACTATATTTTTAAAGCTCTTACTTCCTACTTTTAGCTCATTAGCACTTAGGCGGCCCGCGATCGTGATAGGACAGAATTCAGCTTATTCCATATCTGCTTTACGTCCACAATGCCATCAAACATGGAGCAGTAATATTCACGCTTGGCTTGTTTTAGCAACGTAGTCAAGTTATTACGGAACGTTTTAAACTCTTTCAACACGCCAGTGTCACGAGTACACGCAAATAAATGTCACAATGCATTCTTTTTCATTATCATTTGGATTAGCTTAAAGGAAATCTATGGTTTACGAGATTGATTTGGATCTTTTGCTTGCCTATACGGAAAATGTTTCCGATATACCGAGCACAAAATATTAATAAATTGGTCATAGGCCTTTTCAGTTCAAGAACAAGACAGTATGTCATTCAAGCTTAACAAGCTTATTTCTTCACGAAAGCAAAATAGAGATCGTGCATTGATATCTTGAAAGTAAATATCTCTTTCCACTGAATGTTTTTGTTTAGTTTGTACACTAATAATTGATAGGTTGGCAAATGATAACTAATCGTAATACTAATCGTACCATGATGTAGTATATCTACAGTGTTTAACACTGTCTAATAAATTTAATAAAGTGGCTGTAGTGGCTGTAATGTGAGCTGTGGTAGCTATAACATTCAAGAGGCTGTACGAAAGAGGCAGGTTCGAAAAGTCGGTTTGTTTGTTAGATGTTGTGAGCGTGTCGATGTTCAGATCCCCTTCAAGTACTAAATTACAATTGTTTTCATTTACAAACCTAAAGTATTCATATAAGAAGTGGAAAAAGTTATTGATGCTGCCGTGAGGTGGTCTGTAGACAACAGTGGCGAAAATTTTTCAGATTTCAAGCACATGACTTCAAAATCTTCGCAGCCTCGAAACCAATCATCAACATACTCATAGCTGATACTAGCGTCAACATATACGCATACACCACCGTATTTTCTAAACTAGCCCCGTCTTTCCCTGTTCATGTGAACCAAATTATACCCATCTATATTCAAAACGTCGGCATTATTGAAGTACCAAGTTTCACTTAGCATAATGACCGAAAACGTCAACCCAAATTCATCAAGAAAACTGCAAAACTCGCCATATTTAGAGCCAGTGACTGTATACTCAAATGTAAAAAAACTTAGGAGTCTATACACACCTAGCCTCCAAAATTGCAGTTAATTCAAATGGACTAGTGCACTTCACAGCCATCTTGAAGGCGAAGGTTCAATAAGTGCCAAAAATGGACATTGCAAAAAAAAAAAACCAAAAGAACAGTGACAGGAACATCAAGGTTAATAACATTATATGTACAAACCAATCTTTGACTAAAATGTTAGAAAGTAGAGCTCTTTAGGCCTGGTGCCCCCAACAACACTGTCACAGGGATGAATACATAAACTTAACAATGGTGCCGTACGGGTTATAAGGCGTAAATCAACGGTACTGTTGAAAAAGGCGAACTTGATTAATAATACCCTAGATTCGTTTACTCGAGCATAGTGCAGTACATGTAGATCAGGAATGAAAGGTAAGCTCAGATCCAGAAATTATCGGCAAATGTAATTAGTTTTTCAAATAAGCAAACCTTTATTGTCCAGTAGAAAGTCGCATGAACCCAGAATTACCAAAAATTTGTCTGCCTTGGCCCCATTTTATCATTGCTCATAACAGTGAGCTCAATCAGGAGTACAGGGCACTTAAGTCTGTCCAGGTCGGAATAACAGGCAATATGCAGGTAAGTCTGGTCGGTGATGCGCGAGAAAATGTTGGTGTGATTTTATCCGACGCCCTTAAATACAGGCACAGTATATTTCTTTTATTTATATTATATTTTATTTTATCATCATTACGGGTAGTTAATTCCGCATATATCGAATTCGCATAAACACGGCACTTGGTTTGATATATTTTACAGTTCAATACAAAACTTTTGAACAACCTATTTTCGGTGCGAAGTTCAGTGTGCGATTGTCTCAAACTTACACGGCCCCGATTCACAATATTGCAAAGAAGGCGGCTCCATGGTAACACGTGGGGCTACATATATATATATATATATATATATATATATATATATATATATATATATATATATATATATATATATATATATATATATATATTTAATTTTCTTGTGCTTTGATTTCCGGGCGCGGGCTATGCAGGGGCGGGTTATATGCGACAAAATACGGTATCAGTGTAAACAACGCCTTGATATCTTCATAGCCACCTATGCGTAGTCGTAGAGTGTCCGCCTCGCTGGAACAGTCCTTACAGTGCTCAGCTGCTGACCCGATCGAAGGTCGTGGTTTCGATCCCGGCCGCGGCAGCCGCAATTTCGATAAATGGGAGAGGCCCATGCACTGTGCGAAGTCAGTGCACCTTAAAGAACGCCAGATGGTTGAAATTTCCGGAGCCCTCCACTACGGCGTCTCTCAAAATCATATCGTGGTTTTGGGACATAATACCTCAGATGGTATTATTAGTAGTAGGACTCGTAGGGTGCTGAAGCCTGTAGTCAGTTGGGACCCTTATGTCGGCGTTGTTCTTCAATCGTACTGAGTGTGCTTTTTGGAATTCTGTATGCAGCGGCGACATGGGGCTTCTTTTCTCCACGTTCGACTGTGTTGATTATCGCCACCGTTGAGAACAGCACGCTTTTCTTTCGTTTCATTGCAAGCATAACGTTAACAAAGGGAGCGGAGAATCGCGAATGAGCGAACGACGACCGCGTACGCCGGGCCGACGAACGTGACTACGTGGAATCTAGGAATAAAATGTGATGGTTCGTAAGCAGTGTATATTTCATCTCGTTCCGCGCTCTACCTTCCTAATCGCAACACTCGCTCACCCGGGAACATGCGGGAAAATCCTTTGCCGTGAGGAAAATTCAAACCCTTGTGAGGGAGAGCCCGCTTTTTGGAGTGTTTCGTGGTGTCCGATGTATTCGATGCACGAAAGATTTTTGACAATATGACTGTAGATTTTCCTATGCAATTACGTGAAAGCATTGTCGTATTCGAAAACAGTGCTATGTCAATGATAATTCCATTTACCCGAGCTCTAAATATAGTAGGCTTTCTCTCTATTGCCAACACAAACTAGAGCAAATTGAGGTATTGGGCTAGTTGGTTTTTCATGGTTGCAAAAACTGCGCTACAGTTACTGGGAAATATGAAGTTAGGGGGGAGACACGAAACGAAGTGTCCACTTCTTTTCGTGTCTCCCCTCCAACTTCGTATTTCGCAGTAACTGTAGCGCACTTTTTGTAATCAACACAAACTAGGTGGTCTTGACAAGCAGTCACTTTATGAATGTACATTATACAATGTACAAACTACAATGAGACAACGAGATATAGCTGTAGTAAAATACAGCGTGACAACCAGCGCGAGTATGTCACGTTGGGTTTGAACACCCCCAATCCTCTCGCCTTCTCGGTTATGCCAGTGTGTAGCCATTGCGAACAGGACAGCGATGTCTTGTTCTCCTTTCTGCCGTCTCTTGCCCTTAGCGCTGCTCAACATCATGAACCAATATCAACGTGTCCAGCTCACCACTTTAACGCCAGTGCAGTAACAGGAGAATACGCAAGCATCGCACGAATAGACAGGACACCTCCCTAGCACGAGCGTCACGAGCAACAAGGGACAGCAGTCGTGTTACTGGCGGTCAGAACAGCCAGAGCAGAGACGACGCGCGGAGAGGGAGCTAACCAAGTTCGACACCCCGCCGCCGCCGGATGAAAACAGCGCGTGCGTTCGGATCCAAGAAATCTGCGAGAGGCCAGGGCGCATGCGCAGAGCCGAAGCCACTCTTGCAGTCGCGTTGTCCGAAGACACAAAAATCGAAAACCAGCGTGAGCCCCAAGGCGTCTTGGGTCGCCAGCCATACCACGCAAACGCAGTATGGCCCGCGCTCGCATAATTTTTGTTACGCCGCATGTGGCGCCCCGTGTGTTTGACCTACCGCCGCCTGCGTTTGACAAAATTCTCAAACTGTGCTGATTCTCCACGCACAAATGTAGCCTACCCAACGCAGCTTGGGAAAACAGTGTCTTGGGTCCCCAATTCTCAAGCTCTCTAATAATTGAGGAAATTACGCTTACTTTTGCGGCCCAGATGGAGCACGGCGCCGCGTCGCTTGTATGGAGCGGTTATGGCTACCATAATCAAGGTTACACGAGTGGCTGGAGAGAAGGAGCATGCACAGCTCGAGAGCATGAAGATCGAGATTTTGAAGGAAAGGCAGCATGCGCGCTGTGAAAATGTGCGGGGGCGACGTGCAACGGGCGACAAGGCATGCAGCCACAATGTAAGCAAACCACCGGCGGAGCCAACGGAGCGCTGTGGGGCGCTCTTTACCAAGGAGCCCCACGGCCACCCGCCTGAGATTTTGTGGCGGCGGAATACTACGGCGCCAAAAACTGCCATTTAAATGATCTCATAAGAGCTTTCGCTGTAAAAAAGATTGTTGTCAACAAAGATGGCCTTAAGGGGAGGCGATCACAACCAATATACTACAATAGCCGAAATAAGGGCACGATCTTCGGAAAAAAAATAGCATTACCTTCAACAGGACGACCCCTATAACGCTGCCTATGCCTCCTGCTTACTTGTTCAGATGAAAGCTTCTGAAATAAGCCTAGTGGGGATTATAAAAAAAGGTTATCTACGATCATGCCAATCAATTCTTCTTTAAAACAAGGCTGGTGCCTGTATTGATTCTCAATGAGTCTGTAGATATAATTTTGTTATGGTGAAATTTCAGCTCCCATAGGACGTCAACGAAGTTTGTCAGGGAAACTAACGTCAAAGGTCCGATAGACATGAATTTGGCGGCTAATGAGCTGCTGTATGTACGCAAGTGCATTGTTCGCTTGCCAGCTCTACCATGTCAATAGGTAAACGTAACTACTCAGAATTGAATCAACCTGTTTTTAGGTTAGTCGACCCAGTATCCCTGTTCGAAGAAATGTCGCGGATTTGACATTGTGTTTAGCGATCTGTAGTTCGTGCTTTCTTCTTGCCTTGAGATGCGCTAAGAGCTTTCAAAGGACTTAATTAACAAAGGTGTTTGTGTGTGGTCACTGAAGAGCGACTGAGCTGAACACAGGCCGCTTAACTTGTGCCCATAAATATTTAACTGCGTTATCTACCAATCTTACCCGCAACATCCAAATAGCTGTTGTATAGCAAAGTGAAACGATGTGTGCGAACGCATTCATTGTGCAACACGCGTAACAAACATAGCGAGGTACAGAAAGAATACATCTTGGGGTCCTATTGACCAAATTTTGTGAGCAGCAGTTTTCTTTTAGCACAGCAAAATGAGAGAGGGTGTGTGGCCACTTTTAAAGGACTGGGAATGGAAGTCCGTTAATTCTGTGCATTACGCATACACTCCGCTGCAGCTTGGCTCACAAGACGGCTTCAAAATGTTCTACAGTACAAAAAGATTTTGGTGCAGCATTGGATAGTTTGTGCCGTAATTCAGTTCTTTATTTTTTACACGACATATCAGTCTAGGCGGTTTCTATATGTGATTGACGTCATACCTCAGTTAAAGAATCATAAGTTTTTCTTCAAATTTTCGAGTAGAATAAGCTCATCTCACCACCAGTAGTCCTCAAGGATCGTCAATCCATCCACTTCCATAGAATGTTGTAATCAATAGGCAGTGATGTCCTTGCTCTATGTATGAATGCTTACAACGCTGTGTATTTTATGTGAAAGTTAAATGAAAAACAAACCCACACAATTACCTTTCTTTTTATCGACATCTTTTCTCTCGCCGATTACGCATTTATATTAGCGGAGTTTTGTTTATTGACGTAATTGATTTCCGATACCGATGACTCAACATATGACCTGCCTACTGTCGTATTTACAGTAAGCATTTCAAGGCTGATAGAGGTCTTCTAGTATTCAATGGCGAAGTTTTCTTTCATTTTATTAAAATTGGTCCACTCTTATCACTCCATCTGGTAACGGTACAGCGTATTGGAATAACGTTCAGTATATACATTACTTAGGGCATTGTTCAAAAAGAGTATTTTATATTTTTGCGAGATATTCTCCATGTCTTGACTTTGCAGTTCGTTAACACTTGGGGTACTTTTTTTACACCAGTAGCATACGTTCAGTTTTTTCTGGGGCAGAACATGCAAAACTGTTTCCTCTAAGGGTTTAAGCTGTGCACCTTGAAATTGCGAAAATGACGTTCTTTTCCAAATAAGACGGAAGGCTCGGCTAGTTGATTTGGCTGCATAGTGAAAAATTTGAACACACCGCACGAAGACACAAGCAAAAAGTTGACAAGAACCAGCGCAGAGAACAACTGGCCTTTATTCCGTGAGAAAGGCATATATAGATTACCCATGGGATTATGAGGTACTTATCGGTAATGCATAGATGTGCTTTCTTATGGAATAAAGGCCAGTTCCTAGTCCGCGCTGGTCCTTGTGAACTTTATTCGTTGTGTCTTCGTGCGCTGTGCGCAAATTCTCCACTATACTTTTCCAAATGTTGCTGCCTCTGATTTGCTATGTGAGATAGTGGAATCATTATCATGCACAAATTTGTAGCAACGGCCGGCGCAATGAATCATTAATGCGTGTTTGTTGTGATGTACACGTTGCTACGAAACCGACCAGCCATATATTGCGACAGTGCAGTCGCTTTATTTTAGTGTCCTTTCGTTTCTTATCTTTGTACGGAATAAACATTTGCATAAAATGTATTACTTTTTCTACATTCTTAGGCTGACCTAGAAACTGCCCGCCAGGATAGCTTTCCATGCAAAAGTGTTTTGTATTGACAAGTTCACAATTTTCTCTTTAGCCTTGACCGTAGACGTGCTAGGCTCACACTTATTCTGTACTCAGGTGACGGATGGAAAGGTGCCCGGCCAGCTCTATCGAAAACATTGTTTTTGCACTCAGGTTGCAACGCGACCTCTCAGTTCATATTGATTGCGAGTTTGTTCGTTGAATACAGAAAGAACATATATTTTGGCAGGATTACTAAACCCATTTTGTGCGACACTTCTATGGCTTAGATCAGTGATCAGGAAGAGGTTTGGTTTGAAGCTCAAAAATGTCATTTAGGTATTGCACTGAGAAGGCCCACTGAAGGCAATGGCAGTGCCTCAAATTATTGCAATTATATCTTATTTAGAGTGAGTGTATGAGATTACATCGTTCAGCAAGTCCGTATTTTTATACTCGGCGCCGGCTACGGAAATAAATATCCAGGTGTCGCATTAGATTAAATGTGAACCATTTCCAGCAAACCAAAGGCACCTTGAAAATGTTGATCTGTCTATCACCCATACACACACACTCGTATATATATATATATATATATATATATATATATATATATATATATATATATATATATATATATATATATATATATATATATATATAATAGCCACTGGGTACCAGCGTCCAGTGCCATGCCTGATTATGGGCCCAGAGTCGCGCTGAACACTGGGCCGCTGGAGCAGCGTTTTACTGGGAGGCGCTGGGTACTCAAGCGCAAAACGGCTCTACAGCGTTAAAACGACGGTGCCTACGTTCCCTGCATAAATATATTAGTAAATAAAGTCATACAGAAAGCATTAATACAATAAAAATGAAAAAAAAGCCCCACCACGAGGATTCGAACCCGCCACCTCTCAATCTGCAAGCGAGTACTCCACCACTGCGCCACGCTGAAACACGTAAACACCTCTCTAAAAGGGCTAGTCAACACAGTAAGACAGCGTTTCGTTTCATATTTCGGTGTCATGTATGCAACGAAGGCGCGATCTTCCTTTCCAGCTCAGGCTTGCTTCTTTATTAGACAGAAACAGAGGGTGGCCGGCAACGAATGAAGTGCCCAAAATGGGAAGAGCGCTAGGTTTCTTTAAGAATTCCCGTTTTCACTCCGAAAAATATCAAATGAATCGAGGAGCCGGGTATAGTTTGACGGCTGTTACTGCGATGTTTAATAGCCGTTTCTCGCCCTTGCTAATTGTGAACATGTACAGAAGCTTTATGATGACTCGTTCGATAAACACGCGCCTACATGAATTCATACTGAGTAGTTTTCTCGCGCTAGCGATGATATTACGGCGCACGGGCGTGTCTGTATTCTGACTTGCAGTTCTATCGATACCTACAACTATAATACCGCTCAGCAAAAACAAATACATTTAGTTGAAAAAAGATGGCGGTGTGCTATTTCACTAACGCGTACCAGGTGACAGGCATGTGTTCTGACGTATGATTCAGAGAAGTACCGGCGAGTGCGGCCGGCTTCTTTCGGTGAGCCTGCATTCGTTGCTGAAAGCGCGTCGCATCGATGGTCATCGCTCCTTGTGCGGACACAGTACACAAGAAAAAAAGGTTATATTGGTTAACGAATGTCCAGACTATAATTTACAGTAAATCTTACACGTTGGAATTGCGTGTACTTAAACCAAGAAGTGCCGGTGGCATGTAGATGGACTCGGCCGGTACGCTAGGCCTAACGCTCGCTGCAGGGGCGTAGCCAGAAATTTTTTTCGGGGGGGGGGGGGGGGGGTCTGGCGGTGTGGGGTCTTGGCGGGGGCGTGGAGGAGGAGCATGGCGGCGGGCTGCAGCAGCATACCTAATAGCTTGCGGCTGCGGCTCTGCTAGCTGAGGCGCGCCGAGTGAACGCTGGATCTCCTGGCGCACGACGTCTGCGATGGACTCTAATTGAGGTTGCGACGAAGGTAGAATTTTTCGCAACTCTTCTTGCACGATTGCTCGAATCGTCTCACGCAGGTCGGCGGGTCCTAGGGCTTGAACGTCGGCGTAGCTTGTAGCCGAGAAGCTGCGGTTGTATTGCCGCGTTCGCATCTCAAGCGTTTTCTCAATCGTGGAAGCCTCCGATGCAAATTCAGCGACCGTCTTCGGCGGGTTCCTTATCAATCCAGCGTAGAGTTCCTGTTTGACACCCCGCGTGAGGAACCTCACTTTCTACTCTTCGGGCATAGTTGGGTCGGCGTTTCGAAACAGGCTATTCATCTCTTCCGTGTAGATGGCAATATTTTCGTTGGGCAGCTGCACACGGGTCCCCAGCATTGCCGCGGCCCGTTCCTTGCGGACCACGCTCATGAACGTGCTTAGGAACGTCGTCCGAAAGAGATCTCATGTTTGTAGGGCAGATTCTCGGTTCTCGAACCATGTCCTCGCAGCGTCTTCTAGGTAGAAGTATACGTGGCGCAGCTTGTCCTCGCAGTTCTAGTTATTAAATGTTGAGACCCTTTCGAAGGTCTCGAGCCAAGTCTTGGGGTCTTCACATGGCGAACCACGGAACGTCGGCGGCTCCCTGGGTGGCTGCATCACGATCGCTATAGGGGGCACTGCGTCAGTCATCGTCCCTGTGGTCTTCGTTGCCGTGCCTTTTGGCTTGTCCGGTAGGAGTCCGTATTCTGGTGGGAGACCTTGCTGTCTGTGGCTGGATCACTGGTCAGCGGTGGCACCGGAGTTCCCTTGACGGTGTGGGCTTGGCTCACGGTTGGAGGGGGGTGTTCGGTACATGGACGGGGAAGCACCTCCACCAGATGTCACGTGGTCGTGACGTCGATGAAGACAGCAGTCAGCACGTCCGAGATGAAACTGTTTATTTGGCCGAAGTTGTGGCCGGGAAATTGAAAGTCAAACTACAGCAATACGCTGATAGCGGCGAACAGAGCGTCGACCGTCGATCAACTGACAAGCAGTCAAACGCGTCGGCTTTTACACAGGCGCTATCGAACTTTCCAGCGAAATCGCTGTTGGCGGCGTTATCTCTCGACAAAGCTGGAACATTATCGTGCGGCGTGCAATCTTACCAGATTGTTCCAAAGCAATCGCGAAGCTTCCTACACATCTCGGCGAGGCCTGCGCAGCGCGTTCCCCACAGTCTTTGTGGGTGAAGCTTCAACTCATGAAATGTAAGACTCGTGGCAGTATTGTGGAGACTACCCTTCGAAGCACAAGGGGCGTATTGCAAAGAAGCCAAAATTTTGCAAAGTTACCCACATAGACTTAAATGCTTTGAAGGATCGTTTAACACCCGAAAGGTCAGTGACTGTCAGTGAGACGGACTGCATGTGCTACGCGTGCTTTTACTACCACTGCCATTAAAGATCTCCACGGAAAGCGCAGTTGAACGATAACATTCTTATGCCCCCTGAAGAAGAATTCGACGTCATTAACCATATCACTGCGACTACCGACGTGTCCTCTTTGAAACCTCCTGGCACAGTTAGAAGTCGGTACACGCCTGCCAACATGAAGAGAAAACAAACTGACGTGCAGAATGTGGCAAAAGGTGGTAGCCGAAAATGTTCGGTGCAAGAGAAGGCGGGCGCAAAGTTAAGGTTATGCATCGAGAAGTTCAGCCGAAGGGAAGGGCTGATTCTGCTCGCATCGGACCGAAAGCTTTCGGCTAGTTCACGCAGCGACAGCACCCCGGGAACGCTGTCAACTGTTCATTCTCCTGCCATCCACACTAGCGAAAAATCAGATGAAGAAGCTTATTTCTAAGGTGACAGTAAAGAGCAAAACGATTTGTTTCATATTATTAAAGTAAAAGTACTCTATCACGATACCAGATACACCACCCTTACTGCGAGAAGTCTCTTAGTAAACAAGAAAACACGCAAAAACAAAATGTGGGTGGCGACGCCACCTTGAAGTTTACGCACCATTCGCCGTGACGTTACATGCTTTGACGGCGCCTACAAGAGACTACGTAGTTCCTAATCGGTAAAAATGAAGTACATTGTCCTCTGAGGGGGCCATAGACTTAACTTACCAAGTTTGGGGTTAATTTTGTTGAGCCAATTGCGCCAAAATAGGATAAATACACTTTAAAATCAGTGACGTCATGCGGGGACAATAGGCGTGAAATTTTAAAATGATGCTTTCAACTTGATTCTCTCCTTTATTAATACAACTATGATGGCAAAATTAACGATATTAGAGTTCTCAGAGCACAATTTATTGATCTACACCAATTCATTACCTCACTTTAGTGTCCATTTAAGCATGGAAACATCATATCTTCAGACTTCCATACTACGCTGAGTATTGAGTGAAGGCCTCATTGCAGTGGCCGTAACTCTAAGTGCAAAAAAATTATGCAATATGTTTTTAATGATTGTGGAGGCTGAAGAGGAGGAGAATAAGTGGACAAAGTTTAGGAAATATCAAAAATAGAGTTTTTTTTGACGTAAGATAGGTCCATTGTTCGTTTTTTTTCTTGAAATTAGCCCGCTCGTATCTCTTTAGTGAATAGTTATATAAATATGAAATTCGGAAGTTTGGTAGATAAGATTGTGGGGAACGTATTACAGAATTTTTGTCGCTCTCCCAAAAGGCTTTTTTGAAATAAAGTCCTTCAAAATAAAGAAAAGAACGTTTTTCTGGGCCAATTTTGACGTTTTTTATAAAAATAGCTACAAAACACATAAAAACAAAAATACCCGTGCAGAAGCAAAAACATGCATATATTTAGTTAAAAAAATTTCAGCTGCCTAACTTCATAACGTTTTCAGCTGCCTAACTTCATAACGTGTTTTGGCCAAATTTCATAACGAAATTTGGCCAAAACAGCAGAGCGGATGAGCGCTCCACTCCACCTCTTCGTCATTATTGATTCCCTGTGTTTCGAAAAGAAAATTTTGGCGGATAAACAAATTGCGGATCTCTTCTTTCTGCTCATCAGGCAATTATATATGAAATTTTGAAATAAATTTAAGAGGTCAACCAGCCATCGTTAGTTCGATTTTACGTGAATGACCCTGCTTCTCATTAAGAACAAAGCAATTGTTGTTGCAGACACGTCAAGAATGACAAATGGCAAATATATCATAAACCCGAAGCAACCCGAAGTATGCGACTTCATACTTCATAGAAGGGCGCGAGAAGGTGCGCTATTCCCGCAAACCGTAAAAAAAAATCTTGAAAAACAAGCTGGCTGTAAGGTGCAGCGCCAATATGTCCTTCCGTACCAACCATGGGGTAAGCAGAGATTATTCCTGCGATTGAAGAAACAAAGCAATGCTATTCAGCAAAATATATCTTTTAATGACGATAATGCTAAACCAAAGAAATATTTCGAACGATACAAAAGAATAGCCTGTTCAGATAAGGTTGGCCAGGCATGTGTTGTAGTCATGTCTTAATTTAATGAGAAAATTCTAGTTTACTCACCGAGTGTCACGGACAACTAAATCTGATCTAGAAGAGTTTGGATGCGAGGTCGTTGGTACAGATTCATCTCAAAAACTCAGCGCTAATTTAAACATGGACAGAAGAAACAGCAAACGAGGACGGGCGCTGAGTGCCAACAAAGCTTTTATTGTGCGGGCACAAATATACAGCTTCTGCATCAGCATCGATCTCCCTCCCTCTCCCCCCCTTACTTTCTTTCAGAAGCTATATATTTGGGCACGCACAATAAAAGCTTTGTCCGCGGTCAGCGCCTGTCCTCGTTTGCGGTTACTTCTGTCAATGTTGAAATTAGCGCTCTGTTTTTTAAGATGAACTAAATCTGCTTTGTAAGAAAAGCAGGCTTGATCGAAAAGTGCTGGGTGAGCCAGAAAAGTGCAGCGTGGTGAACAACAAAGTTAAAGAAAAGAGGTATCAAAAGGGATCATTCTCCTGAAAGAATCTTCCAGATTGGTTCATTACTGACTATGGGCGCTGTTACGTTTGGCCTGAAAATTCATCGAGGCAGACGCTATTGAGCGTACAGCTATCAGCCAGAATGCTGTCTCCCCCACGTGTCGGCGCAGACGGATACGTGGAACGCCACGTCTCCCTGGAGGAGCTTTTGCCGAGCGAGCGGACATGTCGCCGTGAATGGATTTCCCAGAAAAAGGACGTCGGAATTCAGAGACCCCTTTTTGGCTTGTTCTCTGCATGAGATAGCACGGCGGGAGAGATTCTCACCCAGCCACTTCTGCCTACTACCCTACCGCAGCAGGGAAAATTAACCTGTGCCGGATGGAGCGGTCTGCGTGCCTTCCGAAATTCGACACACCCGCTTTATCGTGCGTTTTGGTCAGCGTGGGAGTGCGCCGTTGAAGACGCTCCCATCAACCCAGGTGGGGCCTTCACCTGAGGCAGCCATCTTTCAACGCTTCTTCCGAGTATTACCGGCAGTGGAAGCGGGGGTCATCGGCCCTCCTCCCCCAATTCCCCTTTGGACTGAACGCCTCGCCGACCTTCTCACCTACGAGTCTTTGGGGCGTGGCGAGCGTATTGTGTGACTCTTTGCCTCCTTTCTGGAGGCCGGACGCCAGGACGACAGGTCACCGGATTGGCGGGAGACGCTGACACCGGTTTACCTGTGCTTCTGCAGTGACGGTCTCGGGGCTATAAAAGCCGAAGACTTTTGACGTTTTCTCTCTTCTTTTCACCTCCTGACTTCATCATGTAAATAAACACGTTCCTTCTTGAAAGAACGCGTCTCCTCCCTGGGAGCCAGCTACGGTAACGAGACCTGCCGAACCCCACTCCTTACAACTGGTTGGCAGCGGTGAGATGAACCTCTGGTGGTTGTGAGTGCTTGGTCTTTGCTATGACTTTCCAGGCTTCATTTTGTGTGTACACTTAAGTAGTGTAGAAGCTAGATTGTTTTTTGTGTGGGTTAGGTAGATCACCTCTTTATGAGTATTGAGTGAGTTATAGGGATCACCTAACTATTAGCGAGCAGGACCAAAGCAAAACAGCAGTCATGGAGTTAAAGATAATGCTAAAAGACGAACTTTTGTTTGTATGTGAGGATCTAAGCATTGAGGTTGAGGAAGGATTGGGCAGGTCTCAAATTGTGAAGCTGATTATGGAAAGTGCCAGTAAGGGGGAGATTGAAACCGCGTTAAACACTTTCAAAAGGTTTGAGGAGCAAGAAAGAAAAAGAGAGGAAAGAGAGTTGCGGAGAATCGAACTTGAGAATGAAGGCAGACGTTTGGCTCAAACGAGTGGAGGGGCTCCTGAGAGAGTGAGCGAGATAGATTCATACCGTATGGACAAATATCTAAACCCTTTTCAAGTCGGGAAAGATATAGGAATATTCCTCGGGGGTTTTGAACGGACTTGCGAGAGGATGAACCTTGCTCCAAGTACATGGTCACAGCGGTTGCTTTCGCTGTTACCGTATGAGGCGGCTGAAGTAATTACCAGACTCAGCGCGCAAGAGGCAGATGATTACGCGAAGGTTAAGGCTGCCTTAGTAAAGAAGTACCGCCTTTCAGCCGGGGCATTTCGTCAAAGGTTTCGAAACACAGAAAAGAAGGATAGTGAGGGATATCCGGACTTTGCCTATGGCATGAAGAGAAACCTAATCGAGTGGTTGAAAAGTGCGGAACCCTACGAGAGTAGACAGGGTCATCGAGACCATCTGTCTAGAGCAATTTTACAGGAGCATTGCACAGAACGTGAAGCTATGGGTGCAAGACAGACATAACGTAAACACTGTGGAAAGGGCGGCCGAGTTAGCCGAAGATTACGCAATGCGTAGAAAACTGAGCATCTAGGGTGGAGGACCGGACGGGCGAAAGGGATCGCGGAAAGAGTTTTCGTTCAGAAAGGACTCACAGGCGAAAAAGACAATCCGAGGGGAGAAACAAGTACGCCAGAGAACAAGGGTGAAAGCGCGAGTGGTGGACATTCCCAAAGAAAAGAGTTCGAAGCTTTCAGACCCATTCGCTGTTATAACTGTCAGAAGACCGGACATATCGCGGCAAACTGCAGAAGTCCTAAGGTGGTTTTTTCCTACGCGGACGAAAGTGACGAGAACATAGAGCTGTTACGCCCGTATCTCCATGACCTGGAGGTTAACGGCAAACCTTGCAAAGTACTCAGGGACAGCGGCGCCACCATGGACATTGTCCACCCATCGTACATTACTGTAGATGACTTTACAGGAGAAGTGGCGTGGATCAAACAGGTTGTAGAGGAAAATAGCGTCTGCCTTCCTATGGCTAAAGTAACGATCACTGGGCCGGTTGGAAAAATTGTGACTGAGGCAGCGGTCTCGACAACTCTCTCGTTGCAGTACCCGTATATATTTTCAAATCGGTCAGACAGGATACTGCGCGAGCGGGGTCAGAAACTTGGAGAAGGAACTGTTCAAGCGCTGACTCGGTCCAAGGCGCGAGAGCTCGCCTCTGTGGCACCAGAAGGAGCAATCGCAGCGTCAACAGAGACGGAGTTAGGTAACCCTACAGGCGCGCAGATAGAGCCAGCTGATAAGCAAAGTGAGGCTTTATTGACGGAGTTAGATCATGACGTAGAGGGAGAGTCAACTGATCAGCAAAATGAGGCTTTATCAACGGAACTAGATCAGGGAGAACCAGCTGACACTCGCACAAGCAAAATGGGGTCACTACTGTCGCCGGCCTCGAAAAACCTTGATCGGCTTGTACGAGTAAACAGAGAGTCGCTGGCAGCCCAGCAAGAGAACGATCCTAGCTTAACTAGATTACAGTTTCACGCTAAAAAGGGATCGCCACGGGCAATGTGACGTTGCATAAGAAGGGAGGTTTGTTGTATCGGCACTACAGGGACAAAAGAGGCCGGATTCTAGATCAATTGGTCGTTCCTAGAGAATACCGGGAGGATCTTTTGAACCTCTGCCATGGAAACGGGTAGTCCGGCCACCTAGGAATAAATAAATCCAAAGAGAGATTGCAAATGGAATACTATTGGCCTGGGTGCTTCAAAGATGTGGAGGAATTTGTAAGATCCTGTGACACGTGCCAACGCACGGGTAAGCCTGCGGAAAAGTGGAAAGCTCCGCTAAAATTGGTACCTATAATATCAGAACCATGTCGACGTCTGGTGATAGACATAGTGGGTCCCCTACCAGCAACTAAGTCGGGTTATAGGTATTTGTTCACCATGCCGTGCCCAGCCACGAAGTTTCCAGAGGCAATCCCTCTGAAGGAGCCCACTTCGACAGAAATAGTAGACGCGCTTCTGTCAGTTTTCACACGCGTCGGCTTTCCGGCAGAAATACAGGCTGATCAAGGGTCGGTTTTCACGAGTTCGTTAACTACAACTTTTTTACAGAAGTTTGGGATAAGGTTGATACACAGTTCTGTCTACCATCCTCAATCAAACAGCGTCGAGAGATGGCATTCAGTGTTGAAGCGAGTGTTGCGCGCTCTTTGTAATGAGCATAAGGAAGACTGGGAAAGCTGCCTTCCAGCTACTTTGTTCGCTTTGCGTACGGTCCCACATGAGGCCACGAGGTTCTAACCGGCAGAGTTAGTGTATGGCAGAACGCTGCGTTCCCCACTTAGAATGTTGAGAGAAATGTGGGAAGAAAGAGGGGATAGTCAAACAGTGGTAGAATACGTGCTAAATCTGCTAGAAGGACTAAGTACGACACAGGGGCTTGTCGAAAAGAACATGGACAAGGCTCAAAGGAATGCCAAGCTTTATTACGACAGGAATGCCAGACTTCGGACATTTAGCATTGGGGATCAAGTAACGATTCTCAGACCGTCGCGAAAGTACAAACTAGAAGTACATTGGGACGGGCCAGTCGAAGTGTTGCATAGGCTTTCTGACACTAACTACACGTTGAAAGTGCCAGGTCGAAGGAAGGAAGTTAGAAGCTACCACTGTAACCTGATGAAGCCTTACGTAGAACGACATGGGGTTGTGAATCTCACCCTAAAGGAGCCCGAAGAAATTCAATCCGAGTTCGACGGATTCACAAAGACTTCCGACTCAGAAATTAGCCTTGAATAGGTTGTAGCTTTCTCTGTAGGCGCGGAAGCGCTTAAGCCTGAACAGGTACAGGAACTAAAGGAGCTACTGAGGCAGTATCTCGATAGGTTCAGTCATCGGCCGGGTAGAACCGAACTGATAACTCACGAAATAGAACTCACATCAGCCCAACCGGTAAGGTCCAAACCTTACCGCGTGTCCCCACGACAGAAGGAGATTATAGAGTCCGAGATACGGCGCATGCTGGAGCTGGAGGTGATCGAGCCCGCTGAAAGTGACTACGCGTCACCACTAATACTTGTGGAAGCCCCAAACAAGGACCCTCGTCCATGTGTAGACTACAGGAGGTTGAATGCCATCACTAGGGATGAGTTGTACCCGATCCCAAATATTAAGGAGCGAATCGAAAGGGTCAGCGCTGCTAAATACATTTCAACGCTAGATCTCCTGAGAGGATACTGGCAAGTTCCTCTTTCAGAAAGTGCCAGCCACTATGTCGCATTCATTTCACCTGTAGGCACTTTTAGACCTTTGGTTCTAAGCCTCGGGCTAAAGAACGCGCCTTTCAGCTTCTCCAAGTTGATGGACATCGTACTGAAAGACCTAGAGGAGTTCGCACTCCCGTACGTTGACGATGTCGCGATATTTTCAGACAGCTGGGAAGATCACATAGAGCATCTGAGGGAAGTATTCTCGCGGTTGAGAAGGGTGGGTTTGACAATGAAGTCGGAAAATGCAGTTTTGGCTGCTCTCAAGTGACCTATCTAGGCCATGTTGTTGGGCAGGGAACGAGACAGCCGGCCGAACTGAAAACAGCTGTGATTGCCGGTTTTTCACAGCCACGCACAAAGACCGACATTCGGTCATTCTTGGGACTTGTCGGCTACTACCAGCGTTACCTTCCCAATTTTTCGCAACTGGCAAGTCCGCTTACAGACGCACTGAGAAAAGGGGAGCCAACTAATGTGCATTGGGATGGGGGTAAAGAAGCCGCCTTTCAGGGTTTGAAAGCATTGTTAGTTTCACGACCTGTGCTACGCGCACCGGACTATAGTAAAGAGTTTATAGTTCAATGCGACGCAAGCGACAGAGGTATGGGCGTTGTGCTTACCCAAGTTGGTGATGATCATGAGGAACATCCCATTCTCTATGCCAGCCGCAAACTAACGGTCCGGGAGGAAGCCTATAGTGCTTCCGAAAAGGAATGTGCCTGTTTGGTTTGGGCAGCCCAGAAGTTGTCGTGTTACTTGTACGGAGCGAGGTTCATCTTTGAGACAGATCACTGTCCTCTGACATGGCTCAATCAAATGTCACACAAAAATGGTCGCTTACTCCGATGGAGCCTCACCCCCCAGCAGTACAACTTCGAGGTTCGTTATAAGAAAGGGAAATTGCACGGCAATGCGGATGGTCTGAGCAGACTAATCTGAAAAGTGTTGTGTTGATGAATCAAGGGCCACATTATATTGTATCCTTTGTGGTTGTCTTATGTGACCAAAACTGTTCTTTTTTTTCTCTTTGGCATGCCTTCTTCCATGAATGCTGTAGCTTTGGCGGCACGAAATTCCGTCAATATTTCAGAGTAGCGGGTTTATCATTTATTTGTGTGTCTTGAGAAGCCTGGAGAGTATTTAGCGAGTCCAAGGCGCTTGATCACGGCATGGCATTGTGTTGTGTGGTTCACTTTGCTGCTGTCGATCATTGTGAGGTGGTTTGGGAGTTTGCTGCGAGTTCGCAGTTGCGGTTCCAAGACAGGACGTCGTCCTCGCACCAGCCTTTCTCTTCGTGCCCAGCGGTTGTGAGCGCTGGCCAGCCGAGATTTTCCGGGCGGCGGAGGAGCTGTTATGTTTGGCCTGAAAATTCATCGAGGCAGATGCCATTGAGCGTACAGCTATCAGCCAGAATGCTGTCTCCCCCACGTGTCGGCGCAGACGGACAAGTGGAACGCCACGTCTCCCTGGAGGAGCGTTTGCCGAGCGAGCGGACATGTCGCCGTGGATGGATTTCCCAGAAAAAGGACGTCGGAATTCAGAGACCCCTTTTTGGCTTGTTCTCTGCATGAGATAGCACGGCGGGAGAGATTCTCACCCAGCCACTTCTGCCTACTACCCTACCGCAGCAGGGAAAATTAACCTGTGCCGGAGGGAGCGGTCTGCGTGCCTTCCGAAATTCGACACACCCGCTTTATCGTGCGTTTTGGTCAGCGTGGGAGTGCGCCGTTGAAGACGCTCCCATCAACCCAAATGGGGCCTTCACCCGAGGCAGCCATCTTTCAACGCTTCTTCCGAGTATTACTGGCAGTGGAAGCGGGGGTCATCGGCCCTCCTCCCCAATTCCCCTTTGGACTGAACTCCTCGCCGACCCTCTCACCTACGAGTCTTCGGGGCGTGGCGAGCGTATTGTGTGACTCTGCCTCCTTTCTGGAGGCCGGACGCCAGGACGACAGGTCCCCGGATTGGCGGGAGACGTCGACACCGGTTTGTCTGTGCTTCTGCAGTGACGGTCTCGGGGCTGTAAAAGCCGAAGACTTTTGACGTTTTCTCTCTTCTTTTCACCTCCTGACTTCATCATGTAAATAAACACGTTCCTTCTTGAAAGAACGCGTCTCCTCCCTGGGAGCCAGCTACGGTAACGAGACCTGCCGACCCCCACTCCTTACAGCGCTAACTGATCTCCAGAGGTTGTGGGGTAAGGTGAGATGCTACCTTCTAGAACAAACAAATAAAAATTGAAGCTTGCTAAAAAGCACAGTAAATGACGTTGGAAATTATGTCATACTATAAGGTATAGCACAACTGAAAACTGTTCAACAGGACTTGTCCCGGAGATAGTTGGTTGATTACGTCAGAAAACTAGGCATGGCACAAAAATGACCGGGACGAAGTGAGGACACAGTGACTGATATACTCGGACGCCAACTTGTAACTGTTTATTACCAGAAACCACGCTGTTTCATACATGCTGGCAAACAAGGTAATCTCCTACTAAATATAATAGTCATATAGGTGAACTAACAAATCTTCATGAGTCAGTGATCTAACAGATCCCAAAGTCGTGCTCCAGAACTTGCACTCACCTGAGCTCTAAAGTTATGCCAGCACACTAGAAGACATGGCCATAACAGGATCAGTCAGAGTGAGACGCAAAAAAGGCAGCGCACAATCTAAACTCTACACGTCTACAAGCTATCCTTCAAGAACATCACTTCTCTGTCACCTAATGGCGAGCTAACGCACCAACTACCTGCCCTTTTTTATTAGAAACGCCTCAATTGCCGCCCTTTAAGTGCGACTGCTTGCTCTTCTTGGAAATGTGGTTTGGCTGAAGTGTGGTGCACAACCACAGCACTTGCAGTGGCCTGCGAAGTGCAGTGGCTTGCAGTGGCCTGCGAAATCCACCACAAAAACAGCACAAATACGAGACGAAGCACACCTAAAGGAATGACAAGAACACTGTTTTGTAGTTGCTGCATATTTATTTAATTAAACCCAATTCAGCTGTAGACCTCCAAGTCAATCAGATGTAGATTGCTCGAATGCCTTTTCTGCGGGCTTCCCTTCATTTATGCGTCGTCAACATTCGGATCAGGAAAACAATGGCGCGGAAAGTGTGCGTGTCGTGAAAGTAACCCATCACGTTCAATCGCGCTTGTTCTACTACCGAATTGCTAGATTTGGCTACAAGGGGAAATTTTGCAGGATACGGTTGCTCGGACCCGCCGTGTGTGGTACACTTTAGCGGGTTAGGGGTCGCACTGTTTAGCTCGTGGACGTGGGTTCGATTTCCACCTTCGACAGGCACACTTCCACGGCAGCGTTTCCCTGAAGCGCCGAAAAGGAGCTCCGTCGTAGTGTGGTGACAAAGCAACTTCGTCGTAGAGGTTGTTGCCCCTGTCGCCCAGTTTGAACACCTGTAAAACTTCTTCTCTGACTGTTTTTCTCGTTCTAAGCGTGTTCACCCATCCACACACCAAGGCTTCTGAAAACGTACTTCAGGAATGTCACGCCTCATTGCAAGTTTCCGCTTCCACCGACAAAAAACGGGAAAACGAAATAATGGAAAGGCAGGAGTGAGTGGCGAATGGGAAAAAATTATTCGTCTACTATACTCGGGGACAACTTTCTGTGGCAATGAAGGGAAAGCTACGGGGGCGGAGCTAACTGCTCTGCGTTAATGCGCCAAAGTAGTCCCCGATGAACTTGTTTCGGTTTCAGTTTCGGAGTGACAGATGCGCCTTTCCTGGAGTTCATTTCTTCGCCTGTGCTTCTTGGTTGATTGCCTTTGTGGGAGGCTGTGCCGAAGGAACGTAGCATCCCAACATGAAACATAACAGCGTTTATTAACGTGTTAGTAGCAGCGGGGCGAACATGCCGATGCTGCGCTCCTTGTTTATCTAACAGCGAGCGCAGCATCGGCATGTTCGGCCCGCTGCTACTAACACGTTAATAAACGCTGTTATGTTTCATGTTGGGATGCTACGTTCCTTCGGCACAGCATCCCACATCTGGTGACCCGGAAACCGAACAAACCGCACCGCTATGGCCCACACGGAAGCCCTTGCCGCTCTTCTGCAGCAAGTGGACCAAATTCAACAGCAACTTCAGGAAGAGCAGCAGCGCATGCAAAACGGACCGCACTCGCTCGGCGATTCCGCGCAGCCTCTTGTGGACTACGCCCCCCAAAGCTCCGTTCCAACGGTCGCTGTCAACGCAGATGCTCCTACCAGTGCGGCCGCTACCGACCTGGACGTCTGGCGTGTCTCTGTCAAGCTTCCGCCATTTCGGGCGGACTCGCCCGAGGTATGGTTCGCCCAAGTCGAGGCCCAGTTCTCCCTGGCGCGCATCACACAAGACCGGAGCCGCTACGACTACGTCGTCGCCCACCTGGACGCCCGCTACGCCAACGAGGTCCGGGATATCCTCGCCAACCCACCAACGGCCAACCTGTACGAATACCTCAAGACCGAACTCATCCGCCGGCTGTCACTCTCGGAAGACCAGAAATTGCGACAACTTCAGTCTGCAGAACTTGCCGAGCGCAAACCTTCGCAGTTACTCCGCCACATGCGTGCTCTCGCGGGTGACATGGAAGTCCAGGAATCTTTCCTGCGATCACTCTGGGGGGGGGGGGGGCTCCAACGACTTCCACTGCACGTTCAGGCAATTCTGCGGGCTCAGCTGACGCTACCTCTCGACCAACTTGCCGAGGTCGCTGATTGCGTCATCGAGGTCTCCTTGCCGCAGTTTTCGCCCACTATCCAGGCTGTCGCCGCACCGCTGAACACCACCGAGCTTGCACGCCGTATAAACGACATCGACCGGCAGCTCACCTTCATTGAACAACGCCTCGGTGAAGGTCTTCCGATGCACCAGCGCCGCCACTCGCAAAGCCGCGACCGTAACACCACTTCGTCGCGGCAACCCGACAACAACGGCCGCCCGTGTTACTACCACCGACGCTTCGGGGACAGAGCCCGGCAATGTCGACCACCCTGTTCCGCTGGGCATGCGGAAAACGCCAATGGCAGCTCGTAGAGACGGCCGCAAGCTGCCAACCCAAAGGCCGTCGCATCTTCGTTACTGACCAAATCACGAATCAGCGGTTCCTTGTCGACAGCGGTTCCGACATCTGCTGCTACCCGCGATCCCATCTTCAAGGTCCTCGTCCGCCTACGTCTTTCGAGCTCAGCGCGGCAAACCGCTCTACAATCAAGACGTACGGCTCGATCCGCCTGCACATCCAGCTCAGAAACTTACGCCGTGACCTTCACTGGAACTTTGTCATCGCCGACGTCGCCGAGCCAATCATCGGCTCAGACTTTCTGGCCCACTACAACCTCCTTCCGGACTGCCGCAACGACCTCCTCATCGACGCGACGACGGGACATTCCACACCAGGCCAGCGAACGACCGCCCAACAGCCAAGCATCAGGGTACTCAGTGTTGACAACCATTCGCCGTACCACGCCATCCTCGCCGAATTTCCCGGATTGACGCGCCCCAGCGGAGTGCCACGCAGAGTGGAGCACACCACCGTGCAGTACATCCGGACCACTTCAGGCCCCCCGGTTTTCTGCCGCGCCCGTCGCTTCGCCCCGGACAGCATGCGCATAGCCAAAGCAGAGTTCGAGGCCATGCTCTGCGAAGGAATCGCCCGCCGCTCTGACGGTCCATGGGCCTCGCCACTTCACCTTGTTCCAAAGAAGACCGAAGGCTGGCGGCCTTGTGGGGACTACCGTGCCCTCAACGCACGCACCATCCCGGACAGGTACCCCGTCCACCACATACAGGACTTCGCCCATCGCATTCATGGCTGCCACGTGTTCTCCGTGCTAGACTTGGTGAAGGCCTACACACAGATACCCGTCAATCCGGATGACGTCCCGAAAACGGCAATCTTCACTCTCTTTGGCTTGTTCGAGCTTCCCTTCATGAGCTTCGGCCTGAGGAACGCTGGACAAACCTTTCAGCGCTTCATCGACGAAGTCGTCCGCGGCCTCGACTTCTGCTTCGTTTACCTTGACGACATACTGGTATTTTGCCGCGACGCCGAAGAGCACTACACGCACCTTCGTCTGCTGTTCCAACGCCTCGATGACCACGGTCTACTCGTGGATACCCAAAAAAGTACGCTAGGCGCTTCCATCTTCCGTTTTCTCGGCCACGAAGTTTCATCTGAGGGAACTCGGCCCTTGCCCGAACGCACCTCTGACCTGCAAAGTTACCCTCTACCCACCACCGCTAAAGACCTTCGCCGTTTCCTTGGCATGCTGAACTTCTACAGGCGTTTCATGCCACACGCAGCCGACTAGCAGGCTCCCCTCCATGACGCTTTGACTGGGCTACGAGGAAACCAATCTGTTACGTGGACACCGACGTTAACGAAAACGTTCGAAGAATGCAAAGCCGCCTTCTGCACCGCCACGCTTCTCACCCATCCCGTGCCAGACGCTCCCTTTGGACTCTTCACGGACGCATCTGGTTTCGCCATCGGCGCCGCCCTCATGCAACGCGTGGACAACACCTGGCATCCCTTGGCGTTCTTCTCCAAGAAACTCGCAGCTCGGAAAACGGCCCCTTCAATCTCCAGTTCCGCTGACGAAACCACGACAACCGCCCCGACAACTTTGCCAGCCTACTACAGAGAACTTCTGGCGATATACGAAGCAGTGCAACACTTTCGCCATATTCTCTAAGCACAGAATTGCACCATCTATACCGACCACAAGCCTCTTACCTACGCCTTCTCTCAACGTCGCGACAAACTCCCGCCTGTACAGCACAACCAACTCTCGTTCATCGCACAGTTCACTACCGACATCCAACATGTCAGCGGGAAAAACAACGTGGTCGCCGACGCGCTTTCACGTGTATCAGCCATCAGCTCTGTGCAGATAACAGCGGACGTCCTCGCCGAGGCCCAGACTACAGACCCCGAACTGCAGGAACTTCTCAAGGGCACGTCCTCACTACAGCTGCAACAAGTCCCCATTCCAGGGTCGACAACCACAACCTGTTGCGACATGTCGACAGGACGAAGCAGGCCCTATGTGCCCCTGGCCCATCGCCGTGGTCTTTTCAACCAGCTCCGCAACCTCAGCCATCCCGGCATACGCGCCTCTACACGCCTCGTGGCTGACCGCTATGTCTGGCCCTCCATGCAGCGGGACTGTCGTACCTGGGCGCGCTCCTGCATTCAATGCCAACGCGCTAAAGTCACCAGGCACGTCACGTCACCACTCGGAACATTCCCTCAGCCCTCTGGTCGGTTTGAGGACGTCCACCTCGACATCATAGGACCCTTCCCCATGGCTGGACCCTACCGCTACTGCCTCACCGCCATCGACCGGTACACTCGATGGCCCTAGGCATGGCCCCTCGAGGGAATCACCGCGGAAGACGTCGCCTCAGCCTTCTTCACCGGCTGCATTGCTCGTTTCGGCGCCCCCCGCCGCGTAACCACCGACCAAGGACGGCAGTTCGAGTCGCATCTTTTCAGGTTGCTCGGGCTGACCATCGGTTTTGAACGCTTAAGGACCACCAGTTACCACCCCTACGCCAACGGAATGATCGAGCGTTTCCACCGACAGTTCAAGGCAGCCATTATGTGCCACCCGGACTCAACCTGGTTCGAGGCCATCCCTGCCGTCATCCTTGGTCTTCGCGCCACCTTCAAGCCGGACATCCACGCTACACCAGCAGAGCTCGTCTACGGGGAACCTCTCCGCCTCCCAGGTGAATTTCTCGCTGCACCGCCATCCAGTACTACGACGTCAGATCCCACCGACCATCGCCGCCTTACGCCCGTCACCTGCAGCCCACCACAGCAAGCCTACATCGTTCGTGTTCAAGGAGCTAGCATCGTGCACGTACGCTTTCCTCCGCGACGACACCGTCCGCAGGCCTTTCCAGCCACCCTACAGCGGACCCTACCTGGTCGTCAATCGCGACAACAAAAACTTCACTCTGCGCCTGAACGGGAACGACGTCCGCGTCTCAATTGACCGGCTCAAGCCCGCATACATAGCTGCGAACGAACCGGGCAGTGCCACTCCATCCACAGGCATCTATCCACAGACGCCGACGTCACAGCCCGCTCCTTTCACAACACGCTCTGGACGTCTGGTACGCCTCCCAGATTTCTACAGACCCTGAGGGCTCTGCACTCCGCGGGGGGGGGGGTGATGTGGCGACACACTGCGCACAAACCGGCGCAGACACCGCCTCGTCATTAGCCAGCTCGGCGTGACATGGCCGCATGCTGCACCACGCCTCCGATAAGGGACAGCGCCACCGCAGCGTCACCGGAGGCTTACGTCACCGACGGCGTTTATAAACCCGAGCTGCTAAGCTCGGAGGTTATCATTCCTTCGCCACCCGACTAAGTGCAGCGTCGCTATGCTCGCCCCGCTGCTACTACTACGGTAATAAACAGTCGTTATGTTTTATGTTCGGATGCGTCCTTCCATCGACACGGCATCCCACACCTTGAACCACGTTTACAGAGCGTGCAGGCAAATTGTCGTTTCGTTCCCTACGCTTAATTTGTCTGTGTCATTATGTGTCGTCCAGAAATGACGTGAATATTTTCAGCGCAGCAGTTCTTAGGGCCTGCACTGATATGTAAACTCATCTCGAGCTCAAACGTCACGCGTGTAGCGTGCTTATATAGCGCGGGCGCGGTATACCGAAGAGCAGTTCACACATCGTGCGGCGCGAAGTGAAATTCAGTTTGGATCGCGTTGAGTTATGCTGGCATCAGAAGGCATCGGTGGCCCACTGCGCACAGGCTCCACGGCTCAGAAAACGTATAGCGGCGACCTCGCTCCGCTTCAAAACCCGCGAATCCTGTGCTCAATCCCAACCGCGGCCCGCTTCCGTCTCCTTCATTAAAACCTTACGGGCATGCGGTCATTTCTCACGATACTGCATGGCTCCGATTATGTACACCTCAGGATAGCAATCGTATATTGCACTTGTTACGTTACTTATTAGAACAGGAAATGGTGTAAACCCCTGCGCGTCTGTAAAATGTCATGCTTTCTGAACATCTACACAGTTAGCGCTGGTTCTGTAGTTCAAAAATAATAGGTCACCTACCATTTCGCCAGCAATAATTGGTTCCTGACATCATAAAACACATTTGATTAGCTAACGTTGTCCAACGCCAACATTCTGAGCCATACTCAGCCTGGTGATTACACCATCGCTCTTCCCTCCACATCAAATTACCATTTGGATTTTCGTGGCTGTGGCCGGTATTCACACACATTATTCCTGAACCAGCAAGGACACCCCTTAAACACTGGGCTACCATGGCCTGTTGCAGACATTCTTAAATCTGGACACGGCGAGTATTTGTCAGGAGGAATAATTTTGTGCTACGTGAAAAAGTGCAGCAGCAAAAAGATGTGTTTTGATATGCATTTCCTGCATAATTAGCTGGCTAAATTCTAAAAGTCGCTCGAGCAGTAATGCACACACACTCACACACCAGTCACAGGAATAAACCTTTAATGTTGTGTCCCCTTCTTTCAAGTCAACTTAATCTATCAGAGCCAGACAGCCGTGTATTTTCAACGAAACATTTATGACTCCGTGAACACTTATATGAAGTACCTGACTATAACGTACAGCAAAAACTTCATGAAGACGCGCACATTACTGCGCATATTCCCTCGAGACTTCGTTATTTGGCCCTGAAAAATGCACTTCAAAAAGTATTTCTGCTCAACGTGCCAATTTACTTAAGCAATTAACATCTGCAGTCGAAGAGACAAACAAAACAAACAAAACATGAGCAAATGGGTAGCAAATATTATCCACGTACGTAGCGTAACTGATGGTGGTATTTTTGTGCCAGATGAGTGAAACAGTTACAAATGATGAGATACTGCATTTCTGGAAGTCACTCCCATCTCGCAGCTCGTGAGTTATGATTCTTCCAGTCTTGTCAGTTCACCCACCCGTAACAGCTATTTGGAAAGGCTGTTTACAGTCTCTTGGGTTGTACTCAAAATTTTGCTACTATTTCTTTCGGGTGAAAGAAGATATGTGATGCATCACTCAGCATTGCTTGCCCTCCTCAGCTGCCGTTTTATTTGTGAAGTACAAATACAAGCAGAATCAAGTAAGCGTAGATTGCACATCGTCACTTGTTAGTCGGCGTTTGTAGTGTCTTGACTTTCTTCCTGTCTCCTTGTTTGCACGCCCTCTTTTTTAGAAGGACAGAGCATGCTTCCAAGCTGTTGGGCATCAAAAAGGAATACATAGCATCTCACAAACAATCAGCATCACATGAGCCAGCGCACACCGGGTTCATCAGAGTTCCTCTATACTACTCAATTCACTGACACTACTGTCACTGCAGCTGCTGGAGTCGGCTCACAGAGCAATTATGATGCTGTCTGCTTTCGATTGCACCATCTTGCTCCCAGGCCTCCTCTTCAAGACGCACCACATGAGCGCAGTCGCGCGCCCAGTTTTCTGGAGTTACAAGGGCAATGACTTCGTCCAAAAGTTCTTCGACTCCAGCAAGAGTGAACGACCTGTTGTTGGCTGCAATATACCCCTTGACCTGGCTCCATACCATTTAAATAGGGTTGAATCCACAATGGTAAGGAGGAAGCCGAACAATGTCATGACCAGCAACCTTGGCCAGGGCATCAATCCGGCATCCAGAAAAACTGTGCTTGTTTTGGTTAACCAGCTGAATGAGCTCGGGATTTAACTGGTCATTAGACCACGAGATGTTTTTTTGAGTCAACCAAGACTGAATCTCGGCCTTGCGCGAAGACGTCGAGGGCCACTTTTTGCGCTGAACACTATGATATGAAGCATTGTCCATGACATTTACGCTCCGTGGCTCACTGTTTGGTAAACGTTGTTCTTTGAACCATCTCTCAAGGCGTAGGCCATCCATTTCACAGTGGTAGTCACTGATAACACTCTTTTTCGCCCGGAAAACGGGCGAAAAAGCATGGAGGACAATGAGCCGACCACCTTTGCCGCTCGGTGCGTTAAACCCAGTTGTGAGACCCTTGTGGTAGGCACATTTTCTTCGGTGTGCCCAGCATTCACCCAAGTCTCGTCAATGTAGTATATAGCCCTGCGAAAGCAAGAGAAAAATGTGCGAGGTTTCTGTTTTTAACGAGAGGGGTCCATTCAGACAGAAGACATTTATGGTGTGCATCTAATATCATTCTACCGGGAAGGCAGATATTTGCAGGTTTGAGATGGTACTGGAAAATACAAAAATAAAAACAATGTTCGCAGAAGGTACCTACTCACATGAATAACAAAGCACCTTCATTCAGAGCTATTCATACTTCATTAGAACACGTCGATACGTACTTGTGCCTTCGCCACAGATGCAGGAGCAAGCCATAAAAAAATGCAAATCAAGATGAAAAGCAACATGTATGAGGATGGGTGAATTAAAAATGAAATATTTAGCAGTACTAACTTCCATCGTTATTTCCTCTTCCTACTCTTTCAACTCTAAATTTTTACATGTGGCATTTGTGTTTTAATTGACATCGTTGACATTTATATCTCTGTCCAACAAATCGATTCATACTGCTGAAACGGCGTCACAAGGGAAGACGAATGCACACGAGAAAGATTACGCGAAACTCTCGTGTGCATTCGTCTTCCCCTGTGGCGCCGTTTCAGCAGTATGAATCCATACCAACTTGCCCAATTGTCAGTCCTTCTAAGCCATAAATCGAAGCAGTAACTGTACCTACAGTTTCTCCTTTCGCATTTCTCGAATGGTCCGCAGATATTTCCGCCGCCACATGATGATGTCGTCCCTTTCCAGCAGTGCACATTCAAGTTTTCGTTTCCGAAATGCAAATCCGATGTCATTCAGAAGTCTGCGCATCGTTTCGACACTCAGCTGCTTCGGTAGCCCCATGTCGGTGTCGCCGATCACCTCGCTGAGGACCTTTTCTGCCGTTGGCGCTTCGTTGCGAATGTAGTACTGATGTACTTTCCGGCGAAGAGCAGACAAGGTAAAACTATCGTACCTCTGCGCTCTTGTCTTTCCAGTAATTTTACCTGGGGATTCAGCCGCGAAACGAAGAATTTTACGCTTCGGGGACTTCAGGGTACCCTTTAGAACATCCGCCTTGAGCCGTCCGACAGTACGCTCGCTCACGCCGGTAAACTGGCTAACCGAACGAAACACGGGAGCGACGGAGAGTCCCGGTTGCGTCAGTCTCACTTGGGCGTACACGTTTGCAACCAATTTCTTGGTTTGTTTCGACAGCTTTTGGTACTCAAGCTTCTTGAATATCCTGTGCGACGCCCGAATCGGCAAGCAACCGGAGGAAGAAGGCACACTGGCGACGCGGAGCCCATTTTTTTTCTGAAGGGAGGTGGTGAAGGAAGAGAGCCAATGCGAAGCGAGTGGGGAACGCGGCAACTAAAAAAATCCCATAAATCTAAAATATAACGCTATTTCACATAATATCACTAATAATTTTCTGGCAGTATCAATTAGCCGCTAAAAATTATAACTGCACATTTAAAAAAAATTAGGTTACGCACAAAGAACATTTTTTTGCGGAACTACTTCTAGCAGCGCCGCGAGACTGACGAAAAGGCGTGGTTCGGCTGCGTAGCCTTGACTGCATATCCACTGAAAGTTGTCTCCGAGTATAGTATGTGGTTGAGGCTTTCGAGTGGATTGCCTCATATATGCTTTGCTGAAGATGAGCAGTGTATGCCCTCCAAGTATGTATGTCGCTTTCCTTAACCTCATATTCCGCTTTCTGCCTCCTCGTAGGGATGGTCGATTAAAATTTTTAACCGATTAATCGTTAATCATTAATCGATTTAGCCTTTAATCGATTAATTGCTTTAGGTGGAATGTTTTAATCGATTAATCGATTAATCGACATTTTTTATGGGTGCTTTAAATTCGATATCTCCTTGTTTGAGAGGCATCGTTCGTGTTTGATATGGACCCAAATGTCTTTATCAGACGCGCTGACGATCGAAAATTCCTACTTTCTAAAGCGTCGACGACGGGCCCCTTGTGTCCAGTGTGCGAAAATTCCCACTTTCGCGCACTGGACAGAAGGGGCCCGTCGTCGTTGGTTGATGTCGCGGATTCAAGAATCTGTGGCCATCATCCCTGGACTATTCGGCAGCAGGTCGTATTTTCTCGAAGCCTACCTACTCGAGCTCATCGAAACCGGAGGCGCGTTCGGGGACCACACTGGTTGGAAAGTCGCAGCTGAAACATGCAGTGTGGTGGAGGGTCAGGAAATCCCGAGAAAGGTAAAAGAGAGACGACGAGGAATTAAATAAGACGCTCGCTCTCGTAAGCATGGCATCTTTTCTCGGTTTGTCGGTTAGATATTGTGGAAGCCCTACATAATACTATAATTGCGGACTGACGCGATCTTTCTCTTGAGGTCACCCATGCAGAGATTACACAGAAACATACTGGACTCAAACAGACCATCGGTACAGGCAACTGCGGGAAATAGAGTGACATGAGTTTTTACCTCCCAGCTAGAATAAACAGCAGCTGCTCCAGTATACTCCGCAGGTTTCATCTGATCGTTGCCTTAACACGGCGCCACTCGCACCTTTTCAATCGTGCGTACTGCCTGAATTGTGAGCGCTATCTAGTGTATCAGACATTACAACATAAATTTCGCGACTGTCCTTCTTTCCTGTCACAGCAGAAGACGGGGACCTCCAGATGAGAGCTGTATTTCTCCCTAAATATCTGACCATACAGTATTACTAAATGCTACAAGGTCACTTCTTCAGTAGTAATGCACTGGATGCTAGACGTTCGGTAAACCGCCGCGTAAAGTTTAGGATTACATAAAGGGTCTATAAGACCCTTTTCACAATTCGCGAGTGCGCATTCCTGTGCTACATTTTTTCCCAACTAATGGCAGCAACTTTCGTCCTTCAAGTGGAGACGAGGTTGCACGTGCTGTCTATTATGCGTGTTCGTGTCAAGAGAGCCGAGTCTACATTTTCTGCGTCCCAGTGCAAGCCAACCCCGCTTGAACACTCTGTTTGAAGAAGTGACTAGCTGCCATTAATTGGGCTAACTGCATCGCAGGAAAGCTAGCTGAACAATTATGAAAATGGTATATACCCTATAAGACGGACAGTTGGGCTAGTTGGTATACAGCATAATAAAAGATGGTTACTAGCGTCCTTGTCCTCTTTACGCTAGCAAACGTGTCTTATGTATATACGGATTACCTAATCCTCTCCCCATCATCGTATTTCATCACTCTTTCCCCCCGGTGCAGAGTAGCGGGCAGGGGCGTACTGTAGATCAGGCCACCCTCTCTGCCTTATATATGTCCTCTCTCTCTTTCATTGGTAAACAATATTTTATTTGCTAAAGAGTAAAACAGAACGGCACTAAGAACCAGTCAGGAAATAAGCAGCGCATATTACAATGCCGCACTTACACAGGAAATGAGTAAAATCTGAGGGTTGAATAAAATACAAAGAAAGTTGCGATTGACACTACAGGCGACGAAAACTACTCGTTTATCAAATGTAAGGACAACACGGCGAAACAGCGCGGTGATCAACACGGTGAAACAGCGCGGCAAAAAACAAACACGAACAAAATAAGCAACAAGACGATGCGCTGACACGTATGAAATTTAAAAAAAAGAGTAAACTTCTATGTTAAAAGTTGGCGAATCGCCGTGCTGCTTACTTTCTCAACAGTCCCTTTTTGTTTTGTTTCATGGGGTTGCTGCTCCGAACCACATGCTTTTTTCTACTGAGAGAAGAAATATCAGTTGCCCGAGATGCTCGGGCGACAACCGACACCTCCTTTGGGTCGCCACACATCCAGCATGCGAAAAAAGGCGCGGTGCGGTCTGCGCCAAACGTTGCTAAAAGTCCTTGTGGGTGAAGCCCGAATACATCAAAACAAAGCAGTAAACACGCATGGCAGCAATATCGCTGGTAATATTAACGGTGGTACTACCAGTGGTACTACCGATTGCACTACCGGTAGTTTGTCGACAATAGTACTACCGATTGCGCTACCGATAGTTTGTCGACAATAGTATTATCGATTGTTTGTTTACGTTATCGACAGTTTAAAAGAAACTATCGATGCTATCGATAGTCCATTTACCGATAGTTTTGCATCACTGATACTCAGGCGACGCTCAACTAGCTTAAGGGAGAGGAGGTGAAGGCAGTAGCAGCAGTAGACTGTGGGCCAGAGAGAAGCGGGCAAGTTAATTTCTGCCGCGATGGGGTGGAGGCGCCTCCTGCCCGGGCTTGAAGCATTGGGGAGTGCTTGGAGTTGGACGCCGTACGCGACGGAGATCAGGGCGAATTCATATCTTTCTCTATGGGGTATGGCCGCCGCCAGCTCCGGGCTCGTTCTGCTAGCGCAGAAATATGCGCTGTAGTGAAAGAAAGCAGTGAAAGAGAGGCGATGTGCACGGCATCTGCATCTCAGGATAGTGCGCCTCGCAGTCATGCGCTCCGGCCAAGGGGCGAGGTTGGGGGCGGGAGTTGGGGTTGCCGTAATCGATTAATCGAATAGTTTTAATCGATTAATTCGATTAATCGAAAGGCGGAAATCGATGACGATTAATCGATTAATTGTGGACCTTTAACCGATTAATCGATTAATCGTTCATCGATTTTACCATCCCTACCTCCTCGCCACGCTTGCACCACAACATGGCCGATGTCATTCTAATCACCATTAATATTCTTGAAGATTTCAAATAGCTATGTAACAAAGAAAAAGAAAGCAGCATCCCATACATCTATTTAGGGATGAATGAGGCTCATAGTGTTTTAGGTGACAAAAACGCAAATCCCTTCAGTCGTTCATGCGTATAAAATCACCATTTTCGGCTCACGGCAAGGCACGGAAAAGGGGCTTTAAGTAATGATAGCTAGGAAGTAGTGGAAAAGAGCTTTCTGGGTAGGTTCTGAATGCAGCGACATAAATATCAGGCGGACCATGCGCGACACCCGCTCTACATTTATAGTCGAACCAAAGCTGGCGACAGTGGAGAAATCTGTAATTACTATGCACGTGCACAGGATCAGGGCACTTCCACGCGACCAACACTGTCGGTGTTCAGGGCCACTGACGAAGTTTCTCGAGAAGTTACTGCAACAAACGAATGGTCCTCTACTCTTTTTTTATAGAGGGAGAAAAAGAGTGGGTTCAGAAACCGAACCATTATTTCCAGCAACCCTTCTATCTATCTATCTATCTATCTATCTATCTATCTATCTATCTATCTATCTATCTATCTATCTATCTATCTATCTATCTATCTATCTATCTATCTATCTATCTATCTATCTATCTATCTATCTATCTATCTATCTATGTACTTACGTCTTGGTGACAGCTACTTGCGCCTGAGCGATATACTGTTTGTTATAGTTGCCAATTTTAACGCAGCAGACAAACGCTAAAAAACGTGCTGCAACGAACATAAGCCAGCAATCATGTGGTACGAGGCGTGAATACGTGTATTACATAAACGCATGCCTAACATCAGCTTTGGTGGTACTTCTGTTCCAATCTCCATTGGCTGTATTGTTGGCAATCCGCTTTTCAACAATGTAATAAACACTACATATATATTCATATGACCCAGGCCGATATACCAGGTGTTAGAAGAAATGTGGCCAAAACTCTCAAAAATCGGGGAAATGTGTTATTTTTTCGTTGACTTCACAGTTACTTCTGTAGCCACAGGCATCTTGAGATGGCTACAGCCATCATTTGGGACAGTAATTAAGAACGTTAAATATATTATGTATAATTAGTGGAGTTAGGAGGTTATGACAAATGGAAGAATTGAGGTGTTTCATGCGAGGAAACCATTGCAGCTTTGAGATTTCGAAAAAGCGGCTTCTAGTAATAGTTGTGAAGAAATGAAATTTAATCGAATTCAGCATTGAAACCGAAGCGCGGCAGAGCGCAACTACCATATTTTTCTGAGATATCCAGAATGAGTGAGTGTCGTGATATCAACTATCAACAGACTTCGTTGTTTGGGTGGGCGGACTGCGCTCCCAGCACGCATGGCACACATACGTTAGCCAGCGCTCAAGAACCACACCTCTGTTATCCTTGTCTTGACCAGTGACGACATTATAGTCGTCTGCTTTTTGCGCTGATCGGTGCTTCGGTTTCGGTTTCTCCGGAAAACCAATACAGCTATACAAGGTGATACTAAGAATAAAAAAAGACCCGCATTTCCCCGAAGGGGAGTATGAGGAAGTGCGAAGCACGAGGTGATGCTATGAGGGGGGGGGGGCGACTAAACTGCAGAGCCGAGCGAAGGAGACGGCCGCGAGAGAGCACGCGCCAGCCGACCCGCGGAGGTCTGGCCGTTTTTAAGTGCAAAGCACTTTTACTGATGATGATGATCTGTCTTCCGAACTCGTTCCAAAGAACCCGCAACGCGTTCAACTTGTTGGCGGCGTTGCGCACGCCCGAGATGGGGCTCAGGTTGTTGTCGAACCACAGTGGATCGCACACCGCGCAGCTATATCCGAAGCTGCGGTCCAGGAAGTCTCGCTTGAAGCGCGCGTCCGGCCGATCGAATTCGAGGGCCCGCGCTCGCTCACGCATCGCGCGTCCCCGCGCCAGATCGGCTTCGGGGTGCTCGGCTCGCTTCGCACGCTTTCGTTCGGCGTCTCGCCGCCGGCCTTCATCACCACAGGCAATGCGCGGGACGCGCGCAGCCACCGAGCGGAGGGCGGAGCGCGCGCAGTCACGTGGGGCGTGACGTCGCTGCGCCGTTGCTACAGACGCTCCTCTCCGCTCCTCGCGCCGTTGCTATGGGACGGCGGATTCAGGGTCGCTTATAAAGTGCATTCGCACTTAAAAAATCACAGCATATTCATGTGGCGAATGATGATGAATGGGGCGAAGCGAACTCGCCCTGCAGCACGTCGATGGCATTGGCGCGAGCGTGGTCCTTCTTGATGGAAGATATTGTGACTAGATTGTTTGAGAACCACAATCTGTTGCACGCACCGCAACTATGCCCGGAAGTCCCGGTGGAAGCGCGCGTCGGCGCCTTCGGGCAGAGCCCGCCTGATGCGTTTTGCAGCCGCTTCAAGTGCTCGCATAGCCTCGGGCTCTGCCTGCCGGTGCGCGCGCTTTCTTGCCGCTTCACGGTCCTTCACATTTTGAAGATCCGATTCGCGCCGCAGCCGTGCAGCTTCGGCATCGCGGGCTCGAACGGCGGGGTCTTCGCGCCGCAGCCGTGCAGCTTGTCGAGCAGCTTCGGCCTCACGGGCTCGAACGGCGGGGTCTTCTCGCCGCAGCCGTGCAGCTTGTCGAGCAGCTTCGGCTTCGCGGGCTCGAACGGCGAAATCTGCTTCGCGGCATCGACTTGCAGCTTCGGCCTCGCGGGCTCTCACCTCAGGATTCTGTCTGCGAACGCGCGCTCCCGCCGCTTTCCGTGGCCTCCGTTCCGCAGCCTTGTCTTCTATCTGGCGACTCCGAGCTAAAGAGAAAGCGTGCCAACAGGGAGCTTCATGGCACGTTACTTCTGAAATGTTGTTTTCGGGTGTCGTTGAAAACACGAGACGTAGTAAAGAAGAAAGAACGTCACACAGGCGAACACGCACGAGAGTCTCACTCGTCAACGTCGTCTTCTTCTACTGCATACCAGACCACGCGCTCCTCACGAGCTAGAGGTGGCTACTACAACACTACAAACAAATGGAGGATGGACAGACTCACGGCATAACGAGCTTCGCCCCAAAAACGAATCGTCCACCCTTCCGATTCGAACCCGGGCCTTTTGAGCGGGAATCGGGCGTTCTACCCCTGCACCACGTTGACAGAGCCGCGCGCAACACTAAAGCGACGACACATTGCAGACAACCGATAGCATCGCCAGAAGCGGATTCACCCTGTTTGGGCTTCATTTTCTGTACATTGATGCTGCGGTCGTTCTGAGCGCTCCCCAGTTCTAGTACACTCCCCCTAAACCGTGTCTCAAAAAAATCCGACGTGCGGATGCCCTCCGGCTCATACCTTTATTTGCATCTACCTCGAATTTACGCTCACGGACAATGGCGCTTTTTCGTTCACAACAAAAGAAGCCGCTGAGGCCGTCGACCCCGGAGTTTCTCCGAAACGACCTCTTCAACGTTGTCGAGTTAAAAAGAATTTTCGGTTCGAGCGGGAATCAAACCCAGGACTTCTGCGTGACAGGCAGGTATTTTAGGACATAGCCACGTGTGTACTCAAACTTGCTTTCGAAAAACACACTATATGAACTTTATGTTGTGCGAGTGTCATTAGCACATGTAATATGGCGTGGAGGACGCATAAAATCCAACCAGGCATCGCACATGTGCATTGCGCAAGGAGTGGATGGGTTGAAGGCCACCAATTACAAACACACATGCATTAAAAATTATAATTATGACCAACTGCCTGAACTGCGAATGCTGCCGCGCGCAGGTGCGCGAGTTACCTTACGGACGCGGTTTGGGTACCCTACGGCGTGTGGGAGGAGTTATGTCGCAATGGGCAATTTACAATGTGCTTGCAGAATGCATTTAGTATATTTTCAAAGGGCCAATTTACAGGCGCACAGACCGTCCTTTCCTTGCGGCGTGGTTTAGATGTCCTCCGAGAAGCGAAGCAGCCATGGAGAAGGCGATAAGAGCGTGCCCCGATTACGCTATAGCCTTCTACTTTTGAAGGCAAAGCTCAAGCGTCCTCGAAGTGAATCGCAGACTTCTCCTCGGTACACATCACTTTATTCGCGCTTATATATTTATGAGATGGAGAAACCCAAGCCTTGGTAATTTCTGTGTTAAAAAAGCCTGTTTCAATGTTAACCCGTTGTGATCCATCGAAAACCGTGCGCAGCGATCTTTTTCAACATGCCCAAATAATGAGAGAATAAATGACATATTTCTTATTCGGAAGGTAAGATTCAATGTTTATTGATTCCCAAGTTACAATTATATACTACATGTATTACATTGGGTGCGTGAGGGTTCAATTGTGAAAGCACTTCTCAATGAGCTTCCACCTATCTGCTTGTAAATTATTCAAGGATAGTTTTTCGACGCACATCATCAAATGCAGTGCATCTGCAGTTCTCTCCCAAAATTATGCTCAATCTTCTCTTTTGCTTATGTCGTCGTTCCCATGGCAATAGACGTCGTGATTTATTCTGAAAGATATATAGAAGCTTCATTGGGCAATGTTTCCTGAATCAGTTTTCACTCATTTTTTTAGATCTTCGCTTTCACCTTCGCCTTTCGGATCTTCGCCTTGGGATTCTGCGAGTATTCAACCTTCGCCCTTGTCCACCTGCCTGGTACTTCTTTGTTTAGTTTCATGGAGCATTGACATTTCAAAGCTCCAAAATATTTTAGCAGGAAATTTTGGATCTCGACAATGGTGGCGTGCAGACAAGGCCACTGTGTGCAATCAGAGAAGCATCACAACCGGAGTTGAAAATTGGAGCAATCAGAGCGGTAAATGTACGCGAAGTACTTCCAGCAAGGCGACACACATATACACATACACACATACATATATCGACAGGATGAGGGCAAGAAACAAACAATAAAGGAAAGAAAAAATAAGTGTAGTACGTAAGGCGCGCACACGCCAATCACTTCCCTCCTTTTTCCGGTACGGCAAGCACTGATGAGTTGTTTTTTTTTCAACTCTTTCGATTTTGTGTCTCGGCGCGCTTGCAGACGCGGCTTTGCAGGCTACACGTTAGGTGGTCGACGCAACTCGTGCCACGGTGAGTGATGTTTGATTAGTAATAATAATGTATGGGGTTTAACGTCCCAAAACCACGATATTATTATGAGAGACGCCGTAGTGGAGGGCTCCTGAAATTTCGACCACCTGGGGTTCTGTAATGTGCATCTAAATTTACGTACACGGACCTCAAACATTCTCGCCTCCATCGAAAATGCAGCCGCCGCGACCGGGAGTCGATCCCACGACCTTCGGGCCAGCAGTCGAGCGCCATGACCAGTAGACCACCGTGGCGGGGCGTCGTTCGACTAGCAGACTGGCAGAACACGCGCTCGCGCGCTACGCCACAGGGCGGCGTGGAAGTTTAAAACTTTCCTCTGGCTTATACACGTGCACGTTACCTATAGCTGTCTCACCAAACACGATTATCGCAAGGACAAGTAACGCGGCGTTCATTTCACGATTTCTACCGTTTCCATGGCAAACAGCCGTTTCATAATTCGCGAAACACTGTGGCTACCTTTATCCCCCACGGTGGACTTGTGGTACCGATGCTCGACTGCTGACCCGAAGGTCGTGGGGTCAAATCCCGAATGTTGCGGGCGTATTTCGATGGATGCGAAATCTTAGATGCCCACATGCTTAGATTTAGGTGCGCGTTAACGAACACCAGATGGTTGAAATTTGCGGAGCAGGCCCCAACAATGTCCCTCACAATCGTGAAATTGTTTCATGACGTTAAACCCCAACAAATATTGCTGTCGCTACGTTTGACACCGAGTGGTGGATGCACCATGAGTGTTTGTTTGCCATGCTTAAACGTTGTGAAAGGGCATTTTAAGACAGGCACATTTTTGTACGAGTATCGGGATACGTATGTACACCGTGTCGCTTCGTTAATTTAAGCGAACAATGTGTAGAACATTATTTGTCTATATTACTGTGTTTCGCTAAATGATTGTTGTTTTAAAGGCTGGCTTCTTTAGTTATGTAAATGAAATAGGATACATAATCCAATTAATGACAATAAACATGGCCACTTGCACGTAGAAGAATCGTAAACACACTGCCGCTGTGTATGTGCCAGCATTTCTGTGGTTCGATTTGCTCATGTCGCTCTACGTGTTGCGATCGCCATGGCTCAAAAATAACGCAAGAACCTTCCTCGAAAGACCCACAACCACTCCAATAGGGATTGTTCCCTCCCACGTTGCCTGCACATCAATGTGGTAGCCTGAAGTTTTTTAGAAATTTCAATGCTTCAAGGCGTTTCTTGTGTGGGGAAGGCGAGACCAGATGAGTCAGTGAGATCTTGACTCGTTCAGTTTGTCACAGGCGCCAGTACCACTGATGACATACTCAAACCATTTTCATCTCACGATTTAATCTACCAAGCGTTAATTTTTTCATTGTTTTTTTTTATTTCCTAACTCTCACCTCGGCTTCGACATCGAGAGCAATTGAACAGCACAAAACGTCTTGATTCTTGCCCTCAAGAGGATGGTGGTTTGGTATTTGATGCACTTATTCATACAATTTGAGCATCAGGGTGCCCTAAGACACACCTCAGGTCAATTTTAGCACTTTATACATAACAAATATGCAATAGCTTCCAAGCGACAAATAGCCCCGCCACGGTGGTGTAGTGGTTATGGCACTCGACTGTTGACCTGAAAGTCGCGCGATCGAATCCCGGCCGCGGCGGCTGAATTTTTGATGGACGCGAAAATGTAAGAGGCCCGTGTGCTTTGATTTAGGTGCACGTTAAGGAAAACCAGGTGGTCAAAATTTCCGGAGCCCTCCATTACGGCGTCTCTCATAACCATATCGAGGTTTTGCAACGTTAAAAACGAGGTATTAATATATTTAAGGGACAATATACGCGCCAGTGCACTTCAAGGTAACATTATTTTTATGAAATGGTTCAAGAACTTACCTTCGATAAAGCAAGCGAGTGAACCGGATACAGTCTGTGGGCTGCTTCAAGGAACTGCGAAGAAAGGAGATACTCGCCGTATCCAGCCCCTGTCGTAGCCAATACGCACTACGACCGCGAGTCTCCTAAAACGCTGAATGCTCGTTCTTTGAGCTTGAAATGGAGCGGAGCTCTAGGTATGTTCCTCCTATACGCACGAGCAATACAGGTCCTTCACTCAGCATTGCGCAAGTTATAATAACAGCATTCAGTGTTATGTTTTCATGAGTGCACAATGAAAAGTTGAGGAAGAACCGCAGTTGTGTGAAACGAAAGATTGATTTTTAAATTAATGAGCCGATGATGTATGGATGGTAGCATTTGAACCATAAGTGAGTACTTCCTTATTTTTCGACTGATTCTGTGTGTTCGAGTTTTAAGAAGTAGTAACTTGACAAACAGCACCAAAAGGGGGTCTTTGACCCGAGGCATGTAATTCCAACTCTACTTAGAGGGACTGTCTACCACTGGGAAAATGTTTTCTGATTGTGGTGAAAATGAGAAGATCGTTCGTCACATCGGGGGCATCAAGTATGCTTTTGCCCCATAAAAAAGAATTATATTTTTAATTTGATGCTGAAAATCGTGAAAGAATGACCGCTAGCGTCACTCAACAGCGATGTGGAAGATCTACTTGTAGGACAATAAATCCTCGCATGTAGAATAATTTTGCTTAAAAACAAACATGTATAACTTGGAATTGTATTTTACGCACTTGAAGCAGCTTTAGGTTGTGTCAGAGAGTACTTTTTTGCATTTTTTTCCTCACGCATCCAAAAAGCGCCCGGTGGCAATGCTTGCAGCGCCGTCTTCAATTTCGTCTGCTTCAACTCATGCGCTATGCCATGCGGCTCTATGCCATGCGGCGTACATATCATGCAAGACATCTTTTTGGCATCCTCGCATGTAGAATAATTTTGCTTAAAAACAATATCTTTAAATCTCCCCCACCCTGTCCCCATGTGTAGGGTAGCAAACCGGTTGTCCTATACTGGTTAAGCTCCCTGCCTTTCCTTCTCTACTATTTCTTCTCTCTTTTTTGGCATTATGACCAGTCATTTTTTTCATCTTACACTGTTTTCATGCCCTGTCAATTTTGGTATATATAAAGTCAATAAAACGGCCTTGAGAAAATAATGACTGCGTTATGTGCGTCATGGCGCACATGACATGCATGACATGATTTTCTTGTTATTACCAGTCATTCATATTAGCCATACGCTCCTATCATGCCGCCTCAGTTTTGGTACACTTCAAGCTAATAAAGCGGCCGTAAGAGCTCCATGACCGGGTGATGTATGTCATGGCCTATATGACAGGCATCACACGGTTTTCGTGTCATGACCAGTCATGTATATTTTCCTCATGCTCTTGTCATACCATGCCAAGTTTGGTAAACATGAAGTTGACCAAACGGCCGTTGTAGCTCCTTGACCATGTCACGTATATAATGGCGTACATTAAAGGCATTTCATGATTTTCATGTAATGAGCAGTCATTTGTGTTTTGCAAATGCGCTTGCCATGCCATGTCAATTTTGGTATCCGTCAACTTAATCAATCGGCCGTAGGAGCACGAGGACCTACGCAGCCAATGAGATACGCTCTAAATGCCTTTCTTTCGTCATGAAATGCTTCGTGCGTAATAATTAGTGCCTAGTCTATTAGTTACCGACATTATATGCGCAAGCACTACCGCCAGAAGGGATAAACTGAGCCAAATTACCGCGCATTTCGCTGAAAGCGTTCCATCTTTGCATGCCAGGCATTGTCACGGAACACGAACGTTTGAACAAATATGGCGTCCACAAAAGCGAGTCTCCACCCTGTTCCAGAGGAGCACATCGAGGCACCCTAACGCACCCCCGCGTACAGCGCCCCTTGAGGCATCGGCGCGTTTGGTCAATGCTTTCGGCGGCCGCTTTTCACACCTCCTTAGTCTAGCCACCCTATCCGTTTGGCGTGGTCAAGCCAGCTCTCAGAAGCGGCGGGAAATCCACAACGCACCTTCGCAACGCCTCCAAGAGATATTGCGACCGCATCGCACGCTCGGCTCTCTCGGAGGCGGCGGCAACAAGAGTACAACGGGATAGCGTAATCGGGCCGTGTTCGAACTGCCTTCCCAATTGCTAGCCTGCCTTCGCTTCTCGGTGGAGACCTAAATCATGCCGTAAGGAAAGTCAGAGTGCGGATGCCCTCCGGAGTATCTTCATTTGCATCTAGCTGGAATTTTCGCTCACGCCAACGCTGTTTTGATACTCAGAACGAAAGACGCTGCCGCCGCCGACACCGAGACAGGATTTTCCGCGACACGTGCTCTTTAGAGGTATCACGCTAAAAACCTTCGGATCGGGTAGGGATTGAACCCAGGACTTCAGTGTGACAAGTAGGTCTTCTGGCACCGAGCCATGCCCGCGCAAGAAATGGCTTTGGAAAACACTATATGAACTCTATGTAGTGCGAGTGTCTAGCTCATGTAATGTCGTGGAAGAAGGTTAAAATCACCGGACGCATCAAACATATGAATTGCGCAAAGAGTAGTTGGGTTAATGGCCCACCAATTACAAAGCGCACATTCATTATTAAATGCGAAGCATTTCTTAGCGAACCTTTGGAACTTGAGCGTATCTATCTATCTATCTATCTATCTATCTATCTATCTATCTATCTATCTATCTATCTATCTATCTATCTATCTATCTATCTATCTATCTATCTATCTATCTATCTATCTATCTAGCCGCCAACATCTGGGTGCTCACGTGATCGCCTCCTTCACTCGGTGAGGACCGAAATAGGCATAGGAGTGTAAGAGGACTTGACGAATATGACTCTCTGGTCATGACATGAATAATACGCAAACCCTGTCGAGTACGTCGTCAAACCCTTTCCTCCGAACACATCTGGCGCATACCCGTTTACCACGGGCCGCGGTATACGGATATGTACACCGCGTTCCGTGGAAAACGGGTATATCCCTCAGGTGATTGACAGTTTGTATCTACCCAGAAACGGTGAGAACAGACATTGGTAATAAATTAGAGAGCGTTAAGAACAACCCACTTTCGCAGCGTTGACCCGACGAATGCAAAGAATAAAAATTATGATCCCAGCAGAAATCGAACCCAACCATTCTGGGTGGCAGTCAGGTATTCTACCGCAGAACCACGCCATGTCTAGAAAGCTGTTAGAAAAACACCCTAAGCAGGCGTAATGTCGGCGCAACGTCAATTGTGGTTGTGGTGCTGGCTATCTAATTTTATAACAATGCACTAAATATGTGCTACTAGGATACAGGCATCATGTCAGGTTAGCGTTTGTGGTTCCAGTGTTGGCTCCGCTATTGTTGAAGTCTAATAAACATTGCAATTATCTTCCTGCGATTCACCAAGCTAAATTCAAGCGTCACTCGACCCCGGATGAATACGCTAATGAAAGCTACGTATGATATTCACATCATGGCACCGTAAAATGCACTTCGTTTCGATAATGCAGATGGACGAGCTCTAACGTGAGCGGTGACGCTACGTCACATCAAAAGTTACCTATAAATGCCAGTGCTGTGGACATGCCTGGCAAGCCCACGATGTGCACACAATTACTACAATTATAAAAGCACGTGGATCCACCTCGTAAAGCTTGGCTGAAAGCCAGAAAATGCAGCATAGAACTACTCGCTGACTGCTTCGCATGATACCGATTCCCACAAGGCGTGGGACCCGTCGACTTTTTTTTCATTATAATTATGAACAATAGCCTCAACTATACGTGTAAAGCGGCGTAGGTGCGCGTTTTACCTTACGGACGCGTAGTGGGTACAGTGCTCGTCAAATGAAACCCGAACACCGGCCAGCCTTCGCAAGGTATAGTGCGAGCCGTCCATTATCACCATTACCACCATAGCGCTCTGTCCTCTGGTGTCGGTCTGCTCGGCCGTTTCTTCTTCCCCGTAATGCGCTATACCAGTTCACGCGCGCATCCGGTTTGACCGCACTGCGCATATGCGCGCCTGTCCTTGGTGACAACTAGACGGCGCGCACTATACCACTGCGAAGTGTTGCCGGTGTTCGGGTTTCATTTGACGGGCACTGTACCTTACGGCGTAGTGGGAAGAAGTAAGTCGTAATGGGCAGTTCACAAGTCTACTTGGAGAATACATTTTAGGATAGTTTCAAAGAGTCAGTTTACAGGTGCGCAGACGTTCCTTTTCTTGCGGCGCGGTTTAGTTGTCCATCGAGAAGCGAAGCAGCGATCGAGAAGGCAATGCGAGCGTGGCACGATTACGCAATCGCGTTCTACTCTTGAAGGCGAAGCACAAGCGTCCTCCAAGTTTTTTTTTTCGATGAATCGCAAAGTGTTCACCTCAGACCACATCATTTGATTCGCGCACAGATATTTACGAGGTGGACAAACCGAAATCTTGCTCATTTCTTGGTTAAAAAAACCTATTTCTATGTTAACCCGTTAAAATCCATGTAAAACCTGCCGCAGCGATCTTCTTCAAAAACCGAAAATCCTTGACTATGGAACCTCCTTCTTTATACCAAACGCCTGTAAGTTCACTCAACTTTTAATAATAAAAATTCTGATTCTGTTTCTGAATGAAAGAATAAACTCTATATTACGTAATCAGAAATTGCTATTATATATTTATTGATTCCCATGTTACAGTGATGTACTACAGGTATTACGATGGGCGCATGGGGACTCACTGGTCGTCAAATGGCAAAGAAAAAAGCTATAAGAAAACCTTTCATCGAGAGGAGTCGAATCCGTGACCTATCAGTCCACCGCGATGGCTGGCGGGCGACTGACCCACTGAGCTACCGCGAAACACATAACGGAGGCTACATGAACGCCCCTTTTATCTTTCACACTTTCCTCTCCCAGTGTTGTTGCATGGAGGGATGGGTGGGTGTTATGAGTGTCGTGGTGACATGTGTGCCACCAGGCTCGAAAAAGAAAACAAAAGAACGCACCGTTGCTGCGACCATCCCATTCGGCGCGTTTCGAATACAAGTGTACCTTCGTTTAACACGCCGCGAGGTGGTGGCATTAGCCCAAGTCCCGCTCATTGCATCCATCCATATCGAAAACCAGCGCTTCGATGCTCGGCTGGATGTCGCACCGCCTTCCCCGCTCGCGATGTGAGAATGCTAGAGGGAAGAAACAACGCGCGTAGCATTTCTCTTCGCGTTTCACGACGCTTTGTATGAGCGGATATCGAGTATCAGTGTTTAATATGTGCTTGTTGATGCCATATTTGCGCGGGATTCACCATATGCGGTGTCCACGTATATGCTAAGAACTTCAGCTACCGCAAGGGTTAAATCATGATCATGGGCGTTAGTGGTCGGTACGGAGATGTGTCACTAGGCATCAACGTGAGTGCTTCCCCATCAGGCGGTGCTACATCTGTCAAACAACAATAGATATTATACAAGATCTGATATAGCAATACACTAAATCAATAAACTACGTTGTGATGACACGTTTTGCTTTCGTGTTATACCGATTCCTATGACAGATGGATCAACCATCTTTTTGCTCTACCCTTTCTACTTTGCGTCTCGGCACACTTGCAGACGCGCCCTTGCAGGCTGCATGTTAGATCGTCGACGCAACTCGTGCCACGGTGAGCGACGTTTGACTAGCACACTGGCCGATCACGCGCGCGTGCGCTACGCCGCAGGGCGTCATTGAAGTTTAAAATTTTTCTCTGGCGTGTACACGTGCACGTTACCTATTACTGCCTCACCAAACACGGTTATCGCAGAAACATGGGACGCGGAGTTCTTTTCACGATTCGTAATGTTTTCGTTCCCCGCAGCCGTTTCATAATTCACGAAACACGGTGGCTACATTTATCCGAAACGGTGGCCTAGCGGCAACGATGCTCGACAGCTGACCCGAAGGTCAAGTTGTCAAATCGCGGCAGTGGGGGTCTGTATATTCTTGGATGCGATATCCTAGAGGCACGTGTGGTTAAACTTAGGTGCGCGTTAAATAACACCAAATGGACAAAATTTACGGAGCCCTCCACTACAGTGTCCCTCATAAGCGTGTCATGGTTTTAGGACATAAAACCCCAGCATTTATCATTTTTTCGATCACTACCGAGCGGTGGAAGCACCATGGGTGTTTGTTTGCTATGCTTTAACGTGGTGAAGGACCCTTTCAAGACAGGAGCGTTTCTCTGCCAATCTCGGGAGACGTATGAAAACAATGTCGGTTGGTTAAATTAAGCTAGGAGTTTGTAGAACATTTATTTGCCTACATTACCGTGTTTCGAAAAATTATGATTGTATTTTTTCGGCTGGCTTCTCTAGTTAGGTAAAAGAAAAACGATACACAGCCAATCGATGACAATATACATGGCCACTAGCAACTCAAAGGGTAGTAATCTCTATCGCCGCTGTGTATGTTCCAGCATTTCTGGAGTTCAATTTGCTGATGTCGATCCATGTTTCGTGACATCTTATAAATAACGCAAAAACGTTCCTCCAAAGACTCACAAGCACTCCATAAGCGATTGTTCCCTCGCACGTTGCCTGCACATTAATGTGGTAGCGTGAAGTATTTTAGTAATTTGAACGCTTCAAGGTGTTTTTGTGTGGCGAAGGCGAAACCAGGTGAGTCTTGAATCGTGCTGTTTCTCATAGGCGCCAGTACAATTAATGACGTACTCAAACCATTCCTCTCCTCACAATTTATTCAACGAAACGTACTTTGGTTTGTTCCTTTTTTCTGATAACTCTCCTCTTGGCTTCGATATCGGCAACATTACAGAAACGTCCTTTAAACAACTACGGAGACTGTTTACCACAATATCCTTTACGTCAATTTTGCCTTCAAAATATTGTCGAACATATGTTTTTGCTTTCGTTGTCTCTCAAAGAAAATTTTTTTGAAAGTTTCTTTATGTTGTCTATGCAAGCAAGCTTCTTTCTTGCATGGAATTGAGTCATGTGGAAAATTTTATGCGTGCGTTTTTGTTGTTGTTATTGTTTGTAGCCACCGTTTTCGCTGACTAATGGGTAGCGTGGCCAGGACACAGTCGAGCTGAATGATTAGCAAATAAATCAATAAATGAAAAGAAATGATGCAGAACAGCACAAAATGGTCTGTTTCTTGCCCGTAAGAACTGCGGTTTCGTATGTAATGCACTTATCTATGCAAGGTGAGCATCAGGTAGCACAAAAAGTCTTTTCAGGTCAATCATTAGGCTTCATGCAAAACAGATATGCAATAGCTTCGAAGCGACAAATATGTGCCAGTGCACTTCAAGGCAACTTAATGTATATAAAATGGCAAAAGAAAAGACTTTCGATAAAGCAAACGAGTGCACCTGATAGAGTCTGTTGGATGATGCAAGGAACTGCAACGAAAGGAGACACTCGCCGTAAATAGCATCTGCCGCAGCCAATGCGCCCTATGACCGCGAATGTTTTACAAGATTCGCGGTCATAGGGCGCATTATTATACGCAAAGAACGAGCTGCACGCTCGTTCTTTGAGCTTGAAACAATGCGGAGCTCTAGGCATGTTTCTTCTATACCCAAATTGAGGCACTTTACTCAGCATTGCGCAAGGTATAGAAAGAGCGTTAAGTGTTATGAGCGCACAATGAGAAGTTGAGGAAGAACCACAGTCGTGCGAAACGATAGATTGTATTTAAATCAGTAAACCATCTTCATTTATTTTTTTTGTTTTATTTATTCAATACTGCTGACTTCTATGCGAAGCCGTAGGCAGGTGCGGGTATGGATGCTTGCAACTGAGCCGTAAGTGACTCCTTCCTTATTTTAGATGTGAAGCATCTTATAGCGGAGTTCAATCCGGTGGTGGTGGTGGTGGTGGTGGTGGTGGTGTGCGGCGTGACCACCTTTACTGCGCATGCGCATACCCTCCCCACACTCATCCTCTCCACTCCCCCTCTCCCATCCCCCTCACCCCTCTCCCTCTCCACTCCTCCTCTCCCAACCTCCTCTCCACTTCCCCTCTCCCGTTTCCCCTCTCCAATCTTTGAAACGCAGGCTAGACATGCCGAAATTCTCTCCTGCGCAACGCCGCGATGAGCACTAGGGCATGTGCGTACCCTCCCCCTCTCTCTCCTCTCCTATGCTGGCGCCCTCTCGCGCGCCTGTCGACCGCGTTCCCCGCTCGCCCTGTGAGAATTAACGGCCACGCTAGAGAGAAGACAAGACGCGCGTAGCGTTCCTCTTCGCGTTGCACGACGCGAGGTCGGTAGCATGCCCAGCGAACGCCAACGGAACGCGATCGTGCAAGTGCTCCGGCTTCGCATCGCCTCATAAGCCCCCTTAGCGGGAAATGGTGCAATTTTTAGACTGATTCTGCGTATTGCCGTGTTAAAAAGTTGGAATTTGACGAACAGAACCATAAAAGGGGTCTTTCACCCGAGGTATGTAATTGCAACTTCATTTGATTACAACCTTCGCTGCGTGTTGAACCATCTTTATTAGGAACACTTGTGTAGCTCAGCACTTAAAATATACACAGATGTCTTATGAGCGAGTGTTATTGCGGGAGAATATCAATCATTACCCAAATTATTAACACCAATGATTTCATTTTTATCTGTTGCAGGTGCAGTGCCTTCGTCGCCCATGAAAGGCCATATTCGCACTCTAAGACATCACTGGAAGTAACTTCAATCATGTGTAGCAGCAGAGCTTAGTTTGCAATTATATTTATTCTCTTGATTGTGAGGCGTAAAACACGAGGCAGTCCTTTTGAGCAGTTGACTTCCACGTTCTTGCAGCGCTCATTTAAGCTGTCTTTCATATCAGAAAGTGGTAACATATTTCAAATGGCTCGAAAGGCTAATATGTTATTCATATTGTTTTTCTTTCTCGGCTTCTTTTGCACTGCCTATAACCGACCCTTGAGTGCTGTAAATGAACATGTACTTACATTGCTAAGGCCGCACATTTCGAAGCATGATCGAGTGGCAGTGGCAACGTGCAAAGGATATTGGGATAAACAGCATCGCTTATTGTTGAGCGAGATACCTTGGGCAGCTACAGTGTGGACGCGTCCGTCAAAGGGTTCCACACAGTATTTCGAAGCAATTATGAATGCCGGTCTCAAGACGAAAATTATTTTCTTAAATCCTAATGAGAACGACTTGAAATGCCTAAGACTGTGCCCGACTCGACCTGTTGATTTTTATTTGTTTGACTGTGTATTCGTTCAGCTGCGTGCACAAACAAAAACAGGAAACAGCTATGCTAGCGTTTTAAATGCGAGAGCTCGGTCATGCAACAGCAGCGTACTCCACAGCGGAGGAGTGCACAATGTCCCACCTTCTCCATCCTCACTGCCTGCTGCCATTTCAGATTATAGCAGGGAATGCGACCTTATATCTGAGAAGCAAGATTCGAGAGCATCACGACAAAGCCGGCTTAGAAATAAAGTAATATATGTTGCCTGCGTGAAAACAACAAAACTTACCTTTCATTGCAAATACGGAGAGGCTAAATCTATATTGAAACTACTGCCTTTTTACAACGTTACCTTAAGGTGGGTGTATATCAGAGATCAAGTTACTCTCAGCAATTCCGTTATCAATGGACGTGCAGACATTATAGGCAATACTGCCATACTTCAACCATATATGACACGCTACTGTGACGTTGAAGTAATTCAACACAAAAGCGAAGTTTTCTACGTGAGAAAAGGGCTGCCCGCCTTGGTCTCTCTTGCTAAAATCCTTGCAGAGTCTTGGCTTGCACTGTGCCTATTACTAGTGGCCATGGTTTGCTCTTTGCTGCCGTTAGCTTTTGGCGACATGAACAAAGGGCATCCCACCGATTTCAACTCCGTCACGAAGCACTTTATGATGCTTTTGGCTTCTTTTTACGCAACTTCTATTCCAATTCCCTCTGTGAAAAGTTCGCAATTGGCGCGCTCGCTTCTTTACAGCGTCTGGCTGATGGCCATTATTCCACTGTCGAGTTATTTACGTAGTGAGGTCGTTTCACGACTGAGCGTTCACTATCATGGGGACGTCATGGACACAGTCAATGAAATCAATGACGCACTCGACCGTAAAACGCTCACACCATGTCTGCGCATGGGTACTTTGATGTATCACGGCGTTGTGAACAACAAGAGCAACACGAATCTCGAAGAAAAGCTGAGCAAAGCTTTCTATTCTACGAAAGAGAGGAAGTACTTGGAAAACAATGACGTGGAGGTCTGCCTAGCATGTGCACTACGAAAGGACCATGTCTGTTTCTCGCATGGGTTGACCGAATGTCTGCGTGAAAAATATGCGTCTAAGTTTGTTGAATCTAAAGATAGGCTAAACGCAATACTTGCTGGCATACCGGTTCGTAAAAATTTCGCGCTTTTGAAAGATTTTCGCCGTTTTCTTGGAACGATTCGTGAAACAGGCCTTCATCATCGCGTCGTAAGGTGCAGAAACCCACCTGCGGTTGACGACTCCAACATTATATCGGTCCAAATGGTTGAGCTTAGTGGTTTCTTGACGCTTTTTGCTGTGTTGCTAGCCGTATCTGGCGGAATTTTGACACTTGAATTGATCATTGGAAATCTTTCCTATTAATGTGCGCAAATTTCGGGTTTGCAACTATTACAAACTCTACTTTCAAAAGACGGAAAGATATGTGCTATTTTGACGAATTACTCGGAACTTTTGGGGAGGGGGGAGTGCACACACAGACATGGCGAACAGGTATCAACGTTTAGAAGAGAGGAAATAAAATACAGAAGGAAGACGGAGAACCCAGGAAGCTTGCCTTGGATGCGGATTTAACGCTGGCTGTTGACAGTTGTTCTCCTTGCTCTTTCATTGTGTTTTTTTTTTTGCTATCTCCTTTCAAAAGCGACAGTTTAATAAACGTCGATATGCAGCTGGCCGAGCAGTCCTCTGTAATAAGCTTATATCATTTTGTTTCTTAGGGCGGAGAATCGCCTTAAAATAATTGGTGTGCCATGGTTTATAAACAGATTTCAGTGACAAACAATGTTAGGCTCTCTTCATCAATGGAAGTGCCTCAGCTGCTGAAGTAAATACTGTCACTGCAATGGTCGCTGTAGCTTAGCTGGCATTGGTAGCCATATCTATTGGTATCGTTGGTTGATTGGTTGGTTACGTCACTCTACCAGCCTTTTTATTGTGTTGTTTCCGTTTAGTAATCTCTCAGTCTATTGTATCCGGAACCACTTGTTGAGTTAATCTCAATGCATTTGATAAAAAAGAAATCTGTTGGGGAGAACAGCTTCCCAGCTTCATATCGTCGTCCCCTGGGAGTTTGTACGGTTTGGTTGCCAAAAATACTCTGAGCGGCGATGTTTTCGTTAAAGATATGGAAACAAGCTACTTAATCGTTATTTATGTTTTAAAGTATCATTTAAGATTTGTCTCTTCCAGGGGTAAGAGATTACTCGGATATTTTCTTCTATCCTATCCGCCTAATGTGACATTGCGATTAGTGAGCAGGAAATTCTTAGTTTACTTCTGAAACTTGCCGTGAGAAACCTCCTAGGCGGAAAGGCATGCTCCTTGATTTCTCAAAGCGCTCTATATAGTGGCCTTCAAGATCCCTGACAATTTTCTTATCTAAATCTCTAAGAAGAGCCCATTTCCGGGTGACTGGATGACAGCCCGAGTCAAGCATTTTCAGAACAATGTAAATATACGATGCGTATATTAAGTGGATGTACCATTTGAATGATAAAGTTTTAGGCATGTGAGGCTGAGTTCCTCCGGCGGGTGCTAGTCGGGGCAAATGATCGAGTCACGGTCTCGCTTCGTTCCTTCTCCCGAACGCAAGAGACGAGCTCAGGCCGGCAAATAACGCCTGTGAAGTGCTCAAATTTCAGCTGCCAGCAATTAATGGTGACCACTCGATATCTCTTAGTTGATGTCAGAAGCCGCTGCCCTCACTTCCCCCTTTGTTGTCTCAAAATGTGAATAACTGCAGCTGTTACAGTTGGTGCCACATGACGCAAGAGAAAAAAAGCGAAACACAAACGCCGGCTATTAACCTACAGGGATCACTTTTTCATAGAAATTCATAAAAGTTTGCCACGCACGGTCAATATCTACTGTGCAAAGAAAGCACTCCAGTAGACAATTTGCCGCGATGATTTGCTTATGATTTGCTTCGACCCTAAACATAGTCAGTGGAAGCTGAACGGAACATTACATTCCAGACTGAATCACAGTAGATAGTTAGGCTAATTGGCTAGCGCAACACAACTAAAAAACGCACAATAGAGTAGAGGACACAACGCTGTGTCCTTCTATTCTACTGTGCGTTTTCTTGGTGTGTTGCGCTGTAAGCCATTCACTGTCTATATGTCACGCCACTACGGCAGTCCCTAAACTTGTTCGGATATTTTAAGAAAAAAACGTACCTCCACCTTATGTCGTCTACCTGCTCATTTTTTGTCACGGCCGCGCATATCTTACCTAGACGATCGACAGCAGCTAAAACAATGGTAACGCTATACCTGCTTCCTTGATTATTTTGCGTGTGTGAAAGTAAACGGACATATGATATACATACGACTCTTTCCTTGTCCTTAACGCTCTCTGCAATAACTTTCAAAATCGACGAAATAATGGACTTTGGCGGGGCTTTAGCATGTGGAGGATGTGAAGACCGCGTCTGCCTCGTGTATGACACATGCAAAGCGGAAGCCAAACGGTGTATTATTTTGTTCCACCAATCAATCCACAGGAAGCAAGAGATGTGTCAGGCTCCTAGTGGCCGAAGTTTTCTTTTTTATAGCACAGATTTCTGTTTCCTTTTTGAACTAGTGCTTTCTACATCGCCTTCTCTACAATTGTTTATGTGTGACAGCTAGGCACGACGGTCCTGACGCTGTAGAGCCGTTTTACGCTCCATTATTCCCCAGCATCCATCGCACACCAGCATGCAGCATATACCATATGCCACCATCTTCCAGCACCATAATCTACCATAATGATGGATGGTGGAATCCACCGTTGCACATGGTAAATACTTGCTATTCGAAAGTGGAATCGCATTATTCGATTAGGGATAATTGAATTCGAATAGGAAACTTGAACATCCGCACATCCCTACTAGTAAGACTTCTACGTTGCAGAAACCTTCTTCCGAGGACTTGTGAAGGGCATATTGACATATCCCTGCCTTCAATGTTGACATGATAGTTGGTCAAAGTTTCTAGAACGCTTTAGCTAACATTAGCTAAATATTTTTATAGTGCGGTATTGTTCTTCCTCCTTGGTATTTTTCTGGGTTCACATTTTTTTGGTATTTGACGATATTCCTTTTAAGTGTATCCTTAGAAATTTACACTCGTTTGCCTAATTCTACGCGTGTCTTATTTGCGTATTAGCAAAGTTGTAATGGTGTGCCTTTTATAGAAATATAGTTTATTTAGAGCCTTACACCACCCTCTGTATAGCTTGAGCCCTGAAGGTACAATAAATATGATGCAGTCAAATGAACGAAATCAGATACTCACTAAGTAGTTTCCTACTGACTACAAATTACGACGTAGCAAGAGAGAGTTTTCGCTTGCTTGGGGATCTTCAAGTTTCATGTTCGTAAACAATTGCGCGTATTCGGTCGCTATCTTCATCCATAAAAGAAAACAGGGAACGTGGCGATAATTCCATCATTCCGTCAAGTACAAACGCCTTTGCAGAAAGCAAGAAAAACAAGATACCCTAGGAAAAAATATGCCCCGGCACGCAAAGAAATGATGAACAGGTGAAGGGCAAAAGACGGACAGACAAGTGCTTCGTAAAACACAGCAGCAAGCCCTCAGGCTGGTGTTTTATGTGAACTTGCATCCATCTGATGCGGTGTCAACGCTGTCATAAGTGATCACAGGCCGATAGGGTTTGTGACAACTCATCCTTACCTTCATTTCATAGTCGCGGCGACATGTCCTGTGTACATCTTTGCGTTGTAGTATGCAAGTGTCACGTTCTTTTCTGTGCTATGCTTTCGACTTTGTCGATCATGCACTGTTCGCGTTTAGACATTTGTCCGTAGTTATGGACACCGCATGGAGTATGGCAATGATATTGACTGCACACATATTCTGAAGACCGTACGAAATTTGCTATTTACTACAGACAACTCAAAGGCTGTAGGGTTGTCCACATGTAACATTTTTAACGCCATTGTGGCTCTCGCTCTGAGGACCTGCTGACGTTGAAGTATATCTATCCAGTTCAAGAAATATTGTTACGGCTTACTAGTGTTTTTTTGGTTTATTGTAGTAATGAACTGTATTGTTGGTATTGAATCGTTCGGCTCTACGAACGTAACAACGTGGATATTCCTGCACATTTTACTTCGCTTAACGTTGGAGTGCTTTCATTTGCGCACAATGCGCTCCTGTTCGTTTGAAAAGAACATCAATTACAGATCATAAAGTTGACATTGGAGTTTGTAACACAAAAACTTTTAGCCATAAGTTATACCTCGTACATAAGCAGCGTGGAACCGCATACTCAAAGGCATCATAACAATTACTGCAAATGCAATGCAGATGGAATACAATGCAATTACACGTGACGCACTATTGCTCTATCCGCTATTCGCGCAGCTATTAGGCACCTTTCTTGAGTGCCTCAGTCCACTCGTGTTGCCGGTAGGGGACAACATTCGTTTCGAAGATCTCATAACTTTCTTGTAAGAGTGCGAGACGAGCAGACATGACCCTCTTGCGTAGAAGCACATCCTTCCTTCCACATCATCTTATAGTAAGCTCGTGAACGGAGCTATAGCCAAGTCCTGTTTCGAGCGCTTTCGAAAGTTCCAGCCACCACGCCTCAAAGCCATTCTTCGCGCACATCAAAACGCCAAGAAAAAGCAGGTTATCCACGCCCATTGTTAGTTTCCTTGGCTGCAGCAAAGCACAGAAGACGGAAACAGGCGAAAGGCAATTAATTACAGTCCCTTTATAACCGACCAGTCTAAAATTTTTGTTGGGGAGAGCTTCGATAACGTCATGCTGCCGTGTGCCACTAACGCCATGTAGCGTGTGAAACGGCAGACAGAACTGACGTACTACCGTGCTGCTTGCAACGTCTGCTCGCGTTCTTTCACATGCGGCATGTGCAGCGCGATATCGTCGCCATCGTCGTGATCATTCTCACCTGGTGGCAAAGGTTTTCTTGTGGCTTCTAGACATTCTCCGCGGGCAAAGACTCGCAAGCAGCCATCGGATAGTAGCGTGCTGGCGCAAGTGCGGGAAAAGCGCAATGGCGACTACGACGGCACAATTTACCGGGGCATCTTGGCGCATGGCAGCAGTTGTGACAGCGCGAAAGTTTGGGCTCAGCTTCCGGTCACCATGTACGGTGTCAATGTTGCGAGGTGCGCCGTATAGCAGGGCTCGATCAGGCACGCGAAGTTCGAAACTGATATAAATTACCTTCGAAGCTCTATTCGCTTTACAGATTGGGGATATGTTACTTAGAATAACGGGGAGCTGTGCCAGTTGGTAAATATTCATTCTATGAAGAGAGGGTGTGCAAACACAGACACAAGTGTCCTGACTTCTTTCCTGCGTTCGTGTTTGCATGCCCTGCCTTTTTAGAATGAATCGGTACATGATATACGCATGTCCACGGTAATCGATCGCGCCAGGTATCTCAGCCGCATATATTTTGTGTCAGTAGACTTTTTACGATAATAGGACAACGTGTTAGTGTTGTTAAGGCGTTTAATTTACGGCACTCAGCCAGAGCACGGAATCGCGACAGCCAGATCAAAGCAAGGACTCCCAGCGCGAGCGGCGTTCTTCCAGAAGGAGCCAAAGAGGACGACCCTCTTGAAGGCGATGGAGAGCGCAACCCATTACTAAGTTCCAAGGCTTCGCTACAATTACCTTAGGTACGAAAAGGGAGCGAACTCGCACAAGCAGTCGGGCGTGACAAAGGCAGTCTTCGCTCGAGCGTCATCAGCCACGGGTAATTGCCAGTACACCGAGCGAAAATCAAGAGGAGAAAAAAAGTTCTCCTCCTTGGAGGCTGTCAATCACGTCGTCAATTTGCGGCAGTGGATAAACATCATTGCGAGTGATCTTGTTGAGCCGTCGGTAGCCCACACAGAACCGCACAGAACGGCCCTTCTTCACAACGAGAACAACAGGAGACGCCCATTGGCTGTCCGAGGGTCGAATAACATCGCGTCGGAGCATATCGTCCATTTGCTCATTATTTACCCGAACTTCTGCGGTAGACAGGCGATATGGACGTTCCCGCAGTGGTGGTTGGGCGCCAGTGTCGATGCGATGCGTAACAGCAGACGTGCGGCCAAGAGAACTTTGCCCGACATTGAAAAAGAACGAAATTCTTCCAACGGGCACATACGCCGGGTACGCTGCAGTGATGCAGTGACGTAAGATTGTCAGCATTGGAGGAACCAAATACATCAGCGGCTGATGAATCAGACGTGGAAAGAGCGCTGAGCGTACGGGTACTGGTACTGTGCGTATGATCCGGTGCGTCCTGCACTTTTGCATGTTCGAGGAGTTTCACTCTGCCGAGACATTCACGTCGCGCCACCGTAACAATGCACGTGGATGGGTTGGTAACAAAAAAAAACGCCAGGCCTGCGCTGAAATCGCAGCACAGTCACAGCGAAAGCTGGAAGAGCGGCGTTTCTAGAGCCCGTTGTAAGCCCTCTTGGGACTACAATAGCGGTACACTAGAATGGTACCCACTACGCCATAAATCACATTTTTGTGAAGTTGGGAAGCACCTACTGAGACATTATTCGTCATTCTGCGGAGAAGCGAGGCACCAGCTACACGTCTGTAAGGCATTATGTGCACTTTGTTGACGCGACTTTGTAATGGGTCGGAAGCTTTAAACGGCCCACCAGTTATGCAATTTGCATTGGGTGACGCCCGCTCGCTATTTCCCTCTCCCGTCTTGCTGTATAACATACGTTGACGTGGGAGAGAGACGGGGGGGGGGGGGGCGAAGACCTTTACTGAGACCCCGAGGAAATGCATCATGCGCTTATGGGCTTCCTTGGCAACCAATACAAGTGCACTTGCGAGGAACCCACTACGCTATAAATTATTGTAATTTTACTGAGACCCCGAGGAAATGAATCATGCGCTTATGGGCTTCCTTGGCAACCAATACAAATGCACTTGCGAGGAACCCACTACGCTATAAATCATTGTAGTTTTTGAGAAGTAGGGCAGCAGGCACTGTGCCATTTTTCGTCATTCTACGGAGAGCCGCGGTACCTGCTAAACACATGTAAGGCATTATGCGTACTTTGTTGATGCTGTGCCTGATGACGACGAAGAATTATGGCAGAGCCCTTTGTAATGGGTTGGAAGCATTCAACAACCCACTCGTTGCGCAATTCGCATTGTGTGACGCCTGATTACAGAATTCGCGTTGTGCGACGCTTAGTGCATGTTTTACTCTTCTACCACACTATATTGCATATGCTAATGTGGTTCCTTCCCGACATGAAGCCTGTATAGGACCTTTTTGCAAAGCAGTTTCAAGCACCGGCATGGCTCAGAGGTTGAATACTGGGCTCCCACGCAGAGGGCCCAGGTTCGAACCTCGTTCCATCCTGGAATTTTTTTCTTATTTAGTTTTTTTTCTTATTTCGAGCGATACTGGTTACGGACACCGGCGGCGGCGGCGGCGGCGGACAACTACGGCGCCAAAAACGGCCGGTGAAATGATCTCATAACAGCTTTCGCTGTAATAGCGGTGCTGCACTGAGTGACTTGCACGATCCCGAAAGGTGTCAGCAACGCTTTCCTAGTGCAAACGCGGTCAGATGGCGAAAGGAGTGCAATGGTGTCGGACAGACCGGCGCAGCAGACTGACACCGCCATTGACATATTTTGAGGCAGTTTCGTATCATCCTTAACTTGGACCTTGCTCAATGTCGATGGACTGTCTACCGGCGTCAAATCTGGGAACGGTGAGGATGCGATTTTGGCTGGTGCGCAATGAATTACGGCGTCGTGGCGGGAGAGAAAATACAATCACAGGATCACATCGCGAGAGCATGCACAATTTATTATGAACTAAACGTCGTATAGAACGTCCTGAATGACGACGCGAGCAGTGCATACTGCTGTAGGATGAATACTCTGGGAGCTGGCGCAACGGAGGGAAATCCCATAAAGTAGCATCATTACTTTTTGGAGTTTTTCCGTGCATAACGGATATGGCGGCTCCAGTGTCTATAAGGGCAGATGCGCGAACAACGTCGACTAACAACGTCTATCACGTTCGATAGGCTTCGCTGAGGGCTTTTGCAGTTCGTAGTCGCAGTCGTAGTAGTAGTAGTGCGTAACCAGTCTTACGCTTTGACCTCCAGGGTGGTGCCGGTGGGAGATTTTTCTTGTGCGTTGTTGAACAATAAAAAATTTATTGTTCAACAATAAAAAACTAAAAGCCGAATTCTTCTGTCTCTCATTCCCCATTAGCAGCCATTGGCATGTTCCAGTAGGAAACGTTAGTAGAAGAAGAAGTGTAAGTGTTAGCTGAAAGCCGACTTCTTCTGTCTCTCATTCTCATTAGCAGCCATTGTTTACCTCCAAGGTAGTGCCTGGTGAGATTTCTCCTGTGCGTGATTAAACAATAAAAATTTTGTTCAAAACGCCGTTGATTGATGAAATAAACCAACGAAAGACGCCAGATGTTTTGTAAAAGCAAAACGAAAGAACGCCAGATGTTTTCTAAAGCAATGGTTTTCTAAACAATGAAAATTCACAGCGTACATGTAAAATTAAAGTGAGCTGCAAGTCGTCATAACTCATCGAACCTTTAGTATAAGCGCGCCCAATCTCACGTCGGTGATGATGTACTGGGCAGAATTCACGGAAGATTCACGGTTTACCGATGAACCTCCGCAGCTTCGCCCACTCATCATCATTCACTCCGTGGATATGCTATTTGGCCAGCAGCATGGTGAAGGCGTCGTCGTCGGTGCGTTTCATAACATTCCTCATTCTGTCAGACACCGACATGTTCGCGTCGGCTTTATTGCACAAGTCAAGGATGTCTTCAATGTAGTTCATGCAATATTCACCTGCTTGCTGAGCTCCTTCCTGTAAACGATGTTCGGTTTGCAGCTTACGAACGGCAGGGCGGCCAAACACGTAGACAATGGCGGTCCTGAAATTGGACCACTTAGGGAAAACAGATGCATGGTTGTTGTACGACATGCCTGCCACACCCGCTAGGTAGAAAACCATCTTCAACAGTACGTATTCTTCGTCCTATTTATTGGGGACACTCACACGTTCGTTAATCGCGAGCCTGTCCTCTACGTCGGTGCCATCCGCGCCGGTGAAGACAGGAGGGTCTCCGATACAGGGGACACCGGACAGCAAGCGGTTGATGCGGGAGGCACCGTTTCCTGGGCGGCGTCTTGCGGCATGGAAGATGGAACGGCACGGGAACGAAGCTCCAGGGGAATCGAATGGATACCAAAGTTGTTGTGACGGCACAGCACTGTCCAATAATTTTTAAGGCGCTCATTTTACGGAACTCAGCCACAACACGCAATGGCGATAGTCAGGTCAAAGCACAGGAGTCGAAGCGTGAGCAGCGTTCTTTCAGGAGCAGCCGAAGAGAACGACCCACTTGAAGGCGCTCCTTTATTCCAAGGCCTCGCCACAACGTAAACACTGTTTTCAGTGGTCCTGACCAGTTGTCCCATCTGGCGAGGAGGGCCTGTCCTGCAGAACGATGCGTGAACAAATATACCGTCAACCACGACACTTTGAACCACTGTGTTCAAAGTGTCGTGTGCAGGATTCTTTTGTCGAGTGACGCGTGTTACGTGGTCCGGACGGCATTTACGTGAGCAGGCCAATAATCTCAGTAATGGCTAAGAAGGTATCCAGCGCTGCATGTTATCAGGTGTGATGCACCCCGCAGTCCCAGCGTGCGACAGTGGTAAATAAGATGAATGGTGAGCAAGCGTGTCAAATCAGCGAAGCGGCTCAGATGGTTTGGGAGAGTAGCGGTTGTGTGAGTCAACTGGCAGTGGCGCAATCTCACAGAAAAAAACTGTTTCTTGGAATTTGTGGGTATGCGCATAAGGGCACTGTGATTGCTCATTTCTTTCTCCTGGTGTTATTTTGCTATTTTATTGTGAGTGCACCTGTTTTTTATTTGTAAATGTTACCACACATGCCTGTGTAACGCGTTCATGTGAACAAAATAATCATTCCGAAGTGAGCTCTTGCCAGTGTGTGCTTTTGGTCTTGGTGTGTTCTCACACTGTTTATTTTCGATTTGATATTCAGCTACTATTATCGCTTGCAAGTAGAATTCCACACGGCGCATATATGCCTTTCCTTGGCACATACGTCATCACAGTAAGCTAGGTGTGCGTCCAGTTCACAAGCATCTTTCTTGCACTGTTTCATTTCGTAAACACCGCTAAACTGGGGAAGTCTTCAGATCAACATCTCAACTTTCGCCCCGTAGGCTGACGAAAGAATGCTAAAATATTGTTTGCATGACAGGATTTACACCTAATATACAATCATTAGCAAGACTGATAGTTGGGCTAGTTGGTGATACATTATGGGCGGTAACAGCGCACACACTCACGGGACGGATAGAAGGGAACACAAACAAGCGCTGTTGTGTTCCAGTTCTCAGCGACATTTTTCTCGGGAAAGTTGATTCCCAACTAGATAAGAAGTTGGAGGGGAATGTGGTTCGTGTCGCCCGTTACGTGGACGATTACCTAATAGTTGTGTCCAAAAATGAAGAGCTCATGAGTGTTGAAAAGGCCCTGCACGTTTTTCAAGAAACGGGGATGGGGCTAAAATTCACGAGCGAAATGCCTTCACAGCATGTCTTACAGTTCCTAGACATAAAGATAACTTTCGCCAACCATCGCCCTTGTTGGGCGTATAACCCTAGATCAGTTAAGCCATTGCTTAGTTACAAATCTGGTCATTCAAAAATAGTGAAGAAGGGCATCGCTACGTCTACCCTCGGGGCGGCGATTCAGAAATCGTGCAGGCACCAAGTGGAACAAAGCTTCTCTGAACAGGTGTGTCGCCTTCAGGCAGCCGGCTTCCCGACACCTGTCATCACTTCTGTTTGCGAAGGTCTGATACGTCAGATCAAGAAGGGAGAAAAAAGTGTTGAAAAACAAGAGAGGTCAAAGAAATGTGCCACCATGCCCTACAAGCATAGATTAGCCCATGGACTAAAAAATGTGGCATCAAGGTACGACGTACAGGTACTATTCTCAGCAGGAAACAAATTAGGAAAATTGTGCCCGATGGTGAACAAAAAACTTGACAGAAAAAGCTCTAGCCAAAATAAGTGCGGTGTGAAACACAGGGACGCTTCAATACCCTGTGCACTAGGGGTAGTGTACAGAATTCCCTTAACATGTAAAAAAGCGTATATCGGGCAAACGGGGCGCTGTCTCTATACACGATTAAAAGAACACTCCGGATCCTTCAAGTCCTGCACGTACGCGAATCTGCCTTCGCACTGCAACACGTGTGGGTGTACGCCTTTGTACAATGAAACGACAGTGCTCTTCAAACATAGTGATCAGATGACAAGAGAACTGGTAGAAGCCTACTATATCAAAAAAGAAGGGGAGTCCTGCGTTAGTCAAACATCGGTGTCATTGCATGAAAAAGAAGAAATATTAATCAGCGGCATGTTTGTTTGACAACCATGTTTGTCGCGCCTGCGCAGTCACTCGCAGCCTTAAGTCTGTTAATGACGTAGACAAGGTCCCTCGCTGGCCCCTCTGCGCATGTTCTATATGTGTATCACAAGTGTTCAAATTATTTGTTTGTTGCAATAAACCTCAGTTGAGAGACAGCGCTTGTTTGTGTTCCCTTCTATCCGTCCCGTGAGTGTGTGCGCTGTTACCGCCCATAATACAATCATTATCAAAAGTTCGATCGAGCGTTGCACAGGCGTAGTAAGAGCGTCATGGTTTAAGAATATTATGAAAAGCTCAAAGAAAAAGCCGAGAGTCTGGTTTTGCGCCTGTAATCCGACACCCAGAAGGATGCATAAAGATACGGCTATCTGTGATTACCACTTGTTAGAGGATGTATTACTGCACAGGCAAGGCAGATCAATGGCCAGATATATCAGTCCACTCTATGATCTCTCTCTCACCAGTACCGGTATCTCTGTCCCTGGTACATTATTCAGTCGTCACCACGCACAAGTAAACCCTCGCTCTCTCTTTCTCGCGGATACGCAAATGGAATGGGTTCACGCAGGACACTTTAAATTGGAATTCATTGGAATATATGCTTCTCCTGCAGGTAACATAAAATAGGCTGTTGCTAATGATGATGAACTTTTAACTTTCTTCAAGTCACAATGTGTTGTTTGTTGACGCAACTGTTGTTGCTAGTTACTGCACTTCGTCTGACTGTATATGATCATGTCTTTCTGCAGTTGTAATGCGTCCCTGTCTTTAATTCCATTTATTCACTGCATTGTGAGTGAATATGTTTTATTGTTATCGTTTGCCTCTCTGTAATGCTTTTTGTATAGAAATATCTCGCTCTCACTAACATTACTAATGTATATCTTGGCGTATTTTGACAATAAAAGTTGCCGAATTCCAACTTTTTCATTCCCGATTGACAACCCGCCATTGTATTTCAACAGTGTGTAACACGGTCCGTCTCATAACATTTTAGCACGAGTGTACATGACAGTTAATACCCAATTTATCTGTATATGATTCGATGTTATTGTCAATAAACGTTTTAGTTGATTGCCTGGCCCTTTTGTTTTGTCCAATTCCTCTTCGGATACTACAACCAATAAAATCAACCAACATTGAAGCCAAGCAAAGTGCAAACGACATTATCTGTTTTTTATAATTGTAGGGTATTCAATATGACATCAATTGAAATGAACAACAGTGGACGAGAGAGCGTCTTTCCGTCGATGACCGGCAACCTTTCAGAAAGAACAAATATTGAGCCGTATGTTTCCCTTGACTTAATTGTCTGTGAGTTTCCTTGCTTGTGTCTACCAAAGGAACGAGCGCCTCGTACAATTCGAGAGGCAACTGCGCTTCTAATATCAGTATAAGGTGCCGCTACCATGTCATATCACCGTCCCACATACTGTACTGCCCAAAACCTTGAGAGTACCGAAAACAGCTACATGGTTCGTAGTCTTAAAGGCCAACTACTTTCTCGAGAGAGAGAATCACCTATATCGGGTGAAGAAAAAACAATTTCTTGCTGTTTCCAACAATGAACAATTATTCCTCCTCTTCATTACCCTTTTGCAGGGCTGCCTTTCGACATATAATAAAAGTGTATCTCTATCATGATGCTTCCAGGCGCTCAATCATACAAGCGAAAAAGCTCAATCATACAAGTTGGGAAAGAACCGAAGGCAACCATCGCTATTTTGATTCTTGTTGCCCTTTGTTTAGCGAACGAAACATCAAATTACTCAACCAATTGCTGTCTGAATGAAACTGGGGCTACATTGGCATTCCTCTTCTTTGATACAAGTATCAACGCAGTAAAGATTGTTTACACTTAAATATTGCTGAGGACTTGTTAACATTGGTTTCGTGGACAGGGATTTTCGTGCAAGAATATTGCGTCACATTATTGCTATTGTGAAGGTGTTTATTCACGGCGGTATTGACAGCGACGATGCACAACGACGACAGTCACGACAGAGCGCAGACTCGCAGGCCCTCACGAGCAAGAGCACGAGAGGCGTGCTCTCCGAGAAGAGGCGAAGATAGCGACCCACTAGATGGCGCTCGAGAGGACGGCCCATTACAGCGTTCCAATGCTTCTCTACACTATTAATAACTTCACGACGGCACTAACCACTCCTCAAACACAATCAATAAAAACAAAAAAAAAGGATTGCTGTCAGCAAAATAGCGCCTCAAGGGGAGCCTATCGCAGTCGATATACAACAATAGACGAAATAAGGGTACGATCTCGGAAACGAAAAGGTAGCATTACCTTCAACAGGACGAGCCGTAGAAGGCAGCTAATGCCTCCTGCTTGCTTATTTATATGAAACATTCTGATGTCAGGCTAGACTGGATTGGAGAAAAAGTTATCTACGATGGTGGCAAACAATTCTTCTTCTACAAAACATTGCCATGGTTGGTGCAAGTATTGATTCCGAATAAGTCTGTCGATATAATTTTGTCCGAGTGCCCGTGGCGCCCCCAAGATGCCGATAACAAGCCCGCAACGACCACACGCAACAACCTCCTCGCCGAGACGTGGGAGGCCAAGATCTCCGCACGGGACCTAGACGACCAACGTGGACTCGTCGCCAGGGCCCGGGAGGCGATCGCGGCCAGAGGATTCCTGGACTAAGGACCCTCCCACCTAGAGTGACCCCAAGCTTAAGAGCTCGGGGACACTGTTTTGGCAAATTAAAAGTTTATTTCATCATCATGGTGAAATCTTCAGCCTCCATAAAACGTAAATGGTGTTTGTCAGGGAAACTAGCGTGAAAGGCCCAAGAGACATGAAGCTGGCTGCGAATGTGCAAGTGGACGTAGGCAAGTGCATGTTCAGTTGGCTGCTTCTACCATGTCAATGGGTAAGCGAAACTATTCAGAAAGAAATGTACCTATTTTTGGGTTAGGCGACCCAGTATCCGTGTTCGTAGAAATGGCGAGGATTTGACATTATGCTTATCGATCTGGGGCCGAATTCAGAAAGATTTTCTTGCCTACGCAATTTCTTAGCCAATAATTCTCGTATCTCGAGGGGCTACGATAGCAATGGCACGAATTTAACTCACTCGCCATTTTTTAGGTTAAAGAGGCAACGCATAAGCCGATGAAACAACAAGGAAAGAAAGAAGTGCGCGCAGATGATGGCAAAGCAGCACGCGAAGCGTCTAGCATCGAGGGTGTACGATGACAGCGGATGCATTTTCGCAGCATCGCAGCTTCCAGTTCCGGGCGTCTGCTACAGTGCTTACGCGTTGCCGCGTTGCAGCAGACGTCCAGGGATATTGCGCGAAGCCAAGCGCTCGTGTTTCATGGATAACCATAGGTAATAATTATCTAGTTGCTTGGTGGCCTTAATAAACCGTGCGCTATCTCGTCAAGTGCAGGCGCAGAACGCCCCAGTTGCACCGCATCTATGAAACCGCGCATAAATTGAAACATTGAAAGTTTAAAGATGTGGCCGAAGCGTCACCCCCTGTTTACCACAGCTAGTGTAGCTACATTTTTATGAAGCTGCGCTGCCACTCAACTAATTCGGCATGTTCGAGCACGGTATGGTGGTTGCCATTTGGATGTTTTGTAGCTAGACGTACAATGCTGCATTTCTTACAAAGATCTGAGTACAAGACACAGGAGCGGCTTTTGATTCATTGATTGAAATAACTTTAATGAGGTCCTGCGGGACGCGCCCTAGCGCGCAGTGGGTGACTACCACGTCGGGACCGTCAGGCCAAGTCAGTCGGCCGCTTCGCGGGCCTGCTGGCCAGCCCAAGGCTGGTCGGCCAGGAGCGGGCTGCGGACATTCTTGCGCGGCTAGTACATACAGCCGAGCAATCCACGTCCATGGAAGAGGTTGTTGAACGGCAAGGAGCGGCTTTTGAGCCTACGGAGAAACTGTACAGAACTATCAAGCAGCAGTAAGGAAGGTATCATGAGCGTAATGTCGCAGGGTCAATTCACCGCAGCATTTTGACAGGGCCAGAATGCGAGAGCAATCGCATACGCTTACATATATGACCGCGTAAAACGAGAAACATTCGTCGGCAGGTTATGTTCTAATGCTTTTCATAAAACACGACGCAGTCACTTAGTGCTCGCGGAGGTTGCGTGAGCAAACATAAAAGAAGTGGCCAAGTGGCCTTCATTTGTCTTGGTCTGAAATGACATGACTACACGTGCGCCTGGAATCACAGGGCGCGCGTGCTGCGCGTTGACAGGATTAACAAAAAGAAAAAAAGAGCAACGGTGTTCGCATGACTCTCATTCGGTCTTTGCGAAATCGTCAAATTGAAGCGATAGAGGAGCATACAAAGAACACGATCCCCTGACGCAGTAGACTTCATGTAAGACTTCCGCGGAGCGGAATCTGGAGAGCATAAAAAAGCGGCGTTCACGTTATTTGCGAAACATACAAAAGAGAGCGAAAGTGTGACTGTGCTTACATATGAGAATCGAAGCAAATTAAGTGAGTATTGATTTTATTAGTGAAAGTTTATTTAAATGACGATAATCGAAACAAATTCAGTATTAATTTATTTAGGGAAAGTTGTATAGCCAAGTGAAGGTATGTGTGCGAAAGCTTTCATTGTGTTACACGGGTAACAGACAGAGCGAAATACAGAAAGAATACATTTTGGGGTCCCAGACAAAAAATTTCATAAGCACCAGTTTTATTTAAATACAGCAACACGAGAGATGGTGTGTTTACTGCTAAAGGAATGGGAATTGAAGTCTCTAAATTCTGCCCACTACGCACAAACTCCGCAGCAGACTGACTCACTAGACGGCTTCAGAAGTTCCTAAACTACTAAATTCGATAGAATTCGATAATATGCGCCATGATCGAGTTTTTTTTTCTTTACACAGCGTGCCAGTCAATGCCATTTGTATATGTCATTGACATCATACCTAAATTAAAAGACCATAACCTTGTCTTAGATTTTCGAGTAGAATGAGCTTGCGGCGACACGTTGAGCACAAAGCGGCGCAGCCTCCGCCTCGTCACTATTTAGCCCGGCGTGACACGGCTGCATGCTACACCAGGCCTCAGATAAGAGACAGCGCAACCGCAGCGTCACCGGAGGCTTACGTCACCGATGGTGGCTATAAAACCAAGGTTACAAGCTCCGAAGCGATCATTCTCGACTTCTGCTTCGTTTACCATAATATACTGCTCTTTTCCCGCGACGCCGAAGACCACCACAGGCACCTTCATCTGCTGCTCCAACACCTCGATGACCACGGTCTACTCGTCAATACCGAAAGAAGTACGCTAGGCGCTTTAATCGTCCGCTTCGTCGGCCACGACGTTTCATCTGAGGGAACTCGGCCCTTGCCCCAAGACATCTCGGGCCTCCAAGATTATCCTCAACCCACCCTCGCTGAAGATCTTCACCGTTTCCTCGGTATGCTGAACTTTTACAGCATTATGCCTGGAAGACAGCAGACAGCTTGGTCGCTTGCGGTATGTACAGTAGTACTTGCATAACAATGGAGTAAGTACACTTAAAAGACAGAAGTACCTACATGTTCTGCACCAGTACAGGCACTATTTAAAAAATAATTATGAAAGGGTAAAATGCACATATGTGAAGACCAAAATACTTGCAGGTAATGCATGACGGCAGCCGCATCTGAGAAAAACTGCGCTTCCTCTTCCTTCCTTGCCAAGAAAACTGACAGGCCAGAAGATCCGACGTTAGGTACCGCAGTAATATTTCAGTACACGCGGCAAGGTTGGCAGCCCTTTTGGCAGCCAGTTCTCGAACCTGAAAAAGCAAGTTTAGCAAAAATGGGAAGGCCTTCAGGCTAATACAGGATGAAAGGAAATTGAAATGGCCAGCTGGGTAAGCAATTGAACATAATTTGTGAGATGGGCAGCATGACACAGACGGGGAAAAAGAACACAAACATGACACAAGCGCTTGTGTCATGTTTGTTCTTCCTTGTTCTCTGTCAAGGTGGCGCTGCCTACTTTGCAAACTAAGAACTAAAGGTCAAACAGCACACCACTTTAATGCAGTAGAACCACTTCATACGAGAAACGTGCGAGAAAACAAAGTACTATGTCTGTTATTATATTTCAGGCACCCGGTAAGATGTGTACCATTTTAAATTTTTTGATCATTACATACTTCTACGTATGCGCACTACGAATAAAATTAGCCTGAAAAAAGCAGGCTACAGACTGATGCAACAGGTTTATTAATCATAGCGCCTGAACGTTAAGTGATCCCCTTTGGTGGAATGCGTCACAGAGAACACAATTCACGCTTTCCTCCACCATACCATTCTTAAGCTATCAGAATATTCTTGCAGAGCACAATACCTCTTTGTGGAAGGGTCCTCCTTAATGTACATGTGCAGTCACGACAATCCAACAGGACTACAAGTTATAATGTATTATACAACGTGCTGTTTCTTGCAAAACCAACGGGTATATGCATGAACGCAATTGAATAAGTTAAAGAAACATGTCAGTGCTGAAATGTTGATATCTACCCAAATGTTTTTATATTCTTATGAAATTAGGACGCCCATGTTTGCAAATCTTCAAATTCCATCAGAACCTCCTGATTACTGGGACACTTATGTAGGAACTGTAGGGTACAAATTATAATTTGGCTGCTAAAACTTATGACAAATGACAGAACAAAACAACACACACACGATGTTGGTAGCGGCCATATGAATGCAAGTCACTGTGTAGTGACAAAAAGAAGTCCACATGGAAAAGGCCACTCACAAATGGTTCCTTTCTCGTGCCATTTAATGTTGCATCAAACCGCTTGAGATCATCATAATCTTGAAATGGCTCTGTAATTAGTGGTGCGTTTCCGGCCTAGGGCCTCCATGTTCTGTCTCGCAAAGCGCGACAGAAGGGCACCCATGAGGTGCCCTTGCTGCTGCGGGACCACTCGGAGAACTGTTAACTTTGTTAAAACTTGACGCTGGAATTCTGAAAACACAATAGGCATCACTCGTTTCGTACGTAGTGTGTCAGTTAACCTTGGCCGAGAATTAGGAACTGTATGGGTGCTAGACATCCCAAATTAGAGAAACATCGCGCTATATACACACGGGCTGGCAGGTGGCATTTGAAGATCAGTAGGTGTTTTCTTTTTTGGTCAATACATGTACATTTAAGATGTGAGTGTTGTGAAAAATTGTGACTTTTCTCAACACCTACAACTAATTACTGATGTTTGTATAGAGGAAAAATTTCAAACGTGAGTTAATGAACGTTATTATGTTAGTGTAATAAATAATATCGGGAAAAACTTCACCCACACACAGGGATTTTAAAGGGCCCCACCCTATTACCCCATTAGACGCCCCATTTTTTACTCCGGGGTTGCGTAGACTGAAGTACTGACATTAGTGCAACAAGAATGGCAGTGATAGTGGCACACAGTACAAAGTTATTCGATTTAGAAAATGCGAAATGCAAGAAAAAAATGCCTACCCTCAACTAGATTATCGAGGGCAATGACATTTCACTCGCCCTGTGACATTGGTGGAGTCCCAATGAAATGGGCTGAAAGCTCCTACTTCGGGGAAGCTCGCACACCATAGTTGCTTGTCATTTCCAACGTATTGTTGATGTCATTGCCATAGTAACAAACGTGATGCCTGACTTGACAGAACGTGAGCGGGCGCTACTGATTGACAGGGAGGTTTTGTCTGCTGTTTGTGGAATGACCAGGGCGGTGAAGTAATGTGGCCCCTTCGCTGTTTGTTCGATGAGCCGCACAACAAATAAAAGGGTGTAGCGACATCAATTCAACGAAGCGGATTACATGCACTGCTTCAAAAACAATCAAGAGCCCACTACACGTGTGGAAAGAGGCAGCTCACAAATGCACAAAGCAAGTAGAGGGAAATGAGAGAAGCCTTTCGTATAGACATCCGACCCGTGCAAGCAAAACAAAATCACAGGCGATATGGTAGCAAGCATCTCTGTCATGCTTTCGTTGTTGCAGTCACCTTTTTTTTGTCTCGACGGCGTCTATTGGGGTTCAATGAAAAAGCACACGAAAAAAAACATTAGTGATCTCAGTTTTGATGCCACACCACAACCACTTCTAACGTTACATTTATCCAATCATAGGCTTGCACGCTCAGCCGTCATTTCCGTCCGCAATAGTTCTGGCAAGCGCCACTACGTGCTGATGCAGTGACTTTATTGTGTGATTAAAATACTAATCATTTGATATTGGTGCTTAGACCTCTGCTAAAATTATCCCCAGCCATCAGTCCATACAAACCACAAATAAAAAAATTACACCATCTCCCGCTAAAGGGGACCATGAGGCGATGCGAAGCCGGAGCACTTGCACGATCGCGTTCCGTTGGCGTTCGTTAGGCATGCTACCGACCTCGCGTCGTGGAACGCGAAGAGGGACGCTACGCGCGTCGTATCTTCCATCTAGCCTGGCCGTTAATTCTCACAGGGCGAGCGGGGAACGCGGTCGACAGGCGGGCGAGAGGGGGGCAGCGTAGGAGAGGAGAGAGAAGGGGAGGGGACGCGCATGCGCTCGAGCTCATCGAGGCGTTGCGCAGGAGATAATTTTGGCATGTCTAGCCCGCGTTTCAGAGGAAGAGTGGAAAGAGGGAGGGGAGAGGGGTATGGGAGAGGGAAAGTGGAGAGGGAAAATGGAGAGGGGAAGGAGAGGGAGGTGTGGAGAGGGGAAGGGGGGAGGGGGAGTGGAGAGGAGGTGTGTGGAGAGGGTATGCGCATGCGCAGTAAGGGTGGTCAGGACGCACACCACCGCCACCACCACCACCACGACCACCACCGAATTCAGCTCCGCCTTAAGATACTTCGCATCTAATAGGTGCTTCAAATTGTTGGAGGGCCCCTTGAAGTAAACTATACTGCACGAATTTGGCTTGCGTGACACCTGCTATACCAATGTTTTCACTGAAATACCCTGTACAGCAGTCACAGATAGAATCGAGCAAGCTTAGGAGCAAGTGTATTGTGCATTTCAGCTTGCACTGCCTCCATTTCGCCTTCGATCAAAGTGATAATGGTGCACATTCCTTCATCAGAACTATCACCTCTAACATCCGGTTTCACGGAGTATGGCATGTATGTCTTGAGAGATTCCGACACAAGTTTTCAATCTGCTAGTACTGTATATAGCACGTCAGATCATTACAAAAGGTAAAAGATATCGAACACACAAAAAAGCTAAATAACTTCGTCCTGCTCCCACGAGTTGCATTATAACAAGGGCACAACAAGGTAAAGTTAAACTTTTCACCATGTATTATGAAACACCATACTAGAGTTGTTCAGCAAAGAAACACACACCTTCAGTGCAATGTGCAATGGAGCGCTGTGCTTACCTTCTTGAGAGATAAAATTTTTTTCTGCTGTTGGTCAGTCCATGCTGTTGCGAATTCACTGTCTCCTAGTGAGGCAAAGAAAATGAATGCTGTTTACTCCATTCGTTACACAAATGATGCCCACTGAGGGCCACCAGCAACCCACCGTCCCCCCACCTTCCGACTCCATCATCATCATCGCTTTATCTCAGCAGGTATTACTTATTACTAGTTCCGACGTTGGACCTCATTCAGAATTATCTTCATATAATAGCAATGCAGCAGCCAATGGGGTACCCCCCGTCCACTTCAGTCGGTAAGAACACCGATTTCTCAGAAACCGAAGACTAACCTACAAACAATTGATCATAAATGACATCTGCGGTATTAAATCCAAAACTATATGATTACGAGAGAGGCCGTGGTGAAGTGCTCCAGAAATTTTGACCATCTGGTGTTCTGCAGCGTGCAGTGACATGACACAGTACACACAGTACATGGTTCAAACAATTCGGTGTGGTCAGCTTCTCACAGAAGAAAGTATGGTTTCGGGACGGTGTCAAGCAGCTATGTGTTATTCATGCTATCCCTGTTCTCTTGTGCCGAAACTGGCTCATGGCTGTTTTATATCAGTGTTTAATGCATAATGCATGCAAATAACTGTGAAAAGATACAGATTATGATGACTGTCAGCAACGTCCACTTCCAGAGCAGCTCAAAATCCGTTATGGTAACAAAGAATCCAACTTCTGTACGTATTTTTACCTGTCCCAAAGCTTCCTCCAGTGCCATGTCCTTTAGGCGTCTGACTGTGAAGCTGCAAAAACAATGACCACAGAACAGTAGACACAATGGCTATAAGACGCTTTGTTGCAACACGGTAAAGTGCGCAGGTTTAAAGGTAAGAAGAATTTAAAGTAAGTGAATATTTCACTTGCTCTTCTAAACACTGCCACATACTAAGCTTGGTCAAAATCATTTACTAATTTTATTTACGCTTACATATGACTTGCTACTTGTTGGCGTAGCACAAGACTTAGAACAAAGGTTGAATGCACATTAGGACACAGGTGATGTGCAAAACAGAGCAAGACAAGCACTCATTTTAAAATTGGTCAACGATGGAAGAATTTAACCAGCACGATTAAGCAAGAAATATGGCTAAAGGTTATGCTTCTTCCAGAGAGAGTGCTTAAAAGTATGATTTTGGTGACAATACCAGAGAACCAGAGTCTATCACATAACCTGACAAAGAAGGAAGTGGAAAAGGTAGTATCACCCGACATCACTAATTTTGTGAAACAGTGCAAAAAGAGACACTCACAAAGCTGAGCACGTTCCGGCACTTCATCTTTCCCAAAAGCTATGCACCATCCTGCCCAGTACCAAGTTTTGTTGAATGTCAACATTGAACATGTTCTCGTACCAGCATGCACGCTTCAATGATATCTCATGCAATTCCTGCAGATTATCACACATGAGAAAATAGAGTCCTCTCATTGGCTGATCACACCGTGATTGTCAAGTGCAAGTGGACATTCACTTTTGCAGGTCCGGGATGGCAAGCCTCTCTTTTACTATATATACGACAGCAACTAAAAAATTCAGACCAACATAAAAAGAGTAACACTTGTGGGCAATATATCCTCTAGATTTCAATGCAGGTGATCAAACAGGGGAGATACCCAGCGAAACACTAACTAAATGTGTTCACACACCAAAGTAGCTGGTCACGCACTGTAAACCTTAGGTTTCTTTAATATTGCATCACAGATTTACGTTTTGGAAGAAAAATGCTGTGTTCCAGTGTAAGTGAATTAGAGCAATAATTTTGCTAGATGACACTACAGGAAAACAAGCGGTGCATTGCAAGTAAGCGGAAAGCCATTGCCAATTTTTGTGGCACAATTTTAAACATATCGCCGAAAGGAATATTTAACAATATTTATAGAAATATTGCAGAAGCTATACATAATTACCCTCTTCGTCCTCTGCAGTGGCCTCTACGTGTTAATGTACTTTTGTGGAAAAAATTGTTAATGTTACATGTTATCGAACAAACTCAATTTATTACCTTCGCTGTCGTAGCATTGCGATTCCGCATGGCCTTCGAGGAAAAATAGATTCATCACTCTCCAGCTTTACACTCAGCCAAGTTTTTGTAGGGACAGTACAAAATGGGTCAGTACAATGCTCTATATATTATTGTCATTTGCTTGGCTTGTCCTTACAACAAGATGAGGTTTAGATCTCAGTGGAAACACTTACTAGCCATAGACGGCCCAGGAAACGTGCTTGGTGGGCAGGGTGGCTGTCTGTTGCATTCAGGTTCGTATCTTGTGGGCTTTGTCACCTTGAGTGCAAGAATCAAATGAACATTGTGGAATGTAACACCAAGATGACTGAACAAACACATTTTGACCTTTCCCTTTCCTCCGTCATTGCGTTCCACATCTGATGTGCACTGCAGGAGCGGCAATGCCAGACGAGCCTCTCGATACTTGCCTAGAATAAAGAAAATATTTTAATACACATAGGTGCCAGAAATTGCCAGATGTTCTAAACTTACTGAATGTTGCTTTTGTGACCATGGTGTACGCTTTCCAACCGGGTGAGGGCTCCACACCTCTCTGGACTAATGTCGTTTTGCTGCCAGGGCCAGGGCGCCAATAGGACTTCCGCCCGCGAACCCACGACGAGGGAACGACAGCGATCGATTTGTCATCTTTGAATTCAACTACCGAGAACTTCATCTGCGAAGAATGATGTTCAGAGCAACAAAACGCTAAGTGCTCTATCGTAGGCCATTGCTAGTAACTTGCATTTTAACTGTAGAAAGAATGTCTGCTGCGAAATTTTTACCCGCAAGCTTCGATGGCTACCAATAGTTACAGCAATATTAAGAGCCAGCTCTCACCTAACGTGGGGTGAGACTTTGGCCAAAAAATTCAATTTTGGGATTTTAAAATCACCTGATAGAGATTTTTTTTATCCTTCACAAAATTCATCACACTTGGGCACTCAGTTTCGAAAATAATTTTTGTTCCTTTCCATTGACACGTTGACAGGAAATATGCGCGTACCCCTATGTAACTTCTGCGTTTTTCTTAAAGCAACATTTTTTTAACTTTTCCTACCTTTTTCTCGGGAACTAAGGAAACACACATTTCCACGTGTTAAGTAGCATTTACATAATTTGAACTAGAATCAATAACCTAGATGCACTTACGTTTTTTGGTAATAAAACATTTCATCATAAGTGGCAATTTTCATACAGTGACAAACATAAAAACACAGGTGTAGTTTTTGCTGTATGCTCACAACTTAGTTCTATTTTTGTAAAGCGTTAGTAGCTTTGTGCAAAATGGCAATGTTCTCCAAATATCAGATCTTATTAAAATCTTACATATATGCAGAAAAACTAAAAAATAAAAAACTACACAGAATTTGAAACTAATTTTGAACTCCAATGTAGCCTGCGTGTACCTTTAAAGTACCTTGCAAATCTTATAGCCATAGCTTTCATTACGTCTGCACAGCCAGATTATGAAGTTCACTTTTAAAGTGTAACGCAACCTTAACAGCTGCTATGTCAGATTAAATCAAGCTATGTTTTTAGAGCACCAAGCATTATGAATAACCCTTGGTCGCTGCATCTGAACAGGATAGAGATACATACCTGCGCTGGACTATGAAACTGCCGTTAATGAAGTGCACTGATATGCTGCAGAGGCAAAACGACATACATGCCGTTGTAAGGAAGCAACAAGAGTATTCTGGTATTACCAAGTGGCCAACACCTTAGAGAAGACAGTCTATCAACAACAGCCATATGAAGCCTTCTAGAATCGAAAGGATGCTGTAAAGAGGCTCTGCGCTTAAGAAACAATGGATAATAATACATGGCTACCCATTCTGATCGTGCGCAATATTGTGGATTACACATTCATCATTTATTTTGCAACAGTTGTCACCTTCTTTCACGCTAAGACTAAATGACTGGAGCTTTACTAAAGTGTACTGGGGAGATTGGCAGCCTAGTGGTAAGCCATTTCCTTCATAGCCACCAAGAATCTCATAATCTGCAGTGCGCCTTGCACCAGCTGGCTCTGTGAGAGCTCTTTCATGCATCCTGTTATAAAGCTGGCTGAGAGGGAAGCCTGGCCTACGCAACAGCTTTTTAACTAGCTGGAAGTTATTTTCAAAAGGAAATGCAGAAAATGCATCTAAAGTCCCATACACTTCAGAGTCAGCAGCTAGATGCAGAAGGCAATGCACATTATAGAACACATTACCGGCTCTGTAAAGGTCCATGAAACCCTTTACAAAATGTTCCAGTAGAGTGTTTCCATACGCGCCATGCTCCTGACAGAATCCAGGTGTGCTCAGTATGGAGGTTGCTGCATGCAAAGACAAGATGTTGTGATAAGCAGCCTCAGACAAATACTCTTTCAAAATGGTTGACCCTGTGTAGTGCAGAAAGAGGCGGAAGTTTGTTGCTATCTACTTATCCTTTTCATCAAGCCCCCTTGGCTTTCGCACACATTCACAAGGAACGAGATTCCGTAAAGCTAAACTCTGCATTGATATTTCCTCACGCTCCAGGGGTCCCAGGCGCACAGAAAGGGGGCCGGAAAGCCAAAGATTGACCAGCTTTCGTGCCACGCCTAAAAATACCAAGTGCATTGGATCAAGAGGGACGTTGTCGATGCAATGAATGGGCAGCTCAGTCAAAATAGACACGCCCTGGTGGTGGTCAGGATCTTCCTGCTGACGAAACGACTGATACGTTCAAGGATCACATGCTGTTGTAGCCACCTACAGCTGGGCATTTTGGGCAACCATTGTAGCTATTGTGCCCTTTTGTTTTGAAAATGAAAGGCCGTGCAGTTGCATCGCATATTATACTGCTTACTTCTATATTGATCAGTGATCCTCCTACTGAAACTCCCTTGACAAGAACATCCTTAATGTCATCAACAAAAGGCCTGAGAAACATGTTTGAAGAGCTTGGCTTTGATGGCCCAAAAAATGCACCCATAATAAATGGCCTTTCTGACACAGCAGAACCAAAAGAGCGTACAAGGCACTGAATAGGCCACAGCTGCTGTGTCGAATTCTTTGAGAGGGGAATGCCATCAATGTTGAAGCTCAGGACGACGAGCTGCGGGCAGCCATCCAAGCAAGCACGAACTTTCTCCAGTGCTTTCCGAAGACCATAATGACAATATAAACCTGGAGATAATTCTGCAACACCCGCTACATCAGCTGTGTTACGAGGGGTCTTCAGTAAAGTCCTAGCATAGTTTGGAACGCTCCGGAAGCATCCATCGGTTCGTAAAATGTCAAGCAGAGGCGTCAGGGACCTGTGGGCAATATTATGCTCCAAGGCCCACTGTGCAAGCAAACCTCTGAAATCATCGCCACTACTTTCATCTGGTACACGTTCAGTGCCTTCCTGCGCGCCGGCACAGTCTTCGTTAGCCAAGAACCCTCCCAAATCATCACGGTGTTCTGATGGATTCCAATTACACAAATCCTCCGCACTGCTCTCTGAACAATCTGAAATGCTTTCGGTAGGATGAGAATATCCTTCAGTATCGCGCCTAGCCGCGTCACTGCACTCAGGCGTCGTACTTACAGTGCCGTAGTTAGGCGACTTGCTTCTAGGACAACTCGTTTGTGGATCAACATTCGACTGACTGCTGCTAACCTGCCGCGCGCGCTTACTGGGCTGTGAGCTGCCGCATGCCTCGTCGGGATGACCAAACGTCTCGAACAAAGCATTAACCTAACGGCGAACTCTGCTCTTGACGGCATCTCGACTTGTGTCCATATTTACACGAAGCACACAAAGAAGTAGCCTACGCTTGCGATGGCGCACTTGACGTTGCTAGACGAACGGCTCCTGCTCCGGCGTGACCTCTCATCATTTTAGACTAAGCCACAATGTCGCAAAATTTGCCATCGGTGGATGCCTCACGGCACTAAAAAGCAAGTCAAAAACAAACAGTTCCTGGTACAACAGAACTAGCGACTGCAACCACTGCAACTCAGCTAGGATTACAATGCCCAACGCGGGTGGAAAAGATCTCTCAAAAAGAAACACTTCAAAGCGCAGATTGAAGTACGCAAGCTCTTGCGTTCGGTGGATTCTCCGCAAGGACGGCGATTACTATCAGCGGATACCTCACGATAACGCAAGAACAACACAAACTGCCTCTAGTACAGCGGAATAACTATAGTGACATTGCAACGAAACTAGGCCTAAAATGCCCACCGTGGCGGCAAAACATCGTTTTAACAACAAAACTTCGAAGTGCAGGTTCAAGTACGTACAGTCGAGCGCGATTTGAAGGTTATCGCGCGAGCGTCGATAAAGAACTACGGCAGCGCCACGGCCCAGAATCCTCTTTCGAGGAGACGGAGGTATCAAGCAAGCTTCAGTCGCTCGTTTTGCTGTTCCTAAAGCTACGATCACTCCACCAAGCCCGTATTTGGCGCCCTGACAACCCCCAGTAAGCTACACGACAATGTGTTTTTGCAAACGTGCTCTTTGTAAGAAAGAAATATGTTTCCAGCATGGGCTTCCAATTTTGTACTGTGAATACGTTTAAATAGGGTGAGTCATTCCGTTTGCATGCATACATCTCGAGACTCCCGGATGCTTTCGTTTTCCTGACGATTATTGATTATGTGTTTTTTTACGGCCGACGCTACACAGGCGATGCGACGCGTCTTAGGAGGGAGGGGGAGGGGCTCCGGATTAATTTTGACCACATAGGAATCATTAACGTGCGCCGAAATCATTTAGAAGAACGCAATGACGACTTATGAGACTGCGGTTAATCGTAAAGGCATCTCAAACACTGCACATTTAAACATAGCTTGAACAAGTTCGTAACGGCTTCAGCTATTTGCACGTTTCCTTATTTTATGCGTTCACAAATGGTAGTCTAGACACCGAATTTTCTTTTCTTTTTTTCCTTCACGCTGGTACCAGCCAGGGCTGGGCAGTATCGCGATACAAGAGTATCGCGATAGTATTTCAGAGATACTTTTGAGTATCTATATTTCTGTATCGGGATACAATTGAAAAATGTATTTGTATATCAGTAGTGAAATACATTTACGATGTATCGCCTGTATCGCGATACTATGCAGGGCACGGGTATTTCGTTACATTGTTTTTTGTGTCGGAAATAGTTGAGGCGTGTTTTCAATAAGGGAATGGTTTTTTTTCTTTTTTGTGACAAGACAAGCAAAGGCGCGCCGCCGGTCGCCGACAGATAGGGCGGCGATGGTTTCCCCTCAAGCACAGAATAGTCCATGTGGTAAAGCGCGCGACGCCGCAGACGGCAAAATCGCGGGGGCAGTGTTGTCGGCCTCTGTCGATGAAAGTCGCTGTCTCTCAAGGCCAGTGCAGCACGCCTAAATTTTTTCGGGTGGCAAGCCATTACTTCGCGAACCCCTGCGCGGATACCGCCTTGGAACAGGCTTTGCAATGCTCCGCGTGCCTTCAGTTCTCAAAGCGGCGGCACTTCCAAAAGCAGTTTCCGTAGTCGCCGCGGAAGTGACTAGAAGATGGCTATCTTTGACGCGCTTTCAGCCACCTCTCCAATGTCAGGGTGCGTTCCTAATTGATTACATGCGTAAAACGGCCTTTTGTGGTAGCAGGCTCCCTCACCGCCGGAGCCGACTTCGCCTGTTGCGGCTTTATGAAATGGGTGCTGGTAGCGTCGGTGGTGGTGACAGCTTCATTGAAGCCGACAGGATCAGACGGCTGAGGATTCCGGAAATGGGGACAGACTGGATTCTGAACAGTCAGAACAACCCAAGTGAGGGCGGAAGTGTTTCGGTATCTAGATGACCCGAGAAGAGATATCGCCACGCTGCAGGGCAATACGGCTATGAAGGCGGTATTTATTGACTATAACACGAATTTGTGCTCGCCTTCAGCGGTAGACAGACTTTTTTTCTTTCGTGAGTCCTGTGCTGAGGCTGAACCCACGCTGTTAGAAGACAGCCTATTTTGGAAGCCTACACAGCAACCTTCTCAGCAAAGCAGATCTTCAAAATAAATTTGTGCTTTTTCTCAATCAACTGGTGTTCATTAGTGATTCGAGTTATTTGCTTCAAGTGTGCTATAGCTAGCATAGCTTAGTTTGTTCGCCAAGTATGTCGATTTCGGTGTCCAATCCTTGTTACTGTTTCTGTGAAATAGTGTATTTTTATTCCAATTGATACTTGTAATTATGTCATTATTACTAATTATGTACTTTGTCCACCCCCCTCCCCTGCAATGTCTTAATGGTGCTGAGGGTACTGTCATAAATAAATAAATGAACTGAACGTTTCGAGCGCTGTAACCTTAATTACAACATTATGCTGCACTAATAAGTGTCTTTGCGTAATATGAGCATCCTTGAAATAAAAAAAGTATTCCAGTATCTGTATCGCTGTAACTGTATTCCGGAATACTTTTTTCGTCTTATTGCAAAAGAATCTCCGAAATATCCCGTTACGTTAAAGGCAAATGTATCTCAGTATCTGTATTTAGGCTTCCAGTTCATGTATTTCGATATCTGTATTCCGGAATACTCTTCTGAGTATCTCTGCCCAGCCCTGGTACCAGCCAAAGTTCTTGCAAAGAGTCTCGAAAAGCGGAAGGTCAACTGTAAGTGTCTGGGGCATGATCACAAAAGATGGTCTCGGACCTCTTGTGAGAATCGACGGCAAGTTCACAGCGAACAAGTACTGGGATATTTTAACCACAGTGGCCCATCGCGAACTTGCAAAGGTGCACTTCTCCGGGTCTGGTCCTGTATTCCAACACAACCGTTCGCCTGTGCACACTTCGAAGAAAGTTGAAGCCCTACTACGCCAGCTCAACATCGCCGTTTTAGAGTGGCGCCCCAGTCACCAGATTTCAATATTAGTGAAAATATTTGGGGCCAAATGAAAGTGGCACTCGCATCCAAGCCCCTCCCTGGAATTTCAAGGGACAGCCTTTGGAGAGCAGTCCGCGCTGAATGGGAACGTCTTAAGCTGGATGCCACCCTTGTGAATTCGTTATACAGTTCCCTGCCACGTAGGATGGCTGCCGCGATTACCTCCGGGGGATATGCAACCAGGTACTAAAATTCGCCTGCGTCATTTGTTCGAACATTGTATCCTGCTGCCTCGATTATCTCCGAAAGGAAGGAGACCATCATCTAAGCTTCATTTGCAGCCGTGGTCTTGGCTTCATCGTATATATAATAAATCTGAAGCACAGATTTATCAATCTCTCTTTTTTGTCGTGTGACGTTTTTACTTCCTTAGCATGCTAATTCTGAAACCCACCCTGTATGATCAAATGGAACTTTTAGAAGTAAAAGGCGCAGTTAATATTTTAGGCGTACAACATGTCTGCGCGCTTTCATAACTGATTTAGAATAGTATCTATTGACGCGCCATTGCTACAGGGTCTGTGTATTCCAAAGCACGCGCGCAATCTAGGTTTCGCCGCTCGAGGCCAAGTGGGAGGCACCGGAGCAGACGACGCGCAGCTAACTTCGCTTGTGGCGCTGATTGCGCTTGCGCCGCAATAGTTCGCACGGCGCCCGTCGTGGTGGTCCGCGGAGCGCGGTCACCCGCTCCGTGTTCTCTCTAACAGTGGCCGCGACTGTACATTCACTGTCTATCCGCCGGCGGTGCAGTATCAAAGTATATAGTACATCTTATGCTCATCCGTGCTTTCTTAAAAAAAAGGTACGTCCAAGGGACGTTAAATGCACGTTACCGCACGACATTGACGTTCGGTTCATTTACGGACGTTGAAGAGACCTTCGTGGTCCACAGGGTAACTCAAGTGATCTTGAGCTACAGCCAGACAAGCCACCGCCGGACCACCGCCTACCACCCTCAAAACAATGGCCTCACCGAGCGTCTTAACAAGGCCATCACCGACATGCTGGCCATGTACGTCGACGTCGAGCAAAAGACGTGGGATGCCATACTTCCGTACATGACCTTCGCATACAACAGGGCAGTTCAAGAAACGACGCAACTATCGCCGTACAAGTCGGTCTACGGAAGGAGCCCGGCAACGACGCTCGAGGCAATGCTACCAGCCACCACCGACGAAGACAGCGTAGACGTCGCCTTCTTATTTGCAACGCGCCGAAGACGCTCGACAGCTCGCCCGCCTACGTATAAAGAACCAGCAGAGGATCGACAGCTGTCGCTATAACCTTCGGCGATGCCACATGGAATACCAGCCCGGTCTCGTCAAACGCGCTTCTCGCAAAAAACAAGGGACGCGGCGTTCTGTTTACGATTTCGACCACTTTTCGTACCACGCAGGTATTTCATAATTCGCGAAACACGATCACTACCGTGACCAGCCACGGTGGCCTTGTGGTTACAGAGCTTGAGTGCTGATCCGAAGTTTTGGAGGGAAACAGCGCGAAAGACGAATGACCAGGCAGAGAAGGACACAAAGAACAGCGCTGTTGCCTTCTCTGCATGGTCCTTCGTCTTTCGCGCTGTTTCCCTCCAATATGTCGTACAAACTCGCCCAAGCAACCACTTTAGTTGATCCGAAGGTCACGGGATCAAATATTGGTCGCGGAGGCCGCAGTTAGACGGAGGCGACATTCTAGAGATCCGTGTGATTCGATTTAGGTGGACGTAATCGCCAAAATTTGCGGAGCCCTCCACTGCAGCGCCCTGCATATCCATGTAATCGTTTTGGGACGTAAACCCGCAAGAACTATGGTTATTGCAACCATCGCTACCGACAAGTGGACACACCATAAGTGTGTTAGCGATGCCTAAGTGTGGTGAAAGGCCCTTATACGACAGGCGCGTTTTTGCACGACTGCCGGGACACGTGTGAAGACACAGTCGGTTCGTTAAATTTAGCGAAAAATATGTCGCAGATTCACTCATCTTCACTATCTTGTTGCGCCAAATGCCGATTTTTTCACCTGAATTTTCCATTCATGCAGTACAATTACGATACACACGCACGTGAACTACACATACAAAAATTTTGTTCTCCAACAGGCCAGTCAATGAAAATTATCACAGCTGCGTGCGCCTCTAAGGACCGCTATTTACACTGCCATTCTGTACGAGCCAGCACTTCGGTGGTTCAATTTGTTAATGTTGGCCTTCTTTTCGCATTGGCGGTGACTCAAAAAATAGAGAAACGTTCCTCGAAAGACCCACAAACACTCCAAAAATGATTCTTGCTTCGCACGTTGCCTGCACATCAACTTGTAAGCGTGAAATATTTTACTAATTTGAACGTTTCAAGGCGTTTCTTGCGTGGCGAAGGCGAGACCAGCTGAGTCTGTGAGATCTTCACTCTTGCTTTTTTTCACACGCGCCGGTAGTATTAATGACATACTGAAACCATTTTTATTTACATTATTCAACTACGTATTCATTTCATTGTATTTATTTTTTTCCACAACTCTCACCTTGACTTTAATTTCCAGATCGCGTAGAACGCAAAGGCACAAAACGGCTAGTTTCTTGCCAGCAATAGCGTGGTGGTTTAGTATCGAATGAGCTCATTCGTGCAAGCTGAGTATCAGCACATAGAAAGACGAAAAACTCATTTTTTAGGCTTCATGCATAATAGATATGCTACATCTTTTAAGCCACCAATATGCGCTAGTGCGCTTCCCATCAGGTTTAAAGTATATAAAGTGGCATAAGAGTAAAACCTTCGTGAAAGCTAGTGAGTGCATTTGATTGGGTGATGTGTCTGCTTCAAGGAACCGCAAAGGAAGGAGAAAGGTACCGGAAGACTATTCGTGTAAAGGCCTCTGTAGCACTGTATGCGCGCTTCGACCGCGAATTTTCTAAAACGCTCATTCCTCCGTCCTTAAGCTTCAAACGGCGCCCAACTCTAGGCACCTTCCTATAACCTGGATAATTTGGGATATTCCACTCAACATTGCGAAAGATATCAGAAACGTGTAAAGTGCTGTGTTGTATTTGGTTAGGATAACGAGTTTTCAAGAGGGCACACTTAAAGTTGAAGAAGAACCACAGTTGTGCGAAACGATAGATTGAGATTTAAATTATTGAACCGATTCAGCATTGATGGTAGCATTGGAACCATAAGTGATCAGTTCCATATTTTTCGAGTGGTTCTGTGTATTCGCGTTTTAAAAATCTCAGTTTAAGGAAAGGCCGAAGCAATGAAAGCGATAGCAAAAATTAGAATGTGCGTCTTTTAGCACAAACACACACATACACACACACAAGACAAGCCCGAAGTAACAACTGTTACAGCTCGACACTTAAAGTGCGCTCCTCAAATGCACGGAACAAACGCCGAGGAATACAGAGGACGAGCGCAAAATAACAACTGGGCCAGTTGTTATTCCTTTGTCTTTGAGCAGCCCGCTACTTTCGCAAACGCGGCCGCTTTAGCGAGCGAAGTGACCTTCGTGCAATCTGTAACGCTTTCTATAGGGCAAAGTACAGCGGAACGCGCACACCGCAACGAGCAGGGCGACGCCTTTTAATGCACGGGCGCCCTTCGCACCGTCTGGCTGGTAATGCAGAGAACACGTTGAAATGCCCTCGAGATCTGCTTACCGCCAGCTTAAGTGGTGTGTCTAAATAGGTCGCCGGTAGTATGTTGAGGAACGAACGTTTCCTGGCCTGGCCGTCTAACGCCGCGCGCTGCTGAGCGAGGTGTCGCCCGTTCAAAACTGCGCATCGGAAGGCATTTAGTGAATTACTTATCGTTGTGGCGTACATATATATATGTATATATATATATATATATATATATATATATATATATATATATATATATATATATATATATATATATATATATATATATATATATATATATATATATATATATATATATATATATATATATGTATATATATATATATATATATATTGTAGAGAAGCCTTCGGACATGGTAATGGGTTACCCTCTCCAGCGCCTTCTAGTGGGTCGTCCTCTTTGGTTGCTTGAAAAAGAACGCCGCTCGCGCAGAGAGTTCGTGCCTTGCCGTGACTGTCGCCATTACTCATTGTCGTTGAGTACTGTCTATTAAACACCTTAACAATTGGTGGAGAGTGCTCTGCTCCCATTCAATGCCCCTGGAGCTCCGATCCCGTACCCTGCCATCTACCATGCCTCAAGACGCCGCCCAGCAAACGCCTCCTCTCGCAACAAGCACATGTCCCGGTGTCCCCCGTATACGCGATCCACCTATCTTCACTGGCTCCGATAGCACCGACGTGGAGGACTGGCTCGCAATTTACGAGCGCGTCAGCATCCCCAACAAATGGGACGAAGAAGGCAAGTTAAGCAACTTGGTATTCTACCTCGCGGGCGTAGCAAGCTTGTGGTACAACAACCACGCGTCCGATTTTGCGACTTGGTCCGATTTCAAGACCGCCGTCATCAGCGTTTTTGGCCGCCCAGCAGTTCGTAAGCTGCAAGCCGAACAGCGCTTACGTGAACGATCTCAGCAGGCTGGTGAATCTTTCACAAGTTATATCGAAGACGTCCTCGACTTGTGTAAGAAGGCCAACGGAACCATGTCTGAGTCTGACAAGATCAGGAACGTAATGAAAGGCATTGACGACGATGCCTTCACCATGCTCCTCGCCAAAAACCCTAGCACAGTGGCCGAGGTCATAACGCTGTGCCAGAGCTACGAGGAGCTCCGCCGGCAGCGTTCGATGACCCGTCGCTCCCCATCACGCGACGCAGAGCTTGCTGGCTTGGCGGCAATATCTGACCAGGCCGCGTTGCTGGCAGAAGTCAAGTCATTCGTGCGCGAGGAAATTGCACGCCAGGTCTCCCTCCTCGCCTTTGCCCACCCGCCGCACGTTCAACAGTCGTCGACCACCCTTCTTCCTCCTCTCCGCCGAGCGATTGAGCAGGAAATTGCGGAAGTCATGCCTGAGTACCACCCGCAACCTCCGGCTCCTGCGCCCCAGACTTACCCTCCAGTTGTTGCCAGGACGCCCCAAGTAATTCCTGCGGCTGCCCCAATGAGTTACGCCGAAGCCGCCGCTAGACCTCCGTTCTTTGAGGCGGGCGTGCCGGCTACATATGCTGACGCCATCCCTCGGCCCCGACTGCAGCCCACCATGCAGTCATTTCAGCAGCCGACCCGTCAATCACGTACTGCGACATGGGCGGGACCTACCCCAGCGAACCGATGGCGCACCCCCGACAACCGGCCCATCTGCTTTGCTTGCGGTTACGCCGGTCACGTGGCACGTTATTGTCAACGCGTGCAGCCGCCTCGAATCGCGTCACCTGTCACCAGCCAGTCAAGCCGTGCATTCTACGACCCACCTCCACCTATGTCGCCGACGTCACGCCCACCTCCAGCTACTCGCCGCTCTCCGTCTCCACGACGTCGATCACTGTCACCCATGCGGCCACGTTCGGTCGCACGAGAGCAGGAAAACTAGTCGTCGCAGTCCAGGAGGCAAGGGCTGCGACGCTATCGAACTGTGAAAGCCCTCAGCGAAGTCCATCGAATGTAATCGACGTGCTTGTGGACGGTGTTCGCGCATCGGCCCTTATCGATACTGGAGCCGCTGTATCCGTTATGGACGCAAAACTTTGCCGCTTACTTCGAAAAGTGATGACGCCACTTTCTGGGATGTCCCTCCGTACCGCGAGCTCCCAGAGTATTCATCCCACAGCGGTATGCACTGCTCGCGTCGTCATTCAGGACGTTCTGTACGACGTCGAGTTCATCATAATTGCGGCATGCTCTCACGACGTCATCTTGGGATGGGATTTCCTCTCCCGCCACGACGCCGTAATTCGTTGCGCACCAGCCGAAATCGAACTCTCACCGTTCTCACATTTGACGCCGACAGACAGCCCATCGGCAGTGAGCAAGATCCTCGTCACAGACGATACGAAAGTGCCTCCAAACTCGTCAACGGCTGTGTCGGTCTACTGCGCCGGTCTCTCCGACACCATTGCACTCCTTTCGCCATCTGCCCGCGTCTGCACTAGGAAAGGGTTGCTGGTACCTTTTGCGACCGTGCGAGTCACTCAGGGCAGCACCACTATTTTTGTTACCAACCCATCCCCGTGCATTGTTACGTTGGTTCGAGGGGAATGTCTCGGCAAAGTGGAACCCGTTGAAGACGCACAAGTTCTGGACGCACCCGATGACTCGCACTGTACCAGTTCCCGCACCATCAGTGCTGTTTCCACGTCTGATTCGTCACCTACTGATGTATTTGGTCCCTCCATTGCTGACAACCTTACGTCGGTCCAGCGTTCGCAGCTTCTGTGCTTGTTGGATGAATTTCGTCATTCTTTCGATGTCGGGCAAACATCCCTCGGCCGCACGTCCGCTGTTACGCATCGCATCGACACTGGCGCCCAACCACCACTGCGGCAACGTCCATATCGCGTGTCTCCCACAGAACGCCGGGTAATTAACGAGCAAGTGGACGATATGCTTCGACGCGATGTAATTCGGCCCTCCGACAGCCCATGGGCGTCTCCTGTTGTTCTCGTTGCGAAGAAGGACGGTTCTGTGCGGTTCTGTGTCGACTACCGACGGCTCAACAAGATCACCCGCAAGGATGTTTATCCACTGCCGCGAATCGACGACGCGATTGACAGCCTCCAAGGAGCAGAATTCTTTTCGTCTCTCGATTTGCGCTCGGGGTACTGGCAAGTACCCATGGCTGATGACGCTCGACCAAAGACAGCCTTTGTCACGCCCGACGGCTTGTACGAGTTCAACGTCATGCCGTTCGGTCTGTGTAATGCGCCCGCGACCTTCGAGCGCATGATGGACACCGTTCTGCGTAACTTGAAATGGCACACGTGCCTGTGTTACCTGGACGACGTCGTCGTCTTCGCTCCGGACTTCTCCACGCATCTCCAACGTCTGCGGCATGTTTTGACACGTTTGAGCAACGCCGGCCTCCAACTGAATCTGAAGAAGTGCCGATTTGCGGCACGGCAGCTGACAATCCTCGGCTACGTCGTGTCCAAAGACGGAATCCTTCCCGATCCGGCCAAGCGTCGGGCCGTGGCCGAATTTCCCAAACCTACGTCCGTCAAAGAACTGCGCAGTTTCGTCGGACTGTGTTCATACTTTCGACGCTTCATACGAAACTTTGCCACCATCATATCGCCGCTGACGAAGCTCCTTGGAAGTAACGGACCCCTAAATTTGTGGTCGTCCGAGTGTGACGACGCATTCGCAAAGCTCCGTCGCTTGTTGACCTCTCCTCCCATACTACGCCACTACGACCCTACGGCCCCAACGGAGGTACACACGGACGCCAGCGGCGTAGGCCTCGGCGCTGTCCTTGCGCAACGCAAACCAGGGTTCCCCGAATATGTCGTGGCATACGCAAGCCGTACGCTTACCAGAGCCGAGACCAATTACTCAGTCACGGAAAAAGAGTGCCTGGCGATCATATGGGCCCTTACAAAGTTTCAACCTTATTTGTATGGTCGCCCATTTGATGTCATCACCGACCATCATGCACTGTGCTGGCTGTCGTCATTGAAGGATCCCTCAGGCCGTCTCGCCCGCTGGGCACTTCGCCTGCAGGACTACGACATCCGCGTGCTGTACCGCAACGGACGCCAGCATGCTGACGCCGACGCCCTCTCGCGCTCTCCCTTGCCTGACGACAATGCCCCCTGCTCAGTATCTCACATAACTGTTGCTTCAATCAGCGTTCACACCATCGCTACCGAACAGCGCAAGGATAAATGGATCGCCTCGCTGATCGACTTGCTCACTGATCCGACGGCAACACCATCCACTCGCGCTTTGCGTCGTCAAGCCCACCATTTCGCCGTTCGTGACGACCTCCTGCACAGACGCAATTACAACGCCGACGGCCGCCAGTGGCTACTAGTGATACCCCGCAGTCTGCGTTCTAATATATGCGAGGCCTTCCACTCTGACCCGCAATGCGCGCACTCTGGGGTATCCAAAACTTACCACCGCATCCGACAACGATACTTCTGGCGTGGGATGTACCACTACGTGCAGAAGTTCGTTCGCTCCTGCCTCGATTGCCAAAGCCGAAAACCTGCAACGCACGTGTCGCCAGCAGGTCTACAACCATTACCTTGCCCTAACCGTCCGTTCGGGCGCGTGGGCATCGATTTGTATGGACCACTTCCTCTGACTTCGGCTGGTAACCGCTGGGCCATCGTCGCTGTTGACCATCTAACGCGCTACGCCGAAACCGCCGCCCTCCCAGCGGCTACAGCGCGCGATGTTGCCTCCTTCCTACTACACCGATTCATACTGCGTCACGGTCCACCCCAAGAGCTTCTCAGCGATCGAGGCCGTGTCTTCTTATCGGAAGTCGTGGAAGCCATTCTGAAAGAGTGCCATGCTGTTCACCGCAAAACTGCTGCTTACCACCCGCAGACGAATGGCCTAACCGAACGCTTTAACCGCACGCTCGGGGACATGCTGTCAATGTACGTCGCCGCCGATCACACCAATTGGGATGCCATTCTGCCCTTCGTCACCTACGCCTATAACACCGCCCCTCAGAGCACTACTGGTTTTTCACCGTTCTTCCTACTGTACGGAAGGCACCCGTCGCACACCATCGACACGATACTTCCATACAAGCCGGATTCATCTGAGTGGGCGCCTATTTCTGACACAGCCAGGCTCGCTGAAGAGTGTCGCGAGCTTGCCAAGACATTTACGACGCAGGAACAAGAGCTGCAGAAGAGCATTCGCGATAGCACCACCACTTCTGAACCCACGTTCCTTCCTGGAGCGCTCGTATGGCTCTCGGTCCCTACCACTGCAAGTGGCCTTTCTTCAAAACTGCTGCCGAAATACGAAGGCCCATACCGGATCGTCGAGCGCACATCCCCGGTCCACTACTTGATCGAACCCACCGAACCAGCTTCGGACATGCGCCGTCGAGGGCGCGACATTGTCAACGTGGAGCGCCTCAAGGCCTACTATGACCCACTCATAGTGACGAGCTGTTAGGTCGCCGGACGGCTCCCTTTTCGTACCCGGGGTAATTGTAGAGAAGCCTTGGGACATGGTAATGGGTTACCCTCTCCAGTGCCTTCTAGTGGGTCGTCCTCTTTGGTTGCTTGAAAAAGAACGCCGCTCGCGCAGAGAGTTCGTGCCTTGCCGTGACTGTCGCCATTACTCATTGTCGTTGAGTACTGTCTATTAAACACCTTAACAATATATATATATATATATATATATATATATATATATATATATATATATATATATATATATATATATATATATATTGTGAGCGCAGCAAATGAGTGACCCTTCTTTGTCATCTCGCCATATCATCATTTCTGCAACTTCCTCATCTTTATATATCATCATGACTGTAGAACAGCTGGAGCTAGACTCGAATAAAGCGGTTCCTCATAAGTGGTGGACGGCGCTTTTCGATCCCCAAGTCCTCTCACACGTTCTCACTGGAGCTCCGCTCGGGTCGTCGCGTGATACTACCTGCCATGCCCGCTCACGAAGATCCTGCCTCGTCCAGCGCCACAGGTCCAAACCAGCCTCCGCCACCCGCTCCAGCCATCAACAGCCGGCAGCGTGATCCACCAGTGTTTTCTGGTCTACGCGGGGATGACGTCGAAGAATGGCTACAAAACTACGACCTCGTCAGCGACTTGAACAGGTGGGACAACTCACAGAAATTGCGGAACCATCAACCAGATCTTCCCGACTGGGACACGTTCGCGCAGCACCTTCGGCAAATCTTCGGTGCCCCCACAGTTCGAGCTGAAGCAGCTAAGAAGCAGCTCGCTGAATGCATTCAGCTACCCGGTGAGTCATACACCTCGTACATTGAGGATGTCCTTGACTTGTGCAAGCGTGTAAACGCCACCATGTCCCCGACCGACCAAATACGCCATATTATAAAGGCATCAACACCGTCGCCTTTAACGCACTCGCTACGCAAAATCCTCTCACCACTCTGGATGTAATCACCATTTGCCAGCGACTCGAAGAACTCCAGACCTTTCGCCAATGCTACGATGCCACCGACATTCGTCTTCCTGCGACCCTCGATTTGCGTACGCTGATTCGCGACGAAATACGAAAGAGCCATCTCTGTTTCTCGGATACGTTGCCCAAATGGCTGCGTGAAAGAATTACCTCTACATTTGTTGAGTCTAAACATACGCTAAACGCAGTACTTATTGGCGTAGCGGTTCGTAAAAACTTTGCGCTTTTGAAAGACTGTCGTCGTTTTGTTGGAATGATTCGTGAGAAAGACCTTGATCATAAAATCGTAAGCTACAGATACCCGGCTGCGGTTAACGACCCCCAAAATATGTCGGATCAAACGGCTGAGCTTAGTGGTTTCTTGACGCTTTTTGCTGTGCTCCGATCTGCATCTGGCACAATTTTGACGCTCGAATTGATCATTGGAAATCCTTCCTAATATATTTCTCCACAAACTTCGGGCTTGCAACTATTAAAAGCTGTCATTTCTAAAATGAGGCTGATGGAGAAATATATGCTTTTTTCTGCACCTACTTCAAATTCTCGGGAGAGGGGGGGGTATCTCGGCGCTTACAGAAAGATAGGAAATGAAATATAAAAGGAAGACGCAGTAGGTAGGAAGCTTGCCTTCAATGCTGATTGAACGCTGGCTGATGACTGTCGTTCTGACTGTTCTTTCATCATCTTCTGTTCCTGGTTTCCTATTTACGTTCAAAAGTGGCAGTCTATGAAATGCCGATGCCCAGCTAGTCGAGCAGTACTCAGTATTACGCCTATATCATTTTGTTTCTTAGGGCAGATAATGGTTTTAAACTACTTTGTGTGACATCTTCTTGTCAACACGTTTCACTAACACATCATGTTAGACTTTCTTGATTTATCGTAGTGCCTCAGCAATTGAAGTAAATAGGGTCACTGTAATCATCAGTGTGGCTTAGCTACTATTGGTATGAATATCCGTATATTTGGTTCGTTGAACGGTTCCATAAGTCTACCTACCAGTGTTGTTACGTTGTTCTTGTCGAGTTAATATCAACGCATTTGCTAACAGAGAAATCTATTATATAAAGGGGTTTATTCACAAAACCAAATGCCTGGGTTCAGCGGTGTCAAACAGTGTCACGCGCGCTCTCGGCTCTTCGTCTTGGTCTTCTTCCACTCCTACTCGATGCTGTCACGCTGTCTCTCTTCCCACTACCCTTGCCCCGGTGTCGAAGAGCAGCCATCGTGGCGACTCAAGGCGAAGCAAGCACAAGGGGATCAAAATAGGGCTTTAAGCGGCTGACGTAGAATGTTTCACGGCAAGGACATTGTCTGTCGGTGGGAGGTGTAGAGGCCGGGAGACTGGAACGGAATTGAAAGCCACACGAACGAGTCGGCGGGGCAGGTGTTGGCAGGATTGTACTGATCAAGTCGTTCTTTTTGAATACCTTGTGCGACAGATGTAAATGACCTTGCTGATTGGCGGCACTCTTCGGCACATTGAACGGGTTCGAAGGCCGGGCGGTATGTAAGGATTTTGTCACGCATCAAAGAGGGCTCACATCCGTATAGTAGAAAGAAAGATGAAAACCCAGTAGTGGCCTCTGTGGCCGTGTTATACGCATACGGCACTAATGGAAGCACCAATTCCTAGTTTTAATGGTCGGATGATATGTACATGGAGAGCATATCACCGAGACTATGGTTAAAGCGCTCCGTCAAACAGTTCGTCTGCGGGTGATAGGTCGTAGTAGAGGGATGAAAAATATTGCACTTATTGAGAAGCTCCTGGACGACTTGCGAAAGAAAGACACGCCCTCGATCGCTAAGCAGCTCAAGTGGCGCGCCATGGCGAAGGACGAAGCTGCGGAAGATGAAGCGGCTGGCAGAGCGGCGGTTTCGGCGTAACCGGTAAGATGGTCAACGGCCGAAATTATCCGTCGATTGCCAGCAGGTGTGTAAGGAAGGGGGCCGTAGAGGTCTACGCCAATTCTATCAAACGGGCGAGCTGGACACGGCAAAGGTTGCAATTCGCCAGACGCATGAGAAGTTGTTTTCCACCGCTGACATTCAGTGGAAGAACGTGTGTACTTGCGAACGTGTGCGTACATTCCACGCCAGAAGAATCGCTGGCGAAGTTGGTCGTAAGGTTTTAAAACGCCAGCATGGGCGCTTTGTAGGTCTGCGCGGAAGTACGTGCACAGGTCGGAGCGCAAATGGCCAGGTATAAGAAGAAGCCACTTTCTACCATCTCGCTGATAGTTGCGGCGATACAACATGGCATCCCGTATCGCATAACGAGGGGCTTGTCGGCGTAGTGCACGAGGTAGCCGTTGGCACGGTGTGGCGACGTGGAGAGAACGTGTATGAGCGACGCTCTCCAAGGGTCTTTGCGCTGTTCCGAAGGCATGTCAGCGACATCAATGGTGGCGATAGTAGCCTCGGCAAGGGAAACGGGTGCAAAGGAAGGCATGGGCGAACGAGAAAGTGCGTCGGCGTTGGTATACTTGGGTCCTGAGCGGTAAACAACGCGAATATCACATTCCTGTAAACTTAGCGTCCAACCCCCAAGCAGGCCCGAAGGATCCTTCAATGAAGCAAGCCAACAAAGGGAATAATGGTCGGTAACGACATCAAACTGGTGGCCGTACACGTACGGGCGAAATTTTTGTAATGGTCAAACAAAAGTCAAACATTCCTTTTTGGTAACCGAGTATTTTCACTTTGTCTTGGTGAGGGCGCGACTAGCATACGCAACGACATACTGGCTTGCGTTGAGCAAGGACAGCGCCAAGGCCTATGCCACTGGCATCCGTGTGCACTTCGGTTGGTGCAATAGGGTCGAAGTGGCGTAAAATGGGTTGCGAAGTCAGGAGCAGGCGTAATGTTGCGAAAGCATCATAGCATGCTGGCGACCAATCAGAGAGGTGTCCACCACAGGTGAGTAGCTTTGTGAGCGGTGCGATTACAGAAGCGAAGTTCTTCACAAAGCGGCGAAAGTATGAACAGAGACCGACGAAGCTCGTAGGCTTCGGGAACTCAGGAACTGCCCGAATCTTCTCCGGGTCAGGTAGGACTGCCTCCTTTGAGACAACGTGGCCCAGTATTGTAAGCTTGCGATCTCTAAAGCGGCACTTCTTGATGTTGAGCTGAAGGCCTGCACACGTGAGGCAGCTCAAGACTTTGAGACGACGCAGGTGACTGTCGAAATCGGGGGAGAAAACAAAGACATCATCCAAGTAACAAATGCATGTCTTCCTTTTTAACCCATGCAAGGCGCTATCCATCATCATTTCGAAAGTTGCTGGCGCATTACAAAGGCCGAAGGTCATAACATTGAATTCGTATAGGCCACCGGTGTCACAAAAGTAGTTTTCGGGCGATCTGAGGGTGCCATGGCGACCTGCCAATAGCCGGACCGTAAGTCTAATGATGAGAAGAATTCGGCGCCTTGCAAGCAGTCCAGGGCGTCATCGATGCGTGGGAAAGGGTACACATCTTTGCGCGTAACTTTGTTTATATGGCGGTAATCGACACAGAAGCGAATCGAGCCGTCTTCCTTCTTCACGAGGACAACAGGTGACTGCTGGACGGCCGAATGACGCCGCGTTGAAGCATGTCGTCTACTTGGTCGGTGATCACACGGCGCTTAGCAGGAGACACGCGGTAGGCGCGCTGTCGCGGAGGCGCTTGTGAGCTAGTGTTAATATTGCCACGTGCGTTTTTTTATTACTTTTGCTGTATTCGGTTTTCGGCCACAAAGACTGTCAGCAACGCTCAGCGCGAACCGCGCCTCATTGTTCCAGAGCCTTCGCGATCATTGTAGATTGTTTTGTTAAGATTGCGCGCAAGACGCGCACACTCGCGCTTATTCTAGAATTTGCACGACAGCCAGCGATAACGCTGGAATATTCGACGGCACATCTTTAAATGCCGACGCGCTTCAGCGCTGGTCAGTTGATCGACGGACGACGCCCTGTTCGCCGCTATCATTGTACAGCGTGTACTGCTGTAGTTCTAGTTCTCAGTTTCTCGGCCACAAGTTAGGCCAAATAAACAGTTTCATCCTGCAAACGCCGACTGCTGTCTTCGTCGACGTCACGACCACGTGACATCTGGTGGAGGTGCTGCTGCTTCCATGATCCGGACGCCCCCGCGAAGCGCTGACCCAAGCCCAAGCCGCGAGGAGGACGACGGCAAAGAAAACCCGGATCGTCGAACTAGCCGCCGGCAGCTAGGACTAAAGCCAGAATACGGACCTCTTCCCGGCAACGCCAGGCAACCTAACGCCGTGACCTCGACTGTAATGATGACCGACCCAGTAGCTCCAACATCGATCCGGCTGCATCAGCCCCGGGAGCCGCCAACCTTCCACGGGTCGTCGCTCGAAGATCCAGAGAGCTGGCTGGAAAGGTACGACCGGGTCGCCGTTTTCAACAATTGGACAAGTGAAGACAAACTACGGCACGTGTATTTCGCGCTAGAAGACACCGCTCGGACATGGTTCGAGAACAGAGAAGCCACGCTGACGAACTGGGACCTTTTTCGCGCCGCATTTTGGGACACCTTCGGCAGCGTCGTCCGCACGGAAAAAGCCGAAATGCTGCTGGAGACCCGTGTACAGCTCCCGAATGAAAGCATCGGGATGTACACCGAAGAAATGACCCGACTGTTCCGGCACGCGGACCCGGCTATGTCAGAAGAAAAAAAGCTTCGTTTCCTGATGCGGGGAGTGAAGCAAGAGCTCTTTGCCGGACTCGCACGCAACCCGCCCAAGACAGTCGCGGAGTTCAGTTCGGAGGCCACAACGATTGAAAAGGCCCTAGAAATGCGTACGAGGCAATACAACCGCCGTATGGCGACGACGAACTACGGGGAAGCACATGCTTCACTTCACTTCACTTTTATTTCCTTAAAGGCCCCCTCAAGGGGGGTATTACATAAGGGGTGGGTTTACAATTGAGTGACATATATACATAATAATAATAAATACACAATTATACATACAATGCGCTGGGCTCCGACGACTTGCGTGAGACGATAAGGGCGGTCGTGCGCGAAGAGCTCCGAAAGATGTTTCCTGCATCGCAATCCCAAGTGCATTCCATAGCCGACGTCGTTCGCGAGGAAATTCAGCATTCGCTGGGAGTTGCTGCACCGCCGCCACCTGCGCCGGAAGCCATGAGCTATGCTGCCGTTGCACGCCATGCTGTCGCCACTCCGGGCTATCACCAACGCCTCGCGCCATCGCAGTTCCGTCGCCAGACACCGCCGCCACCTCCGACGCCATCCCGCCCGCCTGCAGGCCAAAGCTACACCCCCCGAAAGACCGACGTTTGGCGCGCCCCTGACAACCGCCCGCTCTGCTACCACTGCGGGGAGGCCGGCCACACGTACCGCCGCTGCCAGTACCGACAGATGGGGCTACGCGGATTCGCCCTCAACGCGCCGCGCCCGTAGCCAGGCGAACGGCCTCGCGACATCGACGACTACCTGACCGGAACACAGTGGCAAGAACGACGACCTTCCCGCTCGCCGTCGCCCGGCCGCTACATGTCACCGCTCCGTCGGCAGCACACTGGCCCAAACCGGGGCCGGTCGCCTAGCCCGTATCCGGGAAACTATAAGGGCAGCAACCGATGGAGGTGCGGTTGCTGTGCGACGAAATGCCGAAGATCCTCCGCGGCCGCCGACGACGACTACGCAACGAGACCTGCCGAACACGACGCGAAGCAGACGAAGCCCTGACGACGAAACCTCGGTCCCTGAAGAAGACCTGTCGACGCGACGTACAAGCAGCGGGAAAAGCCGACCTAGCCGTGACCCGTCGCCGCGATGTAACCGCAACGCAAGACGACGGATTAGCGACCTCGACGTACTATTCGACGGCCACACGTCACCGCTCTCGTCGACACTGGAGCCGACTATTCCGTCGTCAGTGGACCATTCGCCAAAAGATTGAAGAAAGATAGGACCGCTTGGCAAGGGCCCGAAATCCGCACCGCTGGGGGCCATCTAATAACTCCGGCTGGAGTCTGCACCGCAAGAGTCACCATCAATAACCGGACTTATCCTGCGAGCTTTGTAATCTTACAGCATTGCTCCAGGGATGTGATACTTGGGATGGACTTCCTAAGCCACCACGGCGCCGTCATCGATCTGAGATCTGAGTCAATAACACTAACCTCAGAAAAAGCGCTGCTGCCACACACGACGCCAGGAAACCCCGTGTTGAATGTGATAGAAGAACACGTCACCATTCCGCCTCTCTCCAGCATCATCATTTCCATCGGAACTCAAGAACCCGCAGACCTTGAAGCTGTCATCGAGGGCGATCAGCACCTACTTCTGAACCGTCAGATTTGCGTCGCAAGAGGCATAACCGAGCTGCGTGATGGCAAAGCTAAGGTAGTGCTGACAAACTTCAGCCACGAATATAGGCACCTCAACATTAGTACAACGGTCGCCTACATCCACGAATTCGTGTATGCCAGCAGTTCTTTCGCCCTCTTCGGTGCTACTGAACCTGCTTCGACGGATCGACGAAACCAAACCGATTTCGACGTCAACCCGAGCCTCCCGAAGCACAGGCAAGACCAGCTAAAAGCCCTGCTCCTACAATTCAAGGACTACTTCTCGTCGTCGTCAAGAATTCGACAGACCCCAGTCGCGCAACATCGCATCATAACAGAAGAAAGTGCCCGACCAATCCGTCAGAGCCCGTACCGAGTTTCGACGCGAGAACGCGAGGCCATCAAGAAACAGGTCGACGAAATGCTACGCGACGACATCATCCAGCCGTCCAAGAGTCCGTGGGCGTCACCTGTGGTGTTGGTGAGGAAGAAGGATGGAACCCTACGTTTTTGCGTCGACTATCGTCGCCTGAACAAGGTCACGAAGAAGGACGTGTACCCTCTCCCACGGATAGACGACGCCCTAGATCGACTCCATAACGCCAAGTACTTTTCGTCGATGGACCTCAAGACCGGCTACTGGCAAATCGAAGTAGACGAGAGAGACCGAGAAAAGACTGCCTTCATAACACCAGACGGCCTGTTCGAGTTCAAGGTCATGCCCTTTGGTCTTTGCTCGGCACCCGCAACTTTCCAACGTGTCATGGATACAGTGCTGGCTGGCTTGAAGTGGCAGACTTGCCTCGTGTACTTGGACGACGTCGTTGTGTTTGCCTCAAACTTCGACGAACACCTACGGCGGCTTGAAGCTGTACTTCAAGCAATAAAGAGCTCCGGACTCACCCTGACGCCAGAAAAGTGTCGCTTTGCGTACCAGGAACTTCTGTTCTTGGGACACGTGATAAGCAAGTCCGGAGTACGCCCTGACTCCCAGAAGACAGTCGCCATCGCTACATTCCCGCCGCCTACCGACAAGAAGGCCGTGCGTCGATTTCTTGGCCTGTGCGCCTAATACAGGCGGTTCGTCAAAAACTTTGCCCGCATCGCCGAGCCACTTACTAGCCTTAGCAGGACCGACGTCGAGTTCAAGTGGGAAACGCCGCAGCGGGAAGCATTTCAAGAACTAAAAAGACGCCTGCAGACGCCTCCGTTACTCGCGCATTTTGACGAATACGCCCAAACGGAAGTGCACAGCGACGCAAGCAATGTAGGAGTCTGCGCCGTTCTTGTGCAGAGGACTGACGGAGTGGAAAGGGTAATCAGCTATGCTAGCCGGTCGCTATCAAAGGCGGAAGCAAACTATTCTACGACAGAAAAGGAGTGCCTTGCCATAATTTGGGCTACAACAAAGTTTCGCCCCTACCTTTACGGCAGGCCCTTCAAAGTTGTGAGCGACCACCACACCCTGTGTTGGCTAGCTAACTTGAAGGACCCTTCAGGTCGTCTCGCACGATGGAGCTTGAGACTTCAAGAATTCGACATTACCGTCGTTTACAAGTCCGGAAGAACACACTCTGATGCCTACTGCCTGTCTCGCGCCCCCGTGGAACCGCCGCCACAAGACGACCAGGACGATGACTACTTCTTGGGAACCATAAGTGCCGACGACTTCGCTGAACAACAGCGATCCGACCCGGAACTCAGAGGCCTTATGGAATACCTCGAGGGCAAGAACGCCGTCGTTCCGAAAGTGTTCAAGCGAGCACTGGCGTCGTTTTTCTTAGGTAACGGCGTTCTCCGAAAGAAGAACTTCTCACCAAATCGAGCCAAGTACCTTCTCGTGGTGCCTTCAGGATTGCGGCCAGAAGTCCTCCAGGCCCTGCACGACGACCCGACAGCAGGACACCTCGGTGTTTCCCGAACGCTGGCAAGAATACAGGAAAAGTACTACTGGCCGCGCCTTGCCGCCGACGTCACTCGCTACGTAAGGACATGCCGAGACTGTCAGCGAAGCAAGACACCGCCAACAAGACCAGCGAGCTTTCTTCAGCCGATCGAGCCACCTCGGCGACCGTTCCAGCAGATCGGGATGGACCTCCTGGGACCGTTCCCAACGTCGACTAGTGGTAATAAGTGGATCATCGTGGCTACCGACTACCTGACCCGTTACGCCGAAACAAGGGCCTTACCTAGAGGCAGTGCCGCCGAGGTAGCGAAGTGCTTCGTTGAAGACATCGTTCTGCGTCATGGCGCCCCAAAGGTCCTGATCACCGACAGAGGTACGGCGTTTACTGCGGAACTAACTCAGGCGATCTTGAGGCACAGCCAGACAAGCCAGCGCCGGACCACTGCCTACCACCCTCAGACCAATGGCCTCACCGAGCGCCTAAATAAGACCATCGCCGACATGCTGGCCATGTACGTCGACGTTGAGCACAAGACGTGGAACGCCGTCCTTCCGTACGTGACCTTCGCTTACAACACGGCCGTCCAAGAAACGACGCAGATGACGCCGTACAAGTTGGTTTACGGAAGAAGCCCGGCAACGACGCTCGATTCCATGCTACCCAACGTCACCGACAAAGAAAATCGCGACGCCGCCGCTTACTTACAGCGCGCCGAAAAAGCACGACAGCTCGCCCGCCTACGGATCAAGAACCAGCAGATGACTGACAGCCGCCGCTACAACCTTCGACGACGCCACATGGAATACCAACCCGGTGACCGTGTATGGGTATGGACGCCAATACGCCGACGGGGACTCAGTGAGAAGCTTCTTCGACGATACTTCGGACCGTACAGGGTACTTCGACGCCTCGGCGCACTCGACTACGAGGTTGTCCCTGACGGCATTACGAACTCTCAGCGGCGCCGTGCACGACCTGAAGTCGTCCATGTCGTGCGCCTCAAACCATATTACGCGCGTTAGCAAATCTGAGGGCTGTTATTTTGCTTGATTATTGTGCTTTCTTGTGCTTATTGTTTATTGTACTTTGTTGCTTTATTCTTGTTATTTATTGTTGCATGCATCGGCCTGTTCTGTTTTGAGCATCGGGACGATGCTTTTGCAGAGGGGGGCAATGCCACGTGCGTTTCTTTATTACTTTTGCTGTATTCGGTTTTCGGCCACAAAGACTGTCAGCAACGCTCAGCGCGAACCGCGCCTCATTATTCCAGAGCCTTCGCGATCATTGTAGATCGTTTTGTTAAGATTGCGCGCAAGACGCGCAAACTCGCGCTTATTCTAGAATTTGCACGACAGCCAGCGATAACGCTGGAATATTCGACGGCACATGTTTAAATGCCGACGCGCTTCAGCGCTGGTCAGTTGACCGACGGACGACGCCCTGTTCGCCGCTATCATTGTACAGCGTGTATTGCTGTAGTTCTAGTTCTCAGTTTCTCGGCCACAAGTTCGGCCAAATAAGCAGTTTCATCCTGCAAACGCCGACTGCTGTCTTCGTCGACGTCACGACCACGTGACAATATGATGGACAACGGTGTGTGTTCGACCTAACGACGTCTGCTGGCAGTCAAACGAACCGCGAAACTGGTGCAGAAGTTCGAGGAGTTGCTCTCGGTGTTCCCCTTCAAGGTCGCCATCAATTGAGGGTCCAAACGCAATAACAGTCGGGAGATCAGGCGTACAGGCAGATGGTGTCAGTGCATTAAGGAGCAAATCACTCGCGCCGCAAAGGCCGAAGATGGAGGAAGCGTCCAACTCTTGATATGTGCCAATGCATTCTCCGCGGAGTAAGGTTGATGTAGACGGCAAGGTAGTAGTGACAAATAGGTTCGTAACGCCAGTGGCTACGTCGAGAATAGCGAATGGCAACGCAGGCTCTTGCGATGTTGGAAGGTTTGGGAGAGACTAAACAAAACTGGAGACTCGGACACATCGGCACAGGACACGCGAACAAAGGCTGCGCTATTGGGTGGTGTGTCGATATCGTCGGCGACAAAGAGCTCGCTCGATGTAGCTTCAGGCGATGAGGAACGCAACGCAGAGAAGGCAACTACGGCACGAGGACAGTCGATAACCGCATGATTACGAGCGAGAAAATCCCAGCCGAGGATCACATCATGCGAACACGCAGGTAACACAAGAAATTCAACAGTATACAAAACACCTTGGATTTGAACGCGGGCTGCGCAGGCTGCTGATGGCCGAATATGGTGAGCACTGGGGATACGGATGGACAATCCCTCTAACGCCGTGGTGACCTTTCGAAGCAATCAGCAAAGTTTTAAATCTATCACTGAAACGGCAGCACCAGTGTCCACAAGCGCAAGCGTCCACAAGCCATCCACAAAAAACTTCGATGAGGTTTGCGGGAGAAATGCGAGGACTTGATTCTTTCGACGACGACGCAGTTCGTGCCCCGGGAACTGCGGCATCTAGTTTTCCCTGTCTGAAGGGTAGGGTCGACGGCGCATAGGTGACAAGGAGCGACGTCGGGGCGATGGAGATCGGCGGCTAACTGAGGGCAGGCGGTCGGGTGAAGAAGATTCTTGTGGCGGTGTTGTGCCGCTAAACCGTCGAGGGTCGTGCGAAGATCGTGGCATGATATTTGTGTGGACGAGAGGGCGGCGGCGGCAGAAACGTGCCACATGTCCGGCATAGCCACAAGAATAGCATATAGGGCGGTTGTCGGCGGTGCGCCACTGGTTAGGAAACTTAGCGACTGGTCGGCCGAACGAAACTAGTGACGACTGAACAGGCACCGGCGAGGGAGAATAAGTTGGCTGACGGGGCGCTCTGGCTACGACGACCTGTGCGTACCTCAAGGGCGCAGCCTCCAAAGGTGGTGAACGAGGGAAAGGCAAATCGTCAAATACCTCTTCTTGGATAGCTTGTTGTATGGCTGGGGCCAGATGACGTGTCTATGCTGGTTCGGGCGTGCTTGATAAAATGGAGAGCTGCCGAGCGACCTCCTCACGCACAGACTCTTTTGTCTGAGCCAACATGGGATTCTGATCTCCGAGAGTCAAAGCTGCGATCGAGTCACGCTGTTTCAGAGAGCGTCGTGTCTGGGCGCATTGCTTGCGCAAGTCGTGAAAAATCTGGCACAAACTCACCAGTTCGGCTACGATTTGTGGGTCCTTGGCTAACAACATCTGAAATTCGTCATCGGCTATTGCCTTGAGTATCTGCTTGATCTTGTCTGCTTCGAGCATCGATGGGTACACAGGCTTGCACAAGTCAACAACGTCTTCGATGTAGCTGGTGAAGTTCCATCGATGCCTGGCTGTTGAGCGCGCTCACGAGGTCGCTGTTCTGCGCACAGCTTTCGTACAGCGGGACAGTCGAAGACTTCTGAAAAGGCCGTCTTGAACGAAGCCCAGTTGGTAATATCCGCTTCGTGATTCCACAACCAGAGATTAGAGACTCCGGCAAAGTAAAAGCTGACATAAGTCAGCTTAGCCGCAATGTCACACTTGTTCGCTGCACTCACCTTGTGGTATGTAGCCAACCACTCCTCAACGTCTTGGTCATCAGTGCCGCTGAAGATTGGCGGGTGACGCAGTGGCAAAACGCCGGGACATCCAGTGGCTGCAATCTGGGAGGTACCTTGGTTGGTGAATTCTTCCGGCATTGCTGACACTGGAGGTAAGGTGCGGCTGCGCAGATCCAGCTTCGAAGACTACCCATCGACGCCACAAAATTATAAGGGGGTTTATTCACAAAACCAAGGGCCTGGGTTCAGCGGCGTCAAACACTGTCGCGCGCGTTCTCGGCTCTTCGTCTTGGTCTTCTTCCACTCCTACTCGATGCTGTCTCGCTGTCTCTCTTCCGCACTACAATTAGGAAAAAGCAACCTACTCGATCGTTATTTGTTTTATATTATCAATTTAAATTTGTCGCCACTTGAGATAGGAGATTCCTTGGATGTTTTCATGTGTTATGCCCGCGTATATCTGAGATTTCGATTAGTGAGCAGGAATTTTTTTAATTAACTTCTCGTACTTGATGTGAAAAAATCTCCTAGGCCAAAAGGAATGCTCAGTGAGTACTCAAAGCACTATGCATAGCAGCTTACCTGACAGTTGTCTCGGCAAATCTCACCGTAAGGGCCCATTTTCGTTTGACTAGGTAACAGCCATTGTTAAGCCCCTTATAACAATGAGGATATACGATGTGTGAGTAATTGGATGTACCACTTAGTGAGTCAATTTTTAGGCACCTCAGGCTGAGTTCCTCCGGCGGGTGCTACTCGGGGCCATGATGGAGCCCTGGTCTCGCTTCGGTCCTAGTCCTGAACGTTCTAGCCGAGCTCAGGCCGGCAAATTAGGGCTGTAAATTGTTGCAATTTCAGCTGTCAGCAATTACTGGCAACCGCTCGACAATGCTTTCAGAAGCGGCTGCTACCTCTGCCTCAACTGTTGTCTTAAACGTGATTAACTGCAGCTGTTACGGTTGGTGACACGTGATACAAGAGAAAAAAGCCGAAAAATTCAAACGCCGACTATCAACCTAAAGAGCTATAAACCTAATTAGGCACAAAACTCGTGTGTGCATGCCCATGTATGGTAAAGACACATGTCAATCAGTCAGGTTTTGTCAAGCAATGAATGTTTGCGTGTGTCATTTCTCCCTTATGCAGGTTATTAGTTGACTGGTTTCCACAAGCGTTTTCAATACTATTGATATGGAAAACCTCGACCGTTAGACGCGTTCGTTTGTTTTTGTTCCTGTCAAGAACAACACATTCATAGAAATTTGGCATGCAGGGACAATATCTGCAGTGCAAGAAAAGCGCTCCAGTGGACGATTTGCAACGCCCCATTAACCTCCGAGTAGCACAGTGGCGTCGTTTTGGCTAGTTCGACCCTATGCAGAGGAAGTCAAAGTTGAAAGACATTATATACCAACCTAACAAGAAGAGCGAGTTGGGCTAGTTAGTGGATGTTCAAAGTGCAAAGACATGCAGCCTCGCACAATTAAAAAGCAAACAGTGCAAGAAAAGGACACCGCGCTCGTGCCCTTCTCTGCTACAGTGCGTTTTCCAGCTGTGTTGCGCTGTAAGGCATTCTATAGTTATATACCACACCACAAGGGCAGTCCCCAAACTTGTTCGCGTGTTTTAAGAAACAAATATCCCTCCATCTTTCTTCTGTCTTTCACATGCTCATTTTTGTTCTTTGACCGCTGCGCATGTTTTTCCTAGCTGATTGACAGCCGTTAAAACGATATTAACTCTGTACCTACTTCATACATGTACTTTCTTTAGCGTGTGTCAAATGGATATATCACTTAGATACGACTTTTTGCTTGTCCTTACCGCTTTCTGCAACAACTTTCAAACTTCATGAAATAATGGACTTTTTAAAGCGTCCAGCGACAGCAGCTTCTGCAACGCGAGGGCAACTTACTACTAATAAACGCCTAACCTCTGCATGAAAGCTGACGGTTATTTTATAGACAGAATATCTTGTGAGATTGACCTGAAGTCACGGCATGCCAATTTAAATTTTTTGAACCTTTAGAACGCTCGGAAGAAACGGATTGCAGGATGTTGAAGCTCTTGGAGAGTACTACCAGGGCAGGTGGTCCTCCTGCGGCTGTCTTGAGGCACAGTGACGGAATCCTTTAGTAGTTCAGCCCTCCTGCATTTTCCTAAAATTGATGACATGTAGCAGCAGAATCAAATCATTATCTAAAACAATAATCACGTTGACACCAGTGTAATAAAATACGTCAATAATACATTGGAAAAGGCTGTTCTCTATGTCTATGTCAATTTCGGTAAGGCATAAATCATTTAGTATAGAGGCAACATTAGAACCAATAGAAGCTATTGATTTCAGTACCAATGCGCACTTCTATTTAACCATCATACATTTCACTACATGGAGATCATTTCCCGAAAATACCGCATTTAAACACCGCACCTTCTTGTGAAAACCGATTACTATACTTGTTTTTGGCACAATGTAATACACAATTTAACATCATTATGTGACGGACAGCAAAAATAAGTATGCAATACCTATACTAAAGGCCGAGCATTCACCGGCCTTCTTCCTTGTGATAACTTAGCTGGCACCTGCGGGCATTGATGGCGATAAAAAGACGCCGTGGCTTGTACGACTTCTCTGTTGCAGAAATAATTTTCGGAGTAGTTGTGAAGTCTATAATTTTGTACTGACATCCCACATTTCACTGTAGAAACGACAGTTCACCAAGTTTTCATGAATATTTCAGCTATTTTTAGCTAAACATTTTAACCGTGTGTTTTTGGTTTAACTCTTTGGTCGTGTTATGTTAAGCTGGATTATAAGTATCTTTCAGTGTTAGAGGGGATTCATTGTTTGTCTTTTCTCTTTTTCGGTATCCTACTTAGAAATATATATTAGTGTGTTGCATTCGTGCTGTATTTGCGTATTAGCAAACTTCTTGTGTTGACGTACATTTCGTAGAAATATACTTTATTTAAACTCTACCACTACTCTCAGTAATACATCAGCTCTGAAGGTACAATAATAACCTGACGTGAAAGCAATGTACGCACTCAGTAGTTTCCTACCAACTACAAATTACGAATTATTAGGAAAGAGTTTTCGCTCACTTGGGGTTCTTGAAGTTTCACGGTCCGAAATAATTCCGCATGTTGGTTCACTACCCTCATCCATATATGAAAATAACGTTGTGGTAAGTCCGCCACTTAGTCAAGCACGAACGTGTTTGGAGAAAGCAAGAAATACAAGGTACTCCAGGAAAAAAATATGCTCCGGCATGCAAAGAAATACTGAGCTGATGAAGGACAAAAAACTTACACAGATGTGCTTCAAAAAACACAGCAGAAAGTCTTCAGACTGCTGTTTTCGGTGAACTTGCGTTCAACTGCAACTGCTTCACCGCTGCCATGATTGAGTATGTGCTGATAAGGTGTGTGTTAACTTATCCGTAAAATGCTCCGTTTTCTTTCAATGAAGGCGTTTGTCTTGTGTGATTCTTTTGTGTTTTCGTCTGCATGTGTTAGGTTCTTTTCTATTAGCTTTTTTTCTATACTTTTCACCACATCGACAGCGCACTGTTCGAATTTAGACATGTTTGTGTAGTTATGAGCACTGTGCAGAGCCTGGCATTGATAGTGGCTGCACTAGAGCACTGCACGGGCTCGGGCCTACCCGAAAACCCGGGCCCGGCCCGGCCCGTGGGCCGGGCCGGGCCGGGTAAAGTAGTTTTCACGGCGGGCCCGGGCCGGGCTCGGGCCTGAAGCTCCGGGCTTAGGGCCGGGCCCGGGTTTGAGGTGGCGGGCTCGGGTCGGGCCGGGCTTGGACTTTGCTCCGTTCTTACAGGGTCACTAAAGTGAAACACTGAATCGGTTTAGACCGATAGAGTGTGCTCTGTGAATCCGAACGTCATGAATTTCACCATCAACGAGTTTATTAATAAAGGAGAAAATGAAGGTCAAAGTTCCATTTTGTAATTTCCCGCTGAAATCTCCGCACGTGATATCACGGATTTTAAACTGTATTCGTCGAGTTTTGGGGACCGTGGCTCAATGAAATTTCCAGAAACTTGGTATGTTGAGTCTGTTAAGGCCCCTCAGAGGTCAATGTACTTCATTTTTACCCACTATAAACTACATAGGGCCCCGTAGATGCCGTCAAAATTTATGACGTCACGGCGTTTGCTGCTTGAATTTCAAGTTGGCGTCGTTACCTGCATTTTCCTGCGAGTTTTCTCTCTTACCAAAAATCTCGTAGCGCCGAGCGTGGGGCTTTTGGAATGGTAAAAGGGTGATTTACTGATAATAGAAAAATAGCTTTTCTCTTTAATGTGCCTTGTTCCGCATACGCTGTGCATACATATAAGTCCCACATTTTATCTTGAAAAAAACGTTTTTTTATGTGGGGTAAGCTCTTTGGGGAAGTTTTATGAGGGATAAATACTGAACTGATTGTTCTTCTTGCATATGAGCTACTTGATTTATCTGAAACGGGCGAGCTAAAAGTAAATAGACCAGGCGCTTATATGTAACATCTCGCTATTCCGTGCTTTATTTGCGTTCGTTATTATTGTATACTCCAAATGTTACTCTGTAATCGCAGTTATAAATGTAATATAAAAAAATTATACCTATGAGATGTCATCGGAAGAGCGATCACAGAGCTCCAAAGCGGGGAAACATTGTTGAAAGTTAGAGCCCCTCTCTAAAACGAAAGGACCGCACGGGTTCTTAATACATGGAATCCCTATAAATGCACATTCTTTTTCTGTGACTGTGACGGCTGGCAGTGGTCATGTGGCGCGAGATGGACATGCACAGCCTGCTTTGTGTGCCCGCATTGTTAACGTCTGAGCTTTCGTCTTGTTCCGCCATATCAGGGGTCTCAAACTCACCTCAGCTAACGGGCCGCACTCACGAAAATTTACTCCCGCACGGGCTAAGGCAATGACGAAGCTATAGAGCCTGGGAGGGGGGAACAGGTTTTAAATCTACCGTCATTTCAGAGCAGATCTACCTTTCCCATATCTCATATACGGGATCATTTCTGAAGGGGATTTGGCGGCAGGAGTCCAACAACATATCGATACCCGTTGCAAAAAAAGTCACAGTTTCACCCCAAGGGCGAAGCAATGAATGTGATAGCAACAAATTGTAGTGTTACAAGAAGTGAGGCTGGCAGCTAACTATTTTGTATCCATTCTCGCGTAACTGCAAAACGCTGGTCTAAGAGAATACGGCCGATCCAGGGAGAGATGCTCTACGCATAGTCACTTTGCGTTGAGAGCGCAGCACGAAGAAGGGCACACGAGCCGCCCGCTGTGATGGCTTCCGAGATAGCGCGCACCCCGGCGATTGCGACCGCGCCCTTAGATTCAAAGTTGAAAGCTTCTCCCCCCGCGTCTCCGCGTCTATTAAGGCTCGTTAAAGACGGGCGGGGCGTTTCCTGTCTGCTTCGATAGCAGGCCTCCCGAGCGGGGTGATGTTATCGCACGCACCCTCCGAGCGACGGAAATGGGCGGCTCGTTTGAACTCTGCTTCGGCCGCGTTCGTCGTCCCCGCTAGTGCGCTTTTACCCGCGGTAGAACGCACAGTGCGCGGGGTGATCTTATCAAATTGGACTTCATACCGGAAGGACATGACGGCGACGGCAACGGCGACGGCAAAAACCCGTCGAGACTGTCCATATAATTGCTGTCGCAATAATACTGCGGGACGAATCAACTTGGCGCGCACCAGACTCTATAGAAGAAGAGGAAACCGAGGGGCATCGAGGGCACGTGCACATGGCCGGCGCATCAGTTCGTCTTTAGTATTGCCATTAAACGGACGCTTCTCTTTCACGTCTGGGGAACAGTAATTTCGTATCACCCATAATGACTAAAATCTGGACGCCAATTCTCAAATATAGCTTTTGTTTCACGGTTATGTATCAACACACGGTGACCGCGGGGGGTGCCTCACGAAAAACATGCTTTCAATCTGTGATGCCTGTGTATCTCAAGAACATACTTATAAAGAAAAAAATGGGATGAAGACAGTCATGCGCGGGCGGAGGTCCGCTAGCGAGAAGTCCGCGAGCCGCGTGTTGGAGGCCCTATATAGTGCGCTATATACTGCGAGAGCTACATGATACTGCCGCAACAGCGATGTAATGTGCAGGAATAGAATAGATCCATTATACAATGCGTGGGGTGAAGTGTACTCGCTTGACGAAATATCTGGCTTGAAAAAGGACAATGACAGATTCCGTGCCGGGTGGTGTCCCCTTACCTCGAACCATAAGCATCCAATGAATAAGCTTCGAGAAGCTTAGTCGCGCCGTTATTACCAAACTCGAACGAACAACGAAAATATATCGAAATCGCTTCGTCCACCTCCTGCCAGTCCTAACCGCGTAGTCCAATGGCCAACTTCTACCGGTACAACATCGCTGTTAAGGCATAAGCCATTATAATATGGAAAAAACGAGCACGGTGCAAACCGTGCATAACATACAGTGCTGAAAATTGCAAGGAAAAGCCTTCAAATAGGAGGTTTATAGATGACATTGAAGAGAGGCACGACGTTCGAGAACGAGAGAAGTGAAGGGATGAGCTGGACAGCTATGGTCATTCTACAGAGGTCCACAAAGACATCTTAGATTTTCTACAGTGGTGGAAGTTAAGAACGACTGCCGACGCCTTCGCAATTGGCAAGGCAGATGTGGTGCGCCCGTGCGGCCAGCGCGAGCACTGCAAGAAGCTTTAGCGCGGCAGGATGTGTGATGCAACAGCGCATGGCGTGCTTAAAGGAGGAATCTCTTGATACTGCGATTTTTCGCGCAATAACATGTGAAGAGGTATACAATAAACTACCCATTGCGCCATTAAAAAGACTATAAACTATGCGATATATATATATATATATATATATATATATATATATATATATATATATATATATATATATATATATATATATATATACACTTCCTTTTGGCCGCCATACGCGTACACGTCGTGCACGCTGTTCCATACTTTTACCTAGATTGGTGTATTTAAAAGAACGGTCACAAATTTGTTTTTTCCCTCTGTTTCTCTTGCTGTGGCAAGGTGCTACAATGGTGAAAACAGATGCTACATATCGAGAAGGGTGCACGATTGGCTTTGTGGTTAGAGCATGCTATAAATTTCAATAGGCTATAGAGTGCAATAAAACAAAGTGAAGTGAGCGTTTCGTTCTCTGCCAAGCCAATCTAGGACACATGCCCTGGCGGTGCTCCGTGTTACGTGGCGGCGAAGTCATCACGCCGTACAAATGGGAGGCTGCTATTACCAGCTCCGCGCTAGAAGAACAGCTGTATGGGCAGTCCAACGGGCCCGCGACGCAGCAGAGAGACTTGGTCTTTCTGTTCCGATGTCGGAGTTGCCCACAACGTGCTAGAGCGCGTTCTGATGGACCATAATAAATTTTATTCATCCATCAATCTATCCTTTGTTGTTATTTATTGCACTGCTTATCGAAACTGAACTAGTACTGCAAATCACTTTCCTTGCTACAATGTCTGGTACAAAACGCCCTTCATGATCCCTAGTGTATTTGCCGAAAAAATGGGTACACTATACCACTGCCGAACAAACATTCATTGTATCCAATATCTCCGCTCAAGTGTTTGCACCGTGAGCCCCTTTTTACAAGAAATTACCGTATGTTAAAGTATAATTGTTAGCGAAACATACGCCAACAAACGTAGATATCTGCCACTTAAAACACCTTACTGTCGATTCCATGTTTGGGCAACGCCACCTAGACTACTGATTCGGGCCTCAGTCGGGCCTGATCTGTGGTCGGGCCGGGCCGGGTAGGCGGGATTTTTTCTCGGGTTCTGGCCGGGCCCGGGTCTCATTTTGAGTCACCGGGCCGGGTTCGGGCGGGTAAATTTGAACGAGTTCCGGGTCCGGGCCGGGCCCGGGCCGAGAATTACGGCCCGTGCAGTGCTCTAGGCTGCACACATGTTCTGAAGACCATTAAGAAGCTTTCTATTTGCCGCAGACAACACCCATGTTGAAGGGCAACCACAAGAAATATTTTCGACGGGATTAGTGATCCCCCTGTCAGGACCTTCTCGTGTAGCACTATAAATCAATGCGGTCGAGAAAACACTGCCACGGTTTGCTGATGTTTGTTTTATCGTAGCACCGAATTGGTCTGGTGCTGTTGAAGCGTTTGGTGCTGCGAATGTGACGAAGCGTCAATATTGCTGCGCATTGAACATCGCTTAACCCTGAAGTGTTTCATTTGCATGCAAAGGATTTGTTTTACTTCTAACACTCATCATTTACGCGTCATAATGGTGCCGTAGCTTTTTGTGACTCTCACTCTTTTTATCGATCATTCATACCTTTTACATCAGGAGATTGAAACCACCTACACGAGGACATCGTAACAGTTGCTGCAGTGCAATGCAAACGCAACGTGATTCAAAAATGTTTCATCGACAATTCGCTGAGGTATTAGACGCCTTTCTTGAGTGTCCCAGTCTATATATGGTTACTCACAAGTTACCGGAAAGGGGCAACATTAGTTTCCGAGAGCTCAGCCATTTCTTCTCAGAGCACCAGACGTACTGTTGTTATGACCTCCTTGCGCGGACGCCTATCGTTCCCTGCACATCAGTTTATAGCAAGCTAGTGAAAGGAGCTATGGTAGAGTCATGTTTTACGAACGTTTTCGAGAGTTCCGGCCATCGAGTCTCAACAGCCAGTAACTAGGCGCAGTCGTAACGCTAAAGAAGCAGGGTACATCCACTCAGCATCCCATTGCCTTAAGAAAATAGGGCAAAGTATTAATGTAAATGTTGTTTTCAGTGGTTCTAACAAGTTGTCAAAGCTCGCAAGGATGACCTCTCCTGCAGAGTGACACTGGAGCCAATGTACCGCAAAACACATGGCGCAATTCGTAGACTGTGTTCAAAGTGTCGCGTGCAGGTTTCTTGAGTCGTGCGGAGGGTGTTACGTCATCCGGACGGGCAGATGCTTCAACGTGCTTTGACCTAACTACGCCAATCTTCCTGATGTTACCAAGATTCCCGGATACTGCCTGTTACCACATGTGGTGCATTGCGCAGTCTCTACTCTTACGCCGCAGGCTGCTGAACATCACGTACTAGAGACAGGAGATGTAATAAACCACCTAACTAGGAAATGGTATCAAGTGAATTTTCAGTGGCTACGCTGCTCTATCGCGGGCATTGAACGGTCCGATCAAGCTGCCCGCTGAGCCTATACAGAAGACCTTAACTACTTTAGCGCTCTCTAAGGCCGACGCTGCGCAGAAGCTCTGCTTGCTTTCTCACCAGTGCATAGCGTCGCCGTGGTATGAGCCGAACTTCGATCATGCCTGATCGCACTCATTTGACCGAACCTTAAGTCTTGGAGTCCCATCGAGGCTTGGCCGAGTAGAGTGTACTCTTCTGCGTACACTATCATTGTGTGTTACGTTTACCAACGCGCATTTGTTCCGCATTAGGATGGCCGACACTGCCGTCTGACACGTGTATTTTGTAGCTGCTCTGACTACAGTGCACAGTGGCTATTCCTTTCCAACCTACCTAAGAAGTTGAATGATGGACCTTTTTCGGAAGGAAGAATTCTGCGCCATCGACAGGATACAAAGTCGCAGAAAAGGCCGCGCAAGCGCTGCTGCGCTTCTTGAGATATACCGGCCTTTCTGGATGACTGTATGCAAAACGCCCTTCCAGTGTGTTCCATTTTTGCCGGTGTATGCCTGCGTGTGCTTTTTTCCTGTTTTTCTCTCCGTCAACACACCCTCCTCACGACCCCTATTTTCCCACCCCTGTGCAGAGTAGCAAACCTGGTGCTAATATCTGGTAAACCTACCGGCGTTTCTCTTCACCTCTGTCTGTCTCTCGCCCAGCGTACCACAGTGGTAAATACGATAAAGCATCAACAAACACGTCTTATCAGCAAGCCGGCTCAAATGGTTAGGGACAGGAGCGGCTGCGTGAAGTAAGCTGTCAGTCGCGCTACCTCGCAGACAGACAGACAGACAGACAGACAGACAGACAGACAGACAGACAGACAGACAGACAGACAGACAGGCAGACAGACAGACAGAGAGACAGACAGACAGACAGACAGGCAGACAGACAGACAGACAATTTTAATCAAGTCCTGGGGTAGTAGACGGTAGAGGGCCCCCGACTACTACTGGGGCCTCCGGCTCGCCGCTGGCTGCTCGCAGAGAACTCAGTTTCTTGGAATATGTGAGTATGAGCACCAGGTCACTTTGATTGTTAATACTTTCTCTTTGTGCTGTTTTGCTCTTTTATTATCAGTGTACTTGTTTTCTTTGTAACTATTCTCGCACATGTCTATATACTGCATTCATTTCAATAATAAAATCAGTTGGAAGTCCGCTTTTGTGCAGTATCCGCTTTTCATCTCCATGTTTCTTTGCACCATGTATGTTCAAGTTGAAGGTCAGCTAGTATAGAATTATTTACGAGTAGAATTTAACCCCCGTCTTTGTACCACTCGTTGGCACATTGGTCCCGACAGTGAGGTAGGTGTGCGTCCTTCTGCACAAGCAATTGTTTGCGTTTTTTCCTTCAAGAACGATCATGAAACTGGAGAAAGCTTCATTTCAACATCGCAACTCTCGGGGAGTTGGCTGACAAACCAGTTCGTCAATTCAAGCAATGAAAGCAACAGCTTGAATTGAACAAGGACGACGAAGAAACGAACACCAAGGGAGAAGCGCTGACTGCCAAGTGAATGTATATAAAAAACACAACATTTTATACCTTCTCAGAACAAACTTGCGCACATCAAACACTCCCTAATCACACTCACAATCTTTCTTGCAAGTAGTTTATTTCTCTTTGCAATAGTAGAAGAGAGGGCGAACTGACAAAGCTGTCACCTTCGTTGCGGATCCAAAAGGCCTCCAAAATTTCGCTTTCCTTCTTAGATTTTCCTTTTCGTTTGTTCTTTCAAATATGGGAACACATGCGCACTTCTTACAGTGGCCAACTAAATGGTTACGATGTCCAACGTTATGACAGTCTTGACGAGGACTGTCATTGAAACATCGTCCAGTTCGACCTGTATTATAAACTTTCCCACAGCTCATGGGAATCTAATATACCACTTTACTCGTGTTCTCAGTGAAATGGGTTTTGTGATTAGTCGTGCAGGGGGCGGGGGCTGTCTTTCTTTCTTTTTTGACGCGTGCACATATCGAAGACTGGCTGAAAGTACTTGTACAAGAAACGCCGTGCGCCTACAAGAGAGTAGCAGGGCAGTTCACAGAGCTGATTTAGAAACGCAACAGGCTCTTTTTACCGAAGCGACCAGCTAAGACAACCAACACAAATGTGGTAACTACGTTACCACATTTGTGACACAGCAAAACACATCGCTTAGAGCGCTATGTTTTGCTGTTTCAGTTCATTGTAGAGCCAATCTATGCGATTACATTTTTCATCGCTCCTCTCACACGGATTACACATTTAGAATGAGTAGAATTTTGTCTTAGCTAATGTAATTATTTTCCGAAAAAGATGACGCAGCATATGACTGACTTGCATTCCCACTTACATTAAGCATTTAAAGGTTGATTGATGGATTCTAGTGTTATGTGTAAAAGTTTTTTTTTTAATTTCATTACAAAATTGCAATATCTGTAGTGTTATTACTCGATCCAGTACGGCTATAGCGCATCGGAACAGTGCTTTAGTAAGGTAACAAATTGAGTAATTAAGGGTATCGTTAAAAAATAGAATTTTATATTGCCAGATAATCCCCATGACTTGAATTTGCAGTTCGTTGACGCTTGTAGTGTTTTATTTCTTTACCAACTCCGTACGTTGCGTTTCGCCTTCGCCAAAACACGCAAAATGGTATTTCCCCCGAAAGGTTCAGCTTTGTATGTTCATACTGCTAAAATGACCACATTTTCCAAATTCTGCTGCCTCTAATTTCATATACGAGGTAGTGAAATTATTATGATGGGCAAATTTGAGGCAATGGCTGGCGGGATTAATGTTAAAGGCGTGTTTGTTGTGAAATGCACGTTGCTACGCAACCAACAAGTCATACAATGCAGCAATGCTGATGTTAGGCATACGTATCTCCTTTTTTATGATTGCCTGTACGGCATGAGCATTTTCCTGAAAACAAGTAGATTATTTTTCTGACGTCAAGAGGCTCACATAAAAAGCGTCCGCTAGGCAAGCATCCCATGCAAAAGTGTTTCGTATTGACATGTCAATTTTCTCTTTTCGGTTGACTGTAGACGTACTAGGCTCACACTTATTTGGTATTCCAATAGCGAATCGAATGGCGCCATCTGTTTTCCAAGCTTTGTTTTCCCACTATGTTGCTACGCGACCGCTCAATGCTAACCTATTCCAAGTTTGTTCTTTGAAGGCCAAACGGACATTGATTTTTGGAGGATTAGAAAAATCCATTTTACGCGATGCTTATATCATTTGCGTTTAATGAGTGATCGGAAGAGTTTCCGTTTGAAGCGCAATAATTGTCTGTTATTCATATAGATTTTGCACAACGAACACGTACTCAAGGCAATGCCTCTGCCTAAAACTATGCAAGCAGGGGGTCGATACTCGAGCCTGCGTTTCGACAAGTGGACTTCTCTTCTTCAAGGCTGGGACTGATCTCCTTAGCGGCTGTGTATATGCTTCGTCACCTCTCCCCCAATCGAAACAAATGATGAGGAGAGGGCAGCTCCGAAAGCGGGGGTGGGGGAGAGGATCCCGTGACGATTTGCCTGAATCACAAGGAAAGGGGGATATATTCAGTGAAAAAATACAGGAGGGGGGTGTAGACGTTTAGCTGATTAAAAGGGGTCAGAAAGCAACCCTTGCGCTTGTTGAACAAACACATCCTGCGGAAATCTGACGCGGCTGTGAAGTGCTCAGCCAAATATCGCAGTCGTGCGCGCCGCGCAAAGGCTACAAGCGGAGCGCGAAGTTGCTGTTTTCTCACGAGCCCCCTTTCGAACAGAGGCTGGTTCTCACTCTCATCGGTAGGCGGAGCGTCTGCCGGTTGACGTCGTGGATTTGTTTTTCCGCGTCGCAAAAGACATAGCATCTTTATTGGCCAATAGCCGACATATATCAAGAGCGGTGTTTGGATGAGATACGCTTGTTCCCGTTAGCGCTGTGTATAATAGTTGTTGTAGTTAAATAAACAGCCTCACATATGGAAGAACTTTGTTGTCAGTTTTCAAAAAAGATTACTCACTTCCGGTAGAGGCCAACTATCGTCTGCCGAACTCAACGCGTCCACGCACGTTCAGGGCTAACCTAAATTTGGCCACACTGCCTTTTCGGTATCGCAGCCTGTTGTGCTTCGCTTGTTTCGATTAGTTTTGAATGTCATAAATGGCCTCAAATCTTACAAAACTTGTGTGTGGCGTTGAGTTCTAACGCCACGGCTCTCGTGCTCACTTGATCAGTGCGTGCACAGATCGAGTTGCAAGCAGGTTCTTAATTAACAGGCCGGAGAGCGGCTCCTCATGAACCATTAGGGTTAGAATATAGGTGAGGTTTTTAACACTATTATCCTTTTGACAGAGAATGCACGCGATCATTTAACTGTTGCATAATACACTTCACATCAAAGATATCCCGAAGAAGGGTTCAGCGGTAAGGTCGAAATAATACAACCTGAATTCCACTGCAAACTCACTAGAGTACTCTTGCTTCCAGTCGTCTTCAAAGAACCATCGTCCTGTGTTTACGCTTACGTAAGGCCACTACATACCTTGTGGGGCGTTATGCAGGCCGAAGTGAACGGCTTCGGGCTTCGGTTCCGAATTCTTCGGTTCGTTCTGTGGTGCTGTTATAAAAATGATCAACATGTGCCCTTTGCGTGCGTGTCCCTATACCGACAATGCTTCGCTCGGCCGAAACTCGTGGATACCAGCGTGACAAAGGGATGTTCACTTCGCCGAACGTATGTGCATTCCATGGGCGTGTGCTGTGGGGCAACTTTGGTAATGTCTTCTGCGAGCTGCACGCATCCAGTGGGAGCAGCGCGTTCTTAGCTGTTTAATACCAACTGTGCTTGCATTGTAGGGGTCTCGGCCAGCAGCCGCGCAGAACCCCTCAGACAGGAGTACGTGACACTGAGCAATACGTCTTTATCATTTCAAGACTCGGCCACGACTCAATATCAACGGCCACTGAGTGCGAGCCGCGAGCGTGCCCATGTCCATCGTTCTTTTCTATCGTCGATGCACTCGGCTGCACACCCATAGCATATAAAAGATACGCATGCAGACGCCACATTTACAAGAAAATTGTAACGCGCCTACAATAGGTGCATTTATTGCGCGCCTACTGTCGCGAGCTGCACGCAGGGCAGCAGCGCCTTTTGAGCAGCTGAACGATAATCTATTTTCGCAATTAGCGGTTATTTGCAATTCGCGTTTTAGCGTGGCATACAACTCTTCTCTATAACTGATATTTTGTATTTAGTTGCTTTCATACTGGGCGACTACCTCCTGTCATACTAATTAACCGCTAGTGGTAAGCATCACGCGAACACATTATTGCGAATGCCAAAAGCATGCTCCGATGTCATGCCAATCTGGTAACGTTGGTCAAGGACAACATCCACAAATTTGCCAGAGATATGTGTACCCCAAAATAAAAAAGTTAATGCCCTTGTACTTCTCCCGTGTGAACGTCCATGTGTAAATGGCATTCCTCTTGCACAGATGACACAGCACCAATGAAAAATTATGTATTACAGCCCCCTCAATGAAACAGCTGTTCTTCAGAAAATATTGGTCAGTTTAAATCACTAGTGAACTGTATTCACAGCAGTAGACAGGTTGGCTTGTTGCAAGCTCAGAATTTTACATACATAGCACAGAAACACGAGGACTACAGGACATAGGCTGAAAACCAGAAAAAACTCGGTCGTATGTGCACTCCCTTGTCCACCTACACATTACGTTGAAGTTCAATTATATACAGGCGCCTTCAGTTATGCTACGATTGATGAAATATCAACTAATCGACGTTACAACACAGTGATGACTTCTTGCGTAATGTGTCCTAATGTGCAAATAACCTGCTCTATTTGTTTGGCAATAAAAGACAAGCCGTTACATTGAGCGAACAGTGCATCACCATCTTGTATTGCACGCAGAAGTTCATTTCTTCGATATGCATGCACGACAAAAAGGCATACCTCAACTGATACAAGAAACAGTGTTTGCGCTGTTTTATTGGAATCAAAACAGTAGTGGTTCTCATGTCAGTGTAAGCATATGTATATTTCCATCTTTGTGCACGGAACCTGCACCCAATACTGAACACGTGGTACAAGATATACAGTACAGCCCAATCACTATATATAATTCACAGCAGTGAAGAATGATGAAAGTAGTGTGTAAAGCCTCCTCATAATGCCTACTGACATCGGGGCGGCAGAAGCAAAAGTCCTGGACGAAAGAGTGGCAGCAAAGGCAAAAGCCCTGGACGAAGTTTGTCGCAAAGACGGGACCTCGACACCAAAACCGGAATGGTGAGCTGGGTAGAGCAAAGCTTGTTCTCCTGTGGCACGAGCTTCGATTCTAAAGAAAGGTCTAAAACTCAGGAGACTATCGAACGCCTAATTCAAGAAAATCAAGAGTGAAAGCAACAGTTGGCTCTGGTGCTGGAACGTTTAAGTACACTTGCAGCCGTCCCGCCTGCATCCTTTCCGCCCCTATCCATCTCCCCCTCTAACACGGAGCCTGATATGGCAGCCCAATCAATCGATTTTACAGATTCATCCCCCACCCCGGAAAAAGGAAAAAGACGGAACAGCCCGAGTCATGGGGAGATGATCTTCAGTGCACGAGTAAAAAAATTCGAGAAGAACACCGGGAACTAAGACAAAAGGTTGATTTATGCTTTACCCAAATCGCAGAACACTTCACTAAGATAGAGCATATTCTAGACATGTTAGTTGCTCGGCTCCCCTCTTTAGAAGCTCTATCATAATCCATCCCTTCTCAAGTACCTTTGCAGCCATAACCCCCTCCTGCACTCTTGCCTCATCCCCACCCTCTTCACTCTGCATATGGCAATGGAACTGTCGTGGATTAAAAAATAAGAGCGACAACCTCTCGCTTTACATACAGCAGTCTATACCCGCCGCTGATGTCAGGAGCATTTGAAAGCTTGGAAACTTCCAGGCTATTAGGCTGTACATTCGCATTCTCTTTCCCTGTGGGCCGCCACATATATGCAGAGGAATATCTCGTTTGTAGCACGCGATCTCCCCGATCTTTACTCTGACTGCATTGTTCTTGAACTTCTCCCGCGTCGTACAGGATAAGGTACATATTTTATCTAAATTATTTATTGTCATCCTTGAGATGGCCTCACTGCGGTATTCGAAGCAATCGACGGGGCCATCCAAATAGGGTCATTCCACGCCAAACGTCCCAAATATTGCGCTCGACCCTCTCCAATTTTATTGTAAAAAATTATGGGCGTTCATATCAGTGCACTATTTGCCTTCGCAAAGGATTTTTCGGAAAAAAAGTAACTGCAATTCGTAATTTCGCCACTCTCAAAATCCACTCTCCTGCAGCTAAAATCCTTGAGTTATCTCCTCCGCCTGATCGCCTCATCACCCTCTTCTGGGTCCCTGTACGCAGCGGACACTCAGGCAACACAGCCGCTCACACCTAAGTCCGAGCCCTCGTCAACCGGGCTCCAAGCGACCTGCCTTCGCTTCGCAGTGCCAGGGATCGAATCCTCAGCTACCACGACATAACACTCTTTTACCGAAATTCCCGACTAACGTGTCCCCCACCACATAAATCTCTCTCCAGAAATGACCACGTTTTATGGCACAGACTTCAAACGGCCACTGTCACGACTCATTTCCTTTTCTTGCATATTGCGCATGGCGAAACTTCTCCTTATTGCAACTTGTGTCCTAGCACCAAAGCCGACTTCAACCACGTCTGTGTGAATTAGCCAAACAAACCCCCCGCACCCCCCTCACATGATTCTTTCATGAATCAATAAAGTTCTTCATCTACCTACCTAAGTAGCTCCTTGTGAACTTTTGACTGCAAGTACACAGTGCGAAAAATGCAGGAAGATAAAGAAATGCGAAACAACACCAGAAGTATTACTCTTGTCCAGAGTACCACCATTCGGGTACCTTTCAAGATCAGTCAAGTTAGCATTATAGTATAAAGGGGTGTGAATGCTAGTGAGGTTCACTTTTTATTTAAACACGTTGGACACTAGATTCTGGATCAATCACAGCTGCTCTGTTTATGACGGAAGATTGGGCGACTTGGTATTGATTCATGGCAAAAATTAGCAGCATACCTGTAATGAGGACAAAAGAAGACCTGGACACAATGCCAGCATTTTCACCTTGTCAGAAATTGTGTCAACAATGAGAATACTGTGTACAGATCATAAACACTATGACAACATAATCCAAAACAAAATAACGAGATGGAACATTGTGCTTCACCAAGGTGGTTAAACAGGTTCAACTGACTTATATCAATCTGATTAAAATAGCCTTCCACAACTAACACATCTCCTAAAGGCTGTATATACGCATATGTAACCCATCCAACTTCCAGTGCTGATATGTGACTAACGGAGTGACAATACTGTAAAATGCACTCTCTTCACAACACACACTGTCACTTAGCGGATGTAGATAACATTATATTGTCACGGGGTCGTGACGTCGACGAAGACAACAGCTGGCGTGGTCAAGATGAAACTCTTTATTTGGCCGAACTTGTGACCGGGAAACTGAAATTCAAACTACAGCAATACACTGATAGCGGCGAACAGAGCGTCGTCCGTCGATCAACTGACAAGCGGTGAAGCGCTTCGGCATTTATGCATGTGCCGCAGAATATTTCAGCGTTATCGCTGGTTGTCGCGCAATCTCTAGTGCCAGCTCGAGTGTTCGCGTCTTGCGCGCAATCTTTAACAAAATGATCTACAATCATCGCGAAGCTTCTCGAAGAATGAGGCGCGGTTTGCGCTGCGCGTTGCTGAGAGTTTTGTGGGCGAAAACCGAATACAGCAAAGGTAATAATAAGAAACGCACGTGGCAATGCCCCCCTCTGATAAAGCATCGGCCCGATGCTTAAAACAGAACACGTGGGGGGGGGGGGGTATGGCTATTGCATGCAACAATAAATAATAACATTAAAGCAAGAAAGTACAATAAAGAATAAGCACTAGCAATAATAAGGCAAAAGTACAGTCCTCAGGTTCACGAACGCGCGTAATATGGCTTGAGGCGCACCACATGGACGACTTCAGGTCGCGCACAGCGCCGCTGAGAGTTCGTAATGCCGTCAGGGATAACCTCGTAGTCGAGTGCGCCGAGTATCGTCGATGAAGCTTCTCACTAAGTCCTCGTCGGCGTATTGGCGTCCATACACATACACGGTCACCGGGTTGGTATTCGATGTGGCGTCATCGCAGGTTGTTACGGCGGCTGTCAGTCGTTTGGTGGTTCTTGATCCGTAGACGGGCGAGCTGTTCTACTTCTTCGGCGCGCTGTAGGTAGGTGGTCACGTCGATGTTTTCCTCGTCGGTCACGTTTGGTAACATGGCGTCGAGCGTCGTTGCCGGGCACCGTCCGTAGACCAACTTGTATGGCGTCATCTGCGTCGTTTACTGTACAGCCGTGTTGTAGGCGAAGGTCACGTACAGAGGGATGGCGTCCCACGTCTTGTGTTCGACGTCGACGTACATGTCCAGCATGTCGGCGATGGTCTTATTTAGACGCTCGGTGAGGCCGTTGGTCTGTGGGTGGTACGCGGTGGTCCGGCGGTGGCTTGTGTGGCTCTATTCTAAGATCGCGCGAGTTAGGTCAGCCGCAAACGCCTTACCTCTGTCGCTGATGAGAACTTCTGGGGCGCCGTGTCGAAGGACGGTGCTCTCAACGAAAAACTTGGCTACCTCAGCGGCACTGCCTTTGGGCAGGACTTTTGTTTCGGCGTAGCGGGTGAAATAGTCGGTAGCCACGACGATCCATTTATTTCGGCAAGTCGACGTTGGGAACGGCCCCAGGAGGTCCATCCCGATCTGCTGGAATGGTAGCCGAGGAGACTCGATCGGCTGAAGGAAGACTGCTGGTCTTGTGGGCGGTTGTCTTCCGTCGCTGACACTCCCGGCACGTCCTTACGTAGCGAGTGAGGTCGGTGGCAAGGCGCGGCCAGTAGTACTTTTCCTGTACTCGTGTGAGAGTGCGGGAAAATCCGAGGTGTCGAGCCCTCGGTTCGTCGTGCAGGGTATTGAAAATAGAAGAAAACGACGGCCGCATCTGGGGCATACATATCATCATACTGGGATTAGGGTGTCCCATTAAAGGGGAAGAAGACGGGGCAGCCATCGCATCAGTCTCATTTCTTTACATTTGGTGCCGTGAAACCCGGGACCATGACTCCGGCTGGAACTGAGACCGCTAGGGCACTCATGGACTGAAGTGACTGCAGGCGTCGTCTGGAGGCTCGTGAGGCGATGGCCCGATGTTCGCAAGGCAAGACAGTCCATGGAGGTCAGCAACGTGAATGCAGGCGTCGTCTGGAGGCTCGCGAGACGGGAGCCCTCACGTCTACTTCGGTTCTGTACTGACTCGCCCTTCACAACGATGGCCCGATGTTCGCAAGGCAAGACAGCCCATGGAGGTCAGCAAAGTGTATGCAGGCGTCGTCTGCAGGCTTGCGAGACGGGAGCCCTCACGTCTACGTCGGCTCTGTACTGACTCGCCCTTCACGACGATGGCGCGATGTTCGCAAGGCAAGACAGTCAATGGAGGTCAGCAACGTGTATGCAGGCGTCGTCTGGAGGCTTGCGAGACGGGAGCACTCACGTCTAATTTGGCTCTGTACTGACTCGCCCTTCACGACGACTGCCCAATGTTAGCAAGGGAAGACAGTCCACGAAGGTCAGCAAGGTACATCTTGACAGCCCAGCCACGTGACTACAGGCATCGTCTGGAGGCTCGCGAGACGGGAGCCCTCACGTTTACTTCGGCTCCGTACTGACTCGCCCTTTACGACGATAACCTGAGGTTTGCAAGGTCTTGGACGTGCACAGAGAGGAACATATCGACAGCCCTCCACTCCGATCAGTCAACGGTATCTCGGCCCACCACAAGATTTTTTCATCAATGAGAACTTCGAGACATGCGAGGCCAGGGTGACGAATTTCTGTCCGGACACCCGTCCTGTAGCCCAGCCTTCGAAGTAGCAGGAACATGAAGCGCAGGTGCAAACTACCATAAAGAAGGCGGCTTCGACACTCAAGACCCTATAGGTGAATAATATTCTGAATTCCGATCACGCAGGATTGGCCCTTGAAACCACCTACTGTACACCTGCCTGCCTGATCAAGCTTCGCTATAACGGTCTATCGAAGATTCGCGAGGCCAGAATGCCGAGTTCACTTGGCAGCCCAGGAAGCTTTAAGGGCGAAAGGGGAAGTGAAAGCTGTACATCGCCAGCAGACACATCGCAGCAAATGTTCTACCAAATGCAGCAACTTTAGTCACCACCTGAACATCTAACTGCTGAACTCGATTCAAGCCACTTGACGAAGTTGCGAAGTGCTGAGGCACAATACTCGTCTTTCGATTCAGCGTGTTCATTTGGCGGTGGTGGGAATGTATTGAAAACAGAAGAAATCGACGGCCGCATCTGGGGCATACATATCACCATCATGGGATTAGGGTGTTCCATTAAAGGGGAAGAAGACGGGGCAGCCATGGCGTCAGCGTCATTTCTTTACACAGGGCATGCAGAACTTCTGGTCGCAGTCCCGAAGGTACAACAATAAGGTAGCTGGCTCGGGCCATAGAGAAGTTCTTCTTTACGAGGACGTTGTTTTTCAAGAAAAATGATGCTAATCCTCGCCTGAATACTTTTGGGACAACGATGGTCCTGCCCTCCAGGTATTCCACTAGACCCTTCAGTTCCGGATCGGCTCGCTGTCTTTCGGCGAAGTCGTCGGCACTTATGGCTTCCAAGAAGCTGTCGTCATCCTGGTCGTCGGGCGGTGGTGGGTCGACGGGGGCACGAGACAAGCAGTCGGCGTCGGACTGTTTTCTACGGGGCTTGTACACGACAGTAATGTCAAATTCTTGAAGTCTTAGGCTCCACCGTTTGAGGCGACCTGAAAAGTTAGCTAGCCAACACAAGGCGTGATGGTTGTTCACAACTAAGAAGGGCCTGCCGTAGAGGCTGGGGCGAAACTTTGACGTAGCCCAGATGATGGCGAGGCACTCCTTTTCTGTTGTAAAATAGTTGACCTCTGCTTTCGACAGCGACCGGCTAGCATAACTGATAACCCTTTCCAGTCCACCCGTCCGCTGCACAAGGACGCCGCCGAGTCCTACGCTGATTGCATCGGTGTGAATCTCCGTATCGGCGTATTCGTCGAAATGCGCAAGTATCGGAGGCGTCTGCAGGCGTCGCTTCAGTTCATCAAATGCTTCGACTTGCGCTGTTTGCCGCCTGAATTCGACGTCGGTCTTCGTCAGCTGCGTTAATGGCTCGGCGATCCGTGAAATGTCTTTGACAAAGCGTCTGTAATAGACGCACAAGCCGAGAAATCGGCGTACGGCCTTCTTGTCAGTGGGAGGCGGGAAAGCGGCGATGGCAGCTGTTTTCTGCGGGTCTGGGAGCACTGCAGTCTTCCTGATCACGTGACCCAAAAACAAGAGCTCCTCATACGCGAAGCGGCACTTTTCTGGCTTCAGGGTGAGCCCGGAGTTCTTGATCGCTTGAAGTACGGATTGAAGTCGCTGGAGGTGTTCGTCGAAGCTTGATGCAAACACAACGGCGTCGTCCAACTACACGAGGCACGTCTGCCACTTCAAGCCAGCCGGCACTGTGTCCATAACACGTTGGAATGTCGCAGGTGCGCACAAAGACCGAAAGGCATGACCTTGAACTCTAACAGGGCGTCCGGTGCTATAAAGGCGGTCTTTTCGCGTTCTCTCTCGTCGACTTCGATTTGCCAGTAGCCGGTCTTCAGGTCCATCGACGAAAATTATTTCGCGTTGTGGAGTCGATCCAGGGCGTCGTCTATACGTGGGAGAGGCGTTGTTGGAGCTAATGGGTCGGTCATCGTCACAGTCGAGGTCACAGCGTTGGGTTGCCTGGCGTTTCCAGGAAGAGCTCCGTACTCTGGCTTGAGTCCTAGCTGCCGGCGGCTAGTTCGGTCTGGGATGTCTGAAAGTTCTTTTTCTTGACTACTTGGGCTTGGATCCCGACTGCCTGTGGGCGTCCGGAACATGAACGAGCACCTCCACCAGATGTCACGGGGTCGTGACGTCGACGAAGACAACAGCTGGCGTAGTCAAGATGAAACTCTTTATTTTGCCGAACTTGTGGCCGGAAAACTGAAAGTCAAACTACAGCAATACACTGATAGCGGCGAACAGAGCGTCGACCGTCGATCAACTGACAAGCGGTGAAGCGCGACGGCATTTATGCATGTGCCGTATAGTACTCCAGCGTTATCGCTGGTTGTCGGGCAATCTCTAGATCAAGCTCGAGTGTTCGCGTCTTGCGCGCGATCTTTAACAAAATGATCTATAATCATCGCGAAGCTTCTCGAACAGTGAGGTGCGGTTTGCGCTGAACGTTGCTGACAGTTTTTTGGGCGTAAACCGAATACAGCAAAAGTAATAATAAGAAACGCACGTGACAATATGGCCATAATGATGTTTCACCATAAGGTCATAACTATGTGACATTTATGTCAAATGTCAACGCGCACAAATTGCGACGGAGGGTCAAAACAAGCAAATCAAGTATGAAAACAGCATAAACAGATAACAAATTTGGCTTCAGTGCACATTTCATTACATGATAGCGTGACAATAGTGTTTTTTTTTGTTTATTTAGTGTATAGACCATTGTACGGACTGGTTTTGGCTGGGCTGTTAACCTTGCCGCGTTTTATTTTGATCTAAGCGAACAGTGTTACGGTGGGCGTATACAAATGAAAACTGTTGGGTTGGTGGATTCGGCGTTTCCTGATTTTATCAGGTCGCGTCAGGGGATACGAAAATAAGAAAACATTCGTTCAACAGCCCCTGATGGCGGCGCCCATACTCCTTACGTAACATAGTCTCATTGAAAGCACTCTGCGTTATTTATGCTTTATCGCAAGGAAGAGTATCATGTTGTACAAACCTCCTTCTTAAGGCGCACTCGATGCTGGCCGTGCGGAGCATGTGCTATATTCACAGGAGTTTCTAAACTCGCATTGTCGGTGTGTGAGCTTAATGACATTTCTTTTTTTTTTAGACGACGATAAGGACGAACGAACAAAAGAATCATGAGTACTATTACCATTGTGTTCTCAATGGTACCGCAAACGCAGCGTGCCCATCATCTGCTTGGTAATATACACAGCGCCAGGCTCACTTGAGTCGCCGGGACAATAACGCACCATATCCCGCCCGCCGTAACACCCGCAGTAAGGCATATTGCACTGTCATCAAACCACGCATTTCACGTCCAGCGCCGAGAGGAGGCACAAAACGCTCACAGGCGGCCGGACAGCTGGGCCGTTCAGAAGCGGCGTTGACAATGCCAAGGTAATTCCATGACGGCTTTGCTTGGACATCCCGCGCGCTGCTGGGGCCAGAATAAAACGACCATATTCACGCGTTTCTTTTTAGATGCGAAGTATCTTAAGGTCGAGCTCAATCCGGCGGTGGTGGTGGTGGTGGTGTGCGGCGTGACCACCTTTACTGCGCATGCGCATACCCTGTCCACACATCTCCACTCACCCTCTCCCCTTCCCCTCCCCACTTCCCTCTCCACGTTCCCTCCCACTTTCCCTCTCCACTTCCCCTCTCCACATTCAATCTCCACTTTCCCTCTCCACATACCCTCTCCACTTCCCTCTCACCTCCCCCTCTCCCATACCCCATACCCCTCCCCCTTTCCACTCTTCCTCTGAAACGCGTTCTAGACATGCCGAAATTCTCTCCTGCGCAACGCCGCGATGAGCTCGAGCGCATGCGCATCCCCTCCCCTTCTCTCTCCTCTCCTACGCTGCCCCCCTCTCGCCCGCCTGTCGACCGCGTTCCCCGCTCGCCCTGTGAGAATTAACGGCCAGGCTAGATGGAAGATACGACGCGCGTAGCGTCCCTCTTCGCGTTCCACGACGCGAGGTCGGTAGCATGCCCAACGAACGCCAACGGAACGCGATCGTGCAAGTGCTCCGGCTTCGCATCGCCTCATGGTCCCCTTTAGCGGGAGATGGTGTAATTTTTTGGTTGTTTTTTCTTCCTTCGCGCCCGCGTACGTCGCAACGCTTTCTTCCATCTCGCTTGTATTCCGACTTGTCTAACTGTCTGATTTCCTCCCTCTTGCCGTCGAGCAGGTGGGCTGCAGCCCACCTGCTCTGAAACATAGAAAAAGATGCAAATGCTGCTCTGAAACATAGAAAAAGATGCAAATAATAAACAATACAAACCTTCGGTCCTTTCAGGATCGAACCCGGGTCGTTTGCGTAGCACGCAGGTGCTACGCAAACGCAGGTGCTACGCAAACGACGCAGGTGCGAAGCAAACGATGCTACGCAAACAAAGCCACGATGTTACTTGCAGCTGCTTCGGAAAAAAAAACACTACACAAATGCCATGTAGTGGAAGGAGTCTCCTTAACGCATTTTGTTCAGCAGGTGCCACGACGAAAATGAGCCCATTCGGCTATTTGTGGGTGCATTGGCGAGGCCATCAAACTACGTTTTTTTGCGCGGCGGCATGCTTCGAAAAAAGTCTGGATAGTGCACCCATAGCCGCTAAAAACACACACACAGTTGCAAACAACTCCGAAAATGGTTAAGTATGTCCATCTAGCGGGAAATATATCAAGCCAACGCCTTCTTTCTAGAGGAGGCGTTGATCAAGCAAAGAGCAAACATTAGGTACTGTGCTGCCGCCTGTGAGGCAATGTGAGAAATATGTCTCGACTCTAGCACAGGGAAGGGCTTTAGATCGAAAACCTGTACCGTTACTATAGATACATCGCGCGCGTGTGTGTATGTCTGTATGTGTGTGCGTGTGTGTGTAACAATACACATTAAGTGTGCACTTAGTGGTTGAAGTGCGCACTAGGGGCCGGATTTCGCTATCGCGTTCAACTCTTAAAGGCGAAGCTTAAGAGTCCTCCAATTTTTATCTCGTTTCCTCCCGTTCACAGCGGCCGCTTAAAAAGAATCACGTTTTCTTCTTTTTTTTTCTTTTGAGTCGCGTTTTCTCCGCACGGGATTTTATTCCGTGTGTTGAGACAGGCTGCCTTCGCCAGTTCGTTATCTACAGCGTATATTGAGTGTACATACATGCCGTGCCGATCGGCCACATCGAGGGCTTGCCGCCCTTTCCTTTCAGTTTGATTTTGATTTGATTAAAAAAAACGACATAAGCGAAGTCACGAAGCGAAGTAGCGACAGCACCAATGCGAAGTATCAGTATCAATGCGGCATAAGCGAATTAACGAGAGTATCATTGCAAATATACCACGTCAGCGCTTATACCCCACACACGATAGACCACGGCAGACCACGCCACGAAGCGAGAAGCAGCCTACCGGAACTATTAGTTGTCAGCAGCAGCCGTCGACACCGCCAAGTTACGTGGAAAAGAAACCACACAACATTGAAGCGAGGTGACCTAATGCACTGGGCGGGGCACCTCGAACGGCGCTGCCCCCTCCTCCGTAATGAAGCGAGTTGTGAGGGAGTTGAGAGCGATAACATAGCGATCGCTATATCTCTGGTCCTACTTAAGCTTTTCTAAAAATTTATTCGGCTACATAATCCTGGGAAGGTCCGACTCATTCCAGGGTGTTTTTCACGCCAAGCGCGAGTGGTGGTTCATGTCCCCTTTAATGGTTGTCAAAGGAAGCACCACTTAACCATGTTATTCCTAGAACAAAGGCCTAACTCTCGTGGGTTTTCATTGTGTATGCACCATATTGAAGGGATTCAAGAGCTCTCCAAGAAATGTAAATACCCGCTGGCTGGAGTCTATTGAACGTGCGAATAAACCATGACTGTGCACCTCCGCCACTGTGAAAGACGCAGAGGACCGGACCAGAGAACGCCAGCAGAACCGTTTATTCCGCAAAGTGCCTCGGTACAAAACACGAAGAAGAAGAACAGGAATGATGATGGCTATGCACAAGTGAGAACGATGAAGTAAGTTACGTGTGCTTACACTATGTATATTTTTCATCTCTTGGGGACCGGAAGTTTGACTAGAGTATGTAGAGTTTCAGATCGTCGAACATAGCGCTAAACCTGATCCGCAGTCGATATTATCCAGCAAAGGTGATAGACATTGGAAATATATCACACTTGGTGTTAAAAAGACAAAAAATTCACAGCATATCCACAGGGTGAATGATGATGAGTGGGGCGAAGCTACGGAGGGAATCATCTGTAAACCGTGAAACTCTTCCGTGAAATGCGCCCAGTACATAATATAAAGAGTGTGAAACATCGTGTATATATTAAACATCAAACTTTTATTGTACTGTTGGTTTACGTGGTCCCTTCATTATCACTTGTGATCGGTGAAATGCAAGAAAGAAGTCCGCTCCCGAGCGAAAGAGCGCCAAGAGCGACCGCATTCCCCGCTCGCCCTGTGCGAATTAAAGGCAAGGCTAGAGGGAAGACAGGACGCGCGTTCCACGACGCGAGGTCGGTAGCATGCCCAACGAAAGCCAACGGAACGCGATCGTGCAAGTGCTCCGGCTTCGCATCGCCTCATGGTTCCATTTAGCGTCCCAAAACCAAACATATTGCTCAAGGTGTGCCTTGCGTTTTTCGTAGAAATAATTTCTTTATCATGTACACTAAGACGAAAAGTTGAAAGCTCACTAGAGTGTATCGCCCGCAAAGTATGTCTTTTAGTGTGATTTAACTCTCGTACGGCAGGGTCCTCGCGCCGTTGCCGGTCCACCTCGCCCGTTGACGATCGGGCGAGGTGGCTACATAGAACTACTACACTTTAAGAAAAACATCTGGCGTTCTTTCGTTCTGCTTTTACAAAACATCTGGCGTCTTTCGTTGGTTTATTTCATCAATCAACGGCGTTTTGAACAAAATTTTTATTGTTTAATCACGCACAGGAGAAATCTCACCAGGCACTACCTTGGAGGTAAACAATGGCTGCTAATGGCAATGAGAGACAGAAGAAGTCGGCTTTTAGCTAACACTTACACTTCTACTTCTACTAACGTTTCCTACTGGAACATGCCAATGGCTGCTAATGGGGAATGAGAGACAGAAGAATTCGGCTTTTAGTTAACGCGCACGCTGCGAATTTTTTATTGTTCAACAACGCACAGGAAAAATCTCCCACCGGCACCACCTTGGAGGTCAAAGCGTAAGACTCACTACTACGACCACGACGAGGGACGAACGGGTGCCGCCTTAAGGAGCTTCGCCCCTAAAAATTTACCATTTGTTATAGTTGCTGATTTTCATGTTTCGCACCAATGGTGACAAACGTACTGCAAGGACACTAAGCCAGCAGCGGCATAGTACAGTTTAAAACAAGTCTACAACATGATGAATACCTAACATCAGTTGTGGTTGTGGTACTTGTCTAACGCCAACTGTGGTCGCATTGTGAGCCATCTGCTTATTTAATGATGAAATGAAGATTACGTATATACACTCCTATGACTCGGGAATCACTAGTCTAGTGATCGTCTCGGCAGGGCAAGGTAAACCAGCGCTGGTTACAATTCGTTTCGATAGAAGTGACGCCGTTTCTGTAACTTCAGTGAGCACGTTATGTCGGGCCATAAGCTACCCTTAACATACCAGCGTAGTGGACATGCTTGTTAAGCCCGGGATATGCACACAACTACTGAATTTAGACAGTGATGTCGATCCACAACGTAAGACTAGGCTCTAAATCGGAAAACGGGGCCTACGCGGCTGCTTGCCTACTTGTTCGCACAAAATTGATTCCTACAGTTCGTGGTATCTGCGGGAGTATTGCACAGCAGAGCTGTTGTGCCCGCTGTTTGTCCGGCTCGTGATGTAGACAGGAAAATTTGATCGTCATGTCGACGCGAGCACGTCTAACCAAGCTAAGCATAGCTGTGCCTAGCAAAGCCAAGTTAGTCATAGTCAAGCCTAATCAGTACTAGTTGAGCATGGCAATACCTAAATACTAGTAAATAGCTAAATATAATTAAGCTAATAAGGGTAAAGTCTAATAGGCCTCGAGTAAGGGTAGTCGAATAGACCTCGAACAAGCCTCGAATATGTAAATTAGGCCAATGTAATTAACATATTTGAGCTGATTAAGACCACGTTGACTTGGCACACAAGATTTTTCCGCGGCCAGCCATGGTCTGCGCGTGCGCGACGTCCCTAGCAAGACGCCTCGCTCCCTAGTGTATCTAGTAGGCTTAGCCCTTGGTTAAAAACCATGCTATTTGTCCCGGTTAGCGCTACGATAACACATCCAGGGGGCTAGAGCCTGTACACTGTAAACCACAATTTACCCACCTGGGAGGTCTTGGGGGAGATGCTCCCGCTTAAGTCCGGTGACCTCTCCACAACTCGAACACATCGGAATTTACCGCAGTATATACCTTGACTCACTTCCGTTCTCCTCCTTCGGGCGATGGACGGAGGAAAAGGGCACCCATTCCATGATTACACTCCGGTGCTCATGCTGCAAATACTCCAGCGCATGGCTCAGCGGCTTTTCATTGGCTGCTGCAGGAGTGACGTAGGCAGCCTCGCCGGCCGGCCGTCTCCCTTGCCCATTGTGAAAGATCTTCCCTTTCGCCCGAATCGTCGAGGGGTCTCTGACCCACACTTGCTTTCCCACGGTTAAGGTTGGGTGATGATACCCCTGCGTATATGTTATGGGAACGGGATGATGACCAGGCTTTGTTGGACAGGACGGTGCAGCTGACAAGGAGAGAGCGAAAGAGGGTGGCCGGCGTGGGGGGAGTCAGCCACCAAAGAGTGAAGAGAGACGTTAGAAGAACCATCCTTCTTTATTTCTCTAACAGTTCTAAATATGTAAAAAACGTTCTGGTATGATTTGGAAACCTAGCGTCATCGAGTTATTGAAATCAAACTCTTTTATAACAACCAACGTGGCACAGGCCAACCCACTCGAATCGAAGTGCAGCGAGTATTGGGGCAAGCCTTCGGCCGCGTTTGGACAAGGAAATCATTCCGTGCACCTTGTGGACATTGCGATCGACTACAAGCGTCAACGAAGGTTGTCATCGGCAGCAGCAAGTTCCGGGAACCTTAATCGTGTGATGTTGCCGTGAAGCAAACAACACATTGTAACTCGCGAGTGGCGAACAAGCGGACGGTCGCGGGTGTGGCGCAAGACTGCCGGGTGAGCTCTTTTTCAAGTATCTGCGTCATTTTTGTCGAAAAGTGCTAAAATTGGGTACTGTTACGTTGATAACCGCAGAGGTTACGAAGACTAGGTTCGCATTACAGGATGACAGTAAAAACTCTTGCGGAAATTTCGAAAACGCGTTGTTTGGACCATGTATTTTTAAAAATATTCTGTTACGGTGAGAGATGTTTATTTTACAAGGCGGGATGATGGATGGTCGCGGAAGGCTTAGCCTAGAATCCAACTCCACTTCTTCCTTCTTCTCTTTCACCCTTCGTCGAAAGTCCAGTATCAGTTCCCCCGTTGCAGACGATGCCCACCGGGCGAGTCAATCAGTGTCGCGCGTGATATGGCTTCAAACGGGCGACATGCACGACGTCAGTTCTTCTGGAGCGACGGCCGGTTGATGTGAGCCGTGAGACGACGTACGTAACGTCGCTAAGGCGCGACAAAACGACGAAGGGACCTGTGTAGCGGGCCAGAAACTTTTGATACAAGCCACGCTTGCGGTATGGAGTCCACAGCCACACCATATCTCCTTCACTGTACGATACATGTCGATGTCGCTTATCGTAGCGGGCCTTCGAACGGTCTTGGGATGCGAAAGTCCGGAGACGTGCGATGCGCCTTGCTTCCTCTGCGTGACAGAGGGTCTCTGCAAGAGGTGGCGTTTCCTGATCCGAAAACGGGAGAATGGTGTCAAGAGTAGTGCGTGGCGGGCGGATGTAGAGGAGGTAAAACGGGCTAAAGCCGGTGGTCTCATGCATTGCAGTGTTGTAAGCGTAAGTCATAAAAGGTAAAATAGCGTCCCAGTTCTTGTGCTTGGAGTCAACGTACATAGCAAGCATGTTAACGAGCGTCCTGTTGACGCGCTCAGTCAGTCCGTTGGTCTGAGGATGGTACGAAGTGGCGTGACGAAACTGGGAAGCAGACCGGCGGAGGAGCTCTTCTACGACATCGGCGATGAACTGACGGCCACGGTCACTGATAATCGCGCGAGGCGACCCATGCCGGAGGATGATGTAGCGTAGCATGATGTCCGAAACGTGATCGGCCGTTGCGGCAGAGATGGCTGCGGTTTCAGCATAACGCGTGAGGTGGTCAACACAGATTATAATCCAGCGGTTCCCAGAGATCGATCGCGGAAAAGGGCCCATCAAGTCAATACCGACGACCTCAAAGGGGAAACACGGAGGCGGTATGGGATGGAGAAGTCCCGGCGGCGCACTAGTTGGACGTTTGTATCGTTGGCAATGGTCACAACTCGCGACGTATTTAGCTGTATCTTGACGCATGCGTGGCCAGTAAAAACGTTCCAGTGTGCGGCGATAGGTCCTGGCAAATCCCATATGTCCGGATGTTGGGTCGTCGTGCATAGCTTGCAGCACGTTGGGTCGCAAAGCCTTTGGGACAACCAAAAGTAGGCGGGCCCCCTGTGCAGCAAAATTTCGCTTGTAAAGAATGTCATCCCGTATAACGAAAGGGGACTGATGCGGCTTATTGGTGGCAGATGAGAGAAAAGGAGCCAGACTATGGTCTTTGCGTTGTTCAGCATGGAAGGTGGCCAAATTTGGAAACGGCGAATCAAAAGCTGCCAGACAGTCGTCTAAATTGTCGGCGTCACATTCAGTCGTGGGAAGGGGAAGTCGCCACAGGCAGTCAGCGTCCGCGTGACGGCGGCCACTCTTGAAGCACACATCAAAGTCATATTCTTGCAAACGTAAGGCCCAACGTGCAAGACGGCCGGAAGGATCACGGAGACCAGTGAGCCAACAGAGTGAGTGGTGGTCTGTGACGATAGCGAACCGGCGGCCATAGATGTACGGGCGAAACTTGTGCACGGCAAAGACGACCGCCAGGCATTCTTGCTCTGTAACGGTGTAATTGCGCTCAGCTTTACTCAAACAACGGCTTGCGTAGGCAATGACATGTTCGACAGCTCCGTGACGCTGAATTAAGACTGCGCCGATACCAATTCCACTGGCGTCACTGTGCACCTCAGTTGGGGCTGATGCGTCAAAATGGCGAAGTATAGGCCCGGAAGTGAGTAGAAACTTCAGCTGAGAAAACGATGACTCGCATTCTTTCGTCCACTGGTAAGGCACGGCTTTGTTGAGCAGATGAGTAAGGGGTTGAGCGACATCAGCGAAGTTAGGAACAAAACGCCGGAAATATGAACACAGGCCCAAGAAGCTTCGAAGTTCTCGTAGCGAGCGTGGTTGAGGCAAGCTGCTGACTGCGGTGACTTTATGGGGATCAGGTCGAACGCCGTGCTTGTCTACGAGATGTCCAAGAACTATAGTCTCACGATCACCAAAATGGCATTTCTTTGAATTCAAGGTAAGTGCTGCTTTCTCAAGACACGTGAGAACAACGTCAAGTCGACGATTGTGCTCCTCAAACGTGCGGCCAAAAATTATGACATCATCAAGATAACAAAGACATATTTCCCATTTTAAGCCACGAAGAACTGTGTCCATAAAGCGCTCAAATGTGGCAGGAGCATTACATAAACCAAATGGCATGACATTAAACTCAAATAGACCGTCTGGAGTTGTAAATGCTGTTTTGCCAATATCCAGATCTCAGGTCTACAGAAGAAAAATACGAAGCAGAGTGCAGACAATCGATAACATCGTCAATTCGGGGAAGCGGATATACGTCTTTTTTTGTGACAGAGTTCAGCCGCCGGTAATCTACACAAAATCTCCAGGAACCATCCTTCTTCTTTACAAGTATAACAGGCGCCGCCCAGGGGCTAGATGACTCCTGAATCACTTTCTTTGCTAACATTTCTTCCACCTGCTCAGCAATAATTTTACGCTCAGACGGAGATACCCTGTACGGTCTCTGGCGGATGGGATGGGCGGAACCAGTATCAATCACATGGCGAGTGCATGAAGGTGGTGCAGAAACTCCGTGGCCATTCAGCGCGAAATCAAAGACGGATGCATGGTTGGAGAGAATCCTAACTAACGCTTGTCTCTTCTCTGGCGATAGCGACTTGTTCACCATGCCCATAAATATGTCATAACTGGGGCGGGCCACATGGGATGCATCTTTGTTGTCGTCGCTAATGACCGCGATGTTGACGTTACTTCTTGGGTCTACTTCAAACACAGCCAGCCGCATTCCACTAGGCAGTACAACCGGCTCGAAAGAGGAGTTGATCACCCATAGCGCGGATTTTCCACTGCTCGCAGAAATCACACAACGCGGTACCAACACATCCTTCTTTGCACAGCTCAGCTGGATCGGGTCAACAATAACATCAATATTATCCGCTGCGACACCACAAACGTCAACAGGCACTCCAACTATGGACTGCGCCGGCAGAATTAGGTCATCAACGACTGCAATTGTCTGTTGGCTGCGCGTGGCCTCCTCACAAAAAGCAGACAGTAAAACCTCGCCGGCAGCGCAGTCCACGGTGGCTCCGCATTCTTTCAGAAAGTCGATGCCCAGGATAACGTCATGAGTAGAATTCCCAAGAACTGCGAACTCTGCCTGGAACAATTTTTCGCCAAAAGTAACAGTTGCAGTGCACACTCCCACTGGGCGGAATGGTTCCCCACTCACTGCACGAAACGTTGTGTTGGTTCCCCAAGAGAACATCACTTTCTGACCGAGCCGAGTCTTAAAATCGCTGCTCATAACGGAAACAGTTGCTCCCGTGTCGACTAAAGCTGAAGTGGGAACACCATCTATAAGAACACGGACCTTATTCTGTAACATGGAAACTGGCGGAGGCATATCTTCGTGCAGTGAAAAATGTCCGGCGACCTCACCTCCATCGGCCGCGGCGCCTAGTTTCCCGGCGGAGGAGAGGTGAGACGCCGACGACCTGGTGATGGTGATCGACGCTGGCGGGAGGTTGGTGGCGTCACACTCCGCACAGAAGCAGGCGAGTCGCTGCGGTAGCTTTGGATGTCGTTTCGGTAGTAGCCGTTCGGTGGCCAGCGATAGTCACCACGTGTACTTGTGCGACGTGAGGATGCAGGGGGTCGTTCATACTGCGGTAGAGGCGCCCGACGTCGCTCCGGGCAGAAGCGGGCTATATGTCCACGAACGCCACAGTGGAAACACACAGGCGCTTCACGCACCACACGCTGCTGAAGGCAGTCAGCGGGATGATCTTGCCACGCTGTGATGTCGGTGGGCGACCTCCTGATGCCGTCGTTTGGCGGCTCATAAATATGAGTGTGACGACGCGGCTGTACCGGCGTCCTTGCGTCGTCGAAGCCCGCAGCATTGATGGATACAGGAAGGGGGCCGCACGGCGTGAAAGCACCGCGGACATGTGCTATCGAAGTAGCAGCAGCGTCCCGTCGATCGAGTTCTTCGCGTACTATTTGTCGTATAGTGGACGCCAGATCACTGGACGGAGGGCCCACGTCGATGCTCGCGACAGTGGTGACGTTGGGGAGTCGACCGAACTTTGCCGAAATACGTCGAGCTTTAAGGGCCTCGAACGTCCGGCAGTGTCGGATGATGTCATTCGCCGACTGCAAGTCATCCTTGCCGATGAGGTAGTGATAGATATCCTCAGCAATTCCCTTGAGGAGATGCCCCACCTTATCCTCATCACTCATGACTGGGTCCACACTTTTGCATAACTTGAGGACTTCCTCTATGTACATGGTACACGTCTCGCCTGGGACTTGAGCACGTTGGCTCAGCGTCTGCTCGGCCCGCTTCTTTTTCATGGTCGGGTCGCCAAAGCACTTCTTGATCTCGTCGACGAAATTTGCCCACGTTGTCAAATTCTCCTCATGATTCTCGTACCACATCAACGCGGTTCCCTCAAGGAAAAGTGGTACATTGTTCCGCTGGCTGGCAGTGTCCCAGTAGTTATAAAGACTCACCCGCCGGTAGTGCTTGAGCCATTCTTCGACGTCCTCTCCAGGTTTCCCAGAGAACGGGCGTGGCTCTCTATAGTGTTGTCCAGGGGTGCTAGGCTGAGGCGGCGGGATGTCACCGTCAGTGTTCATCATGGTTGGCAGTGGCGGAAGTCCTGCGAGTCTGCGGCTTCGGCGAAGCTCCAGTGGTTTGTCTTCCGCCGTACTTTCTCGGGGCTCCAATGCGTTACCCTGCACTCTCCACCAATTCTGTTACGGTGAGAGATGTTTATTTTACAAGGCGGGATGATGGATGGTCGCGGAAGGCTTAGCCTAGAATCCAACTCCACTTCTTCCTTCTTCTCTTTCACCCTTCGTCGAAAGTCCAGTATCAATATAGATAACTGCGGGACCTTCATACACAGCGCTGTAATATTTGGAGCGCGCAGTGGTCCTAGAGATATGCATTGATAGAAAACATCATAGTTCCGGGTTAATTCAGTAAATAGTTATTGTAGTTATAACTAAACCTAATTGGTACAGAGATACTGTTGTTCTGATTAGTATAAATAAATGGCAATTTTGTACGCTTTCGATAGTATTAAACACCAGGTCGCGGTCTATAATTACGTGTAAATATTCATGACCTTTCATGCAAACTGAACTAATAAAACATGAAAATCTGATATCAGTAATAATGCTTTATATATCTAGGGAATTGAGCTAGAGAAAGGCGTTTGGTAGAGATTTTTAGAACTTATATACGTGCTCATTATGGTTAAAAAAAATATTTGATATGATAAGTGGTATGCGACATGTGAATGTAGAATTGTAAAATAAACTTCGGAGAATGTGGTCCGTCTATAACAAGGGAAAGAGGGGTGACGAGACCTGGGAATGCGAAAGGAAGGCAGGGGTCGCTTGGCACAAAAACGGGATGTGGGGCGCTTGACGTTTCATTCGAAGAGGGGTTATTGTCTGTCGACCCCCTTCTATGTTTGGGGTTATTGTAGTAGTAATGATTTGAGGATAGGAAAAACACGCTTATTTCTCCAACGCATAGAGAGTATGGCTCAGCGTCCTTGAGGCGATTGGAAGGAAATAGTGTGTGAAAGAAAATGAAGGAGAAAGAGAAGGCACCTTTTTGAAAAATTAGCCGTCTTTTCCGTGTTGGTAAGGGGGACGGTACAATTGAGCTGCGGCTTTTATTTTTCTCTTTTCCGCCCTGCTGCCAAGGCCGCGTATGTATTTTCTTCTTTTTTTTTTGGGGGGGGGGGGGGCGGAGGCTTGGAGGCACCTATAAATCTAAGTTTATCTCTCCGACCAGATAGTTAAAACTGTCAAGATGTTCACCTTCAGGTACAGTGTCTCTGTGAATAAAACATGTCTCTCCAGCTCTCTCTCTGACGAGCAGTGCTCGAAGACAGGACATAGTTTGGACCTCGACAATGCAACGACACTGGCCCGTAAACAAAAGAGGGAAAAAGAAAATTCTTCGAATCCTCGTGCACACATCGTGACGTCTCGGCGTGCAACACCATTCGTGGCCTCTGCCGGACGTTTGCAAGGCCCTGTGTGTGGAGTAGACTGGTCGACATTCCCTCATTTCTGTCAGTATGTACCCAAGATGCAATTGGCATAGGTGGCGTAATGTTTTTACCTTTTATTGTTAATTTGTTTTCTTCAGTGGGAGTATTTTTTGAATTTGTGCTCGAGGCTGTACGTTTGGAAACTATACATGCTCACGCAATAACTATTTTGAAAAATGCCCATTAAGAAAGGTGTCATAACAGAGCTGGCGCAGCAAATGAAGAAAGAAAGGTGCAACGCCAGCTTGCCCCGACGCGCATGCTTTCCCGAGCAGAATACAAGTACGCTTTTCTTATGGAGCGGCCGGAAGAATGCAAACTGGAAGCGCCTAATATGCGGCAAGTAGGACGTTAGGCGCAGATTGAAATGCAACTGTAATAACAAGGAATAATACATTATGAAATTAGTAAGGTAAACAGGAAAGGTGTACGTGATACTTTCGTCGAGAGTACCGAAATTCGCTCATTTTAATGAAAAAGAAATTGTTTTGAAAGATTAAGCAGAAGTAGAGGTATAGATTTGGAAATGTATAGAAAAGTTTCGCGCGTTTTGCCCTTTGTACGCACCGCGGAGATATGTTTTTTCTCAGAGCGGCTGGCTGACATTAGAGTGCATGGAATGTGCTTCTTGATATTGACTTCTTCTTGATATTGTGTGCTTTATGTGGTCCGTTTAATTTGTGCTGCTCTGTCACACTTTGTCATTAATCTTAGTATTGACTATGCTGTAAGAACCTGGCTATTCTCATGAACTGCCACCCTGTATAGGATTTTATGAGTGTCTATGGCTTCAATGTCCTCAGTTTTCGTATTTCTGGCATGACTTAGATTTCTCGTGCACTACCCCAGATATTATTTTTAGTTGTAGGACTCGTATGGTGCCCAAGCCTCTGTCAGTTGTGGCCCTTACGTCGGCGTTGCTCTGCAATCGTACTGAGTGTGCTTTTTGAGATTATATACGCAGCGGCGACATGGGGCTTCTTTTCTCTACGTTCGACTGGGTTGATTTTTGGCAGCGTTGATGAGAAGAGCACGTTTTTTCGTTTCACTGCAACCATAGCGCTAACAAAGGGGGCGGATAATCGAGGATATGTTCTGTGATGTTTTGTGGCGCGAGGGCATATTAATGGCCAAAGAGGGCCAGGTCGGGGGACAAAAGATGTAAGCAATGATTATGGTAGCTGGCTGTATAAGGGCCTTAAAATTCCACGCCATAAAGGCGGGTAAAAACATATATCTATTAAAATCATGACAGTGACGTGAAATAGCATTTGCCCCTCCTCAGGTCATTTGTGTCCAAAGGCCTGGAGGTAAGTGCTTTCTTTGGAGAGAACTACCGCAGCAGCGGCCTCTGTTGGGAGATCGTGCTTCGGTTGCCTGGGAATATAACATTAAAATTATGTATATCTTTAAGGAAAGCGATGAGTGAATTGTATTCAAAAACAGGTCCGCTGCCTATGAACATTGAGGGATGGAGTGGGAGATGTCGGCGGTATGATAGAAAATGCTTTTCTCGGATGGCATCAAGATTGGTGCATTGAAGGAGGATGTGGAGTACAGTGAGTGGCGTGTCGCATTTCTTACACATGGGTGGGTCACCGCCGGATAAAAGGTGTGAGTGTGTACTGTGCGTGTGTCCTATTCTCATTCTACAAAGTGTGACTTCTGTATAGCGTGACTTCGACACCGGTGACCAGGCGCCAAGACGCGGCTTGATGACATGCAGTTTCTTTTTGGTTTTTCTACCCCACAAGCGCTGCCAGTGTGCCCTTAGTGAATTCTTTATAACGGGCTTAAGGTCCGATGCAGAGACTTCAACAGATGTATTGGCAGCGCTTTGTTGGACGGATGCAGCTAATTTGTCTGCCATAACATTGCTTTCTATGTCACGGTGTCCTGGGACCCAACACTATACAACATGCTGTTCGAGTGTGTAAACGGTACATAGCAGTGAATACAGTGAGATGGTGGCAGGACTTTTGTGTTTCTTGAGAGTTTTCAATGCCTTTACAACGCTTAATGAATCAGTGTATATGACTGAATTTCGTAAATGTAAGTGCTTAATATGTTTAACGGCATCATATATCGCATATGCTTCTGCAGTGCAAATACTTGTATTAGTTTGCAGAACGCAGGCATCGGAGAAAGAAGGGCCGAGCGCCGCATAAGACACACCAGTGTGAGATTTTGAAGCATCTGTAAAGTATTCAGGGCAGGAATATTTGTGCTGTAATTCAAGAAAGTAAGCGTGGATATGTGCGAGTGCTGCGTGTTTTGTAACCTCTACAAAGGATAGGTCACAGTTAAAGGGCCCCTCACCAGGTTTGACAATTTTGAGCTAACGAGTGCAATGCATACACTGGGCGTTCACAATCACGTCTGCCAAAATTTGCAACGCTACGCGCCGCGGAAATGGGTCAAATTTCAAGGTGAACGCTGCTTGCCCTTCCTCTCGCGGGCGCGCGCTTTAGAGAATGAGGAGATGACGTACATGAGAAAATGGCCCTACGTAGATGGTAGTGCTGTGACGCCGCTCGTCTACGTAGACGACTGTGCTCTGACGTCGCCAACAGTGGCACGTGACACTGCAATAATTATTTGACACATGTGTAGTGTGTGCAATTTGTTGCTTGAATTGATTATTAAAACTTGAGAGAAATAATGAGACACACAAAGAGAATGTGTGCGTCTTTTTCATTTTTTTTCGTGAATTGCAGCGAGATGCGGGGCTAACGTGCCTCCGTTTCCCGTGCGTTCGTGTACCCGCGGTTAGCGCATCGAGCAGACGCCAGCCCTGGAAACGAAAGTAATGTTCTGGCGCGTTCGAGCATTCATTATGCTCGTTTATTCTACCGCGTCCAAGTAAACGTTAATGCGGCACTGGCTCATGATACCGCCACTCTCGTGCCCGTACAAATGTCGCAACTTTCATGCCCGTCCCGCAGAAACAGGCAGTACACCACAGAGAACGCCGACACAACGCCCACGGCCGCTACATAAAAAAAAATGTAGCGGCCGTGCAACGCCGCTCGCGTGCTCGGGCTCGCTGGGGCACGTCATGCGCACGTGACCATGCATGCGCATGACGTGTTCATGCGTATGTGTCAAGTGACGAGGGCAGGGAAGGGATTTGGCTTGCGAAGGCTACACGGGGCGAGTGGCAAGGGTTTGAAACTCGCCTCCTCGCATCATGGTTTCGCGCCGCTACAAATTATTGTTTTTCTCAGCTCGTAACGAACGGATTTGAAAAATTCTTGTGGCATACTGCTCTTCATTCGGCACACAACAACTTCCAGCGTCTAACTAAAATTTGCTATGTGGCCTGGTGAGGGGCCCTTTAATAGTCTGCCACTGCCACGGTGGAAGCTCTACTGCAGGAGGCATCACGTTGTGCTCAAGAAGTAGAACACCCATTTCCTCTGCCAAGCCTCTCACACGAAGTGAGTAGGGCTCTCGCAGCGAAGGACGGTTGTGGAAAAGGGCAGACGTGGACAAATCATTGATTGTGGCGTGTGAGGGGCGTTCCTTGTTTGCGTTCACTTTGAGAAAATATACAAAGTAGGATCTATGTAGATGAAGCGACCACTCATACGATTCGACGTAGATGCTTTCTACGGGGCTAGTGCGAAAGGCGCCCGTAGATAAGCGAATGCCTAAATGGTGGACTGGGTCAAGCATCTTTAAGGCGCTTGGTGTCGCAGATTGATAGATTATTGCCCCGTAGTCTAGGCGAGTGCGTATGAGGCTCTTATACAAGTTCAACAGACACTTCTTGTCACTACCCCACGTAGTGCACGACAACACTTTTAGAACATTCATTGTTTTTATGCATTTGTTGTTTAAATATTTAATGTGTGATACGAACGTAACCTTACTATCCAGAATTAGGCCTAAGAATTTGTGCTCCTTCTTCAGGGAGAGATGTTGACCCCACAGGTCAATATCTGGATCAGGATGAAGGCCTCTCTTTCGAGAGAACAGGACACAGGTGCTTTTTTGAGGATTAAGGCTGAAACCATTCTCGTCTGCCCATTTGGAGATCTTGTTCAAACCTATAGCTGGATCTGCCGCTCACATATCGAAAGGTGGCATGATTTAAAACCGACCTGTACATCGTCGACATGTGTGCAATAAAACATATTTCGTGGGATGCAAAGACGCAAGGATCGGAATGTACGATCCGACAAGTAGCTCTCTATTATACCTAGCATTCTACCACGTACACCAAGGTGGGACAGGTCTCTTAGTATTCTAAAGCGCCATGTTGTGTCGTAAGCCTTTTCCATATCGAGGAACACAGAAAGAAAGAACTGCTTATGGACGAATTCGTCACGGATTTGTGCCTCGATACGTAACAGGTCATCAGTGGTGGATCTGCCCTCGCGATATCCGCATTGATACGGGTCCAGTAGATTATTTGTTTCCAGGAAATGCATAAGTCGGCGGTTTATCATCTTTTCGAAAAGTTTACACAGGCAGCTTGTTAGTGCGATGGGCCTGTAACTCGTAACGGAGGATGGATCTTTGCCCTGTTTCAGAATAGGAATGACAATCGCCTCCTTCCAAGACGAGGGGATCTCGCCGGAAAATCAGATGGCATTGTACAGGGATAGTAAGGTTTTTTTGCGTTTCGGCAGGTAGGTTTCTTAACATGTCATATACCACACGGTCAGAACCTGGGGCTGAATTACTGCAGCTGTTTAGCGATATCTGTAGCTCAGCTAAGCTGAAAGCTTGGTTGTATGCCTCGTTTTTTGTAATTTTCCGCTGTAGTTTTTGTTTTTCTATTCTTGTTTTGTACCGTCGGAAGACTTCAGAGTAATGCGCGGAACTCGACACTTGTTCGAAGTGTGCGCCTAGGTAGTTCTCCTGGTCTTCCAAGCTGTCGCCTTCTGTGCTTACTAGAGGGAGTGAATACGCTTGTCTTCCTACTACCCTAGTGACCCTGTTCCAGACCTTTGCCTCCTGTGTATACGAATTGATGCCTGATGAAAACTTCCGCCAACTTTCCCTTCTAGCCTGTCGGCGCGTCCTCCTTCCTTGGGACTTTATGTTCTTAAAGTTTATAAGATGGTCAACGGGCGAGGTGGACCGGCAACGGCGCGAGGACCCTGCCGTACGAGAGTTAAATCACACTAAAAGACATACTTTGCGGGCGATACACTCTAGTGAGCTTTCAACTTTTCGTCTTAATGTACATGATAAATAAATTATTTCTACGAAAAACGCAAGGCACACCTTGAGCAATATATTTGGTTTTGGGACGCTAAATGGAACCATGAGGCGATGCGAAGCCGGAGCACTTGCACGATCGCGTTCCGTTGGCTTTCGTTGGGCATGCTACCGACCTCGCGTCGTGGAACGCGCGTCCTGTCTTCCCTCTAGCCTTGCCTTTAATTCGCACAGGGCGAGCGGGGAATGCGGTCGCTCTTGGCGCTCTTTCGCTCGGGAGCGGACTTCTTCCTTGCATTTCACCGATCACAAGTGATAATGAAGGGACCACGTAAACCAACAGTACAATAAAAGTTTCATGTTTAATATATACACGATGTTTCACACTCCTTATATTATGTACTGGGCGCATTTCACGGAAGAGTTTCACGGTTTACAGATGATTCCCTCCGTAGCTTCGCCCCACTCATCATCATTCACCCCGTGGATATGCTGTGATTTTTTTTTCGCCTATACCACACTACAATACATATGTTAATGTGGTTAATGTGGTCTTTTTGCAAAGCCGTTTCAAGCACCGGCATGACTCTAAAGTAGAATACTGGGCTCCCGCGCAGAGGGCGAAGGTTCGAACCACGTTCCATACCGGTCGTTTTTTCTTACATCGCGCGATAGTGGTTACGGACACCGGCGGCGGCGGCGCACAGCTACGGCGCCAAAAACGACCCTTGCTGTGATCTCATAACAGCTTTCGCTGTAAAATAACTTAAACGGAGCCAACATTTACGATTTTTGCAAGCGACCCAATAATCACGGAAATACTTTCGGTACCTCAGAAAACAGGGTATGTTTTTCCGTGTTTAGAGCGGTTTCTTCTATGTTCGCATACACTGGCAGGCATTCCTCACTATCACGTACATTTTATTCATAGGTTCTACGAAAACTTTGATGAATGTATATCCTATATGTGAATGTGGTTCCTTCCCGATATGAAGCCCGTGTAGGGTCTTTTTGAAAAGCAGTTTCAAGCATAGGCATGACGCTGAGGTAGAATACTGAGCTCCCAAGCAGGGGGCCCATGTTCGAACCCCGTTCCATCCTTTCCTTTTTTTCTTATTTCGCGCGATAGCGGTTACGGACACCGGTGGCGGCGGAATACTACGGCGCCAAAAACGGCTATTTAAATGATCTCAAGACCTTTCACTGTAAAAAAATTGTTGTCAACAAAGAGCGCCTTCGGAGGAGGCGTCATAACCAATATACTACAATAGCCGAAATAAGGGCACGAACTTCGACAGAAAAAAACAAAGCATTACCTTCAACCGGACGAGCCCTATAACGCTGCCTATGCCTCCTGCTTACTTGTTCAGATAAATGCTTCCGAAGTAAGCCTAGCGGGGAATTAAAATAATGACATCTACAATCGTGCCAAGCAATTCTTCTTGTATAAAACTTTGCCATGGCTGGTGCCTATATTGATTCCGAATGAGTCTGTCGATATAATTTTGTTATGGTGAAATTTCCGCTCCCATAAGACGTCAACGAAGTTTGTCAGGGAAGTTAGCGCCAAAGGTCCAAGAGACATGATTTTGGCGGCTAATGTACTGCTGTATGTACGCAAGTGCATTGTTCGCTTACCTGCTTCTACGATGTCAATAGGTAAGCGTAACTACTCAAAATTGAATCAACCTGTTTTTAGGTTAGGCGACCCAGTATTCGTGTTCGAAGAAATGTCGAGGATTCGACATTGTGTTTAGCGATCTGTCGTTCGTGCTTTCTTCTTGCCTTGAGATGCGCGAAGAGCTTTCAAAGGACTTAATGAAAGGTGTTTGTGTGTGGTCACCGAAGAACGACTGAGCTGAACACACGCCGCTTAATTTGTGCCCATAAATATTTAACTGCGTTATCTACCGATCTTACCCGCAACATCCAAATAGCTGTTGTATAGCCAAGTGAAACGATGTGTGCGAACGCATTCATTGTGTAACACGCGTAACAAATTAGCGAGTTACAGAAAAAATATATCTTGGGGTCCCACAAACCAAATTTTGTGCGCACCATTTTTCTTCTAATGCAGCAAAATGAGAGAGGGTGTGTGGTCACTATTAAAGGACTGGGAATGGAAGTCCGTTAATTCTGTGCATTAGCACACACTCCACAGCAGCTTGGCTCGCAAGACGGCTTCACAATATTCTACATTACAAAAAGATTTTGTTCGAGCACTCGATAGTTTCTGCCATGATAGAATTCTATATTTTTTACACGACATATCAGTCTAGGCGGTTTCTATATGTAATTGACGTCATACCTCAGTTGAAGGGTCACAAGTTTTCCATAAGATTTTCGAGTAGAACGAGCTCATCTCACCACCAGTAGTCCTCAAGGATCGCCAATGAATGCACTTATATAGAATGTTGTAATCAATAGGCAATGGTGTCCTTGATTTATGTATGAATGCTTACAACGCTGTGTATTTTATGTGAAAGTTCAATGGAAAACCAACCCACAGAATTCGGTTTCTTTCTTTGGTGATCTTTTCTCTTGTCGATTACACATTTATATTAGAGGGGTTTTGTTTATCGACGTAAATAATTTCCCATATATATGACACAGCATATGACCTGCTTACTGCCGTACTTGCAGTAAGCATTTCAAAGCTGATAGAGGTCTTCTAGTGTGCAATGTCAAAGCTTTCTTTTATTTTATTATAATTGGTCTACTCATCACTCCACCAGGTAACGGTGCAGCGATTTAGAATAACGTTAATTTAAGTGTACAAATTACTTAGGGCATTGTTCAAAAAGAGGATTTTATATTTTTGCGAGATAATCTGCATGTCTTGACTGTGCAGTTCGTTAAAACTTGGGACATTTTTTCCACCAGTAGCGTACGTTCCATTTCTTCTGCGGCAGGACACGCAAAATTGTTTCCTCTAAGGGGTTCAGCTGTGTGCCTTGAAATTGCGAAAATGATGTTTTTTTCCAAATAAGACGGAAAACTCGGCTTGTTGATTTGGCTGCATAGTGAAAAATATGCGCACACCACACGAAGACACAAGGAAAAAGTTGACAAAAATCAGCGCAGACTAACAACTGACCTCTATTCCATGAGAAATCGATATATAGATTCCCGATGATGTTATGAGGTGCTTATCGGTAATGTATGGATGTGCTTTCTTATGGAATAAAGGCCAGTTCCTAGTCCGCGCTTGTCCTTGTGAACATTATTCGTTGTGTGTTCGCGCGCTGTGCGCAAATTCTCCACAATACTTTTCCAATTGCTGCTGCCTCAGACTTGTGAGATAGCGGAATCATTATCATGCACAAATTTGGAACAACGGCCGGCGGAATGAATCCTTAATGCGTGTTTGTTGTGATATACTCGTTGCTACGCAACCAACCAGCCCTATATTGCGGCCATGCAGTCGCTATGTTTTCGTGTCCTTTCGTTTGCTATCTTCGTACGGAATAAACATTTGCATAAAATCTATTACTGTTTCTACATTCATAGGCTGACCTAGAAACTGCCCGCCAGGATAGCTTTCCATGCTAAAGTGTTTTGTTTTGACAAATTGACAATTTTCTCTTTGGGCTTGACTGTAGACGCGCTAGGTTCACACTTTTTCTGTATTCAATTAGCGGATGGAAAGGTGCCAGGCCAGCTCTATCGAAAACTTTGTTTCTGCACTCAGGTTGCTACGCGACCACTCAGTTCATATTGATTGCGAGTTTGGTCGTTGCATACAGAAAGAACATATATTTTGGAGGCATTACGAAACCCATTTTGTGTGGCGCTTGTATGGCTTAGATTAGTGATCAGGAAGAGGTTTTGTTTCAAGCTCAGAAATGCCATTAGGTCTTTTAGGTCTAGCACTGAGTAGGCCCACTGATGGCAATGCCACTGCCTCAAATTATTGCAATTATATCTAATTTAGAGTGAGTTATGAGATTACATCGTTCAGCAAGTCCGTATTTTTATACTCGGCGCCGGCTACAGAAATAAATGCCCAGGTGTCGCATTATATTAAATGCGAAGCGTTTCCAGCAAACCAAAGGCACCTTGACAATGTTGATCTATCTATCCTCCACACACACACACACACACATGTGACGCTATATGTGATAGACGTGCCGTGGCTCATACGCCATACTTCTATTCCATTCACGCGCACTTCTTCCTCGTCGGCTTCTACCAGCCATCCCTGCCTTCTTACGTCACACACACACACACACACACACACACACACAAACACACACACACAAACACACACACGCAGATATATTGGATGGCGCGTATATCGGATGACGTGAGTTTACGACGAACTCGATTCACAGATTATCGCATGAATAACGTGGCATGCTTGTCGGGTACATCACGAAACTCTTCCACGAGTCACCAGTGTAGCAGAACCGCATACCACAGGCCATGGTAAGCGGGTATTGGCCAAAACGTGATTCGAAGTCTATATTAATCTACGAAATGGGCGAACAGACAATGGAATTGTTCTTTGACACATAGGCATAATGACGACATAGACATACAGCTGATTACAGGTGACCATTTTAAACTAGCATGTCAATGGTGACAAACCTTCTGTAAGGACCCTAGGCGAGGAACCACGTGCTGCAAATTTAAATAGGTGTCTTACATAAACGGTTGCTTAATTAACATCGGTTGTGATGGTGGCACAAAGGTTGTTGCAGTGTTGACTATTTACTGTATAATAATGCAATAGTTAGTCTCCGCAGGACTATGCCAATCAACGCTGGTTACAATCCTTTTCCATAGAAGTGGCATCAGTGCTCCAACGTGACTGCCCACGTTACGTCGGACCACAAGCTGCCGTTTACAAACTAGGGCAGTTGGCATGCCTAGAAGGCCTACAGTACGTCGAAGCCAGACAACAGTGCACACGTGCCTACTCGCTTACTTGTTCGCACGAAGTCGATTGCCACATTGCGTAGGACCTGCACGAATCTCCTTACCTCAATAAGCTTCATCAAGACACCTCACATTAGTTCTCATCTTTCCTGGTGGGCCCTGGTAAACAAAAAACATAATTTGATCGTAAATTCGTGTAATAAACACGAATTTACGATCAAATTATGTTTTTTGTTTACAGTGTACACAGCAAAAACTAGTTCGCACGCTCCCACAGATATATATACGGATTTATATACGTTGCGTCCGATCATTAATGCGGGAAAGAGAGAAAGAGAATATATAAGTATGTGATAGGTCTTAATACATGCAAATGTCAGTTAGTTTGATGTCGGAAAGGGCCGGCCGAGGTTTTCCGCTTTCTCGCGGGCCTTCGGGCCAGCCAAGATCTGGACGTCGTAGCTGGGGTATTTGATAGCGGCGGTCCATCAGGCTTGCCGACTGCAGTTTTGCAACTCAGGTCATCGCCAGAGCATGTGTTTTAATGAGCTAACCTTTAGGCAGTCTGGGCATGTTGGGTCCATCTCCGTACGTACCATACTTAGGAAGCTTCTTGGGGGATAAGATCCCGTTTAGAGCATTCTGAGCGTGATAGGTCGTTGTCTACTAATTTTATAATTAGGTGGTTAAAGGGACTCACAACCTATTTTTCTGGACCACATTTTTCATGACGCAACAGCAAGCTCACCCTATGTTGCGTGTGTAGCTGCAGCGGTTGGTTCCAAGAACAGGTGGTTTTTAAGCAGTATCTTTCAATCTTAAAACCTCTAAAAGTGTACGTAGACATCCTCTAGCAACGCTGTAAAGTGATAGGAACATTTATAGTCGTCCTGCTATACTACTCATTACGCTCATGGCTCTGCTTTCGCAAAAGTCAGTGAAATTGTGGCTGAGCACCTTGTCATTGACACCATTGCAGAATATAAAAAGCAGGTAAAATAAGGTTTGCGAATGCTGGTCGTCACGGGAGGTCCTTCAGCCGCCTCCCGAGCCAGGCGCTCGTAGCCTCCGCGGTTAGCTCCGGCAACGCCTGGCCGGAGCAAATCGCAGAGGCCCCGAGGCGCTCTTCGTACTTCAACTTGTCGGCAGGTGCCGCTTGGCCCTCAGCTGACAACGTTCATGCTGCCGCTCATGAGCAGCGGAACATACATCAAGCGAAGGGGGCACCACTGTTCTGCTCATTACAGCGAAGGCGTATCTCTAAGCTTTAAGTTAGAAAAGATTATAGTAAAAAATGTGCTGCCTGTCAGCGCTAATATACAGGCATTTATTATGGAACGTCTCTAAAAGATCGTGATCGTGTGCAAGTGCACCCTTTCTTATTTGGCGAGAGAGGCACCTATGGTAAATACTACTGAAGAAATAAAAATATAAATCCGCACTTAACGAGAAAGACAGGGTTTGTTTTAGATAATACAATAGACAATCTTTCCTTTAGGAGGTTATCTCAATTCGTGTTTTGAGCGGTTGCCCATGCCTTTAATGTGAAAACACGTTTTCTTGTAATATGCTCTTTGTAAAGCCCTCGAAGTGAACATCCTTTCTCAGGTTTGAGACACGCCCCTGGTGTACGTTGGATACAATGGTGCCATGGCAGCCTGGCGCCTTAATCTCGGCAAATATAAGATACAACATTTGCGCGGAAGAGCACCAACATTTCCATATCACTTCAGCAAAGAGCTATCTTACACCGCACAACAAGTTAGAACATTTGATTGATAGTGCAGCAATTCGTACGCATCCTCTCGTTTGGCTAATATTCTACTTCTTATTCCGTACGTTGTTATTCACCTGCAGTCAAACACTTCAGCTGAATACATGGTCCAACCACATCTTCCACTGTACGTATCCAGTTTCCTCTCTCCCTCAGCCACTACGCAGTCTGACCACCTCCTTCGTCGCGTCAGCTACGCTGTGCTCATCAAGCATCAAAGTGCGCACCCGATCCCGTGTGTGGTGCAGCCATAACACTTGGTGCATAGAGCCTTAAGGCAGCTCATCTTCTAGTCAACAGGGCGAAGAACCGCGACACACAAGAGGTAGAGTGAAGTGTATAGTGCGGAGGTATTTTCTTACATTTGAGAAGCAAAGCAGTAGTGTTGGTGCTTGAGTTGTCTTCAAGAAATCAGCATGAAAGAGTGCGGCAGTAAGCGTGTGCCCACAAAGGGGGCTCAACCAGGCTTCGGAAAATGGGCGCCAGCTTCGGTTTCAAGGCAATGCGTGCTCGCAGCTGTTGTCGGGCGTCCTCAGATCTATAGTGTTTCCTAAAATTAACCAGAGGGGACGCTGGCACTGCGATCGTTCAGCCACTACTGGAATGATGGGTAGTATATGAATTTGCCTAATCTTCGGGCTTACGGCTTTGAACGCACTTGTGGCTTTGTTTATTGCTGTGTTTTGGAGTTTGCTTCAGATAAAAGAATGGACCGTTGTGAACTTCGTGACCAGCTTCGAATGGGTGAGCCTAAAAAGTTAAAGCGCTGAAGTGGAACGGCTGACTTTTGCTGAACTTCGTTTTGCGACAAAGTGGATGCAGGCGACGCGGATCGTAACGGAGCCGGAAGAACGAAGTTTAGACAAATCCGTGTGCTGCCCATCATTCCCATGCTGGCTCAAGCGCCATGCGTTGCAGCCCCATAAACACTGACGTCGGAGTTCCCTCTACTAAGTATTCTAGCAAACTCTATGCTGATCAGATTTGAACACAGTGAGGTTCTTGGATTTTGTTATGCAATGTCTGTCACGAGGTTTTTCAAATGCATAAATTTGATTCAACTGTAAAGAACTCTTCTGTTTTTCATTTCTCTTTTTTATTCCTTTTTTGTGAATATCAAATCGCGCGAAGCGCTTGAACTGGTTGATTTGTGTTCGTAGCGCTTGCTTCCGCTCACCATTTCTACTCGCCCAGCGACATCACTAGCTGGATCTAGCTGGGTTATCTCGCTCGGTTGGCGTGCCAAGTAAGAATGCGGGAAAGATCAGACATCTGATGAGGCGCGCAGCAAATGGAAGCCACCGTAGGCCACGACGAGCAGGTCAACGATGTATTAGGCGACGATGCCTAAATAGGGGCATCACATGTTTTGCGTGGCTTTGTGGTACCTTGACGTAGGGATTGCCAGTTCCGCGAAGATTTTTTATGTTAGGGGCGAAGCTCCTTATAGCATCACCTGGTCGGTCGTCGTTCCTTCCGGCGTGCCCTCGCCGTCGCGTCTCCCGTATCATTCAATAGATGGCGCTGTCCCATAGGGATACATGGCAAAGGTAGTCATGGTGAACAAGGAAGCAAGCGAAAGCGGGAAAAGCGGGGCATCGACCCCCACAGTGGTAGACGCGAAGGATAAACAGGTTTGGAAAAGACAGGTGCAAGGGTCACAGGACCCACCTTCCACGAAGTAGTTTAGGAAGGGGAGGCGACAAAACAGCAGCAGTGGCACACGCTAATGACCGAGGCAGTGGCCAGGTGCGGGGCAGTCCAGCAGAAACGTCGGAGCACGTGATAATCGCCGGGGACTCGAATTTAGTTAGATGCGCAGAAGCAGTCAAGGAAGGGGTGAGAGTCGACAAACGAGTTTTAATAGGGAATGTTCCCGGGACATAGGCTGGGATCAGTGATGAGACAAGCTAGCGCAAAACTCGCAACTAAGGCTAATGAACGTAACCTCGTGATAATCGCGGGAAGTATCAACGACGTCTTGAATGAAGAATCAGCCGAACTAGCGACCACATTGGCGAAAGCGGTCGATGGCATGCGCGCCATTTCCCCTCAGGTACAGATAGTGGTATGCACAATAGGCACTTTTAGCTGACCGATTCTGCGGTCCGTTCCCCGTTCCGCTCAAACGCTCAATGTTACCGGAGCGCAACGCGCGTTTTTGGTTTTAGCCAAGCGTCTTTCGGTCAAGGCAAGCGCGACGCCACCTGTGCATGAAAGTCACAAGTACGTTGAAAATGGAAATAAAAATTGTACTTGTCTTGCAGCAAGAAAGGAAATTCTGTTTTAAAACAGAGTGAATTGATTTATTTTCGATTTACGGTGGTGCTTGACGCATCAGCCTTTTTATTTTTTTGTCACCTTGGCCAAGCGCTGGACTGCAATGTAAGCTACAATTATCCAATCTTATGTGCATAATGTCTTCATGCTGTTAGGTATACATTGTGCCCGCCCAAGTTCCGCTGTGTTTTCCTGTACCCTTTGTGTATAGCGAGTACTCGTAGACTGAAGGCTGCAATGCTCATACCGGATACAATCCACACAGCCCAAAGGGTAGCTTTGTTCGGAGTAGAGGCAATATGCATAGTACTTCGTGCAACTACAGTTCTTACTTAACGACAACATCTTGTGTGACTTATTGCGTTAATTACACTCAGCAGTACGATTATAAACTCTTGAACCCATTTTGTTAACTGCTGAGATACAGCAGGCCCGTCATTCTCTGCCTGAAGTGCACATGCATCCAGGTAGAAGGGTATTCCATTTCGTTAAAAACTGAGCAGCTGCTTATGTTACAGAAATAAATATTTACATTTGAAGGTATTGGATTAATAATGCTGGAAAAGGCTCATTTTCCGCTCCAAAGCGGTGTTTTATCTGCTCCAGAAGTTGGACCTAATTTGCTTCGATCAATGACATCACTGACAGTGGGAGTGAACCCGGAGATGCAAAGGTGTTGTTTTCTTTATTTTGAACAAGGGTACAGATACGGTGACGGTGCAGCACAAATGCCTGGACATCATCTCGCTCTTGCACAGTGGTTTCATCTTGTCTGTTGCCCCCTGCACAGCAGTGTCACCACTCCCTTGGACTGGTGGCTCAGGTTCCTCATCTCCAGCCATTTACAAGAGGAGTGATACCGGTGACTAGTTTTCTGCAGCAAAATAGAGGGCAATGCAGTGAAATTTAAAAAAAAAAAAACTTACCCGGCGGAACACTATTGCAAAAAAGCGATGAAATCTCGCAATGAGGAAATCACTTCCGGTACAACATACTTCTCGTCCTGTGTGGAGCTGGTGTGAAAATTTAGGTTGCGCATAACGCATTAAGCTGATATTGAGTTTGACAAACATTGAGAAAAGCAAGTGAGAATGAACAATGTCTACGCACTTGCTCGTCCCCCTTTCTCACGGCGCTTCAAAAACCATAAATTTAGATTGAGTGCTTTCGACTCTCTGAACACTGCTACGAATAGGCACCACGAAATGGGAAGCAAAACGTAATGCTCACATAACCCACAGCCATGAGAATGCAGCCAGCACTCTAACACTGAAAAACATTTATGATAACGACACAACGTTAGCAGTTTTTCGCAAGAATAGAACATCGACATGGCATCACACATCGCCAAATTGTCAGGCGTCACTATGTTGTCCTATTACATCACGTCACATTACGAATTCATCAAATAACATCGTCCATTTGCATTGCCTCTGTGATCAATGCAACGCAATAACAGAGTCCTATCACCAAGTGCAGCAGAGAAAGGCTGGCGTTATAGTTGGTGAAAATTCTTCCGTTCCAGACCTAGCAATGCAAAGTTTGAGTTAGCTCAGATGAGCTCACGCAGTATGGACGCTTACCCCCGTATTCAGAAGCGCTTGAACTTAGACACCGCTTTCAAGCAGCACAAACGCGTTCCAAACGCGGTGCCCTGGGGCAGCGTTCAGCGCGTTGCCCAGTGGCAAGTCAAACTAAAAAGCGTTTCTGAATAGGCGGGAGAGTGGCTGCGGTTATAAGCTAAATTGTTACTATTGTACATGAAATCGCTTACTTGCGAAGGTATGCGGAGTCCTGTTGACGGAAGCACCAAAGAAGCAGCTCGAGACGCTCCTTCATGGCCCGAAGTGTCAGCTCTCGATGTATCGCTGCAACGACGCTTCGTAGAACGTAATCCCACATGCGCGGATATTCAAAGGGATTGGCCGCGACGACTTCTCGGAGAAGCCACAGATCGTCGTGTATCCTGAAGTGCCGTCATGTTTTGCGTGTTGGCCGAATAGCCGCTGTTTTCCGAGCAGCGCGGACTCACGGCACAAGAGGATGTCATCTTGGTTGTTTCTCTTCATGTAACGTGATCCCTCGCTCGACGGTCCGGTCACACGCTCAGCGCCTGACCGTCTGGCGCATGCGCAGTGATGCCACCACCGACTGGCTGAGCGGAGCGGGAGGCGAAATACGGTCAGCTAAAAGCGCCTAATACCGGAGGTACCGGTGCGTGACGGCAACCTGCAAAGAGCGGTTGTCGACGCAAACAAAGAGATATGGCAGATGAGTCGAGAGAAAGGCATCGAGGTAGTGGAAATAAACAGAGATGTGCACAGGTGGGGTGGTTTTCGAAGAGACGGAATACACTTCGATAGGAGGCTTGGTCATGAGGTGGGTTGGCGACTTGCAGGACGCGCAGTAGCTTTTAGTTACGCAACATTGCAATTGCAACACGCAGTAGCGTGTTGCAATTAGTTACATTAACATGCAGGGTGGCAGAAAAAAGGCAAAATGATTAGAGATCGAGGGACAGTTAAACAAGGAACAGATAGGTGTTTCTGCGGTTACAGAAACACACCTTAGAGACTTGAAAGAGCCACCACATATTGACAATTATATTTGGAAAGGATGTAAGAGGATCACATCAGAAATGAGAGGTGGGGGGTTGGATTGCTAATTCATAGCAGGACAAAACGGGATAGAGTAAAACAAACGTGTTCAGAGCACATATGTGTTTCGGGCACAGTAGGTGGAAAGAAAACGTGGCTAGGTGTAGCTTACTTGTGGACGTGGAATAACTCCACAGAAAGGATTCTGGAGACAGTGAAATGCATAAGCACCGATATTAAAGAATTTGGTCATGATGTCGAAATAATTCTTCTAGGGGACATGAACGCTCACATTCATGACCTTGACGGATATTCAGACACCAATGGCAAGTTATTGCTTGATCTCCTTTAGCAACATAGTCTTGAGATATTTGACGTGGAGCCTAAGTGTGAGGGGCAGATCATGTGGGAAGTCGGAAACAGTCAATCGAGCATTGATTATTGTCTCATGACAGAAGAAATATATGACAAACTTAGAGAGATGAGAATAGACGAGGAAGGCATTAACAGCATGGGTAGTGATCATAAACGCATATTATTACAAATGGGACACAAAACTGAAAATAAGAACATAGAATCAAAGTTTGGCAGCTTGTATCTAAATGACAAACAAATAACAAATGCCGCAATAACAAATAAAAGCCGCATGAGTCAAGAAAAAAGTAGACGAACTACCAGGCAAACGTTGGAAGTATAGTGAGCTGCTACACGTAATCACGAAAGAAATGGAAAAAGAGAAGAAAACTATTTGTCGGAAAGGAAAGAGAAAGCGAAAGAGTTGGTGGAACAAAGAAATCCGGGAGGCGAACGAGAAGCGACGTCAGGCATCACGGGAGCACATACAGGCAAAAAAGGAGAAGCGGCCGCAGGACGAAGTCAACCAGATATGGGAAATATATTTAGAGCAAAAATCCATTGTGCCGAAATTAGTAGAGGCAAAAATTAAAGATGAATGTGAACGCTAGATGAGAGAGATTCGCGAAAAGAAGAAGGCCGTGCCTAGGATATTTTGGAGCCACCTAAAAATGCTGGGTGGGAAGTCTGTCACAATGCAACAACGTTTGGCAGATGAAGGAGGAAATCAATTGGAAGGGTATGAAGCGCTAGGTTACATCCGAAAGATAACAGCCGATTCGTTTAAAAAGGTCGCCCAGGGGATTCCCCTGGTGAGTAAAAGTACGCAAAGGGGCGCTACCGACTAATATGGAGTACTAGGGAATTTCAATTGAACGAAGGCAGAAGAAAAAATTCCTAAGCGCACTACTCCGGGCTTAGATGGGGTTCCCGTCAGCCTCATTAACGAACTCGGACATAACACTAAAGAAGCACTGCTGAAAGCCGTAGAAAAGTGCTTAGTGGAGAGATAAATACCAGAAAGTTGCAGAAAAAGTAGATTGAACTTATTCTATAAAGGCAGGGGAGAAAAGAATAACACTCGCTCGTATAGACCGTTAACCATTACACCGAGGTTGGCAAAGCAGGCAGTAAAATTAAAAATAGAAGCGTGCGTAGAACGAAAGTATATTCTGGGAGAACTTCAGGATCAATTTCGAATCGACAGGCGGGTAGACGATAATCTGTTTGTTCTTACCCAGTGTATAGAAATATCGAAAATAGAAAACAGGCCCTTATACGTAGCTTATCTAGATATCACCCGGGCGTATGACAACGTTAATCAGAAAATTTTGTGAGATAAATTCAAAGAAGTGGGCATAGGGGACGCCTGTATACAGCTTTTGAGGGAAATATACCGAGAAAATACAGTTTGTATAGAATGGGAAGGAATAAGTAGCAAGCACAGCGTTGAAATTAGCAAGAGGCTGAGACGGGGATGTCCTTTGTCCCCGCTGTTATTCATGCTGTACATGGTGAGGATGGAAAAAGCGCTAGAAGGTAGCAACATTGGATTTTATTTGTAACACAAACAGGTCGGCACAATGGTTGAGCAGTTGGTTGAGCAGGTTGAGCAATGGCTTATGCTGATGATATTGTCTTATTTGCGGACAGTCACGATGATATACAGCGACTGGCAGATATATGCGGAAGGGAATGTGAGGCTCTAGGACTAGGATTTAGTGCAACAAATTGTGGATTGACGGTATTCGGTGATCACGAAGACCATGCGGTCTTAATACAGGGCCAAAAAATACCGAGGGTAAGCGAGTACAAGTACCTCGGGGTATGGGTAAATGACGGGGATAGATATATGGTGGTACAAGAGAAAGCATCGGTAGCAAAGGGAAAGAGGAATGCTGCAATTATGAAGCACAGAGCTTTATGGGGATACAATAGGAACGAGGTGCTTCGAGGGCTGTGGAAGGGTGTGATGGTCCCAGGGCGCACATTTGGGAACTCAGTGGTGTGCATGAAGTCAGAGGTACAATCAGGAATGGATGTAAATCAAAGGGCGGTGGGCCGCCTCGCGTTGGGCGTTCACGGGAAGACGACAAATGAGGCTGTAAAGGGTGATATGGGATGGACAGGCTTTGAAGTGAGGAAAGCTCAGAGCAAAATGAGATTCGAAGAGAGGCTGAGGAAAATTAAGAAGAGTAGATGGGCAGAGAAGGCTTTCAGGTATTTGTATATAAAAAGCGTTGACATGCAGTGTAGAAAAGAACTAGGAGGCTCACCAGCAAATATACGGCTAGCAGTACGGGCGATATGGCAACAAGGAGCATTAAGCGGAAGGTCGGAGAGGCGGAGTGGACTTATTGGATGGCAGCGATGGAAAAGAAGCCGGCTCTGAGTAACTACCGAAAGGGAAAAAACGAAATAAGGAGGGAAAGGTGTTATGATAATTCAAGGGGAAGCACTTTACTGTTTGAAGCAAGGTCGGGCTGCCTTATAACGCGTAGTTATAAAGCGAGATTCAGTAACAAAGAAGAACAATGTACATGCTGCGGGGGAACTAAGGAAACGATGGAACATTTACTGATTAAATGTGGCGATATTCACCCAGGTATACGTGTGGGCACGAGTCTACATGAGGCCTTGGGTTTTAGGGACAACAATGGAAAGCTGAACACGTCCGCGATAGAAACAAGAGACGGTTAGAGTATTGGTGGCAGAAAAGAAGAGATAAAGTACAAAAATAAATAATGGGGAAAAATAAGGTCATTCTGCACTAAGAGGCAGAGAGATGGACCGTCAATTTATATTTTTTGGTATAATAACATATATTTAATCAATGTAGATAAGGTATTAGGCCAACATGAAAAGAGGAAACTTTTTTGCTTTTTTTCCTGTTTCTTTTTTCCTTTCTTTTTCTTCGAGCCTGATGGCAGACATGTCACCGCCCCGTTATAAAGGGGACGCTCATAGCATCCATCCATGCAAGCTGCAGTTGGGTGACGATATACTAAATGGCGCTGTCCCATAGAGATAGAAAAAAAAATGAAAATAAAAATGAAAACATAAAAATTAAAGAAATAAAAATAAATAAATAATAAAAATAAAAAAAGAATAAGAAACAGATATAAAAGTAAAAAAACAACTAGTAAAAAAGAAGATAAAAAGGAAAAAGAAAAAAAAACGCCAGGCCTGCGCGGAAAGCGCAGCACAGTCACAGCGAAAGCTGGAAGAGCGGTATTTCTAGAGCCCGTTATAAACACCCCTGTGGCTACTAATACAGGTACATTAGCTACGTACCCACTACGCCACAAAGCGTAATTTTTGGGAAGTTGGGAAGCACCCAGCACGACATTATTCGATGTTCTGCGGAGAAGCGAGGTACCATATGTAAGCAATTATGTGCAGTTTGTTGATGCGGCGGTTGATGACGATGAATAATTATGGTTGCGCCCTTTGTAATAGGTTGGAAGCTTTAAACGATCCACTAGTTACGTAATGCATATTGTGTGACGCCCGGTCGTTATTAAACTGTCCCACCACGCTTTATAACACACTTTAAGCGGAGAAACGTAGAGCGAGCGAGAGAGAGAATTGACTTTATTGAGACCCCGACGAAATGGATCATGGGAGCCTTATGGGCTTCCTTGGCAACCAACAGAAGTGCATTTGCGAGGAACCCACTACGCTATAAATCGTAATTTTTGAAAAGTACGGCAGTACGCACTGTGCCATTTTTCGTCATTCTACAGACAGCCGTGGTACCTGCTAAACGCATGTAAGGCATTATGCGCACTTTGTTGATGCTGTGCGTGATGACGATGAAGAATTATGGCAGAGCTCTTTGTAATGGGTTGGAAGCATTCAACAACCTACTCGTTGCACAATTCGCATTGTGTGACGCCTGGTTACAGAATTCGCGTTGTGCGACACTTGGTGCTTATTCTACTCTTTTACCACGCTATATTGCATATGCTAATGTGGTTCCTTCCCGACATGAAGCCTGTATAGGACCTTTTTGCAAAGCAGTTTCAAGCACCGGCATGGCTCAGAGGTTGAATACTGGGCTCCCACGCAGAGGGCCCAGGTTCGAAGCTCGTTCCATCCTGGAATTTTTTCTTATTTAGTTTTTTTTTCTTATTTCGAGCGATACTGGTTACGGACACCGGCGGCGGCGGCGGCGGACAACTACGGCACCAAAAACAGCCGGTGAAATGATCTCATAACAGCTTTCGCTGTAAAAAATCAAAGCGGCGTATCGCTTTGATTACTGCTGGGCGAAACCACTGAACATTTCACGGTGTAACCATGATTACTTCAGGAGCTCCGCCCAAGCTGTTCATCATTCACCCGTGGATATGCCGTAATTTTTTTTTCTTAGTGACAACGGGTGAGCACATATGTTTGAGTCCATTGTTTGAGCAGGTATTTATTTTGCTTGACTACATGAGTAACTGAAGTTCTCTGCAAGTCTGAATGGACTCACATAAGCGCCGTGTCGCCAGACTACTCCGTCATTACGGCAACCTGCCTGCTGACGGCAAAACAAGTTTAATCAAAGGCCTGCATGCGTGTTGGTTCGGCTACACAGTTTGTTTGTCTTTTACTTTTTCCATTTAGTTCAAATGATGTGAAACAATTACAGGCTCCTTTCTGTTCATCGAAATGCATGTAGCTGGTTTGAAACTATGTGGGCCTCTACTTCTTACACTGGCACTGAAACACATGTCATAGACTCAATGCTTTTAGAATGTGGATCTTTACTTCTAATACTTGCTCTGAAATACTGGTCATAAACTCAATGTTCTGAAAAATGTCGCTGGAGCCAACGTTTTGGCCAGTGAACTTTTGTTCGTCAAAGAAATGCTGCTGGTTTGGCGAGCACAAGCCAAGGTGCCGAAACATCTCTCAAGCGACATTTTCTGTTCAACGATTTTTCATCGCTTCATTCCTCCATCTTTCCCTGAACTTCTGTCTTGTGTGGTACTTATGGTGTGTAAGCAAAATATGTGCGCCGTCAAAACGGGTGGGATTCAGTGAAGTACTACATGGCCTGCTCGTGATTCTTGATAGCTTTCACATTTATTCAGACATTCTAAGTCTAATGTGTGCTCAATATGGGCATATTTCAGTTGTTATGTAATGCTGCTTTTGCAGACTGAAACTTTCACACTTCATGTATATCTCTGTTTTTTGTTCGAAAGGTGTCATTAGAGAAATATTCAAATTTTACTTGTACTGATGGGGTTTTGCCTAATTGTGAAATCGGTGAGCTGTTGCTTGTCTACTTCACAACGCACGAACAAAATTAAAAACATTGTCCGAATGGCCACGTCTCCCGAGCGGCCGGTGGACATTCAAGAGGGCACGAACGCATTACGCTTGCATGCGAAGTGGGAAAGGAGAGCTTCCGCGGCAACCCTTCTCCTCTCTATTTCGCGCCATTTTCCTCTATTTGCTGACCTCACCAGGGGCGTCAATGAACGAAATGTTTGGCTTGTGAATTCTTTCTAGTTGGATACCCGGCAGCCGCCGGTGGAGGAAGCGGCGCTGCCGCAGCGTATCAGCATGCGAAAGTGCGCCCCATGGGAGGTATAGGGAGTTTTCGCCCCCTGGCTCAGCTGGGCCTATTTATATCCCGGCTCCGGAGCGCCAGCTGCGTGACATCACTTATCTTCGCGCATGCGCAACATGGCTCTTCAGGAGGCGCGCGAAACTGGCTCGGCTAGGCCAGTGTAGCTAACCTACAAAAGTTCCGCCACCGGGAATAGCGCCCATGACCTTCTGGTCCGCGATGATTGGCAGCCGGCGCTTTACAGCTTACGCCATCCTGGCACATGATCGAGGTTCCAAAAACGCGCATTACATCTCTCACACATTTTCTCTCGAATGGTGCTCTTTGTCGGCGGGGGGGTGCCGCGGTCTGTGAGCGGTGAAGTACTGCATTATGACACTAACGAGCACCGATGTGAAGTGATTTGGCAACGACGCAGTAAGAGCGTGGCCTCCGAGATGGCGCGCTTTCACGCGCGGAATTTCGGAGGCTGTGATTAGACAGTCTCGAGGCCAGCGAAAGACGCTGGCCGCGCTAGAATCAAGGAGCCGCCCTAGATGCAGATTTGTTCATTGCCTTTCGCTTCGTGTTAGCGTGTGACGGCTCTTTGTCGCAGTAGTAAATCTTCCACATGTATCAACGTTGTTTCTCCAAGTTTACTGCTTCGAGTGTGATAGCGCAGACCAATAAAACTGCTGCAATAAGCGGCGCAGAAAGGCAACTATGTCGACGTGCGATTGTCGTGCCTTCGTGGAGCGTGACAGAGGCCAGCGGTACGTAGAGCACCTTAGCGCGTTCGCAGCTCAAGCTACGAGTCTGCCTCCCGTGTTGCTGAAGCGTCGTGTGGTAGTAGTGTATGGATGATCACAGGTGTAGGTTACCCTATTACTCGGGAGCAGATATCATGGCGTGGCTCTCCTCAATTAACGACGCTGTGAAGAAGTGCATATCGAGTACTAGCGTTTATTATGCGCTTGTTGATGCCATCTTTGTGCAGGATTCCTGATATGCCGTGTCCAGGTATCTGTTAACTTCAGCAACCAAAACGGTTAAATCATGACCATGGTTAGTCTTCGCAGTAGAGATTTGCCAGTAGGTGTCCACATGGGTGCATCCGCCCCACACACCAAGAGATAATGTGCCAGCTGCCATAAATCAATGCACAATAAAGAGTCAACTACTTTGTGTAGACACGCTTCACATTCGTGTTAGACCGATTCCTATGATAGAGGGAATCGGCGATATTTTTTTTAATATTCGAAGCAGAGGTATAGATGCAACTTGCGACAAGACTGCCTGTAATGCTTCGTTGCCTCTAGCAAGGTCCCTGAAACATGCCGCATAACGTTGGTTCCGACGTACATTGCGCTGAATCAGTGCACGTGCGCGCGCGTGTGCGCATGTGTGGGTGTGCATTTGTGTGTGTCTGTGTTCGTCCACCGATTTAACAGCGTAGTTTAGGCTGATTAATGCGATAACGTGATGCTACTAAAGCTACCAGGAGATGTCGGGAGAGATTGCAGCACAACAACAATGACTGAACGAGAACAGCGGATAGATGTAAATGACAAACCACCACATCTCTACATTTTAGCAGTAATCACAACAAAGGTACAAGAATATTGAGTGGCACTGTTTACTTGACTAGTTCAGTCCTGTTCAGTGTAATTACTTTAAGCGCCTCCTGAAAGAGGCATGAAATAAGAGTTTCCGCTACTACACACGATTTACATAGTTAATATTGCCACACGCGCTTCTTGTTCTGTTTCATCTAACCAGCCAGTTACATGTGTAACCCCTGCCTTGTTGTGCCGGAATGTGCCGTAACGTTCCCGATTATTTCAGAATCTTCCGATAACAATGCGCGCACAACGCGGACAGTAGAAATAATTTTAGAGCTAACGCGAGCTCCAATCTATGCAGGTTCTATAAGGAATGCATAAAATCCATCGAATTTCTTAGACGAGGAGGTCACCGACGTGCGATGATTGTGATTGCCGCTATCAACGTATACAACGTGTATTGCTTGTAGTTTGACATTTGCCTAGCTGGGACAAGTTCGCCCAATACAGAGTTTCGTCTTTAATAGCTCGACTGCCGTCTTCACCCTCAGTACTACGCTACAATATCAGGGTAATTATTTGCATGCCGTTGGAACAACGACGCTTGATCTGTAAAACAAATTCGGCAGGTCCCACGCAACGTGGGAATCGATGTTATGCGAAGCATGTGCGGGATGGTGACTGTGGCACAATTTTTCACATTGAGCGAAACATTATTGAATGACACTAGAGAAATATGGAATTGGTATACGCACACTCATATATTGAAGACTCGTATATCTTTTATATAACCAGTTGTTTACAGTTGCGTAACGATGACAACAGTAACATGGGTGCAGGGTTGCCAGGTTGCAAAGACGAAAAGTAGCCCAAAAATGAGAAAAACTAGCCAAAAAGTAGCCACCTTAAGCCAAAGGCCCTTAAATTAGCCATAAGTAGCCACGCGTGCGTCAAAACCACTGCGGTGTCTTTATTTCAACGACAAAATGCAACAGCCTTTTTGCGAAAATGTAAGTAAGTACAGTATTAACACTTCAGAATCTGAACTGCTCGGATTCAAGCATAAATTGTTGAGCTTAGCAATCACAATGGTTGTAAATGTTGCAACCATTGGAAATATTGCAATGTTGCAAAAATGCCTCTTCACGCATCGTGCCTGGTTCTTTTTAAAAAAAGACTAGAAGTAACATTATTTTGGCGACGATAAATTTGAGTACGGCGTGAGTACACTCAATATAACAATCACAATGAAGTAAGTACAGTATCAGCATTTCAGAATCAGAACTGCTCGGATTCAAGCGTAAATTGTGGACTTTAGCGATCGGGAAAGATGACGAAATGTCCTGCAGAAATGACGCTGTTTCCGCGCGACTTGCGTGACTTTTCTTAAAAGGACTAGAAATAACACCATTTGGGCGATGATAAAGATAAATACGGTATGAGTACACACAAAGGATGCAAGCATAAATCGTAGAGTTCACTTTCGCGATCATTTCTTGCGGGATGACAAAGTCCGAACAGTCAATATTCCGGAATCGCAGTCTGAACTTGATTTTAAGAATTGAAACAAGCACTTCATCGGACATTCGATGTCTAATGTCGTTCTTCGTTAGCGTTACGCTTGAGAGCACTCGTTCAGCTTCAGCGTTACATATGGTAAGACGAGCAACTTCATTGCCCCTGTGGCAAGGTGGACCATAGGATTCGAGCTAGATGGGTCCTTGTAGCCATGTACTTTGGTCTAAAACTCCAGAAGGGGTTGGTCTGAAGCGGTGCCTACAAGTTGCTGCAGGTACCTTAGCTCACGTTCGAGCTGGTGTTTCGAGCACGCAAAAACACCGGTTGGCAGATCCTGTAAGGAATCCATGGCGCGTGGCCCTAGGATCGATTGTGAACTTATGGCCCTGAGCTTTCTGAGCAGCGAGGTGGCATTCGGCAACCGTTTCTGTAGATCAGAGACACAGAGCTTGATAAAGGTAAAACAGCGGTGCTTCAAGGCTTGTTTCTCGCGCGCACTAAGTTGTGTTCTCTGAAAATGCTCATAAAAGGTCATGCCGAGGTCAGCATCTTGCAAACTTTAAAAAGGCCATTCAAAGTTCATAAAGTCAAAATCGCCGAGGCTGCCTTCATGCTGACGTAACACAGACGGCTTAATTATCCTTGTCAGAAGGCTCCTGAAAAGGTTTTTCCGCTCCTCAAATACGCCAAGCGGGTCGAAATTTTAATAAAGTATGTGCCCTCTTTTTAAGCCGGCAAAGATGGGAGCGAGACACGTAAGGTACGTCAGGTTCCTTTCATCCTCATAAATGTCCTTCAGGAGCCTCATGTTGCAGTTTCTATCCGAAACTTTGGCGAAGTGAAGTCTCAAGGCCTCTTACTGGAAAACGATACGGTCGATACAGTCTGCGATGGGAAGCCACCGCGTTCCCGATGGACAAAGAATTTTAAGTGGCTCACTTTCTTCGTTACTTCCGTTACTCGCACGGTAAACGTCCCTATAGGCAGCTTGCCTCAAGCTGCTGTGAGCGGAATGATTGTGAGTTTCTCTCGCCATGTACAAAATGTTCGAGGGCATCGCATCCATGGATTTTGCGGCAACAAGGTCGAGGGAATGGCCAATGCATTTACAAGTGTAAGTGACGGGTTATCATTTTCCATTCTTTTCCACAGCCAGGTATGACGGCCACCCATTACGCTCGCGCCGTCCGTTGCCAGACCTACACAGTCAGTTGGACTTGTGTAAGTACCAAACTACGTGGACTGGTCTCCTGTCTTGCCTCTTTTCTTTGTTGCCTGCTTCTGTTCTTGTTCTCTGCAGGTTTGTTTCGCACACGGCTGTGATGAGAGATTGGGAAAGCCTGCGTCTCGTAACCATGCCAGCTGATTCACCAGGCTACGCTCACATTCGTGCTCACATGACTTATTTATTGCTCCGTTAATAAAAGTGGTAGCTATGCCCCTCTTAATCAATTTCGTCTGTGTGCTGCATAGGGCAACAAGGCGCTCTTCAATCTAGGCTGATAGGCCCGACATACATGCTTACTTGATCAAAAACACAGTTTGATGTCAAGTAATTGAATTCGCTCACTAAGTGGCAATTCACGCCTCAACTTGAGTCTTCCCGACGACTTGATAAAACTGTCTAAAATGTTATGGACTTGGCGACATAACTGGCAGCAATCGCTATTCATAAGAATTAGCTAATCGTCTACTTACCTGAATATTTGTGTTACAGGTACATCTACTAACTTAGGTGCGAATACATTCTCCAGAGATGATAAAAATTCGTCACACAATATGTGACCTATGGCTGAACTTATACCTATTCCGGTTCGCAGGATGTAAAAACGGCTGTCGAACTTCATGGGCATTGAATGAAGATACAATTCTAAAATCATAAAAACGTTGTTGCTGCTAACGCCCACAGTATTGTGAAATGTCTCTTCCTCACAATGCTCCATTTTGTCGCACACAATTAACATAATAGCAACATGCGGCAATGAATAATACAAGTGCTCAATACCTGTTGAAAAAGTAGTTCGATGGGGCCCTTGAGCTTGGTTAACTGACAGAATAACTTCTTCAGAGCTTCTTACTAGACAGTGTCCATTATCGGCAGTTTTTAGACGGGTCTGTTGAAAATTCTCTAGATGCCACTGTCAAGATGTCTTCTCGGATACAATTACCCTAAGAGGGTAATCAGGCTTGTTCTTTTTGCATGTGAAAAAAAAACTTCCAGGAAATCTGCACCTGCGGTGTTGACAAGGTGCGTCAGCGAGTTCAGGTGCATGTCTTTGAGTAGCATTAGGTCAGCTTTCTTTTCTGTCTTCGTATCAAAAGAAGCTTCCTTGAAATTGCTCAGCACGGCGTTCTTGAAATAATTTCTTTCATTACCGTTCCGGGCAGAATGATCCTATGCTCCTGTCCTTGGCAAGAAGCTGAGGACGTGGCTAGTCAAACGTGGCTAAGAGCTGCCCTTTGGGACCTTTTCGAGAACGTTCTCAACATGGTCTGAAATTTTCGCGACCCCAAACGCAGCTACCACATTCTGCTGGTGGTCTTACCTTGCGGCTTCGGTAAAAAGAGCCTGGTGCCCTGCCAAGTCAATTTTGTCGACTGCCCTGCTAGTCTCCTGTAGGCAACGGTCGTTTCCTCCTTGTACAAGTACTTTCAGTCAGTCTGAAAGTACTTGTACAAAATCAGGCCCCCCGCATGCAACACTAATAACAAAAGCCGAAGTGGACGATGTGTCAATGATCGTGCTTGTAAACTCTGCAATAACGTAAAGAATGGATATCGTAACCACTTCGCTTGTCATTGTAAGAAGTGTGCATTTGTTCTCATGCTTGAAAGGACGAACGAAAAAGAACATCTGAAAAGGAAAGAGAAATTTTAGAGGCCTTTTGTATACGTCACGAATCTGACAATTTTGTCAGTTCGCCCTCCCTTCTACTATTGGAGATTGAAATAAACTTCCGTAATAAAGACTGCGAGTGTGATTAGCGAGTGCTTGATGCGTGCATGTTTCTTTTGATGATGTATAAAAGAACATCGCCATCGCAAACCACATGTGCAATTGTTTCGTGATTGCCACAGTGGTGAGAGGCTGCAGTGTCGGCCATCCCAATTCGGAACGTACACGCGTTGGTAAAAGCAACTCACAGTCATAGTCTGCGCAGAGGAGTAGCCTCTACTCAGCGAGGCCTCGATGGAACTCCAAGACTTAGGGTTGGATGAAATGAGTGCGATTGGGCTGCTTGAAGTGAGGTTCATTCAACTGCGACGCGATGCACTTGCGATGAAGCCAGCAGAGCTTCCATGCAGCGTCGGTCCTAGAAAGCGCTAGGGGTAGTTAGCGGTCTTCTCATACTGGCACAGCGGGGAGCTCGATGGGCCCATTCATTGTCCGTGACACCGCAGCGACTAGTAGCCACAGAAAATTGACTTATCATTTGCTATTCATGTGGTGCATTACATCTGCTGTCTCCAGTGCCTCATGTTCGTGTAGCCCGCGGTGTAAGGCGGAAAGAAGTGACTGCGGAACGCACCACGTTTGGCAACATGTAGTGCCCGGGAACCTTGATAACCATTAGCAACATTATTGGGATGCTTACGTAAATGCACGTTGAGGCATCTGCCCGTCTGGACCACGAAACACGCTCTGCACGACAAGACAAAGCTATTGCACTTTGTGTTTGATGGTATATTGGTTCCAGCGTCTCTTTGCAGGACAGGTCTTCCTTGCCAGCTGGGGCACCTTGTGAGAACCACTGAAAACAGCGTTAACAGCAATACGTTGCCCTATTTCCTTTAGGCGATGGGACACGGATTGGATGTGAGGTTTGACGGCCAATCTATCTCGTTTTTCAAATGTTGATTTTTCTGCAGCCGTTGTCCCTACGTTTCCTCTTTCTGTGCATTGGGTCAGCTACAGAAACAAGCAACGGGCGTTCGTACCCTGCTTCATCTAGGCGTTTCGACTGCGCCAAGATACTGGCTGTTGAGACGTGATGGCCAGGACCTTCGAAAGCGTTCGAAAAATATCCCTCCACTATAGCTTGCTTGGAATTGATGTGAAATGAACGATAGGCTTCCGCGCAAGCAGGTCGTAACATCAACTCGTCTGGTGCTCCGAGAATAAGTGTCTGAGATCCCGGAGACGAACGTTGCCCCTTTCCGGTCTCTCGTGAGTCGCGATATATGGACTGAGACACTCACGTCGCATATTGTAGTGAATCACGTTGTACATTTCATTGCACTGCAGTAATTTTGCGATGACCTCGGGTAGGTGTTTCCAATATCCCGATGTACGAGGTATAAATGATCGACGAAAAGAGTGGAAGTTACAAAAAGTGATGGCGCCCTTATGACGCGTAAATGATGTGTGCTACATAAACACAAACCCTTTTCACATAAATGAAAGCACTTCAGGGTTAAGCAAAGTACAATGCCCAGGATATTCACGTTTTCAGATATTCGTAGCATAAAACGCTTCAGCAGCGCCAGAACAGTACGGTGCTACCATAAAACGAACATCAGCAAACCGTGGCAATAGTTCGTGCACTACAACAAATACTTCAACCCCAGATGGTCCTCTCAGCGGGATCAAGAATCTCATCGGAAATTTTTCGTCTGGTTACCCTTCAACCTTCGTGTTGTCAGTGGCCAAAACCAAAGCTCATATGCCTTTCAGAACATGTTTGCAGCCCCTACCAATGCCAGACTCTGTACAGCGTTCATAACTATACAAAAATGTCTAAACGCGAACATTGCGTTTTCTATATGGTAAAATGTGTAGCACGAGAAAAGAACTTGACGCATGCAGACGAAAACGCAGAGGAGTCGCGCAAGACAAACGCTGTCTATGAAATAAAACGACGCAATTTACGGATAAGTTATCACAACTTTTATCAGCACATACCTAAATATGGCAGCGTTGAAGCAGCTGCAGCTGAACGGAAGTTCACATAAAACAGCAGTCTGAAGACTTGCTGCTGCGTTTTGCGAAGCACATGTGTGTCCGCCTTCTTTTTTTCACCTGCTGGTTATTTCTTTGCATGCCGCAGCATATTTCTTATGACGTATCTTGTTTTTCTTACTTTCTGCAACGACGTTTCGAAGTGATGGACTTCCCGCAACGTTCACTGTTTTTGTCTAAGGGTCAGAATAGCGCACAAACACGCGGTCTTTTTTAGCACCGTGAAACATCAACAGCCCCAAGGGAGTTAAAACTCTCTCCCACAAATTCATAATTTGTAGTCAGTACGAAACTACTAAGTGCGTAACTGATTTTATTCATCTCACCTCATCTTATTATTGTACCGTCAGGGCTCGTTCATTGCCGAGGGTATTAGTCGCCTCTATATGAACTACATTTCTATAAAAGCTACACCAATACAAGAACATTGCTAATACAGCGTGAATACAACACACCAATGTAAATTTCTACGATGGATACAACTAAAAATAGAAAGGAGAAATATTAAAACCGTGACAATTCAGAAAAAGTACTTACAACAACCACATGGTTCAAAAGTTTTGCTAAATTAGCTAAAATACTCTTGAAACGTTGATGAACTGTGATGCATACAGCGTAAGAAGGGATGTCATTAGAGTATTATACATTTCACAAGCACTCCGGAAATGATTTCTGCAACGTAGAAGTCTTACAAGTCACGGCACCTTTTTGTCGCTGATAAATAAACGTCAGACTCTGGAGTTTCGCGAGACGTGCGGCGCCACCTATAGGGGCAGCATTGGGTAGTACAAAGACCGACTATCTCGCACGGTTTGCTGTGGGACCAGGCCGCGAATTTTCACATTCACGCGAATGTGAAACAACAATTGGGCTTAACATTGCGTGTGTTTGCGCATTTAACCCAAAAAAGAAAAGCTGCGAATTTATCTCCCCTAGTCGAAAGCGCAACTGAACCGCCATGAAAAGCTTGCTGGATCACTCGCGAGAACGACGCCGAAAAGAAGCGCCGCAATCGACGCTACTGTTGCGTTGTGAATTGCCACGAACGTTCAGGACTGAATAATCGTTGTGAATTGCCACGAACGTAAAGGACTGAGCGTGTTGGGTAAGCAAAGTACCCGCGTTCTCCACAGCCGGTAGCATGAGAAAGTGCGATAATGTGACCCCGCTGTCGTTTTGTGTAGCCGTGACAGAGAATCGTGGTCACGTTGACTCTGAAGCTCAGCAGAGGCTATGACCCCGGTGCGCGCCGCGTACCACGGAGAGATCAGCTAGACGCAGACTGAAGACGCGTGATACGCACGCCGCGACATCCTATAATATCAGTTGGTCGTCACTACACAGTATCGCGCACGTACGTTTTCAAGGCTCAAAGTTCCGGTTCTAACGAGCTGAACGTTGCGTCATACAAGTAAATTGCAGGTTGTTGGCCGTGACCACTTTGGGGTTTGTTTTGCCCGTGGCCTCCGCCATGGCCGTAGCTATCTTGGAGGCCACGGTTTTGCCTTTGGTTGTACCCCGCGAAGCTGTCACGCATGCATCGCCATTTGCAAAATATACAAACAGAAGACAACCGTCAACAGAACATTGGAGTATGCGCAATAAAACAGTCGAACGCGCATTAAGCGACACATTAAGAGAGAATGCAACTGCAAAGGCCGAAATCGCCGAGGTCATTCGTCCCTAATTAAGCTAGCTTTCTCCCACTGATCGGAAGATACATATCTAAGTCAATTGATCGTCTATGTCTTTTTACCATTGATCGCAAGACATATAGCTAAATTGAACTGATCGTCGGTGTACTTCATCGCTTTGGCATTACGTATATACCCAATTTAAAACATTTAGGCGCTAGAGAACGGTCGTCGGAGGGCTTGCCTCGAACTCGATGTCATGCGGTGCTCGCTTGTACTTGCAAGTCGCAGCGCGCCGGAAGAACTGAAACCTCTTTTGCATTGCACCCGGTGTTCGCTTTGCTGAGCTTCCTACTTTCTTGAAGCCTGGATTGGCGGAAGAAGCTTTCCAGGTCCTTGAATTTGAGGATACCGCGCCTCCACACCATCGAAAGAAGGGGTACTGTTGTGGCCTATGCACACTCGCTTGCGAACGGCTCTCTTTATACTACCCAGTTAGCGCTAAGGCTGCGATGAGGGCGCTAGTGGCGGTGTTTTTCGCACCGCCGCCTGGGCAGAGTCTGACATCTATGCCTGCAGGTGCACATTAAGTTTTCACACGGGAGACGGCTGGTGAATGTGCAGCTTTAAGTATGTGCATTTAATAAGTTTTTTTACTCTCTGTCACATAATGAGTTGTTAAATTGTGTCATAGACGGTGCCATTAAACAATAGTACGAGTCTGGTTTCACAGCCAAATGTGGTGTTTAAACGGGGGATTTTCTGGAACTGCCCTCCATGCAGCAAAATGTATTGGTTATAAAGTTGTCTCTATATTTAAATGATTTATGCGTTAACATAATTCACAAAGACAGAGAGAACAGTCTTTTTCATTGCAATATTCACGTAGTTTAATATTCTAGCGTCTACGTATTTTTTTTGTTTTAGATAATTATATGATTGTGTTGCTGCATTAGTAAGCCAACAATTTAAAGAAAATGCAGGTGGGCTGAATTTTACTAAATATTTGCCTCAGTGTGCCTCTGGAAAGCGTCACGAGAAGCAGTCGCCCTGGTAGTACTGTCCAATATCTTCCAACCACCAGAAAATTGTTTCATCCGAGCGTTCAAAATTTTCGAAAAACTGCAATTGGCATGCCGTCACTGAATGCCTCTCCGACAAAATGTTGTGTCGGTATAATAACCGTCAGCTTTATTTCACAGGTTACGCGTTTATTAAATGTAAACCATTTCTTAGCGAACCTCGGGTACCTTGACAGTTTCTATCTATCTATCTATCTATCCATCTATCTATCTATCTATCTATCTATCTATCTATCTATCTATCTATCTATCTATCTATCTATCTATCTATCTATCTATCTATCTATCTATCTATCTATCTATCTATCTATCTATCTATCTATCTATCTATCTATCTATCTATCTATATTTGTGCTCTCGTGATCGCATCCTTAGCTCGGTCTAGACCAAAATTGGCGTGGGAGGGCAACATGATTTGACGAATATGGCTATGTGGTCATGACATAAATAACGTGAAAGTTCCGTACCGTACGTCGTCAAACCCTTTCCTCCACACACGTGTGGCACACACCTGCATACCACAGGCCATGGTAAGCGGTTATGTGCCACATGTAATTGACAGTTCATATCTTCCCTGGAACAGCGAGATCAGACATCAGAAATTTAAATGTGAAAGCGTTAAGACAAACCTGCATTTGCAGTGTTGACCCAACGAATACAAAGAATAAGATTCAGGATTCCAGCAGGAATGGAACCAAAGCATTCTGCGTGGCACTAGGTATTCAACCACACAGCAACGCCATGTCTTCAAAGTGCTTTGGAAAAAGAACCTGTCCTGGTGTAATGCTGGTGCAACGCTAGATGTGGTACCAGTGCTGCTATGTATTTTATAACAAAGCAATACTCGTTGCATATTTATCGTATATATATGATACAGGAGTCATGTGGGGTTAACGTAAATTGTGGTTCCAGTGTTGGCTCCACTTTCATAAAAGCGTTATAAACATAACATTGGTACTGCTATCTTTCAGCAAGCTATATTCGAGCGTTGCTCGACCCCGGAGGAATACGTTAACGAAAGCTCCGTATAATATTTACATCATCGCACCGTAAAGTGCACTTCCTTTGGATAATAATGACGTCAGTGCTCTCAGCCCATTGCGGACGTTACATCATACCATAAATTACCCTTTCAATGCCAGTTTAGTCGACGTGCCCGGGAAAGACACGATGGGCACGCAACTACTACGCTTACAAAATAGGTCGAGCCACCTCATCACGTTTGGTTCAAAGACAAAAACTGTAGTATAAACAACTACTCGCTGATTGCATCGCATGAAACCGATTCTCACCAGGCATGGGATCTGCCGAGTAATTAGTAATAGGTTACCCTCGCGTTGCAGAACCTGTTGCTGCTGAACGCCTTAAAAAGTCAATTTAAATGTCAAGTTTGAAAGTTGTTACAGAAACCGTTAAGGAGACGGAAAGAGTCGTATCTAAGCCATTTGATTTCACACACGCTTAAGAAAGTAGAAGGTAGGTATAGAATTAACGCTGTTTTACTGTGTCAATCAGCTAAGCAAGACATTCACGGCCGTCGAAGAAAGAATTGGCAGCTAAAAGGCAAAAGGCGGAGGGACATTCGTTTTTTAATACACACGATAAAATTTCAGAACTGCCCTAGAGGTGTGGCATATAACTATAGAATTTCTTGCAGCGCAACGCAGCTACAGATTCCACAGCAGAGGAGCACACAAATCCCTGCATGGGCGTCTGTGGAAGCAGGCGTTTGGTGTGTAGCGACACCACGGACCCGAGCTAACGGGGGCCTTCGACCCCTCCCACGCCTAGCCGTGCGTGGCTGTGCCGTGTCCGGGGAAAAGCGCATCCTGGGGGTTGAGCCAATTCCGGGTGATTGGACCTTTAAGGCCCCCCGGCAGAGGCAACACACCCCTTTGGCCCCGGCTTCACGTAGACGGCACCTCTGGGCTGACCCACCCAGGGGAAATCGGCAGTCGCCTTTTCCTATCTTTACCACATCTTCGTCTTTCTCTCTCACTTTTAGCCTTTCCTGTCTTCTCCTCTCTTCCATTTACTTCCGTTTTTCCTGGCGGCAAGGGTTAACCTTGTGCAAATAGCCAACCTTGGTCTAGACGCGTTAGGTTATAGCAATGATGTACGGCTGACGCGTGCAAGTAATTCTAAACTCGTACCGTCCCCTCGTTGGGCTCCGTGGTGGGTGGCCGCCATCATTGCCGAAAGAAATATACATGTCATGCATAAAGCGTTTATCTTGCTAGCTGATCGCACCGCCACAAAGCGGGCGCGCACCGAAGCCTCCGTCAACTTCTTTTTCAAGCAGAATGAGTCTTTCCCCCGCTATCATGTTATACACAGCAACAGACCTGAGAAGCCAGTAAGAGCGATCTCGCCATTCCTCGTGGCGAATTCACTGACACAAATAATCGGAACGGGATATAAGGCGAGCAAAATGGCAAGCGGCGACCTCCTTCTGGAGCCGTGTTACAAGGCACAATATGAGACACTTGCTAACATTAGAGCTTTTGCTGACACATCAGTAACAGTAACGCCCCACCGATCTTTGAACACTGTCCGAGGCGTAGTCTCTGAAACTGACTTGCTGGAACTTTCAGAAGCAGAGCTCTTGGATGGCTGGAAGGACCAGAATGTCATCACTGTAGAAATAATAAAGATCAGACGAGAGAACACCGAAATACCAACAAAGCATCTAATCATCACTTTTGCCTCAAGCACCCTGCCAGAAACCCTCGAAACGGGCTACACAAAAACCCGAGTAAGACACTATATTCCAAAGCCGCGCCGATGCTTCAAATGTCAGAAGTATGGCCACGGCTCTCAAAGCTGTCGAGGCCACCTTACCTGTGCAAAGTGTGGAGAGAAAGACCACTCTTCGGAAAGCTGTTCTGGCAAAACCCACTGCATAATCTGTGATGGCGATCATCCTGCATATTCTCGATCCTGTGAAACCTGGAAGAAAGAAAAAGAAATAATCATCCTGAAAATAAGAGAAAACATATCGTATAAAGATGCCAGAAGAAGGTGCTCCATTTTTCATAAAGGAAGCTTTGCTGATGCGGCGCGTAAGGGGGCAGCGTCGAACCAGCCTGCGTCACTACCACGACCCGCCTGTAGCGAGCCGCTGGCTGTGGCGCCCGCCCCCGTGGTGGCAGTAGCTATGGCTGCTCCACCGACTCAGTCACAGAGTCCCGCGACTCCAGGGTCGTCGGGCCTCAAGACCACGCCTCGCGAGGCTAGGTCTGAAGCACGGACTGTCAGCCTGCGTGCGCGGGTGTCCAGCGCCTCGCGGGACGCAATGGACACAACACCGGCACCTCTGGTGCCTAAAGACCGGCGCAGCTCTGTCGAGCGCGCCCCGAAAGGGAAGCAGAAAATCCAGTGTCCAGAAAAGGACTCTTGATAAGCCGAATGGTTCTCCAGTAGACGCAGAACACCCTGCTTTATTCTGTCATTATGGTTACACAGATAATGCAATGGAACGTGAGAGGACTTATTCACAACCTAGATGACATAACTGAACTACTCTGCAAGCATAAGCCTAAGGTGTTCTGTGTCCAGGAGACACATCTAAATCCGAAACAATTTAACTTTCTACGACAATTCGCTATTTTCCGCAAAGACCGTGACAATGCTAATGCCTCGTCCGGTGGGGTGGGGATTATTGTAGACAGGTCTGTTGCCTGCCAAGAAATCACACTTCAAACCGAGCTTGAAGCAGTCTCAATACGAGGGATTCTCTTCAATCGATTAATTACTATCTGTTTAATATATCTGCCACCCTAACTGTCAAGTGAACAAGACAGAATTTTACAGTTTAATTAACCAGCTTCCGGAACCGTACATTCTAGCCGGTGACTTTAACCCCCACAACAGCCTGTGGGGAGGCTCCCACTGCGACGGAAGAGGCAGATTGATAGAAAACTTCCTAGTTAGTTCCGGTGCCTGTCTCTTTAATAAAAAGGAAGCGACCTACTACAGTACACAGCGTCCCTCTTACTCCTCAATAGACTTGACAATTGGTTCTGCAACACTTTTTCCACATCTAGAATGGGATGTGATCAGAAATCCGTATGGAAGTGACCACCTCCCTGCAGTGTTAAAATAAGGGAGGAACAAAGCTCTCTGCCACAGTTTCCTCGATGGAAGCTAGCGTCGCCTGACTGGAAGGGTTTTAAGGAATCATCTCGCTTGTAGCAAGATTTCTTGAAGAACTTAAACATAGATGACGCAGTCACCTATTTTACTGCTTTTATCATTGACTCTGCACAAATGTTCATCCCCGAAACAAATGGTTATTCATCCAAAAGACGTGTTCCCTGGTGGAATTAAGACTGCAGAAAGGCGCGAAAGAAGCAAAATAAGGCTTGGGGCACACTACGCCGTTATCCGAACGCTGAAAATCTCGTTGAATTTAAACAGGCTAAATCACAAGGAAGACGTACTCAACGGCAAGCCAGGAGACAAAGCTGGCAGAAATTTATCTCTGGCATAAATTCGTATACGCAGGAAAGAAAGGTATGGAATGGGCTGAGAAGGCTGAAGGGACAGGAAACTTATCCGTTGCCCTTGGTAGATGAGCAAGGAAACAGTTTGGAAGAGCAGGCAGATGCCCTTGGTGCTCATTTTGAGAGCATTTCTAGTTCCATGCACTAGACCGAATCATTCCGCAAATACAAAGAAATCGAAGAATGCAAGGCACTCGACCGCAACTGCCAACAAAATGAGCCATATAGCCGTCCTTTTAACGTGGCCGAGCTGAGAGCTGCGTTAAATACATGGAAAAGCTCAGCACCGGGAGCTGACAGAGTCGTATACGACATGATTAAAAACCTCCATGCAGACACTCAGATGACGTTGCTTGCGCTACTTAACAATATTTGGCCCACCGGATATCTTCCTGCCGCATGGAAAGAGCCTATCATTGTCACCATTTTAAAACAGGGCAAAGAGCCATCTGTATTAACAAGCCAATGGTGAGCCCGATAGCGCTCACCAGTTGCTTATGCAAGCTATTTGAAAAAAATGATAAATCGCCGTCTGTTGCATTATCTTCAATCGAACAATCAGCTTGATCCACACCAATGTGGCTTCAGAGAGAGCCGTTCAAAGGGGTCATGAACCACTTTTCCAAGTAATGATCTAATGGCCTCAGTATCGGAGTGTACTGCCTCCCGAATCGATTGCCGCAAAAATTTCTCGAATCCGTCAAGAATCAGCGGAGTTACGGGGGTTTGGCGCACGCTCCCAGCGCTTTCTCTCTTTTCTCGTGCCGACGAGCGCACTGGAAGCTAGACAGGGAGGGATGGCATGGGGGAAAGAAGTTACGCCAGCGCGCGTCATGAAACGCGATCGCTCTCCCGCTGTGATTCGCTTGCGCGAGTGCGCCTACCGTGTACTGAGGAGGGCGCCGGCAAGTGACGGCACCCCGCGGCAAGAAGCGCATCTGATCCGAACGCCGCTCGATTTACGTCGGCTATCGGCCAATAAGCGTGCTATGTCTCTGCGACGTACAGCGGACAGACGCCCCACCCACCGACGAGAGTGAGAACCGGCCTCTGTTTGAAAAGAGGGTGCCTGGGGAAACGCCAACTTCGCGCTCCGCTTGTGGCCATTACGCGGCGCGCACGACTGTAATTTTTGGCAGAGCAGTTCATAGCCGTGTCAGCTTTCCGCAGGATGTGTTTTTTCAATCAGCCCAAGGGGTGCTTCATGACCCCTTTCAACAACCGACCACCTTGTTCGCATTGAGGCTAACATACGCGATGCATTCGCTCATAAGCAGTACTTCTTGGCAGTGTTTCTTGACCTCGAAAAGGCATATGACACCACGTGGCGCTTCGGAATTCTACAGGACCTGTCAGCAATTGGTATGCGTGGAAATATGTTAAACGTTATCGAATGCTACTTAATCAACCGTACGTGCCAAGTAAGGATCGGCAACGTGTTATCTAAGCCATATGTGCAGGAGACTGGGGTACCACAAGGTGGAGCACTAAGTTGTTTTATTCCATATATGTGAATGATGTGCAAATAGCGTTTAAGTCATGTAATATCGCTATCTGTGAACGACATATCCAACTGGGCCTCAATAAAGTGTCAAAATGGGCTAATCAAAACGGGTTTAAGATTAACCCCCAGAAAAGCTCTTGCGTCCTTTTTACAAGGAAGAGGGGTCTAGTTCCAGAGCCTCACATTGAGCTTTACGGGCAGTTACTCCCTGTGAGCACAGAACACAAATTTTAGGTCTAATACTAGACTCAAAACTCACCTTCCTTCCCTACATTAAGCACCTTAAAGCTAAATGTCTAAAAACTGTGAATATAATCAAAATACTTTCACACACGACATGGGGCAGTGACAGAAAATGTCTACTGAATATACACAAAAGCCTTGTAAGATCACGTTTGGACTACGGTAGCATTGTGTATGCCTCTGCGGCACCAAGCGCCCTGAAGGTATTGGATCCGGTCCATCATCTGGGCATCCGCCTTGCCACCCGTGCTTTTAGGACTAGTCCCGTCCAAAGTCTCTATGTTGAATCCAACGAATGGTCATTCAATTTCCATAGGCAATACCTTAGCGTTGCATACTTTTGGAAGCTGAATGCAAGTATATATCATCCTTATCGCTCTGTCAATAATGACACTGCATGCGCGGGCCTTTTTCATAACCGCACTACATCTAGAGAGCCCTTCTCATTGCGCGTGAGGAGGTTCTGTGAAGACATGAATGTCCCACTTTTTACGCATGAGCTAATGGCACCAGCGAACCTTCTACCGCCCTGGTCATGGCAAGAGATAGACTGCGGTATGACATTTGTCGAAGTTCCGAAACGTGCCCCAGAGGCGCATATCCACATGCATTTCCTTGAACCTAAAGAGAAATATGCTTGCCCAGCATTTTACACTGACGCGTCCAAGTCGCATGCCGGTGTAGCATATGCAGCAATTGGCCAGTCATATTCACAATCGGGAGTTATGCGCCCGGAAACGAGCATCTTTACAGCAGAGGCCTTCGCTCTGTTAACTGCCGCAAAGCACATAAAAAGCCTTGAGTTAAAAAAGGCAGTAATATTTACTGACTCTATAAGCGTAGTTAAAGCCTTAGTAAAAGTCCAAAAGCACAAAAATGCAGTAGTTCACAATCTGTACTCTGTTCTATGCGGCATGTACGTGTTAAACCAGCGCGTCACTCTGTGTTGGGTGCCGGGCCACAGGGGGATTGAAGGAAACGTCCTTGCCGACGAACTTGCTACATCAACAGAAAGGTGCAAATACTTCCTTAGCGGTGCCCGTTAGAGATTTGAAACCACTCATTCGCAGTAAACATAGAAGATGTTGGCAGAACGTGTGGGACAGAGAAATATCAAACAAACTTCACTTAATTAAACCCTATTTAGGTAACTGGCCATCAACGACGAAGTCCCGTAGACGTGAGGTCTTGATCTGCCCCTTAAGAACAGGTCATACCTATACTGCCCATAACTACTTGCTGACGTGAGGACCCTCCCACCTGCAATAAATGTGGTCAAGGGCTTACAGTTCTTCACGCTCTCCTAGAGTGTCGGCAAGTTGAACCTGAAAGAAAAAGTGTTTTCAGCAGGCTTACCGAGAAAACAGTCCCTTGCACCCAGCAATGTTCCTCGGAAGAGATCCAATATTTGACACAGACACAGTCCTGAATTTTGTTGACAGAACTACCACACTGCATATTATTAGTCCTAAAAATACGTAGCGCGGCCTACCTCGAGAGACCGCTGCTGCGATGATTGTACACCTCATAGCACGTACTCGTCGCCCTTGTCTCCAAGGACCCTGACGAGGCATGAAGTGCTACCTTCATACGAATCTCCTTTGATAAGTTCATTTATGCATACCTTATTAGCACACTTATTGTATGTCTCAGAAATCATAACATTCTTTTAACAGCTATTTATGTCTTACGCACTTTACAGCAAACGTTTTTAGGCCCAAATACAGCCAACGTTACACACTGCCATTGTCATTCACGGCATCATCTCCTACACATCAATACCTCTTGGCGTTCTTTGGCCATCATTGGCCCTTGCGCCACAAAACAACACATATCTTCATCAAGAGCACACAAATGCTGTGTCCTTCGCTTGCACTGTTTTGTTTTATTTGTGTTGCGCTGTAATCTTTGCACGATGAACATCCACTAAATAGCCCAACTCGCGATTCTGGTTAAGTCTGGTTCATAATGTCTTTCAGCTTTGACTGCCTATGCATACGGCAGAAGTCGCCGAAAAGAGGCCGTTGTGTTCATCGGAGGGTAACGAGGCGTGGCACATTGTCCACTGGACTTCTTTTTTTGCATGGTACATATTGTCCCTGCGCGCCAAATTTCGATGAATGCGTTGTTGTCGACAGGAACAAAACGAAGGAACGCGTCTAACGGTCGAAGGTTATGATATAAATAGTATTGAAAACGCCTGTGTGAACCAGCCATCCGTTAACTTGCATGAGGTATAAACAAAACGGCCAAACATTAATCGCTTGTCTAAACCTGTTTACTGACACGTGTCGTTACGATACACGAGCATACGCACTTAAGTTTTGTGTCTACTTTGTTTCGAGAAAGTGCGCCCTTTAAGTTTACAGTTTGCGTTTGAGTGGTTTGGCTTCTTTCTCATGTATCATGTACCACCAACCGTAACAGCTGCACTCATTCACTTATTAAGACAACAAATTAGGCAAGGATAGCAGCGGCTTCTGAAAGCATTGTCGAGCGGTCACCAGTAATTGCTGGCAGCTGAAATTGCAACACTTCACAGGCCTATCGTCCAGCCTGAGCTCAGCTCGAGCGTTCAGGACTAGGACCGAAACGAGACCATGACACCATCATTGGCCCCTCCTACCTCCCGCTTGAGGAACTCAGCCAGACATGCCTAAAAATTGCATCACTTAAAAGGTACATTCAATTAGCAATACCTCACATATTTTCATTGTTATTAAGGGGCTTCAGTCTAGCTGTAACCCTGTCACCCTAAAATGGGCCCTCACTCAGAGATTTAGAAAAGAGAATTGTCACGTAAGCTTTTACGCAGAGTGCTTTGAGAAACCACTGAGCATTCTTTTCGGCCTGCGAGGGTTTCTCACATAAAGTTTGCGAAGGAATATAATAATTCCCAGCCAACTAATCGCAATCACAAATATAGGCAGACACGACACAAGAAAACATATAAATAATCTTTTATCCCTAGGGGAGAGGGATTTTAAGTTATAATTTAGAACATAATAATGATCAATGTGTTTCTTCCTCCATAACATGTTTCTATGTTAGCAAATACGCTGATATTAAATCGTCAAGAACAACGTAACACGACTGGTATGCAGACGTATAGAACCATTCAGCCAACCAGATCGACAGATACTAATACCAATAGCAACTACGCTACAGTGATGATTACAGTGACAATATTTACTAGAATAGCTGAGGCACTTCCACTCAAGAGAGCCGAACATGTAGTGTCACTGAAATTTTTTCAAAGAATATGGCAAACCAATCAGTTTAAAACAATTATTTGCCCTAAGAAACAAATTGACATAGGCGTAATATAGAGGACTACTCGGCTACCTGGCTATCAATATTTCATAGACTTGCTATTATTGAACGGAAATAGCAAAACAAAGAAAAGACGATGAAAGAACAAGCAAAACGATAGTCATCAACCAGCGTTCAATCCACATTGAAGACCAGCTTCCTACCTGCTGCGTCTTCCTTCTATATATCATTTCCCATCTTTCTGTAAGCGCTGACACTTTTTTCCAAGCCAATGTGTGGACCGCTCCTCCCAACAAATTAAAGTAATTGCTGAAAAAAGGAGATATTTCTCTATTAACCTCATTTTCGATATTGAGCTTGCAGTAGTGCCACACACGAAATTTGTGGAGAAATGAATTAGGAAAGATTTCCAATTATCAGTTAAAGCATCAAAATTCCGCCAGATGCGGCTAAGAGCACAGCAAAAAGCATCAAGAAACCACTAAGCTCAGTCATTTGGTCGAATATATTGTGGCGGTCGTCAACCGCAGGTGGGTATCTGCACCTTAGGGTGTCACGATGAAGGTCTGTCTCACGAATCCTTCCAACTAAATGAAGAAAGTCTTTCAAATATGCAAAATATTTACGAACTGTTAGGCCAGTAAGTACTGCGTTTAGCGCTTCTTTAGATTCAACTAAAGCATACGCAATTTTTTCACGCAGGCATTTAGGCATCGTAACCGAGAAACAGACATGGTCGTTTATTATTGCACATGCTAGGCAGTGCACGGCGTCCGCGGTTTCCATGTACCCCCTCTCTTTCTTAGAATAGAAAGCTTTGCTCAGCTTTTCATGGAGGATCGTCTTGCTCTTGTTGCTCACAACGCTGTAATGCACCGTAGTGCCAATGTGCAGACATGGTGTCAGCGTTTTACGGTCGAGCGTGTCATTTATTCATTGAGTGTGTCCACGTTTTCCCCATTAGAGCGCACACTCAGCCGCGAAACGAGCTCACTACGGAAATAGCTCGACAGTGGAAGGATGGCCATCAGCCAGACAGTGTACACGAATGAGCGTGCCAATTGCGGACTTATCAGGCCGGAAATTGGAATAGAAGTGGCGTAAAAAGAAGCCAACAGCGACAGAAAGTATTTCGTGACGGAGTTGAAATCAGTGGGATGCCCCCTTTTCAAGCCGGTGACTACTAACGACAGCAAAACGCAAATCATGATGACATGTAATAGGCACAGTCCAAGCCAAGAGTCAGCAACGATGTTTGCAAGAGAGACTAAGGAGGGCAGCTCTTTTCTCACGTAGAAAACTTCATTTTCGTGACGAATTCCTTGAACTTCATCGTAGCCAGTCATATATGATTCAAGTATTGCAGCATTGCCTATAATGTCAGCACGTCCAGTCACAATGGAAATGATGAGAGCATGTTTGTCCCTGATATACACCCACCTTAAGGTAACGTTGTAAGAAGACAGTAGTTCCAAGAGTCTTAGCGTAGAATAACAGAGCTGAGCTAGTTGGTAAGTATTCATTCTAAAAAGACAGGGCGTGCAAACACGGACACAAGAAAGAAGTCAGGACACCACAAACGCCGTTTGTGGTGTCCTGACTTCTTTCTTGTGTCCGTGTTTGCACGCCTTGTCTTTTTAGAATGAAGTCTTAGCGTATCCCACCTTGCAGTCGAAGGCATCTTTTGTTGTTTTCACGCAGCCAACATATATTACTTTATTTCTGAGCCGGCATTGTCGTGATTCCCTCAAATCTTGTTTATCAGAGAAAAGGTCGCATTCCCTGTTAACAAGTGAAATAGCAGCAGTCCGTAAGGAAGGAACAAGCGGCGAAATGTACCCTCCTCCCCTGTAGAGCCCGCTATTATTGCAAGGCCAAGCCCTCGTATTGAGAACGCTTGCATTGATGTTCTCCGTTCTTCCATCAGTGAGCAGTTGAACGAATAGGCAGTCAAAGAAAGAAAAATCAACTGGACTAGTCAGGCACATTCTTAGGCATTTTAGTTCTTTTTCATCCGGATTTCAGGAAATAAGTTTCGTTTTGAGACCTGCATCCATATTTGCTTTAAAATACTGCGTGAAAGCCATTGACGGACGCGTCCAGGACTGGGGCTGCCCAAGGTATCTCGCTCAACAATAAGCGATGCTGTTGATCCAAATATCCTTCGCATCTTGCCACTGCCACTCGATCATATCTCGAAATGTGCAGCCTTAGCAATGGAATTACATGTTCACTCATACCAATCAAAGAACTATTATAGGCAGCGCAAAATAAGTGTACATAGAAGAGCTATATGAATAACATGTTAGCTTTTCGAGCCATTCGAGATATGTTACCGGTTTCGTATATGTAAGAAAGTTTAAGTGCGCGCTGCAGGAACGTACAAGTGAACCCCTCAAAAAGACTGCCTCCTGTTTTATACGTTCCACTCAAGAGAATAAGTATAATCACGGCCGCCAACTAAGCTTTGCTGCTACTAATGATTGAAGTTACCGCCAGTAGTGTTACAGCAAGTATGTGGTCTGTCTTGGGCGACGAAAAAACTGCACCTGCAACAAACAAAAATGAAACCAAACGTAGTAATAATTTTAATAGATGGGTATTTTTTCCCACAATAACACTCGTTCATGAGACACCTCTCGATATTTTAAGTGACGAGCGCCACAAGTGTCCCTAGTAAAAACGGTTGAACATCAAGTTGAACATGAACATGGTTTATAGATATTGGACCTTTGAAGCGCAAGCAGCCGTGCTAAGTTTGATTAATTGGCCTGTGGGAGATCGCAATTTCCTTTTGTGTAGTTCATGTGCGTGTGTATTCTATTTGTATTGCATTAATGAAAAAAAAAACAGCCGAAAGAATCATCATTATTTGGAGCAAGAACATAATGAAGATGAATGAATCTGCTACGCATTTTCGCTAAATTTAGCGAACCGATTGTGTGTTTACACGTGTCCCGGGAGTCGTGTAAATCGTTGCTCTCTTAAAAGGGCATTTCGCCACGCTTAGGCATCGCAAACAAACACTCATGGTGAGTTCACCTGTCGGTAGCGATTGTAAGAATAATCAGTTCTGGCAGGTTTACGTCCCAAAACGATTACATGAATATGAGAGACACTGCAGTGTAGCTCGCCGCAAAACGTTTGCGCTCCGACGTTCTTTAGCGTGCACCTTAATCTAGGCTCACGGGCCTCTAAAATTTCGCCTCCGTCTAACTGCGGCCGCCGCGGCCATGATTCGGTCCCGCGACCTTCGGGTCAGCAGTCACGCACCGTAACCACAGCCGTCGTGGGTCACAGTAGCTATCGTGTTTCGATAATCATGAAACGCCTTACTGGAATAAAAAACGGTCCAAATCATGAACAGAACGAGGAGTCCCTTGTTTTTGCGAGAACCGCGTTTGACGAGACAGTCAAAGGTAACATGCACGTCCTTAATTAAGCTAAATAAAAATTTTAAACTTCCATGACCTCCCTGTGTCGTAGCGCGCGCGGGCGTGGTCGCCCATTTCTCTAGTCAAACGTTACTCACCGTGGCGCGAGTTGCGTTGTTCTCCTAATGCGCAGCCTGCAATGTCGCCTCAGCAACTGCGGCGAGACGCGAAATTGAGATTTGAAAAAAACACAATTCAGGAGAGCCCTATATTCCCTTTTGGGAGAGTTCGGCGCTCTTTTGATCTCGCCGCCAGTCTGGGAACTGCTGCACTACAGTCTGGCAACAGCGCGCTTCCGCACCGCCGACGCCATTTCGTGCCGAGGTTTCTCGTGATGCTGTATCCGTGGCGCCGCTGTCGGCATTTATGCTTCCTCTGCGACCGATCTGGTGTGTCTTTGCTGCTGTTCGTGCACGTGTCGGCTGCGTGCAACAACGTGGACCTGCCCGGACGTCGCAATGGGGGCTTTCAGCGCAGTAGGCGGCTCTAACTCGCTGAAGAAAGGGTTCGCCCTTTACCGTTTTCCTCAAAGCGACAGGAATCGAGCACGGCGCCGCGTTTGGGAAGTACGAACGAAGCGGGATAAATGGAAAGCCAACGACAACTCCCGCCTTTGTGAGGTAAGTGTGAAAATTTGTAGGCCCACTTAAATCCGTATTCATGGTTCGCATGTGTGCGCATCCGTTGCAGGTTCACTTCGAGTTTGATCAGTTTGAGCCCCTTCGCAAAGCTAGCCTTCCTTAAAGCTACCTTTTTGTGAACATAATCAAATATTCGTGCTACAAGTAGTTATTTTTTTAGATGAAACCTAGCCAGAGGTGGAGCGTTGCGGGCGCACGCCAACGCGAGCTTACAGTGCCGCGGCACAAAATGTCGGACAGCGCCGCCGCTAAATTTGGATAGTTATTGGCTCCGCCCCTCCGCCGAACTCTCCGAAGGAATACACGGCTCTGAGGAGCCCTTGCCCTATCGCGAAAAGGGGGGCAAGTGAGTATCGTGTGCGTGCATGACCTTCCACTTTTCCTTGCTCTTCGTATCACGCATATATATATATATATATATAAATATATATATATATATAAATAAATAAATATATATATATATATATATATATATATATATATATATATATATATATATATATATATATATATATATATATATATATATATATACTTAACCTGGAGGTTATGCAGCGGCTGCCGATGTCTGCAATTTGTCGGAAAAACATTTCGGAGCTTCTAAGTCTAAATTCACTAAGAAAAGAAAGAAGGAGGTGCCAAGCAGGTGGAGGAAGGTGAAGCCTGAATGCTCGCAGAATCCCCAGACACGCGGAGGCGAGCACCGAAAACAGTGACAGAAGTTTGTTGCAACAAATATCGCCCACGGAGGTCTCGCTATTTTTGCGTATAAATTGTGACGTAAATTGTCATGCAAACGATGACAAATGCAAAACAGAACAGCGAGCATAATTTTGCGCGATAACTTTGTGTGACCTGTGTGCGCTGCTTGTGCGTCGAAAAAGGGCGCTTGAAGAAATCACATGGAAGGAAGCGAAAGCGCATTGAGAAGTGACTTGACGATTGAACCCTCACCCACCGATTGTAATACATGTAGTACATCATTGTAACTTATCAATCAATAAACATTTAATCAGAATTTTGTAGCGTTAGCTACACTTGCCTAGCCAAAGCCGGTTTCGCGTGGATCCTAATGAGCCGTGCTACGCATGCGTGAGGATGAGTGATGTCACAGAGCTGGCTCACCGGAGCCGGCATCTCACGCGTTCTCCGCCACCGCCACGCGCGGCTCGCCGCTGCTGGTCTGCGCGTTCGGGAGGAGTGGCGTCGTAGCCGCGGCAGACACACTGGCGCCGCCGCGCGCGGGCTACGCCACCACCTCGTGTGACTCGCCGCTGCTGGTCTGCGCATTCGAAAGAGTGACATCGTAGCCATGGCGGACACACTGGCGCCGGCGCGTGCGGAGCTATTTGCCTTCGCTGTGCAGTCGCCGTCTGACACTGCGCTGGCGCCGCTTGATAGCGCCTCTGACTGGCATTTGCAGGCGGGTAACGCCATGGAGAAGGAGAGCGCAAATGCTGCTCAACGGCGCAGAAGAGCCGAGATGCTTATCTCATCGGATCCCGAAGTAGTTGCCTGGCAATTAGCGGTTCAGCGTACTAAGAATGAACAGAAGAAGGGTTATGATCTTAGACTATCTGGAAAGCTAAGAATTGATAGCTGAACCTTTCTAACACCACGTATATCCCGGCATAGCCGAGCTACGACACTGCAATTTTTTTTTCAGTGCCTACTATTTGAGTTATTCTTTCATTATTTGCGGATTTTCAAGAACATCACTGCGGCTGGTTTTATATGGATCGAAATCGGTTAACATTGAAACCACCTTCTTTAACACATAAAACGGCAGGAAGTGGAAGATGGAAGCTGCGATGAAAAAATCCGTAAACAGGGGGTGGGTGTTCGAGCCAACATTTCAACAAGAGGACTTGTCTTCTTCAAGTCTGGAACTGAAATCAGTTCCAGCCTTGAAGAAGACAAGTCCTCTTGTCGAAACGTTGGCTCGAGCACCCACCTCCTGTTTACGGGTTTCTTCTTTAACACAGAGATTTACCATGCTTTGGCTTTGTCCATCTAATAAATATATGAGCTTCAATAAAGCGATGAGTCTAGAGAGGAGGATCATAAGATTCGCAGACGAAACTGATCACAGTTTCCCCTTATAGATGTCTCGAGCAAAGAAGGATGCCAGAAGTACACCGTACAATTCCCAAACCAGTGTATTTAGCGCTGCGAAGAAGCGAACAGTAATAAAATGACGTAATACTGCCGCTGATGAAAAATGTCTCCTTACAATCAAACATATGCGCAAAATGTACAGCTGTCATGCTTTCCCACGTAGATTGGATCAACACAAATTCAGTAAGAGCGGTAAATTATGCGTGGTTCCTACTCTCAGCGGTGGTGTAAGCGAACGAAATTCGCTGCGGCTCCATTGTAGCGGTAGGCCGATAAGTTGGCGATGGTTTCTTCGCCGGCGTCTGCCAGTTGGCGCGCGTGACGGTGCAAGTTGTAGCGAGCATTGTGTAGCTTGGGAAAAATGGTATACGTAAGACTTCCTTTATCGCAAAATAATATAAAGGGGGTTTTCGAAAACGCTCTCGAACAATGAAAGTCGCATTTCTTGCCTAAATGTAATATTTCACTATTTAGTTAACTAAGCCTAATAACAAATAATTGATTACAAAAAAAATTGTCTGCACTTATCAAGGTCCGCAATTTGCAGCTAATTTCTCTCGCCTGCATCTAACAATATTTTTTTTAACCCTTGGCCTAAGATAGCTGGGCCACCCGGCATAGGGGCCACCCGGTATCGGCGAGCCCAGATGCTGCTATGAAAGAAGGCAGATGTTGACGATTTCGTGTTTGCCGAGAACAAAAAAAGCGTTTCCTGCACGCATTCACACACACACGCATAGATATATATATATATATATATATATATATATATATATATATATATAGGCGTTTATTGACGGCACTAGTCGACGAAGCACAACGGCAACAGTCAAGAGAGAGCGCGGACTGTGAGCCCGAGGAGCCGAAGGTGACGACCCACTAGAAAGCGTTCGAGAGGGACACCCATTGCAGTCTTCCAGCGCTTCGCTACCATTACCCCGGGTATGAAAAGGGAGCCGCCTAGCGATGTAACTGCTTGTCACTATGAGCGGGTCATGGTACGGCTTCAGGCGTTTCACGTTGACAATGTCGCGCCCTCGACGGCGCATGTCCGAAGATGGTTCAATGGGGTCGATGAGGTAGTTGACCGGGAATGTGCGTTCGACGAGACGGTAGGGGCCATCGTACTTGGGCAGCAGTTTGGAAGAGAGGCCAGTTGCAGTAGTTGGGACGGAGAGCCATAGAACGCTTCAGAGAGGAACGTGGGCGCAGAAGTGGTGGTGTCACCGCGAATGCTCTTCTGCCGCTCTTGGTCATGCGTAGTAAATGTCTTGGCAAGCTCCCGACACTCCTTAGCAAGTCTGGCTGTGGCAGAAATAGGCGCCCACTCAGACGGATCCGGCTTGTATGGAAGGATTGTGTCGATTGTGTGCGACGGGTGCCAGCCGTACAATAAGGAAATGGGTGAGAAACCAGTAGTGCTCTGAGGGGCGGTATTACAGGCGTAGTTGATGAAATGCAAAATGGCATCGCAATTGGTGTGATCGGCGGCGACGTACATCGAGGGCATGTCGTCGCGCGTGCGGTTAAAGCGTTCGGTGAGGCCATTCGTCTGCGAGTGGTAAGCAGTAGTTTTCCGGTGAACAACGTTCACTCTTTGAGAATGGCTTCGACAACTTCCGACAAGAAGGCAGGACCTCGATCGCTGAGAAGCTCCGGGGGTGGACCGTGGCGCAGCCTGAATCGGTGCAGCAGGAAGGAGGCAACATCGCGCGCTGTAGCTGCCGGGAGGGTGGCAGTTTCGGCGTATCGCGTAAGGTGATCAGCAGCGACGATGACCCAGCGGTTACCAGCTGACGTTAGCGGAAGTGGTCGATACAAGTCTATGCCAAAACGCCCAAACGGCCGGTCAGGGCAAGGTAGAGGTTGCAGACCTGCCGGCAACAGGTGCGTTGAAGTTTTGCGCCGCTGACAATCGATGCAGGAGCGAACGAACTTCTGCACGTAGCGGTACATCCCTCGCCAAAAGTACCGTTGGCGAATGCGGTGGTAGGTTTTAGGGGCGTAGCTCCTCTTAGTCTAACCTTGCCACGCGTCCGTTGTCCGGCGTATCTCCCGGCAGCCGGCAGTAAACGGCAGCATCTGTCCGGTGGTGGTGGTGGTGGTGGTGGTGTGCGGCGTGACCACCCTTACTGCGCATGCGGATACCCTCTCGACACACCTCTTCTCCACTCCCCCTCACCATTCCCCATGTCATCTACCCCTCTCCCCATTTCCCTCTCCACTCACCCTCTCACCTTCCCCTCTCCCAATCCCCTCTCCCATACTCCTCTCCACTTCCCCTCTCCCCTACCCCTTTCCACTCTTCCTCTGAAACGCGGGCTAGACATGCCGAAATTCTCTCCTGCGCAACGCCGCGATGAGCTCGAGCGCATGCGCGTCCCCTCCCCTTCTCTCTCCTCTCCTACGCTGCCCCCCTCTCGCCCGCCTGTCGACCGCGTTCCCCGCTCGACTTGTGAGAATTAACGGCCAGGCTAGGTGGAAGATACGACGCGCGTAGCGTCCCTCTTCGCGTTCCACGACGCGAGGTCGGTAGCATGCTCAACGAACGCCAACGGAACGCGATCGTGGAAGTGCTCCGGCTTCGCATCGCCTCATGGCTACGGTCCCCCCCCCCCCTATCTTGCCTCGCGGCGCTGCGGCGCCGACGCAGGCAGCGTTGCGAGGCAGCGTCGCGGCAGCGTCTTGATTGAAAAAATCACAGCAAATCCACGGGGTGAATGATGATGAGTGGGGCGAAGCTACGGAGGGAATCACCTGTAAACCGTGAAACTCTTCCGTGAAATGCGCCCAGTACATAATATAAAGAGTGTGAAACATCGTGTATATATTAAACATCAAACATTTATTGTACTGTTGGTTTACGTGGTCCCTTCATTATCACTTGTGATCGGTGAAATGCAAGGAAGAAGTCCGCTCCCGAGCGAAAGAGCGCCAAGAGCGACCGCATTCCCCGCTCGCCCTGTGCGAATTAAAGGCAAGGCTAGAGGGAAGACAGGACGCGCGTTCCACGACGCGAGGTCGGTAGCATGCCCAACGAAAGCCAACGGAACGCGATCGTGCAAGTGCTCCGGCTTCGCATCGCCTCATGGTTCCATTTAGCGTCCCAAAACCAAACATATTGCTCAATGTGTGCCTTGCGTTTTTCGTAGAAATAATTTCTTTATCATGTACATTAAGACGAAAAGTTGAAAGCTCACTAGAGTGTATCGCCCGCAAAGTATGTCTTTTAGTGTGATTTAACTCTCGTACGGCAGGGTCCTCGCGCCGTTGCCGGTCCACCTCGCCCGTTGACGATCGGGCGAGGTGGCTAAATACAACTACTACACTTTAAGAAAAACATGTGGCGTTCTTTCGTTCTGCTTTTACAAAACATCTGGCGTCTTTCGTTGGTTTATTTCATCAATCAACGACGTTTTGAACAAAATTTTTATTGTTTAATCACGCACAGGAGAAATCTCACCAGGCACTACCTTGGAGGTAAACAATGGCTGCTAATGGCAATGAGAGACAGAAGAAGTCGGCTTTTAGCTAACACTTACACTTCTACTTCTACTAACGTTTCCTACTGGAACATGCCAATGGCTGCTAATGGGGAATGAGAGACAGAAGAATTCGGCTTTTAGTTAACGCGCACGCTGCGAACTTTTTATTGTTCAACAACGCACAGGAGAAATCTCCCACCGGCACCACCTTGGAGGTCAAAGCGTAAGACTTGTTACTCACTACTACGAGCACGACGAGGGACGAACGGGTGCCGCCTTAAGGAGCTTCGCCCCTAAAACCAACCGCTTGCGCTGCACAACTGTTCACTGACCCCCCCCCCCCCCCGGAAATAAAGGCACTGGATTTTGACCTCCAAGGTAGTGCGTGTGTGCGATTTCTCCTGTGCGTGATTAAACAATGAAAGTTGAAGACATACATGTAAAATTAAAGTGAGCTACAAGTCGTCATAACTCTCATCGAACCTTTAGTATAAACGCGCCCGACCTCACGTCGGTGAGGATGTACTGGGCAGAATTCATGGAAGATTCACGGTTTACCGATGAACTTCCGCAGCTTCGCCCACTCATCATAATTCACTCCGTGGATATGCTGTGATTTTGTTTTGATACCCCAGAGTGTGTGCACACTGCGGATCAGAGAGGAACGACTCGCATATGTCAGAACGCAGACTGCGGGGTATTACGAGTAACCACGAGCAGCCGTCGCCGCAATTGCGTCGGTGGATGAGGTCGTCGCGAACGAGGAAATGGTGGTCTTGACGACGCAACGCGCGAGTAAATGGTGTTGCCGATGGATCAGTCAGCAAGTCTATCAATGAGCCAATCCAGTGATCTTTGCGCTGTTCAGTAGCGATGGTGTGAATATCGATAGAGGAAACGGGATTGCGAGTCACTGAGCTATGGCTATTGTTGTTAGGCAAGGGGGAGCGCGAGAGTGCGTCGGCGTCAGCATGCTGGAGTCCGTTGCGGTACAGCACGCGGATATCGTAGTCCTGTAGGCGAAGTGCCCAGCAGGCGAGGCGGCCTGAGGGATTCTTAAATGGCAATAACCAGCATAGTGCATGATGGTCGGGGATGACGTCAAATGGGCGACCATTCAAATAAGGTCGGAATTTCGTAAGGGCTCAGATGATCGCCAGGTATTTCTTTTCAGCGACGGTGTAATTGGTTTCGGCTTTCGTAAGCGTACGACTTGCATATTCCACGCCATATTCAAGGAACCCTGGTTTGCGCTGCGCAAGGACAGCGCCAAGGCCAACACCACTAGCGTCTGTGTGTACCTCTGTAGGAGCCGTAGGGTCGTAGTGGCTTAGTATTGAAGGCGACGTCAACAAACGGCGGAGTTTGTAGAAAGCGTCGTCGCGCTCTGACAACCATGAATGGAGGGGCCCGTTAATTCCGAAGAGCTTCGTCAGTGCCAATATGATAGTCGCGAAATTTCGAATGAAGCGCCGAAAGTAGGAACACAGACGAAACTACGCAGTTCTTTGACGGACGTAGGTTTGGGGAACTTGGTCACGGCTTGAAGTTTGGCTGGATCGGGGAGAATTCCATCCTTGGACACGACGTAGCCGAGGATTGTCAGCTGCCGTGCTGCAAATCGGCACTTCTCTAGATTCAGTTGCAGACCAGCGTCGCTCAAACGCGTGATAACATGCCTTAGGCGTTGAAGATGGGTGGAGAAGTCCGGAGCAAGAACGACGACGTCGTCGAGGTAGCACAAGCACGTGTGCCACTTCAGGTGGCGCAGAACAGTATCCATCATGCGCTCAAAGTTGGAGGGCGCATTACACTGCCCAAACGGCATGACATTGAATTAGTACAGGCCGTCGGGCGTGACAAAGGTGGTCTTCGGTCGAGCGTCATCAGCCATACGTACTTGCCAGTACCCTGAGCGCCAATCGAGAGATCCAAAGAATTCGGCGCCTTGAAGGCTGTCACTCGTGTCGTCTATTCGCGGCAGTGGACACACGTCTTTACGAGTGATCTTGTTGAGTCGTCTGTAGTCCACAGAGAAGTTTGAGCGACATCGAAAGAAGAGCGAAACTCTTTTAACAGTTATAGAAGCTGGGAACGCTGGACCTGCGTAAGGTTGTCAGGTATGGAGGAACCAAACACGTCAGACGTGAAAACAGCGCTGAGCGTACTGGAACTGCGGCCGTGCGTGCCATCGGGTTCGTCCATAACTTGTGCGTTCGAGGGGTTCCACGCTGCCGAGACATTCCCCTCGCACCAACGTAACACTGTACGGGGAGGGGTTGATTACAAAAATAGAGGTGCTGCCCTGAGTGACTTGAACGTTCGCGAAAGGCACCAGCAAGCCTTTCGTCGTGCAAACACGGTCATATGGCGAGAGGAGTGTAACGGTGCCGGATAGACTGGCGCAGTAGACTGACACCGCCGTTAACGAATTTGCAGGCACTTTGATGTCGCACCTTGCTCGCAGCAGATGGACTGTCTTCCGGCGTCAAATTAGAGAATGGTGACAGCTCTATTTCGGCTGGTGCGCAATGAATGACGGCGCCGTGCGGTAGCGAAAATCCCATCCGAGGATGACGTCGTGAGAGCAGGCAGGAATTATGATCAGTTCGACGGCGTACATAGCGTCCTTAATCATGACGCGGGCTGTGCACACCGCTGTAGGGTGAATACGTTGGGCGCTGGCTGTACGGAGGGAGAGCCCGGAAAGTGGCGTCGTTACTTTGCGCAGTATTCGGCTAAGCTTTGCGTCCATAACGGATACAGCGGCTCCAGTGTCGATAAGGGCAGATGCACGAACACCGTCTACAAACACGTCTAACCCGTTCGATGGGCTTCGCTGAGGGCTTTCGCAGTTCGATCGCGTCGCAGCCCTTGCCTCGTGGACTGCGACGACTAGTTTTCCTGGTCGCGTGGGACCAGACGTGGCCGCATCGGGGGCAGTGAGCGGCGTCGTGGTGACGGTGAACGGCGGGTAGAGGGCGCTGGGCGAGACGGCGGTGACATAGGCTGCGGTGAATCGTAATACGGGCGGCTCGACTGGCTTGGCATGGTTGAGGCGACTGGAGGCGACTGCACGCGATTGCAATAGCGGGCGACGTGACCGGCACAACCGCACGCAAAGCAGATGGGGCGGTTGTCGGAAGTGCGCCATCGGTTCGCCGGGGTGGGTCCCATCCATGGTCCAAGACGCGGTAGACGGGGCGGCGGCTGATAGGACTGCATGGTGGGCTGCAGTCGTGGCCTAGGAATGACGTCGGCGTACGCAGCCGGCGCACTCGCCTGGAAGGCCTGTGGTCTGGCGACGACTTCGGCGTAAGGATGTGGGGCAGACACAGGGATCGCTGGGGGTGGCCTGGCTATCACTTGCGCGTAACTGAGTGGCGCAAGCGCCGGGGGTGGCTGGTGGTATTCCGGCATGACGTCCGCGATTTCCTGTTGAAAAGCGCGGCGTAAGGGAGGCAGCAGTGTGGTCGACGGCTGTTCAACATGCTGCGACTGAGGCAAGGTCAGTAGAGAAAGCTGGCGGGCAATTTCCTCGCGTACAAATGACATGACCTCGGCGAGCAAGCCCGAGTGATCAGAAATGGCCGACAAGCCAGCGAGGTCGGCGTCGCGTGATGGAGGTCGACGGGTCAGCAACCGCTGCCGGCGCAGCTCCTCGTAGCTTTGACAGAGCGTGATCACCTTTGTCGCGGTACGAGGGTTCTTGGCGAGCAGCATGGTGAAGGCATCGTCGTCGATGCCTTTCATAACGTGTCGGATCTTGTCAGACTCAGACATGGTTACGTCGGCCTTCTTGCACAAGTCGAGGACGTCTTCGATGTCGTTGGTAAACGACTCACCGGTCTGCTGAGCTCGTTCACGTAAACGCTGTTCGGCTTGCAGTTTACGTACGGCAGGTCGGCCAAACACGTTGATGATGGCGGTCTTGAAATCAGACCACGTGAGGAAATCGGTTGCGTGGATGTTGTACCACAGGCTGCCCACACCCGCGAGGTAGAAAACCAGGTTGCTCAGCTTTCCTGCCTCGTCCCATTTGTTGGGTACGCTCACGCGCTCGTATATCGCGAGCCAGTCCTCCACGTCAGTGCCATCCGCGCCGGTGAATATAGGAGGGTCGCGGATGCGGGGGGAACCGGAGCATGGTGTCGGTACAGGGGGAAGCGTTTGCTGGGCGGCGTCTTGAGGCATAGTAGAGGGCACGGTACGGGATCGAAGCGCCAGGGGCATCGAACGGACCGAAGCTGGTTGGACGGCGCAGCACTCTGCACCAAATTATAAAGGCGTTTATTGACGGCACTAGTCGACGAAGCACAGCGGCGACAGTCAAGACAGAGCGCGGACTCTGAGCGCGAGGAGCGTGCTGTCAGAGAAGAGCCGAAGGGGACGACCCATTACAGACTTCCAACGCTTCGCTACAATGTATATATATATATTGTAGCGTTGACACCGTTGCACTCCTCTCGCCATATGACCGTATTTGCACGAGGAAAGGCTTCCTGGTGCCTTTCGCGACCGTTCAAATCACCCAGGGAAGCACCTCTATTTTTGTAATCAACCCCTCCCCGTACAGTGTTACGTTGGTGCGAGGGGAATGTCTCGGCAGCGTGGAACCCCTCGAAGACGCACAAGTTATGGACGAACCCGATGACACGCACGGCCGCAGTTCCAGTACGCTCAGTGCTGTTTCGATGTCTGGTTTATCACCCGCTGACGTGTTTGGTTCCACCATAGCTGACAACCTTACGCAGGTCCAGCGTTCCCAGCTTCTGGACCTGTTGGAAGAATTTCGCTCTTCTTTCGATGTCGCTCAAACGCCTCTCGGCCGCACGTCGGCCGTTACGCACGGCATCGATACTGGCGCCCACCTGCCACTGCGGCAACGTCCATATCGCGTATCTCCCAATGAACGCCGTGTAATCACCGAGCAAGTCGACGACATGCTTGGACGCGATGTTATTCGACCCTCCAACAGCCCCTGGGCGTCTCCTGTCGTTCTTGTAGCGAAGACGGACGGTTCTGTGCGGTTCTGTGTCGACTACAGACGACTCAACAAGATCACTCGTAAAGACGCGTATCCACTGCCGCGAATAGACGATGCGATTGACAGCCTGCAAGGCGCCGAATTCTTTTCATCTCTCGATTTGCGCTCAGGGTACTGGCAAGTACCTATGGCTGACGACGCTCGAACGAAGACCGCCTTTGTCACGCCCGACGGCCTGTACGAATTCAACGTCATGCCGTTTGGGCTGTGTAATGCGCCCGCCACCTTTGAGCGCATGATGGATACCGTTCTGCGCAACTTGAAATGGCACACGTGCTTGTGCTACCTCGACGACGTCGTCGTTTTTGCTCCGGACTTTTCCACCCATCTTCAACGCCTACGGCATGTTTTGACGCGTTTGAGCGACGCCGGTCTGCAACTGAACCTAAAGAAGTGCCGATTTGCAGCACGGCAGCTGACAATCCTCGGCTACGTCGGGTCCAAGGACGGAATTCTCCCCGATCCAGGCAAACTTCGCGCCGTGACCGAGTTCCCGAAACCTACGTCCGTCAAAGAACTGCGCAGTTTCGTAGGACTGTGTACCTACTTTCGGCGCTTCATTCGAAATTTCGCGACTATCATATCGCCTCTGACGAAGCTCCTCGGAAGTAACGGGCCCCTCCATTCATGGCCGTCCGAGTGCGACGACGCTTTTGAAAAGCTCCGCCGTTTGTTGACGTCGCCTCCCGTACTACGCCACTACGACCCTACGGCTCCTACAGAGGTACACACAGACGCTAGCGGTGTTGGCCTTGGTGCTGTCCTTGCGCAGCGCAAACCAGCGTTCCCTGAATATGTCGTGGCGTATGCAAGTCGTACGCTTACTGAAGCCGAGGTCAGTTACACCGTCACCGCAAAGGAATGCCTGACGATCATCTGGGCCCTTACTAAATTCCGACCTTATTTGTATGGTCGCCCATTTGATGTGATCACCGACCATCATGCACTATGCTGGTTGTCGTCACTGAAGGATCCCTCAGGTCGTCTCGCCCGCTGGGCACTTCGCCTACAGGACTACGATATCCGCGTGCTGTACCGCAATGGACGCCAGCATGCTGACGCCGACGCACTGTCGCGCTCCCCCTTGCCTGACGACAATACCCATAGCTCAGTGTCTCACAATGCCGTTTCTTCTATCGACATTCACACCATCGCTACTGAACAGCGCAAGGATCACTGGATCGCCTCATTGATAGACTTGCTGACTGACCCATCGGCAACACCATCCACTCGGGCGTTGCTTCGTCAAGCCCACCATTTCGCCGTTCGCGACGACCTCCTCCACCGACGCAATTACGGCGACGGCCGCCAGTGGCTACTCGTAAAACCCCGCAGTCTGCGTTCTGACATATGCGAATCGTTCCACTCTGATCCGCAGTGCGCACAATCCGGGGTATCGAAAACCTACCACCGCATTCGCCAACGGTACTTTTGGCGAGGGATGTACCACTACGTGCAGAAGTTCGTTCGCTCCTGCATCGATTGTCAGCGCCGCAAAACATCAACGCACCTGTCGCCGGCAGTTCTGCAACCTCTGCCTTGCCTTGACCGGTCGTTGGGGCGCGTTGGCATAGACTTGTATGGACCACTTCCTCTAACGTCGGCTGGTAACCGCTGGGCCATCGTCGCTGTTGACCACCTCACGCGATACGCCGAAACTGCCGCCCTCCCAGCGGCTGCAGCGCGCGATGTTGCTTCCTTCCTGCTGGACCGATTCATGCTGCGCCACGGTCCACCCTAGGAGCTGCTCAGCGATCGAGGTCGTGTCTTCTTGTCGGAAGTCGTCGAAGCCATCCTGAAAGAATGCAACGTTGTTCACCGGAAAACTACTGCTTACCACCCGCAGACGAATGGCCTCACCGAGCGCTTTAACCGCACGCTCGGCGACATGCTCTCGATGTACGTCGCCACCGATCACACCAATTGGGATGCTATTCTGCCTTTGGTCACCTATGCCTATAATACCGCCCCTCAGAGCACTACTGGTGTCTCCCCCTTTTTCTTATTGTACGGCAGACACCCGTCGCACACAATCGACACAATCCTTCCATACAAGCCGGATCCGTCTGAGTGTGCGCCTATTTCTGCCACAGCCAGACTTGCTGAGGAGTGTCGGGAGCTTGCCAAGACGTTTACTACGCATGACCAAGAGCGGCAGAAGAGCATTCGCGGTGACGCGTTCCTCTCTGAAGCGTTCTATGGCTCTCCGTCCCAACTACTGCAACTGGCCTCTCTTCCAAACTGCTGCCCAAGTACGATGGCCCCTACCGTCTCGTCGAACGCACATTCCCGGTCAACTACCTCATCGACCCCATTGAACCATCTTCGGACATGCGCCGTCGAGGGCGCGACATTGTCAACGTGGAACGCCTGAAGCCGTACCATGACCCGCTCATAATTACAAGCAGTTAGGTCGCCAGGCGGCTCCCTTTTTCGTACCCGGGGTAATTGTAGCGAAGCGTTGGAAGTCTGTAATGGGTCGCCGTCTCGGGCGCTCTCTAGTGGGTCGTCCCCTTCGGCTCTTCTCTGACAGCACGCTGCTCGCGCTCAGAGTCCGCGCTCTGTCTTGACTGTCGCCGTTGTGCTTCGTCGACTAGTGCCGTCAATGAACGCCTTTATAATATATATATATATATATATATATATATATATATATATATATATATATATATATATATATATATATACATACATTGTAGCGAAGCCTTTAATGAGTGATGGGTTGCGCTCTCTATAGCCTTCTAGCGGGTCGTCGCCTCTGGCTCTTCGCGCTCGCGCTCTGAGTCCGTGTTTGTGCCTTGACTGTCGCCATTGCTTATCGTTGCCGTCTACCGTCCAATAAACGCCTCAACAAATTGGTGGAGAGTGCTGTGCTCCTATACGATGCCTCTGGAGCTGAGATCCTGTACCCTACCAACTACCATGCCTCAAGACGCTGCTCAGCAAACGTCTCCTTCCACAACGACCGCATGCCCCGGTGTCCCCCGCATCCGCGACCCTCCTATCTTCACCGGCGCGGATGGGACCGATGTTGAGGACTGGCTTGCGATGTACGAGCGTGTGAGCGTACCAAACAAAAGGGACGAGGCAGGCAAACTCAGCAACCTGGTTTTCTACCTCGCGGGTGTGGCGGGCCTGTGGTACAACAACCACACCACCGAGTTCCCCGCGTGGTCTGCTTTCAAGACCGCCGTCATCGATGTGTTTGGCCGCCCTGCCGTTCCTAAACTGCAAGCCGAACAACGTTTACGTGAACGATCTCAGCAGACCGGTGAGTCCTTTACGAGCTACATAGAAGACGTCCTGGACTTGTGCAAGAAGGCTGACGCGGCCATGCCTGAGTCTGACAAGATCCGCCACGTTCTGAAAGGCATCGACGACGATGCCTTCACTATGCTGCTCGCCAAGAACCCTCGTACTGTGGCCGAGGTGATCACGCTCTGCCAAAGCTACGAGGAGCTGCGCCGGCAGCGACTGCTGACCCGTCGACCTCCATCACGCAACGCCGATCTCGCAGGCTTGTCGGCCATTTCTGATCAGTCCGCCTTGCTCGCCGAGATCAACTCATTCGTGCGCGAGGAAATTGCCCGCCAGTTCTCCCTACTGGCCTTCCCTCTCCCGCAGCATGTTGAACAGCCGTCGACCACGCTGCTGGCTCCCTTACGCCGCGCTATTCAGCAGGAAATCGCGGAGGTCATGCCGGAATACCACCAGCCCCCTCCGGCACCTGCGCTGCTCAGTTACGCGCAGGTTGTAGCCAGGTCACCCCAAGCGATTCCTGTGGCTGCCCCACTTACTTACGCCGAAGCCGTCGCCAGACCTCACGCCTTCGAAGCGAGTGGGCCGGCTGCGTTTGCCGACGTCATACCCAGGCCACCGATGCAGCCCATCATGCAGTCGTATCAGCAGACGCCTCGTCCACCGCGTCCTGCTCCATGGATGGGACCTACCCCGGCGAACCGATGACGCACTTCTGACATCCGCCCGATCTGCTTCGCTGTGGTTGCGCCGGTCATGTCGCCCGCTATTGCAATCGCGTGCAGCCGCCTCGTGTAACCTCAGCCATCCCCAGCCAGTCAAGCCGCCCGTATTACGATTCACCGCCGCCTATGTCACCGTCGTCTCGCCCAGCTCCATCTAGCCACCGTTCGTCGTCACCCCGACGCCGATCACTGTCACCGATGCGGCCACGGCCGGTCACACTTGACCAGGAAAACTAGTCGTCGCAGTCCACGAGGCAAGGGCTGCGACGCTATCGAACTGCGAAAGCCCCCAGCGAAGCCCATCAAACGTGTTAGACGTGTTTGTGGACGGTGTGCGCGCATCTGCCCTTATTGACACTGGAGCCGCCGTATCCGTTATTGACGCCAAAATTAGCCGACTACTGCGAAAAGTGGCGACGCCACTTCCCGGGCTTTCCCTTCGTACAGCAAGCGCCCAAAGTATTCACCCTACAGCGGTGTGCACAGCCCGCGTCATGATTAAGGATGCTCTGTACGCCGTCGAATTGATAATAATTCCAGCATGCTCTCACGACGTCATCCTAGGATTGGATTTTCTCTCCCACCACAACGCCGTGATTCATTGCGCACCCGCCGAAATAGAGCTCTCACCATTCTCTGACCTGACGCCGGCTGACAGTCCATCGTCTGTGAGCAAGGTACTCGTCAAAGACGACACCAAACTGCCTGCATACTCGTCAACGGCCGTGTCCGTCTACTGCGCCAGTCTCTCCGACACCATCGTCCTCCTCTCGCCATCCGACCGTGTTTGCACGAGGAAAGGCTTGCTGGTGCCCTTCGCGACCGTGCAAGTCACTCAGGGCAGCACGTCAATTTTTGTTATCAACCAATCTCCGTACAGTGTTACGTTGGTGCGAGGAGAATGTCTCGGCAGCGTGGAACCCCTCGAAGACGCACAAGTTATGGACGAACCAGATGGCACGCACTGCCCCAGTTCCGGCACTCTCAGTTCTGTTACCACGTCTGGTTCATCGCCCGCTGATGTATTTGCTTCTTCCATTGCTGACAACCTTACGCCGGTCCAGCGTTCCCAGCTTCTAGACCTCTTGGAAGAATTTCGCGCTTCTTTCGATATTGCTCAAACTTCTCTCGGCCGCACGTCCACCGTTACGCATCGCATCGACACTGGCGCCCAACCACCACTGCGGCAACGTCCATATCGCGTATCTCCCACAGAACGCCGCGTAATCAACGAGCAAGTCGACGACATGCTTCGACGCGATGTTATTCGACCATCTAACAGCCCCTGGGCGTCTCCTGTCGTACTTGTTGCGAAGAAGGATGGTTCTGTGCGGTTCTGTGTGGACTACCGACGACTCAATAAGATCGCTCGTAAGGACGTGTATCCACTACCGCGAATAGACGACGTGATTGACAGCCTACAAGGAGCCGAATTCTTTTCGTCTATCGATTTGCGCTCAGGGTACTGGCAGGTACCTATGGCTGATGACGCTCGACCGAAGACCACCTTTCCCTATCGGAAAAAACAACGTTCACAGTGCCTCCCAGTGTCTTTCAGCGCACTGGGTGGCACTGGAAACGCTGTACAGTGTGTCCCAGTGTACTACAGCGCGCGCGGAGGCACTGGGACAAACTGTACAGCGTGGCCAGTGTCGCCCAGTGCGCTGGAAGACGCTGGGAATACTGTACAGTGTGGCCCAGTGTCTTACAGCGCACTGGGAGGCACTGGCCACGCTGTACAGTGTCTACCCGCGCACTGGGAACACTGGCAGCACATCGGAAAAAACTGGGCGCGCTGGGTGGAATTCATATAAGATGTGGTATTGGGTCGCGAGAAGCCGAAAGAAAAATTCATCGAATATCTTGAAAATATTATTCTATTCTGTGTCCTACACATCTCCAGCTTTACTTTCAGTTAAGCGACGGACGTACGTATACGCTAAAGCAATTATCTGTCGAGCGCGCGCGCGCGCGCTTTCTCAGAAGTGTGTGATCGAGTGTCGTAAATGTAGTTCATATAACTGCATCGAAAGAACTTATCATTCGCAATACAATCTGACATTAGTATCAGTCTGATAATTCCATAAACCTACTCTAGCAGCCAGTCCTTCCATATGGGCGCGTACCGCTGAAAGCTGCACGCCACCGGCAACAGTGAGCCAATGTAACGCCAAATCTCGGCGTTTTTAGCTTCTGATTCATATAATCGAATGTGTAAATATGGCCTCGAATGAGTCAGGTATGATCGAAATTACATTTGAACGGTTATTAGATTCTTCGTAATTGAATATCCACGTTGTTCACAGTGATCGTGGCGCACGGAGTACAGCTCTAAGCCTAACGGTCGGTTCGGCTAGGATAAAGTGCTGCGGATGCATAGTGCGCGGAACGTAAACAAAAAGGACAGAAAATATGTTCAAACGGGTGACGAAAACTAAAGTGTTCAGTGTGCAGGTCAGTTGCACATTGTTTTTTACATAGGTATGGCTAACTGCTTAGCGAGTCAGCGCGATTGCCGCAACACATCTGCGGTTACGCTAATATTTTTTGCGGCAAAACGTGCCAGATAGACGTTCTAAATCTAGGCAGCACATAAAAAACAAATTAAGTACCTTCGCTTAGGTTTTCGCGAGCACGAAGAGACTGAAATCTGCGTTTCTAAACGAGAAAAATGAAAATACTGGCTGCCAGACGTAGTTAAAACATGAGCTAAAAAGACTCCGTCCCTCGTCTTCCAGGTGTGGTGTAGCGGTAACGTGTCAGATTCAGGATACATGGTGCGTCAAGGTGGTGGGTTCGACTCCCGCTCGTTCTTGTTTTTTTTTAGGTTTTTTTTTGTCGCAGTGCGCGCGTATCAGCCCTAATTACGGTCTGGGTATGACCACAGTTTTTAAAAATAATTTAAAAGCCCTATTTCGGCCCGTAACGGGTGGCCCAGTGTGCAGTGTGCAGCGTGCAGTGCGCCAGCGTCCAGCGTGCCTCGAGCAGCGTGCCAGCGTTCCAGTACCCAGCGCCACACTGGTCCAATAATCAGGTATGGCATTGGGACAGTGCCACTGGGTTTTCCGATAGGGTTGTCACGCCCGACGGCTTGTACGAATTCAACGTCATGCCGTTTGGGCTGTGTGATGCGCCCGCCACCTTCGAGCGCATGATGGATACTGTTCTGCGCAACCTGAAATGGCACACGTGCTTGTGCTACCTCGACGACGTCGTCGTTTTCGCTCCAGACTTCTCCACGCATCTTCAACGCCTCCGGCATGTGTTGACGCGTTTGAGCGACGCTGGCCTCCAACTGAATTTAAAGGGCCCCTGACAGCCGATTTCTTGTTTGAGACATTTATGTTGTAATAAGTAGGTCTGTGTCTCGTAATCACGGAATGACACCGTAAGTCCTCCAACGTGATGTCTAAATAATCCTAGCAGCGTTAATTATGGTCATTTTTAGTGTAGGTTCAAAACGCGCGCTGAAAGAGGATAAGAAACTAGCGCCGCGCCGCGGCAGTCGCGCCTCGGGGCACGCGTGATGACGTGCGCTCAGTATTGGGTGACGTCAGCCACGCGCTTGTTGAACTGCCAGTTGGAGAACACACACACGGAGAGCTCACGCTGCCTGCCGACACGTACCGAAGAAGGAGAAGGTGTGAAAGCAAACATGCTTCGCAATATACCACAGTGCATGCACCGCGCATATTTCTGTCTGTGACGTCGACAACACTTGCTTTATCTCTGCAACGTCACAAGGGGCCTACGTCTACGTCATACTAGTGGTTATGTTGATAGGAGTTCAAAATTCAGATGAGCACTCAGGCTTACTTTAAAACCAAATTAAAATATCTTAAAGGCAACGCTCGTCACTCATAATCGGTAAGCAGTACCTCCGCATGCAGGACTATCAAACAACACAAGCATCTCGAGTTTCCAAATTCGGTGTCAGGGGTCCTTTAAAGAAGTGCCGATTTGCAGCACGGCAGCTGACAATACTCGGCTACGTCGTGTCCAAGGATGGAATTCTCCCCGATCCAGCCAAACTTCGGGCCGTGACCGAGTTCCCGATACCTACGTCCGTCAAAGAACTGGGCAGTTTCGTAGGACTGTGTTCATACTTTCGGCGCTTCATTCGAAACTTTGCGACTATCATATCACCGCTGACGAAGCGCCTCGGAAGTAACGGGCCCCTCCATTCGTGGTCGTCGGAGTGCGACGACGCTTTCGCAAAGCTCCGTCGTTTGTTGACGTCGCCTCCCATACTACGCCACTACGACCCTCCGGCCCCTACAGAGGTACACACAGACGCCAGCGGCGTTGGCCTTGGCGCTGTCCTTGCGCAGCGCAAACCAGGATTCCCTGAATATGTCGTGGCATATGCAAGTCGTACGCTTACTAAAGCCGAGACCAATTACACCGTCACCGATAAGGAATGCCTGGCGATCATATGGGCCCTTACAAAGTTCTGACCCTATTTATATGGCCGCCCATTTGATGCCATCACCGACCATCATGCACTATGCTGGTTGTCGTCATTGAAGGATCCCTCAGGCCGCCTCGCCCGCTGGGCACTTCGCCTACAGGACTACGATATTCGCGTGCTGTACCGCAACGGACGCCAACATGCTGACGCTGACGCCCTCTCGCGCTCCCCCTTGCCTGACGACGATGCCCCCTGCTCGGTACCTAACAATGTTGTTTCTTCCATCGACGTTCACACCATCGCTACCGAACAACGCAAGGATAAATGGATCGCCTCGCTGATAGACTTGCTCACTGATCCGTCGGCAACACCAACCACTCGCGCGTTGCTTCGTCAAGCCCACCATTTCACCATTCGTGACGACCTACTGCACCGACGAAATTACAACGCCGACGGCCGCCAGTGGCTACTTGTGATACCCCGCAGTCTGCGTTCTGAAATATGCGAGTCTTTCCACTCTGATCCACAATGCGCGCACTCTGGGGTATCCAAAACTTACCACCGCATTCGACAACGATACTTCTGGCGAGGGATGTACCGCTAAGTGCAGAAGTTCGTTCGCTTCTGCCTCGATTGCCAACGCCGAAAACCTTCAACGCACGTGTCACCCGCCGGTCTACAACCATTACCTTAAATGTAAACATTTCGACAGAAGTCTGTTTGGCTGGGTGGAAGAATTAGGAAGTTGAAATACCTCCAGCCACAAATTCTTGGAGGAAACCCGACGTTTCGAGACCGGCTTGGTCTCTTCTTCAGGGGTGACTGTGCTGATCAGGGGGGCTTCGTCGCAGCTTGTTTTTGGCTCCGCCTTTCTCTTTCCCTCACGTTCCGGAGGCCGCGCACGTATATCGGAGGCATTGTTCCGAGGGGCCGGTTCACATTCGCAGGTGTGTTCTGGATGTGCCACGACTCGAGTAAGAGCCTCCTTCCCAGATTCCTTTCCGTTTCTATGATGGAAGCGCCCTCGAAGTCAATTTTGTGGTCGTGCCTCTCGCAATGCTCTGCAAGGGCACTGCGTTGTATTTCCATCTTTCTGACGTCGTTTTTGTGTTGGCGCATTCTTTCCGGGAAGCACTTACTCTCGCCTATGTAGCTCGCTGGACAGTCAGCACATGACACTTTGTAGACCACGCTCTGGTGTTGCTCCCGGGATGGACGATCTTTCGGCCGCTGTAGTAGGCGAGCGAGCGTTGAGGCCGGCTTGTGAACCACCGTGACCCCAGCTTTTCCGAGAACCCTGGCGAGCTGTTGCTAGTTCCCGGAACATACGGGATGACGACTCGTTGGGCTGGTTTCTTCGATACCATTGTGTCCGGTGGGGTGGCCAGCGTGGGAGGAGGGTCACGTGTGTCGTTCGCAGATGCGTCTCCGCGGTGGGGAAGCTGATCTCTCGGCATGCAGCGTGCCACACGGCGGATGAAAGCTGTCGTGTATCCGTTCTTTCTTAACTCGGCCACGACCCTCTCTTCCTCTCTCTTTCTCTCTCCTTCTGATGTGCAGATGGCTCTTGCTCGTGAAAAGAGTGCCGACACCACGGAAGCTTTGTGGGCAGTGGGGTGACTCGAGGTGAAATGCAAATACCTGCCGCTATGCGTTGGTTTTCTGTACACCGAGAAGGTCATGCGTTCGCCTTGTCGTCGTACTAAAACATCGAGGAACGGTAGCGCTCCGTCTTGTTCTCTTTCCACCGTAAACTGGCATGCTTGGTCGACCGAGTTAAGATGTTCGAGGAAGCCGTCTACCGCTGTCCTCTTTATAATGCAGAAGCAGTCGTCCACATACCTCACAAATACTTTCGGCCTTTCAATAAAGGAACGCAGTGCCGCCTCTTCTACGTGCTCCATTGTGAGGTTCGCAGCTGTAACGGAGACCTCTGCTCCCATCGCGGTCCCGTTGGCCTGTCTGTAGAAGTCCCCGTTGACACTAAAGTATGTTCTCTTGAGGCAGTACTCCAGTAGGCGGCACAGCTCATCGGTGCTTAGGCAGGTTCTTTCACTCAGGAGTTCATCGTCATTCAAAGCTGCCCGTGCGCAAGACACCGCTAGTGTTATGGGCACGCTGGTGAACAGGGACACTACGTCGAACGAGACGAGGCACTCATCACTGCTCACGGTCACTTCCTGCATGCGCTCCACGAAGTGGCTGGCGTTGCGTATGGGGGTTGATGTTTTTCCCACGAGCGGCGCCAGAGTCCGATGGAAATATTGGGACAGCGCACGGAGTGGAGAAGATGTAAAATCCACGATCAGACGGAGCGGGATGGTGGGCTTATCGATCTTTGGAAGCCCGTTAAATCCTGGTGCAGAGCCGTTCCTGCAGATGAGCTGGAGATAGATGGTTCTTGCCTCTTGGTGTCCTTTCAAGATATCCGCTAGAAGCTTGTTCAGTTCCCTTTGGACTCTTGGTGTGGGGTCTTTCGTCAGCTTTTCATAGGCCGGGCTTTGGAGCAAATCCTGAACTTTGTCGTCGTACGCCTCCCTATCAAGCAGGACCATCGCGTTGCCTTTGTCGGCCGGGAGGATGACAATCTTCTCATCCTTTCGGAGCGCACGGATCGCATTGCTTTCCTCTCTCGACAGGTTGTGCTCACGGCGTTTTCCTATTTTTGATAGTACACCGATGGCCTGGAGACGGATGTTCTCTCGAATTCCACTGTCGAGTCTCCTGATGCCTTCCTCGGCAGCCGCAATGATCTTTGGTAGTGGCGGACACGTCGTGGTCGTGTTAAAGTTGTGTCCCTTTGCCAGCATGTCGTGCTCGGTCGGGGAGAGTTGTCTGGAGGACAAGTTGACGACGAAATTTTCGTTGACCGGACTGCGGTGGCGTTTCCCTTGAAGCGTCGCAAGCTTGCCTTTGTGAGCTGCTTGTTGCTTCCGAGCTGTTGTTGCAGCCACATCCCGCGCGAATTCTTCCAACGACGGAAAGATGTTGGGCAGTCGATGTTGTAGCTGTCGTCGAAGGAAGAACAGGTCCAATTCTTTCTTCTTGATCGCGTTGTGGTACTCATGGATTCCGGCTTTGAGCAGGCGTCGTTCAGCTTGTGCGACGATCTTGTTGCCCTCCGCCGTGTGCACCATGCGTTTAAGTTGAAGGCTTTGCGGTATTGCGTTCATCTCCCGGCAGGTCTTCGAGAAGTCGAGATGAGTTCGATAGGTCGTGATGCCTCGTGCTACGTTCACGTAACGCTTTGCGAGAAGAGCCGCCTCTTGACCAAAGTCAGTGCGTAAAGACTTAAATGTAAACATTTCGACAGAAGTCTGTCTGGCTTGGTGGAAGAATTAAGAAGTTGAAATACCTCCAGCCACAAATTCTTGGAGGATACCCGACGTTTCGAGACCGGCTTGGTCTCTTCTTCAGGGGTGACTGTGCTGATCAGGGGGGCTTCGTCGCAGCTTGTTTTTGGCTCCGCCTTTCTCTTTCCCTCACGTTCCGGAGGCCGTGCACGTAGATCGGAGGCATTGTTCCGAGGGACCGGTTCACATTCGCAGGTGTGTTCTGGATGTGCCACGACTCGAGTAAGAGCCTCCTTCCCAGATTCCTTTCCGTTTCTATGATGGAAGCGCCCTCGAAGTCAATTTTGTGGTCATGCTTCTCGCAATGCTCTGCAAGGGCACTGCGTTGTATTTCCATCTTTCTGACGTCGTTTTTGTGTTGGCGCATTCTTTCCGGGAAGCACTTACACTCGCCTATGTAGCTCGCTGGACAGTCAGCACATGATACTTTGTAGACCACGCCCTGGTGTTGCTCCCGGGATGGACGATTTTTCGGCCGCGGTAGTAAGCGAGCGAGCGTTGAGGCCGGCGTGTGAACCACCGTGACCCCAGCTTTTCCGAGAACACTGGCGAGCTGTTCGCTAGTTCCCGGAACATACGGGATGACGACTCGTTGGGCTGGTTTCTTCGATACCATTGTATCCGGTGGGGTGGCCAGCGTGGGAGGAGGGTCACGTGTGTCGTTCGCAGATGCGTCTCCGCGGTGGGGAAGCTCATCTCTCGGCATGCGGCGTGCCACACGGCGGATGAAAGCTGTCGTGTATCCGTTCTTTCTTAACTCGGCCACGACCCTCTCTTCCTCTCTCTTTCTCTCTCCTTCTGATGTGCAGATGGATCTTGCTCGTGAAAAGAGTGCCGACACCACGGAAGCTTTGTGGGCAGTGGGGTGACTCGAGGTGAAATACAAATACCTGCCGGTATGCGTTGGTTTTCTGTACACCGAGAAGGTCATGCGTTCGCCTTGTCGTCGTACTAAAAAATCACAGCATATCCACGGAGTGAATGATGATGAGTGGGCGAAGCTGCGGAGGTTCATCGGTAAACCGTGAATCTTCCGTGAATTCTGCCCAGTACATCATCACCGACGTGAGATCGGGCGCGTTTATACTAAAGGTTCGATGAGTTATGACGACTTGCAGCTCACTTTAATTTTACATGTACGCTGTGAATTTTCATTGTTTGGAAAACCATTGCTTTAGAAAACACCTTGCGTCTTTCGTTAAGCAGCTGGCGTCTTTTTCGTTTTGCTTTAGAAACATCTGGCGTTCTTTCGTTTTGTGTTTACAAAACATCTGGCGTCTTTCGTTGGTTTATTTCATCAATCAACGGCGTTTTGAACAAAATTTTTATTGCTTAATCACGCACAGGAGAAATCTCACCAGGCACTACCTTGGAGGTAAACAATGGCTGCTAATGGGAATGAGAGACAGAAGAAGTCGGCTTTTAGCTAACACTTACACTTCTACAGAGACAGAAGAATTCGGCTTTTAGTTAACGCGCACGCTGCGAATTTTTTATTGTTCAACAACGCACAGGAGAAATCTCCCACCGGCACCACCTTGGAGGTCAAAGGGTAAGACTTGTTACTCACTACTACGAGCACGACGAGGGACGAACGGGTGCCGCCTTAAGGAGCTTCGCCCCTAAAACATCGAGGAACGGTAGCGCTCCGTCTTGTTCTCTTTCCACCGTAAACTGGATTGCTTGGTCGGCGGAGTTAAGATGTTCGAGGAAGCCGTGTACCGCTGTCCTCTTTATGATGCAGAAGCAGTCGTCCACATACCTCACAAATACTTCCGGCCTTTCAATAAAGGAACGCAGTGCCGCCTCTTCTACGTGCTCCATTGTAAGGTTCGCAGCTGTAACGGAGACGGCTGATCCCATCGCGGTCCCGTTGGCCTCTCTGTAGAAGTCCCCGTGGACACTAAAGTATAGGCCTGACTGGCTGCCCAGGCGGCGCTGCGAAAACGGTGCTAAAAAGCGCCCCCTACGACAAGTTCTTTGGTTTCGAGTAGTCAGACAGGCAGCCGCATGCAGCACTAAGCTCAGATGCGCAATGGAGCCGCCGCTGTTGGTTGTGCGGCGCTTTGGATCTCGGCCAGTTTCTGGCGTGGCTGAGTTCTTCAGGCCAAGCAATCTGCGTAAACGCAAGAAGCTCGTCAACGTCAAGTATGTTTACGACGTGCAGGGGATTGAAGGAACCATTTCGGCGCGCTGCAACTCGCAAGTGCAGCGAATCTCATACGACGTTGAGCTCGAGTTAAGTTTTACGAGGCATGCTCGCGCGAAAAAATGAAAAGATTGCTGTTAAGAAAGCCGACATGATTTGCATTACACGACGAAACGGAATCAAGAAAGTGCAGTGACGAAGGCTAGCCGACGGCGGCCCGAATGAGCGCATTCGCGTCGTGTGCCGTTTTCTGCCGCATTCAGTCGAAAACACACTTTTTCCCCCATGCACGGTCGTAATTTTCAACATTTGCTTCTAGGGAATTCGTCAAATTCTGTCAGCGTGCGGTGGCGGTCGAGAAGCGACAGCGCGCAATGTTTACAGCCGGCCGCTGGAAGCAGCCGGCTGTAAGCTGCCGGAAAAATCGTAGGCACATACGCAGGGTGACTCATAGCATCGTTTTTCTCGTTTCGCACGAAATGCCGGCTGCATATCCTCGTGATCGCCGTCGGCAGCCACGGCGTGCCGTCTGGACTGCACACAGGGAATATATACATATATAAACGCGTGCACGCGCGTACGAAAAGTAATCAGCACGTTACGTTGCAAACGACGTTTTGCTCGCGTACTCACTTCACGCGTCGGACGGCACGTATCCAGCGGTTCCGTCGCTCAACTTCGTACGGCTTTCAGGGGAACCAGTAAAACCGCACATCAGGATCCTTACCCCCATGTTCGAGGCAATTAACCACGCAACAATAACGGCGGCGACCGCGCTTCGGGACTGCGCGCTGTTCAGAGCCGTCGCCCAGACCACCTGCTTTCGGCACGGTTTGTTGAAGCACGGATCGCTCGTCAAACATGTCAGACTCTGCAGGCATAGCGGACAAGTTCCTGCGTACGTTTTAAGCACTTTTGGGCCTGAAAACTAGGCGCAAAATTAAGTAAAACGCTTAAAGCAACTGAGAACTGCGTTACTCGCTGGTCGGCGTCCATTTTTGACTACCCAAGCAACTTCGGCGCACGCCACCAGGCTCCGCCACAGTACTCAAAACTCCAGCGCGTCAGCCCTATGTTCCCTTGAGGCAGTACTCCAGTAGGCGGCACAGCTCATCGGTGCTTAGGCAGGTTCTTTCACTCAGGAGTTCGTCGTCATTCAAAGCTGCCCGTGCGCAAGACACCGCTAGTGTTATGGGCACGCTGGTGAACAGGGACACGACGTCGAACGAGACGAGGCACTCATCACTGCTCACGGTCACTTCCTTCATGCGCTCCACGAAGTGGAGCGCATGAAGGAAGTGACCGTGAGCAGTGAACACCGTGAGCAGTGAACATCGTCCCTCTTGACCACCTTACGCGATACGCCGAAACCGCCGCTCTCCCTGCGGCTACAGCGCGCGATGTTGCCTCCTTCCTGCTACACCGATTCATACTGCGTCACGGTCCACCCCAGGAGCTTCTCAGCGATCGAGGCCGTGTCTTCTTTCGGAAGTCGTCGAAGCCATTCTAAAAGAGTGCCGTGCTGTTCACCGCAAAACTACTGCTTACCACCCGCAGACGAATGGGCTCACCGAACGCTTTAACCGCACGCTTGGCGACATGCTCTCAATGTACGTCGCCGCCGATCACACATATTGGGATGCCATTCTACCCTTCGTCACCTACGCCTATAATACCGCCCCTCAAAGCACAACTGGTTTTTCACCCTTCTTCCTATTGCACGGAAGGCACCCGTCGCACACCATCGACACGATACTCGTATACAAGCCGGATTCAACTGAGTGTGCGCCGATATCTGACACAGCCAGGCTTGCGGAAGAGTGTCGCGAGCTTGCCAAGACGTTTAGAACGCAGGAACAAGAGCGGCAGAAGAGCATTCGCGGTGGAACCACCACTTCTGAGTCCACGTTCCTCCCTGGAGCGCTCGTATGGCTCTCGGTCCCTACCACTGCAACTGGCCTCTCTACAAAACTACTGCCGAAATACGAAGGCCCCTACCGGGTCGTCGAGCGCACATCCCCGGTCAACTACGTCATCGAACCCATCGAACCATCTTCGGACATGCGCCGTCGAGGGTGCGACATCGTCAACGTGGAGCATCTCAAAGCCTACTATGACCCACTCATAGTGACGAGCTGTTAGGTCGCCGGACGGCTCCCTTTTCGTACCCGGGGAAATTGTAGCGAAGCCTTTAATGAGTGATGGGTTGCTCTCTCTATAGCCTTCTAGCGGGTCGTCGCCTTTGGCTCTTCGCGCTCGCGCTCTGAGTCCGTGTTTGTGCCTTGACTGTCGCCATTGCTTATCGTCGCCGACTACCGTGCAATAAACGCCTCAACAATATACATATATATATATATATACATATATATGTATATATGTATATTTATATATATATGTGTGTGTGGGTAGTGTGATGACAAAGATCGACACCGGGGATCTGGCGCGCGGGGACAGCTAGCGGGTAGAGGCAGATGAAGAAGGTCAGACAATAGAACAGCTAGCGCAGGATCGGGTGCTGTGTCCGTCTCTGTTCCTTACAATGGCGCAGCCTGCAACGAAAAATGGGTGAATCGGGCACGTGTTATTATTCCCCTACAGCCGACACTGCATCGCACATTTTGTACTCGAAGAAACATACGTCGGCACGCGCCAGCTTGATCAATAAACAGCTTTCAACCTAACATCCTGAGTACTTGGTCAATGCTTTGCATTTTCCGACTACACCGACACCGACAAGCGCAAAAAAAGAAGCTTTCGGCTCAATCAGTCTGTTTTTTTATGTCAGTTCAGTCAGTCAGTCAGTCAGTCAGTCAGTCAGTCAGTCAGTCAGTCAGTCAGTCAGTCAGTCAGTCAGTCAGTCAGTCAGTCAGTCAGTCAGTCAGTTCAGTCAGTCAGTCAGTCAGTCAGTCAGTCAGTCACTCAGTCAGTCAGTCAGTCCAGTCAGTCCAGTCAGTCAGTCAGTCAGTCAGTCAGTCAGTCAGTCAGTCAGTTCAGTCAGTCAGTTCAGTCAGTCTTCAGTCAGTTCAGTCAGTCAGTCAGTCAGTTCAGTCAGTCAGTCAGTTCAGTCAGTTCAGTCAGTTCAGTCAGTCAGTCAGTCAGTCAGTCACTACACCGACACCGACAAGCGCAAAAAAAGAAGCTTTCGGCTCAATCAGTCTGTTTTTTTATGTCAGTTCAGTCAGTCAGTCAGTCAGTCCAGTCAGTCAGTCAGTCAGTCAGTCAGTCAGTCAGTCAGTCAGTCAGTCAGTCAGTCAGTCAGTTCAGTCAGTCAGTTCAGTCAGTCAGTCCAGTCAGTCAGTCAGTCAGTTCAGTCAGTCAGTTCAGTCAGTCAGTCAGTCAGTCAGTCAGTCAGGTCCAGTCAGTCAGTCAGTCAGTCAGTCAGTCAGTCAGTCAGTCAGTCAGTCAGTCGTCAGTCAGTCAGTCAGTCAGTCAGTCAGTTCAGTCAGTCAGTCAGTCAGTCAGTCAGTTCAGTCAGTTCAGTCAGTCAGTCAGTCAGTCAGTCAGTCAGTCAGTCAGTCAGTCAGTCAGTCAGTCAGTCAGTTCAGTCAGTCAGTCAGTCAGTCAGTCAGTCAGTCAGTCAGTCAGTCAGTTCAGTCAGTCAGTTCAGTCAGTCAGTTCAGTCAGTTCAGTCAGTCAGTCAGTCAGTCAGTCAGTCAGTCAGTCAGTCAGTCAGTCAGTCAGTCAGTCAGTCAGTCAGTCAGTCAGTCAGTCAGTCAGTCAGTCAGTCAGTCAGTCAGTCAGTCAGTCAGTCCAGTCAGTCAGTCAGTCAGTCAGTTCAGTCAGTTCAGTCAGTCAGTCAGTCAGTCAGTCAGTCAGTCCAGTCAGTCAGTCAGTCAGTCAGTCAGTCAGTCAGTCAGTCAGTTCAGTCAGTTCAGTCAGTTCAGTCAGTCAGTCAGTTCAGTCAGTTCAGTCAGTTCAGTCAGTCAGTCAGTCAGTCAGTTCAGTCAGTTCAGTCAGTCAGTCGGTCAGTCAGTCAGTAAGTCAGTTCAGTCAGTCAGTCAGTCAGTCCAGTCAGTTCAGCCATACAAAACGTCCACATTTTTGTTCTGCACCCTGCTGTTGCCTCCGTCATTTTCACCACGATACATGGTGTCAGAAGTGGCAGCCGTGCGGCCAGCGAAGAAGCGGTGATGGAACTAAGGCCCCCGGAACCCTTGCAGCTGACCGGTTACCTGGCTTCGAGCGGGAAACGCTTTAAGCAAAAATTTGACTTGTTTCTTCAGGCGACAGCGTCGAAAGAACATCCCAGGACCGAATCGTCGAAAGCAGCCCACCTGCTCAGCGTTGCCGGAGACGACGCCCTTGACGCGTTCAACACCTTCCAGTTCGCGGTCGAAGAAAGCCAGGAAGACTACGGAACCGTCGCGCGAAAGTTTGAAGCCTACTGCTCTGAGGTGGGAAGTGAAGTTCATGAACGATACTTGTTTCGCTTGAGGAACCGAGCTGAGGGAGAGCAGTTTGAAAATTTCTTCGCGACCTTAAGAAGCAGGCAGAGGAGTGCAACTTTGGTGATTCAAAAGATTCAATGCTGAGAGACCAGCTAGTGTTTGGCACTAACGATGCAAAACTACGGGAGTAATTGCATCAGGAAAAGAACCTAACGCTGCAGAAAGCGGAAGAAATGCGCAAAGTTGCAGAAGCGTTGACGCAAAGGAAGGTAGCCTGGCGCGAAGGCAACAATGTGATAGATGCTATCGCAAAAAGGACAGCAACGAAGTGTAGAGTAGACAATCGGCGTCAAGGCAGCTATTATCGGTGCATGAAGTGTAACCGCCAGCACAAACCATGTCAGCGTTTCGCTTATGGCAAGCGATGCAACTTTTGCTATAGGCTTCATCATTTCGCCCGACACATATAGGCAAGGACGAAGTAAGGGAAGTAACCGAGCAAGGTGTCGACGATACCTTCGAAATCCTTCAAGTAGGTAATGAAAGCAGAAGAGGCAAAGATTGGAAAGTGATGGCACACGTTGCCAATCAAGAACTACTTTTTAAGGTTGACACCGGCTCCCAGGCTAACCTCCTACCTTTCGCTGTTTACCGAAAGATGTTAACAGAATGTCATTTGAAGCCCTCAAACTCAGTACTTCGAGCATACAACGGAGGAGAGATCAAGAATTTCGGGAGGATGTCACAAAGTGTCACTATAGGAGAGACAACTAAACTATCACAATCTTCGTTGTAAAGCGTGGTCAGGCCATACTTGGCTTAGATGCTAGTCAAAGTGTGGGTCTTTTTCAACACACTGTCGGCATAGTTGACGCTTGCCACGAGAATGATGTACTACACGGCTTCAAACACGTCTTTCAGGGTCTCGGATGTCTCTAGCAGCCCTACAGCATGGTGCTACAACCAGGAACAGTGCCTGTCGTCCAGCCAGCACGCCGCGTGCCACTCGCAATACTTCAGCCGCTTCGTGAGGAGCTTGAAAGAATGGAGCGTGCCGGGATTATCAAGAAGCAAACCGCCCCAACAGACTGGGTTTGTCCTTTGGTTCTGGTGCAGAAGAAAGACCGCACTCTAAGAGTATGCATGGATCCGAGGTGCATCAATGAACATATCAAGAGACAGCATTATCAGCTTCCCAAACGTGAAAATATCGAAGCAAAACTCGCTGGTGCTGCGTACTTTAGCAGATTGGACGTGAACTCCTGGTTTCACCAAATTCTTTCAGACGAGCGAACATTGAAGATATGCACTTTTGTAACCCCATTTGGCAGATACAGCTATCTTCGGTAGCCTTTCGGCATTTCATCTGCACCGGAGGTTTTTCAGCAAACAATAAGCCAGGTTTTTGACGGTTTGCCAGGTGTTCATATTAACATCGATGACATCCTAGTGTGGGGCAAAACGAAAACGGAGCACGATGATAGACTGACGGCAGTTTTGCAGGCGGCTGAGAAAGCTGGCTTGACGCTAAACGCACAGAAATATGAATATGGGTTGACAGAAATACAGTTCTTAGGTGACGTGATCAGCCGGTGAGGCATATCGCCCAGCCCGAAGCTCATTCAATGTTTGAGGAATGTGCCGCCGCCAGAATCGAAGGCCGATGTTCAGCGCATGCTCGGGGTACTAAACTACTTTGGCAAGTACGTCCCACGCCTGTCGGAAAGAACTACGCTACTGCGTGATCTTATCAAGTCCAAAAACATTTTTGAGTGGACTGAAAACCACGCAAAAGAATGGAAAGCAGTCGCTCACATATTAACTTCAATGCCAGTGCTAGCCATCTTTGATCCCAGCAATGCAATTAAGACGACATGCGATGCTTCGAAAGGTGGTGTAGGTGCAGCGCTTCTGCAATGCCAGGCGGACAACAGCTGGTGACCAGTTGCCTACGCTTCCCGTGTCATGACGGAAGCCGAACAACGGTATGCGCAAATTGAGAAAGAGGCACTTGGCATTATTTTTGGGTGCGAGAAGTTCTATCAATTTGTGTACGGCCAAAAATTCATAATCGAAACCGATCACAAACCATTAATTTCAATAGCATCCAAGGAAATTTCTGACATACCCCCGCGCTTGCAGAGATTTTTTCTGAGGCTTAGGAAATACCATTATTCTTTGCAGTTCGTCCCAGGAAAGGATCTTGTACTAGCAGACATGCTGTCACGAGCATCTCCATCGATTGGAAATGATAACACTGGGGCAACGGAGGACGTCAACGTTCATGCCGTACAACTCATGGGCGCAATGGTCACCGAAAATACGCGCCGCAAACTAGCCAACGCATCTGCTCAGGACGACTACCTAAATGCGGTCATCGGCAAGGTAACCGCTGGCGAAGAGGTACAAAGTGAATCAAAACCATTTTCCGCGGACCTGACAGTCGTGAATGGAGTTTCGGTGAAGGGCAGCAAAGTCGTCGCACCGAGAAGCATGCGGCGCGAAATGCTAGACAGAGTTCACGCCGGACATCTCGGATGGCGCAAGCGCAAAGAAAGAGCCCGAAGTCTGATTTTTTGGCCAGGACATAACAGTGACATAACTAAGCTTATTCAGAGCTGTCCGACTTCCCTATTGCAAAACCCAGCGCCGCTGGGTACCAGCGTCCAGTGCCATGCCTGATTATGGGCCCAGCGTCGCGCTGGATACTGGGCCGCTGGAGCGGCGTTTTACTGGGAGGCGCTGGGTACTCAAGCTCAAAACGGCTCTACAGCGTTAAAACAGCGGTGCCTACGTTCCCTACATAAATAAATTACTAAAAAAAGTCATATAGAAAGCATTAGTGCAATAAAAAAAAAGCCGTACGAAAAAAAGAACTCCACCACGAGGATTCGAACTCGCCACCTCACAACTTCCAAGCGAGTACTCTACCACTGCGCCACGCTGAAACACGTCAGCAGCGCTGTAAAAGAGCTAGTCAATACAGTAAGAAAGCGTTTCGTTTCATATTTCGGAGTCGTGCATTCAAGGAAGACGCGATCTTCCTTTCCAGATCAGGCTTGCTTCTTTATTAGACACAAACAGAGCGTGGCCGGCAACGAATGAAATGCCCAAAATGGGAAGAGCACTAGGTTTCTTTAAGAATTCCCGTTTTAACTCCGAAAATTATCAAATGGATCGAGGAGCCGGGTACAGTTTGACGGCTGTTACTGCCGATTTTTAATAGCCGTTTCTCGGCCTTGATAATGATGAGCATGTACAGAAGCTTTATGATGACTCGTTCGATAAACACGCGCCTACATGAATTCATACTGAGTAGTTTTGTCGCGCGAGCGACGATATTACTGCGGGGCGGGCGTGTCTGTATTCTGACTTGTAGTTCTAGCGATCTACAACTATAAAACCGCTCAGCAAAAACAAATACATTTAGCTGAAAAAAAGATGCCGGTGTGTTAGTTCACTAACGCGTACCAGTTGACAGGTATGTGTTCTGACGTATGAGTCAGAGAAGTACCGGCGAGTGCGGCCGGCTGCTTTCGGTGAGCCTACGTTCGTTGCTGAAAGCGCGTCGCATCGACGGTCATCGCTCCTTGTGCGAACACCGTACACAAGAAAAAATGGTTAATTTAGGTTAACGAATGTCCAGACTATACTTTAGAGTAAATCTTACACGTTGCAATTGCGTGTACTTAAACCAAGAAGCGCCGGTGGCATGCGGACAGACTCGGCCGGTACGCTAGGCCTAACGCTCGCTGGGAGCCGCCCTGGGTAGGACCGATATCGGCGCAGATGAGTTGCGATGGTTGAAGTTTCTGCATTTTAGCCTCGAAACCTTTTTAACTGATACCTAACGTATAGCTGAGGTAAGTGGAAGTGCAAGAATTTCCCGAGATGCGTTTCTGGTGTGGCGATATCGAACGACGGCTGTTTTTCTGGCCTCTGTTGGGAGGGGCCGCGAAGCCAGAGCTCATTTACTTCTTGCCAACCGCACGGCGATGTAATGATTTGCTCTGTATGTTCAGACCAACGCCTCCAGACTTAGAAACATTACAATATGAAGTCATAAGCGCAACACATCACGGATGCAAAACTGATATATATGATGGGCATGCACAAATTGTGTATTCATTGCTGCTACGTGCTCCCCAAAAATTACCGACGTTATTGGCATTGCATGAATAAGAAAAAGCGTGGCAGAAAGCAAAATGATCAGTGTTGGCTGCTTTGGGTTATTAACATAATTTTCTACACATTCGACAGGGAAACATTAAAAGTGACCGTGATTTCACAGATATATGTATATCACATCACGTATATCATGAAAATAGTGCGCATCTCCTCGTCTTTCTCTGCCAAGCTAGAATTTGTGACACATGTTTGAGACCCATTAGGATAGCATCTATCGGTACCATCGAATCAGACCAAAGCATTCTGCCGCACACGATACTGAAAGCAGCGCGCGGCACTGGCAGAACAGTGCAGGCTCCAGTATGTGCCAGCGCACGCCAGTGAGAATTCCAGCGTCTCCAGCGCTTCCCAGTGAGCGCCAGCATCACAGCGGCAAAGCCAGTGGCTCTACCAGTGCGACCCAGCTCTTTCCCAGTGCTTTCACCGGAGTCCCAGTGAATTCGAGCGTATACCAGTGTTCCCAGTGCGGTCCAGCGCCAGAAAACGTACCGGTATCACGCTGGGGGTACTGGAACGGCGCTGGTTTTTGCAATAGGGTTGCAAGAAATACGCCTACAAGCAACTGCAAGAGCCTCTTCTTTTCCGCGAAATTCCAGCATGCCTATGGTATAGGGTTGGTGCTGACATGTTTCAGTATGCCGGGCGATCATATGTCGTTGTGTTTGATGCTCTTTCAAATTTCCCAGAGGTCGAGCAACTGCGTAACACAACGGCAAGGACCACAGCAGAGGCTCTCAGTGCTATCTTTTCCCACCAAGCAGTTCCGTTTGAAGTGTGTACGAACAACGGCCCACAATTCGTCAGTTCCGAGTTCGCGCTCTATCAATACGACTTCGTAAATGTCACATCAAGCCCGGGCTACCCCCAACCCAACGGACTGGCGTAGAAAGGCATCCAAATATTCAATCGTATCCTGAAAAAATGCGCCGACTCAAGGAGGGACCTTTGGTTAGGTCTGTTGGCCTATCGATCATCACCTTTAGAAGATGGACGATCACCAGCTGAGTTACTGCAAGGCAGGCGCCTCAGAAGGAACATTCCGGATTTAAACGAAGTCACCAAAAGGGAAGTCAGAAAGCACCCGCAACAAAAGGAAGGACGACCGACTCCACCTTTGACGCAAGGCACCGTAGTTCGAATACGGGACAATGCGTGGTCGCGTATGGGTAGGATTGTGAACACAGCTGGCCCGAGGTCTTACATGGTGCAAACAGGGCCCCACAACGTGCTCAGGCGCAACCGACGTCACCTACTTCGCACAAGTGAGGGCTATGGTCCTGGGTCAAGTGACGAAGAATATAGCTCGCCTTCTACGCCATCTTGTCCAGCTGCGACTGCCTGCAGAGCACCTACAGAGTCGTCAGCCTCCAGTGATGAGGAAAATTTTGCAGCGCAAAATAACACAGGGACGAGAAGGGAGGACACAACACGTGCGCGAACTTTCAACAAAATGGTTTATTTCAACCGAAGCACGAATATATACAGCGGTGATGCTCAAGCGCTACAGCCAGATGTCATGCGCAGAGAAAGAAGAATATATATATGGAGCGTTATGGAGAGGGGAACGGGATCGTCAAGAAAAAATTACACCATCTCCCGCTAAAGGGGACCATGAGCCGATGCGAAGCCGGAGCACTTGAACGATCGCGTTCCGTTGGCGTTCGTTGGGCGTGCTACGACCACGTGTCGTGGAAAGCGAAGAGGGACGCTACGCGCGTCGTATCTTCCATCTAGCCTGGCCGTTAATTCTCACAGGGCGAGCGGGGAACGCGGTCGACAGGCGGGCGAAAGGGGGCAACGTAGGAGAGGAGGGAGAAGGGGAGGGGACGCGCATCCGCTCGAGCTCATCGCGGCGCTGGCAGGACAGAATTTCGGCATGTCTAGCCCGCGTTTCAGAGGAAGGGTGGAGAGGGGCAAGGAAAAGGGGGAAAGGGAGAGGGTGAGTGGAGAGGAGGTGTGTGGGGAGGGTGTGTGCATGCGCAGTAAGGGTGGTCACGCCGCACACCACCACCACCGGATTGAGCTCCGCCTTAAGATACTTCGCATCTAAATGAACTGCGCGCATATCACATTTACAACTTTTGTTCCCTCTTTAAAACGGTGCACTGGACTTGCTAATGTGCAGCTTCGGACATCTCTCCTGCTCTTCGTTTCGGTATATTCCTGACCACCAAGACAACACTCCCACTACGGTTTCCATGGCCGAGGATGCTTAACGCGCATCGTGCATTAATTCTAAGAAACGCTTCCGTGCTCCGACGGGTATGGCAACACAGCTTCCCCAGTCGATGCAGTCTCTGTGCCAGCAAAATCTCCAACTTGCGATCAGAAATAAAGAGCCAAAAAAGGGTCAAGCTGTCCTGTGCGTTTTGGCCACATGTGCAACATGTTTTTTTGCAACAAGTTCAATTATTTTCTCATCTTTCATCTGTTATCTTGATTCTCTCATCTTGGCTGTGGAAATAGAATACGCACTTTTCAGGTTCGGGTTCCGTAACGGAATCCGAGTTCCACATCGGCAGTCTGCGTAGCGCACCCGAATATAGCAGTTCCTCCGTCGAGCATATTCGTGTTTCTAGCGGTAGCCTGCTAGTTAGAGGGCCCAGCGTTGGATGCGAACTGCGCACATGGCAGGCCTCTGCGGTTCGGGCCTCAGCAGTCCTAGACAGGATTGCCAGGTCGAAAAGACAAAACAATAGTCAAATAACTGGAAAATGTAGCCAAAAATAGCCAACTTGAGCCAAGGGCAGTAAATGTAACCGAACGTAGCCAAGAGTGTTTGAAAACAATACCGACGTTTTGGTTTATATCGCTTAACGAAAAAGCCTTTTGATGAAATTGTAAACAAGCACGGCATAGTACCTTTACCATCAGAATTGCTGACATCAAAGCACAATTTCCGGACTTTTGCAATGATGTGGTGCATGAGAGTGAAGTTTCTTGCTCTGTTGACAAATTGGGCAGTTTCTGAAAAAGGTAAGCAGAGTTTTGCGTTAGCATTTGGTGTTATGCGCATACCTTATACACTAAACACTTGGGTAGGTACGTCATACTTCTAAAATGGCCTACGCACAGAAGCGACGAAAACGCTACCAACCCTATATAAAACTCTTTATTGACTCTTTCTTCCCGCGTCTGGCGTGACTTTTCTTAAGAGTATAAAAAATAACATCATTTTGGTGACAATATAAACGAGTATGGCATAACAGTTGCTGGGATGATCAATATCGTAGCCATTTATGCGATAATTACTTGCGTGGTGTCGAAGTCTTAGGTGCTAATTGTCCTCAGTGGCAGTTCGTACCAAATTATAAGAAATGACACAATGAGTTTGTCTGACATTTTATTTTTAATGTCAATGAATGCAGTGCGGAGAGTTTGCAGAACGCTTTTGATTGTCTTGTTCCTGTCCAATTACGATTTTAAGTCGTCTTCAGCGACTTTAATTTGAAAGAGAAAAGGATAATCGGTGCTCTGCAAAGCAAGGCCCCCTGCAGAAGTTTTTCCCCATGCTCAGGCCCGCGTGTAAATGCTTTTTTGTGGGTTATTCAAAGGCCTATTCATTTTCGAAGATGCAAACACGCCTTAGCGGTCATGTTTTCACACCACACTGTCGCACGTCGGCGGTTGCGACGTCATCAAATGTTATTAATTTCGTTCAACTCGCGGGATCCACAAAGTAGCGAAAAAGTAACCAAGTAGCCAAGGCGTTTCTTCTCCGCCACCAGCCTAGAGAAGTAGCCAAGGTGGCGCAATGTAGCCAAATCTGGTAAGCCTGGTCCGATAGAAGTAGCTGGTGGTCGGTAACCAGGACAAACTCTCAATCTAGCAGGTTCTCTCGGAACTTAGGCGCTCCGAAAGCAAGTGTAGGTGATTCGCGTTCTAATTGAAAATAATTTCTTTCACCTTTTGTCAGCGTGTCATCGTTCTCCAACGAAACTGGGATAGTATATTTGTGCTATCGATGTTGTAAAAATAACGACGCCAACTCCACGACCTTACGCATCGCATTCCAACTTCAGTTGGTTGTCTCTATGAATCGAAATGAAGAACTATTTCGGCGTCTGTAAGACATTCCTTTACCTTCAGAAATGCACATGCCTGCGATGTCATTAAGTTACTCCGTGTGTTTTTCTCCAGCAACTGCTACAATGGAAACAATGTATCTGACATGCTTGGCAAAAGCTTTGAACAAAATGTTATCATCGGAAGAAAGAAACGCAGCTCGTTTAAGTCTGCAGGACTAGGCGCATTAATGGTAGCGCCTACGTTTCTTTAAGATGCGTGAACGGCGACTTGGTGAATACGAAGCCCAAGGTTACCGACTGATGGCTGGCTAAACTTACACCTCTCGTACTTGAGTTTCATGCCGTGTTCTCTCAATCATTAAAACACACTTTGCAATCGTGCTCCGCCATCGCCCAACTTTTCCGAGACCAGAACGCTATTGAAGTGTGCCTGAACGCCAGGTAGGCTAGATGGTTGTGGCGGAAGAGATGCCGAGTGAAAGACTACTATATGTGAATAGAACAGATTAGATGTATTTCCATAACTCATATGGGAGAGTAAATCGCGTGACTTTTCAGTCTCATAGAAGTCACAGAAGCGTCATAAGGAAATAACAAACCAACATTGCCTCTAGGCCAGCTTTGAAGACACACTGGTAGACACCATTCCACTTTCAAGGCCTTACGCTGCCAGCAGACCTCGAGCGCTTGCACAGGTGGACCCTCTCTCTGTAGTGCACCCCAAAGCAGCCAGACCAACCGGACCAATCATCAACACCACCTGTCCTCTATGGTGTCCTCTATGGTAAGAGAGGTCACTCTGCTTTATCGCTTATGACCATAGGCGTGCGCATGGCGAGGGGGGGGGGTGGTTGGGTGGCGGCTGCCACCTGTAGTCACCAATGAGGGGGGACCAAAATCTGCCTCATACATAGACCCCTAGTCAACTAGGGGGGGGGGTGGCAAAATATGCCAGGTATATTAAACAAGTTTTTCAAATAACAAAGCACCATGGTACAACAGATCACTGAACCGTCTTTCTAACAAGAAAAAACATCTTTTTCGCATTGCAAGGCATTCCCAATGTCAATATAAATGGGAGGCTTATAAGAATGCAGCTTCCACTTATTTAGCAGCATTGAAAGCCTCTAAGTATTCGTTTTTCCACACTACACTTCCTAACATGCTAAAAAGTAACCCAAAGGGTTTTGAGGGTATTTCAGTGTAACGATGCGCGAACCATATCTCTAACCACACCGAATGGTGACCCTGTGCCTAGTCCACAATGTGCAACGATTTTGAACAATACGTTCATCCAGTCATTTTCATCCTCGAGACCCGATAATGAACTACCACGTTACCCCTTCTAATTTTTGAGCCCTATTTGTTACCCTATTATTTTTGAGCCCACTGGCATCAAAAAAATAATTAAGAACTTAAAGCTTAGCTCGTCTTGTGGAGCAGATGGTATCACTTCAAAGTTTTTGAAAAATATCATTGAGTATTGCTCCATCATTTTTGAATACATCTTTTCACAATCACTTCGGTCTGCCTCATTACCTCAAGATTGGAAGATGGGAAAGGTTGTGCCTATCTTTAAATCCAGCGAAACTCATAGTACTCTTGATTATCGTCCAATATCTTTAACTTCAATCCCATGCAAAATGATGGAGCACGTCATTTTCACTCATCTAGTTAACTTTCTTGAAGATAATAATTTCTTTTGTAAATTTCAACATGGATTTCGCAAATCTTTCTCTTGCGAAACACAGCTGCTTTCATTTACTCATGACTTGCACACTTACTTACACTCTGGCTTTCCCATTGACTGCGTATTTCTGGACTTCTGTAAAGCCTTTGACAAAGTAAACCACCTGCTTCTCTTGTATAAACTAAGCGTACTTAATATAGACCCTGCAATCGTCAATTGAATTCGAGCGTTTCTTCTATCTCGGTTTCAATTTGTCGCCACTAATGATAGCGTGTCTGACATGGCCCCTGTTGAAGCCGGGGTTCCTCAAGGGTCCATTCTGGGTCCTCTTCTATTCTTAATTTATATCAATGACTTACCCAATAACATTTCCTCACAAATTTGTTTATTTGCTGACGACTGTGTTGTATATCGCAGAATAACTACTACCTCTGATGTCGATAACCTACAGTCTGATCTAAACCACGTCCATAACTGGTGCGTCACTTGGCGCATGGAACTAAATACTAAGAAATGTAAATACATTCGAGTTTCACGTTCTAACGCAGCGTTCTCAACATATGTAATTATTAACATCAATCTCGAATCTGTCACAGCATACCGTTACCTTGGCGTCCACATAACTAACGATCTGTCATGGAAACACCACGTCGAACACATAATATCAAAAAGTAACCGTACTCTGGCATACATAAAAAGAAATCATTTTCTCGCTCCATCTTCACTAAAATTACTGCTCTACACCACCTACATTCGTCCTCAACTAGAATATGCATCATCGGTTTGGGATCCGCATCAATCCATATTAATTAACGCAATTGAAGCAGTGAAAAATTGCTCTGTTCGTTTCATACTAGCAAACTATCACCGTACAGCAAGCGTAACAGAAAATGAAAGCCATTCTTAACATCCCACCACTCGCCATTCGCTGGAAGCAAGCTCGCACTTCACTTTTTCATAAAATATATTATCAAAATGCCACTCTCCGATCACTCTTTGTTCAACCACCACCATTCACATCCGCTCGTAGGGATCATTGTCATAAAGTTAAGGTCTCGTTTTCTAACACTGTCGCGTGCGCACAGTCATTCCTTCCCAAAACCACAGTCGAATGGAATAACCTACCATCATCTATAGTGAACATACGCGATCCAGTTCTTTTCAAACATGCTCCGATCAACATGATCTAGAGTTGTAAAACTTTGCCCTTTTCTTCTTTTTTCTTTTTTTTTCTCTTCCTCTTTGGTGCTCTGAGCTCGTGCTCCCGTACTTTGTCTTCTTACCATTACATATTCATATCCGATTTAGTCAATCCAACGGTATGTTTTGTGTAACCAGTGTTTATATCGGTTTTATCCTTTTTTATTTGTCTTTATAGTATATTGATACTGTACTCACTTGATTGTTTGTTATGCTTTTTTTTCTTCTCTCTTCGTATCTTGTTCCGTCTTACATATAATCGTGTACTTGCCCCTCCCCCCTATAATGTACTTTATGTACCTTGAAGGTATTTCAAATAAATAAATAAATAAATATTGGCTTAGTAGGGGAGGAAGCGCTGCGATGAACCTTCGCCCCCCCCCCCCCCCTGAAGGGAACACTGCGCACGCCTATGCTTATCGCTAAGAGTGGCATTCACGCAATCTTATTCATTTCGCATTTGCATCGCCGACAACGCTCCTTGCGATGCCTGTCGTTGCGAGGAAACGCTACAGCACAATGTGTGCGACTGCCCGGGATATAACCTTCAGAGACAGTCCCTGGTGTCCTCGTTGGCGCACCTTGACAAAAAATAGATCGATGTCTGTTGAAACTACTCATGCATATCTTCTACAGAAAACACCGCAGCTCAAGACGGCGAATGCGCTACAGTGAAACATCGGTGATACGATCACAGTTCATGCGAGATTCGGTGTGATACGAATTTTTCGCTCGTCCCGGCCAAAGCCCATTGGCCTGTAATGTAATGAAGTACGGTTGTTGCGAACCGATTTTCACCCAGCGAAGTTTGATACGAACGTACGCTACCGCCCAGGTACGAAGAGGTGCTGTCCGCGCTCTCGCGGAAGACGCGCCAAGCACGTGCGCGCCGCACCGCGAAATTGTCAAAATCACGGTGCAAGAAAAACACTTTTCTTACGGCCAGAATAAACCTTCAGAGACACGTCATGGCCTCCGATATTGTGTGCGCGAATCTTTGACGCTCTTATGTGCCTCCGTGTGCCTTCGCGTTTGGGTTACAGGGGACATTAGAGCCATGCTTTTTTTTTCTAACGCGTCCACGAGGGCTGCTCTCGTTGTACTGTGTTTACACGTGCCTGCCTTGTGCATCAGACATTTTATGAAATGTGGACGAGGCCCGAAAGAATGTGAGCACGGCCTTGGCGAAGGAATCAGTACTCAAAACGGCAACAAGCGCGACCTTTGAGACCACACTTGTGCGGGCACGGCCGTAAATCTCCCCAAAAATATTCCCAACACCTCAGGGATAAAAAAATATAACACAGCACCGTGGTTCTGTAATTTTGTGGCCTTGATCCATCGCTGCAAAGTGCTTCTTTTGTTACTTCGCCACAGTGCTCCGCTGTCATGCAAAAAAGCGTAGGAAAATTTGGAAGTGGGTACTGCTGTCACGGGTCAGAACGCACCTGGTTCAATAATTAAATACGCGCGTACTGGCCGTATATTTACGAGTGCTGGTATGATTGCCGACATTTAAAACCTTAACTGACAATCATTCGGGGTTCTTCCTGACGTTGCTGCAGCCCAAGAATAAATGAAAATGTACGCCAGCTTTCTTTTGTCGCATGCTAATTTTCCATGCTTTCTGGTGATACGAATTTTGAATGATACGAATATTTTAGGTGGTCCCCTGAGATTCGTGTCACCGAGGTTTTACTGTACTTAGGTTTTAACAGAAGCTGACATGCACAAGCGAATGTCACATTGATGTCGCGTACTGCGCGAGAGTGACGAACTAAGACTGACTTGTGTGTGCTGTGTTATTCATTGTCTTTCCCTCTATTTCCTCATTTTCCTGTCCATCATTCAATCTTCCACATCCTGTTCCCACGAGTTGGGTGGCAAAGCGGTTGTCCATTAACCATTAACTGGTTAACCTAGCTCCCTGAATTTCTTCTCTACTCTTTCTTCTCTCTTCTCTTCATGAGTGTTAAAAACGCAAAGCTGGCGGGAGTCGTCGAAGAGCGACTGGCTATGCGCATACCGCTTTAAGAGTGTACTGAAGTGGCTTCCTCCTAAAGGCGCAAATACATCATGAATTACTAAAACTGGCTACTGCCTCGTGGCACATGAAGAATTTAGAGTAGCTTTAACACACCACATATTCCGATGGATTCATAGGTTTAAGGACGGGTACAATCGCCGCCGCCCAGTTAGAATGCTTTACTGGCGAAATCATACACAGAGACACCAGCCGGTCAAGTTTTTGCTATACCTTATCAAGTAGATCATATGGAAATGGTCTCGGCTTACAGAATTTGGGAACAGCATTGTCCGTCAGAAGGAGGCTGGCTGGCGCATGATACCATGATCAACCCCCAAGGTTTCATGGAAAACGTCGTCGTAGGTGTTGCGAATAACAATGGTGTTCAGGCTGTTTGTCTGACTGGCGGCCTCCTCGCCTTCGTGCGCAACTCCCAGTACCGAAGCACCGACTTTCTCCATGAGGATTAGCAGGTCCCAGCCGCACAAGCTTGGTCTTGGGCAGTCTAGCACCACAAGGGAAAGGTCATCAGTGTCGTGATATATCACACAGTGTTGAATGAAGTAACGGAACGTAGCCGGCAGAAGGGGCAGAACGAAAGACGGTTTATTGCTCGCTGTTACTGGCCTTATAAACAGAAAAGGTCACATTGCTAGTCCTGATAAGCAAGGGTACGACACGTGCAAATAGTACTGCTCTTGTTATACATCCGTACGCGTGCTTGATAACACTGCATCCCTCCCCCCTAAGCTAGAGTAAGCGAGACGATCCGGTCGTTTCCGCTGGCGAGTGGAACGCCGTAGTGGTTGTTGGTCTTCGGCTTGAGAGTTGACTTCTCGTACGACCGTGTCTTCACGAGCGTCTGCCTCCTTGGAAGTACACTGAGCTTCGTCGTTGACTTGGATGGGCTTGCTAGGTGATGACCCTGAGTCGAGCCGTGGCCGGAGTTGATCTACGTGGCGCCGCTGCGGTCCCGCCGGTGTTTCTAGTGTAACCATGCGTGCGCTGGTCGTGGACACTACTGTCGCCGGCATCCATCTCTGACCAGACTGGTACTGGCGCGACCATACACGCCTTCCTGGAGGGAGCCACGTTTGGGCTTTTGCTTGTGCTTGCACAGGTTCGCCGGAACCATCATTTTCGGCCACGTTTTTGTCTGTGATCGAAGCCGTCAGCCTGGTTCGGGGACGAAAGCCCAACAACAGTTCTGCTGGCGATTTTCCTCCTTCCAAAGGGGTCGTTCTGTAACGTAATAAGAACTTCATCAGTCGTTCTTGCAACGTACCTGTCGGATTATTTCGAAGCCCTTCCTTTATTGTCCGCACGGCCCGTTCCGCCAACCCATTTGACTGCGGATAGTATGGGGCTGTTCTCACGTGTTTCACGTGGCTTTCCTGCAAGAAACTCGACATGGTGGCACTTGAAAACTGTGGTCCGTTATCCGATACTAAGCAGTACGGGAGGCCAAAACGTGCGAAAATACCTTGAAGTACGTGAATGGCGGCCTCCGCCGTGGCGGTCTTCAAAGATATGGCCTCAATCCATTTAGTCTCGGCGTCCACCAACACAAGAACTTGGTAGCCATTGATGGGGCCCGCAAAATCCATGTGCAACCTGTACCATGCTCTGTTGCTCGTCGGTCAAAGAGACGGAACTTCTGCGGCAGGCATGTGCCAACATTGTATACACTGAGGGCAATTTTGAACCAACCGTTCGATGTCCCTGTCTAATCCGGGATACCAAAAAATGCACGCGCTGTGCGCTGCATCGCGCTGATACAGGGGTGACTGTCGTGCAGTTCGCTTAACATGCGTCGTCGCGCCCCATCAGGCAACACTACTCGATGGCCCCAATAAATCAGATCATGACTGGCCGCGAGCTCGTCACGGCGCGAAAAGTACGGCATAAAGTGTTGCTGTTCCGCAGATAAGCGCCGTGGCCAGCCGCGCGTCATCCATACCCTGATCTGATGAAGCGTATTGCCCGTGTGGCTCAGGTCTGCTAATTGCTGAGCGGAAAGGGCCATGGAATTTAGGCCCCGTGTGTACAGCACGTATTCCATGGGTTCTTGGCCTCCTCGATCCTCCAAGCACGGCAATGGTAGACGACTGAGGGCGTCTGCGTTAGCATTTAGCTGTCCTTGGCGGTACTCGAGGTCATATTGGTAAGCCGAGAGTAGCAATGCCCACCGTTGAATTCTTGCTGCTGCCATATGCGGAATCGGCCTCTCCGGATGAAACAGTCCCGTCAATGGCTTGTGATCTGTCACCAGAGTAAAATGCGTCGCCAACAGGTAATCTCAGAACTTGATAACGCCGAACACCAAGGTCAACGCTTCTTTCTCCAATTGCGAATAATTTCGCTCAGCAGCTGTCAGGGTTCTCGAGCGGAAAGATATGGGGTAATCTCGGTTCCCAATTCGGTGCGACAGCACCGCGCCGACCACAACCGGTGACGCATCGCATTCAAGCCGCAACAGCATTCCGGGGTCGTAGTGTACGAGAAATTCCGCTTCCACCATAGCGCGCTTGGCTGCCTTGAAGGCTTCCTCGTATTTGGCTCTCCATTGCCATCGCGCTACTTTAGCCAGCAGCCGATAGAGTGGATCCAGCGTGGTGGCAAGGTTAGGCAAAAACTTGGCGTAATAAGTGATCAGTCCCAAAAATGATTTCAGCTGGCTCACCGTCTCTGGTCTTGGTGCAGCGGAGATGGCTTCCATATTGTCGGGGGGGGGGGGGCACGGGGGGGCACGTCATCTTGTGGCCGAAGAACGATACTTGCTTATTGCGGAACCTGCATTTCCATTGTCCCGTAGCCGCTCAAAGACTCGCCGCAGAGTGGAGTCGTCGTTCTGCTTTTCGGCTATGATGATGTCATCCAAGTATACCATGACGCAAGGCAGGCCTTGCACAATGGACTCGAGGCGGCGCTGGAACAAAGCGGGAGCAGATGCGATGCCGAAAGCGGGTGGTTGTATGCAAACAACCCCTTGTGTGTGTTCAACACAGCCATTTTTCATGCCTCTTCGTCCAGTGGAAGTTGATTATATGCGTGCCGCAAATCCAAAGTGGTGAACACCTCTCCCCCATACAGAGATGCGAATATGTCCTCAATTTTCGGCAACGGGTATTGTTCCAAATGCGTTGCCGGATTCACTGTCAATTTGAAGTCCCCACACAGTCTGATATCCCCGTTACGTTTCACTACTGGCACGACAGGCGTAGCCCACTCTGAAATTCGCACTGGTGAAAGCACTCCTTCATGTACTTGGCGGTCCATTTCTGCCGACACCCTGTCCCGAAGCGCAAATGGCACTGGTCGAGCCTTGCAAAAGCGTGGTACAGCCGCCACTTTTTTGTGTAGCTTCACAGGCGGCCCCTCGCAACAACCCAACCTCTCCTCGAAAATGTCCGGAAATTCCGCCACCAGTTGCGCCGTGGCTACGTCATATCGAACCACATTTACGTTGTCCGGCGCACATTCTTCCAGTAGCGCCATGTCAGCATTCCGGAAGGCTTGGATGGTGTTCCGGCCACGCAGCAGAGGCCCATCGCAATCCACTACAACTAGCGAGCTCTCCACTTCCGTGTTACCGCATTTCACTTTCGTGGCCACTCGGCCAAGGACCGGCAGCAGCCCCAGGAAGCACGTGAGGCGTAGTGAAGTCTTATCCAGTGTCGGCCACAGTTCACGGTGTTTCTCGAATACCCTCTTTGGAATTACGCTGATAGCGGACCCCGTATCCACCAGCATGCGCAGTTTCCGGCCCTCCCATATGGAATCCTTTTCTAATGGCTCAACGAATTCGTTGCTACTGTAGCTGTGAGCCACCAAAGCGTAGAGCATTTCTTCTTCACTGCCGTCTAGCTCCTTCACAGCGTAAGTTCCCGATGGGTTTCCGCGACCGCTGGAGCACCTTCTCGCCAGGTGTCCCTTCCTGCCGCACTTGTGGCACGTCGCTTTCCCGTGCCTGCACATTTCCGAAGCATGGTTCGAGCCACATCTCCAGCATTGAGTAGACTCGGCCATGGATGCATAGCCTTGTCCGGATTTCTGCGGATTCATGCTGTGCCTCTGTACAAAATTGGCGACACCGTTGTCGTTGAAGCTCCTCTCTTGCATAGCCCGCGCATTTGTTTCCGCTGTTTCTGCCGCTAGAGCAGAAGCCTCTGCCTCAGCCAAATTCAACTTCCTTTGTGACAACATGTGTCGTCGAGCTTGTCCGTCACGGATTCCGCAGACAATCCGATCCCGCAACATGCGGTCCAAAAAATTCTCGAAATTGCAATCCTTTGCGAGACATCTCAGGTCAGTGATATAGTCCCGTACTTTTGCGCCTTCTGCTTGATTCCGCATGAAAAAAAGCGTAGCTCACTGCAATCTCATTAGCTTGTGGATCGAAGTGGTTGTCCAGCACTTGTACGACGGCGTCATAGCTAAGGCTGTTCAGCGATTCTGACTGGCACTGCCCCTGAAGCACCCGAGCAACGCTGTCACTTAGTGCCGATACCAGAAGCGCACGTCGTTTTCCTGGATCCGTGATGCCATGGCCCTCAAAAAAGGCCTCCAAACGGACACGGTGAGTGCTCCAGCTACTGGTCGTGTCGTCGTACTCGGGTGGCCTTGCTCTCATCGTGCAACAATCCCATCTTCGTCGCCACTGAAGTAACGGAACGTAGCCGGCAGAAGGGGCAGTACGAAAGATGGTTTATTGCTCGGTGTTACTGGCTTTATAAACAGAAAAGGTCACATGGCTAGTCTTGATAAGCAAGAGTACGACATTGAAGCTTCCCCATCGCCGGCATCCTTCCGCTGTAGCAGGATAGTTTCACATGCGAAGGCTTCAATCTCGGCCAGCGTTTACGTTTTCTTAAAAAAGCTACCGCGATATGATGCACACGGGGAAACCTATATCTACTTCCGTGCATAAATCCACATATCCCCAGCTAAACGTTTGTCTGACTGTTTCGTGATTCTTTCTTGTTTATATCAACACCCAGCTTTGTGAACTATTACTGCAGTCTCCTTCTGAAGCCATACCTTCCACAGCAAAGCTTCTGCGTAAGGAATTCGCCGAATGGTGGCAACACATTACCATTGTGGCGGTTACACACCTTAGCCAGATGACCTCTCTTGGCGAAAGCGTAACACCGTGACTTAACGTTTCCGCAGCTGTTGCTGTCATGGCTACCACTGCCCCATCTTACATAATCATAATAATAATAACAATCATCATCATCATCATCAGCCTGTCACGCCCACTGCAGGGCAAAGGCCTCTCCCATGTCCCACCAATCAACCCAGTCCTGTGCTTTCTGCTGCCACGTTATACCTTCAAACTTCTTAATCTCATCTATCCACCTAATTTTCTGACTCCGCCTTACGCGTTTGTCAACTCTTGGAATCCAGTCAGTTACCCTTAATGACCACCGGTTATCCTGGCGACGTGTTACGTACCCGGCCCATATCAATTTCTTCTTGATTTCAACCATGATGTCCTTAACCCCCGTTTGTTCCCTGACCAACTCTGATCTCTTCCTGTCTCTTAAGGTACACCCTTCATTTTCCTTTCCATCGCCCGCTGCGTCGTCCTCAATTTAAGTTGAACCCTCTTTGTAATTCTCCAGGTTTTTTGATCCGTAGGTAAGTACCGGTAAGATGCAGCTGTTATATACCTTCCTCTTGAGGGATAGTGGTAGATTACCATTCATGATTTGATGATGCTTGCCGAATGAGCTCCATCCCATCCTTATTCTTCTAGTTATTTCACTCTCGTGGTTCGGCTCCGCGGTTACTACCTATCCTAAGTAGACGTACTCCTTTACAACTTCCAGTGTCTCGCCACCTATCGCAAAGCGCTGTTCTCTGCCAAGATTGTTCCATGTTACTTTAGTTTTCTGCATGTTACTTTTCAGACCTACTCTTCTACTTTCCGTATCCAGTTCAGTAATCATGAGCTGTAATTCGTCTCCCTCGTTACTCATCAATGCAACGTCATCAGCGAAAAGCAGGTGAGAGATACCCTCCATTTACTCTTATCCCTAATTCTTCCCAATCTAGGGCCCTGAAAACCTCCTGTAAACACTCGGTGAATAGCATTGGAGAGATCGTGTCTCCATGCCGTACGCCCTTCTTTATTGGGATTCTGTCACTTTCTTTATGGAGGACTATAGTGGCTCTGGATCCACTGTAGATTTCTTCCATTATGTTTATATAGGCTTCGTCGATGCCCTGACTCCGCAGTGCCTGCATGACTGCTGATGTCTCTACCGAATCAAATGCCTTCTCGTAATCTATGAAGGCTACGTATAGGGGTTGGTTGTATTCCGCGCACTTCTCTATTACCTGATTTTTAGTATGAATATGCTCTATTGCTGAGAAGCCTGTACGAAATCCTGCTTGGTCCTTGAACTCTAATGTCGTATTAATTCTGTTAGCAAATACATTTGTAAATAGCTTGCACAGTACTTCTGCCTTACCTTACACAATACCTTACACAGTACCTCTGCTTTATCCATGCTGGATCTCCATGGTAGCTTGCCACGTCTTCCCACTTTAAACATGGGCGGTACGTGTAGATACGTTGTCCTGGCGTCTTTTTCGGCAGTTTAAGCAGCTGTTGATGTTGTTTCTGCCGGATAGGACGAGCAGATCCTGTGTCAATACAGAAACAGCTTCTTCCAGCGCGAAATCCTTCTTTGTCACAAATTGCTTCTGTACATCACTTGACCGCATACCGCAGGCAGTTGGTTTATAAGCAGCGCAGTGACAGCCCAGCTGCCGTCATGGAAGAAGCGAGACGTCGACGAATCCGTGTTAGCAGAGAGCTACAAAACAGAGCGTTTATTGCACGCATGTATATAAGGAAATCTGAAAGCGGGAGGGGAGGGGGGAGGGGGGACATTATAGTACAGAAACTGCGCGCATGTCATTATCAGCGCGCCCCTTATGCAGTAGTTTTATACCAAGTTTACCACATTTTCTTACTTTCTTTCTGTGTTTCTTTTTTCTTTCTTTTATCTTTATTTATTTCACTCATTTGGTTCTTTCTTTTCTTTCTTTAATAAAAGCGGATCTTGAAGGCTATGCTTTTCTTCGCGGCAACCGGAAGTACCTGTCGCTCGGGCCTCTGATGCGGCTAATCTTACGGTCAAAGCTGGCCAAGTTGCGGGAAATGTCAACATGGCTACTCCCTTCGTCACTCGACCGGCACGGAGCGCACTTCGTGACGTATCATACAGGAATGGTCCAACATTTACAACGTATCAGCGGGGTTCCCAACACATTAGATCCCATGAGAGCTATGCCGGGATCGGCGGAAAACAACGTAACCGCCGCAAAAACGCAACACAAAGCAACGTAACATCGGGGTTCTGATCTATCTATCTATCTATCTATCTATCTATCTATCTATCTATCTATCTATCTATCTATCTATCTATCTATCTATCTATCTATCTATCTATCTATCTATCTATCTGTCTGTCTATCTATCTATCTATCTATCTCTCTATCTATCTAGTTACGTCTGAGTGACAGCTACTTGAGCGACTTACCGGTTGCTATGCTGTCCATTTTAACGCAGTAGACAAACGTTGAACAACGTGCTGCAACGACCGCAAGCCAGCAACAGTGTGGAACGAGGCGTAAATACGCGTATTACATAAACGCATGCCTAATATCAGTTTTGATGGTACTTCTCGTCTAACGTCCACTTTGGTGGCAGTGTTGGCTATCCACTTTTGAGCAATGTTATAAACACTACATATATATTCAAATGACTCAGGATGATATACCGGGTGTTTGAAGAGCTGTGTCCGAAATTCTCAAAAATCAGGGAAATGCTTTCTTTTTTCGTTGACTTCACATTTACTTCTTCTGTAGCCGCAGATATCTTAAGATGACTAAAGCAATCATTTGGGACTGTAATTAAGAAAGTTAAATAAATAATGTTTTAATTACTGGGGTTAGGCGGAATGCACATGGAAGAAATGAAGTGCTTCCTGCGAACAAAAGCATTACGCGACCGCCATATTCTCCTGAGCAACAACCATATTCTTCTGAGACATCCAGAATGAATGAGCATCGTTCTGTCAACCGTCAACCAACGTCGTTGTTTGAGTGGGCTGGCTGCGCTCGGAATTATAGCGCGCACGGCGCACATACCAATAACGAACGCTGAAGAACCGTACCTCTGTTATCCTTGTCTTGACCAGTGACCTCATTATAGTCGTTTGCTTGTTGAGCTAATCGGTGCTTTGGTTTCGGTCTCCCGGGAAAACCAATACATCTGGACAAGGTGACACTCAGTATAAAAAATTCGGCAGATCGCACGCCTTGTGGGAATCGGTATCATGCGAAGCAGTCAGCGAGTAGTTCTATGCTGCATTTTTTGGCTTTGAGCCAAGCGTTACAAGGTGGATCGACGTGTTTTTGCAATTGTAGCAGTTGTCTGCACATTGTGGGCTTACCGGGCACGTCGACAGCACTGGCGTTTATAAGGCAACTTAGAGTCTGACGTAACGTCAGCACTCATGTTGGAGCACGTACGTCTGCATTATCGGAATGAAGTGCATTTTAAAGTGCGATGGTGTGAATATCATACGTAGCTCTCGTTAGGGTATTCATCCGAGGGTCGAGCAATGCTTGAATTCAGCTTGGTGAATCAGAGGAGTACAAATATAATGTTTACTTCCCACATGAATGCACCAATTATTGTTTATTAGGCTGCTACAAAAGCTGAGCTAGCACTGTAACCACAGACGCTAACCTGACGAGACGCCTGTATCATGGGAGTACATATGTAGCGTTTACTGCTTGAATAATATGACATGTTTACTAGCGAAAAAAGACGTGGACGAGAAGAACGAATACAGGACAACGCTGGCGTCGTCCTGTATTCCTTCTTCTCGTCCACGTCTTTTTTAGCTAGTAAACATGTCCTATTATTCACGTTACCAATTAGCCCAACTTTCCGCCTTAAATGTATTGCTTCGTTATGAAATTAAATATACAGCACTACAACTACAATTGAAGTGGCACTGACATTACGCCTGCATAGGATGTTTTTACAAAGCACTTTCTAAGCCTGGCGTGGCTCTGTAGTAGAATACCTGACTGTCACCCAAAATGCTTGGGTTGGATTTCTGCTATGGGATCGAAATTTTTGTTCTTCGCATTCGTCACGTGAACGCTGCCGATGTCGTTTTTTCTTAACGCTCTCGAATTTAATTACGAATGTCTGTTCTCGGCATTACTGAGTAGATATTGCCACGTGCGTTTCTTTATCGCCTTTGCTGTATTCGGTTTTCGACCACAAAGACTGTCAGCAACGCTCAGCTCGAACCGCGCCTCATTGTTCGAGAACCTTCGCGATCATTGTCGATCGTTTTGTTAAGATTGCGAGCAAGGCGCGCACACTCGAGCTTATTCTACAATTTGCAGGACAGCCAGCGATAACGCTGGAATATTCGACAGCACATGTTTAAATGCCGACGCGCTTCACCGCTAGTCAGTTGATCGACGGTCGACGCTCTGTTCGCCGCTATCAGCGTATTGCTCTAGTTTGCCTTTCAGTTTCTCGGCCACAAGTTCGCCCAAATAAACAGTTTCATCTCGGACGTGCTGACTGTTGTCTTCGTCGACGTCACAACCACGTGACATCTGGTGGAAGTGCTGCTTCTTCCTTGATCCGGACGCCCCCCGAAGCGCTGACCCAAGCCCAAGCCGCGACGAGGACGACGGTAAAGAAAACCCGGATCGTCGAACAAGCCGCAGGCAGAAGGGACTGCAGCCAGAGCACGGGCTCCTTCCCGAACAAACCAGGCAACCCCAGGTCCCAACACCGACCGCAGCGACGATGACCGACCCCATGCAGCCTGCGCCGATCTTACTCCGGCAGCCCAAGGAGCCGACAACCTTCCGCGGGTCGTCATTCTAAACCCGGAAACCTGGCTCGAGACTTCCGAAAGGGTCTCAACATTCAACACCTGGGACTCCGAGGACAAGCTGCGCTACGTTTACTTTTACCTTGGAGACGCAGCAAGGACCTGGTTCGAGAATCGGGAGTCCACCCTTCGAACTTGGGGCGCCTTTCGCAGCGCTTTCCTGCAGACGTTTGCAAGCGTCGTCAAAAAAGAAAGGGCAGCAGCCTTGCTAGAGACGCGGGTCCAACTTCCAAATGAAAGCGTTGACATATTTGGTGAGGAAATGACCAGGCTGTTCCGTAACGCTGACCCAGCCATACTCGAGGAGAAGAAAGTCAGGTAGCTCATGCGAGGGGTAACGCAAGAGCTCTTCGCTGGGCTGATGTGGAACCCACCCTCGACAGTTCAAGAATTCATCTCTGAGGCGACGACGATTCAGAAGACGCTGGAAATGCGCAACCGCCAGTATAATTGCCGATCGATTCAAGACAGCCCAGCTGTTCATGCCGTCGGCTCCGACGACTTGCGTGAAACGATCCGAGTGATCGTGCGGGAAGAACTGCGCAAGCTATTACCCTTACCACAGCCTGAAGTTGCGTCGATTGCTGACATCGCTCGAGAGGAAGTCCAGCAGTATCTGGGCACCCCCGAGTCAGCGAAGCCGCAGCTAAAAGCAGCGTGCTATGCTGCTGCAGCCCGACGCACGTCTCGCCCACGTCGAGACGCCGCGCTGCCTTAGCAGTTCCGCCGCCAGGCACACCGCCACCTCCACCGACGTCATACCGCCTGCCAGCCGGCCAGCGATACACGCCGAGGAAGACCGACGTTTGGCGCGCCCCTGACAACCGCCCGCTCTGCTACCTCTGCGGGGAGGCCGGCCACACGTACCGCCGCTCTCAGTACCGACAGATGGGGCTTCGAGGATTCGCCGTCAATGCGCCGCGCCCGCAGCCAGGCGAACGGCCTCGGGACATCGACGACTACCTCGCTGGAACACACTGGCAATAACGACGCCCTTCCCGCTCGCTGTCGCCCGGCCGCTACATGTCTCCGCACCGCCGGCAGTACACTGGCCCAAACCGGGGCCGGTCACCTATCCCGTATCCGGAAAACTAAGGGCAGCAACCGATGGAGTTGCGGTTGCTGTACGACGAACCACCGAAGATCCTCGGCCGCCGACGACAACGGCGCAACGAAATCTAAAGAACACGCCACAAGACGAACGAAGCACCGACGTCGAAACTTTACGGGCTGAGGAAGAACTGACGACGCCACGTCGACGCAGCGGAACAAACCGACCCAGCCGTGACCCGACGCCGCGACCCAACCGCAACGCAAGACGACAAACTAGTGACCTCGACGTTCTCATAGACGGCCACAACGTCACCACTCTCGTCGACACTGGAGCCAACCAACTATTGCGTCATCAGTGGGCCTTTCGCCACGAAGTTGAAAGTTAAGACTGCTTGGGAAGGCCCCGAAATCCGTACCGCTGGAGGCCATCTAATAACGCCGTCTGGAGTCTGCACAGCAAGAGTAACAATAAATAATCGTACGTATCCTGCGAGTTTCGTAATCTTCCAACACTGCTCCAGGGACGTCATACTTCGCATGGATTTCTTAAACCATCATGGCGCCGTCATTGACTTAAGAACCAAGTAGATAACCCTATCGTCGGACAAACGACACCGCCGGATACGAATCCATGTCACCATTCTCTGAACGTGCTCGAGGATCAAGTTACCATCCCGCCTCGCTCCAGCGTCATAATTCCCCTCAGCACCGAAAAAGCTGACGACATCGAAGGTGTCATCGAGAGCCATCAGCGTCTGCTACTAGACCACGACATTTGCGTTGCAAGGGGCATTCCTCGGTTGCATGAAGGAAAAGAAAGCGTGATCCTAACGAACTTCAGCCAAGAATACAGACACCTGAGCGGGGGCACGACGATTGCATACATCGAAGAAATTTCGGCCGTCAGCGATGCGTTTGCTTTTCAGATTACGACGAAGCTACGACGACTACCCCAACAGCTGAGGCACCCTTCGACGTAAACCCAAGTCTTCCCGCTCGCCAACAGCAACAGCTTCGATGCCTTTTGCAGAAAAACAAGGACTGTTTCTCTTCGTCATCGCGGGTCCGACAAACGCCCCTTGCTAAGCACCGCCTTATAACAGAAGAAAATGCTCGACCACTCCGTCAGAGTCCCTACTGGGTTTCGACGCGGGAACGGGAGGCCGTGAAGAAACAGGTCGGCGAAATGCTACGCGACGACATCATCCAGCCGTCGAAGAGTCCGTGGGCATCACCTGTGGTGCTAGTGAAGAAGGATGGGACTTTCCGTTTTTGCGTCGATTATCGTCGCCTGAACAAAGTCACGAAGAAGGACGTGTATCCCCTTCCCCGGATAGAAGACACCCTGGATCGATTACAGAACGCAAAGTACTTTTCGTCGATGGACACCAAGACCGGTTACTGGCAAATAGAAGTCGACGAGAGAGACCCAGAAAAGACTGCCTTTATAACGCCAGACCATCTGTTTGAGTTCAAGGTCATGCCTTTTGGTCTATGCTCGGCACCTGCGACTTTTCAACGGGCTATGGATACAGTACTGGCCGGCTAGAAGTGGCAGACATGCCTCGTGTACTTGGACGACGTTGTGTTTTCCTCAAAATTCGACGAACACCTTCGGCACCTTGAAGCTGTATTTCAAGTAATCAAGACCTCCGGACTCACTTTCAAGCCTGAAAAGTGCCGCTTCGCGTACGAGGAGCTCTTGTTCTTGGGTCATGTGATCAGCAAGAATGGTGTTCGCCCGGACCCGCGGAAAACAGCTGCCATCGCTGACTTCCCGACGCCCACCGACTAGAAGGCCGTACGCCGTTTTCTCGGCTTGTGCGCCTATTACAGACGTTTCGTCAAGGAATTTTCACGGATCACCGAGCCACTGACGCAACTCACTGACGCAACTCACGGGGAAACGTCGCAAGTTCAGGCATTTCAAGAATTGAAACGACGCCTGCAGACGCCTCCGATACTTGCGCATTTTGACGAGCATGCCGATACGGAAATCCACACCGACGCAAGCAGCGTAGGACTCGGCGCCGTCCTTGTGCAGAAGAACGACGGATTGAAAAGGGTCATCAGTTATGCTAGCCGGTCGCTATCGATGGCAGAAATCAACTATTCCACAACAGAAAAGGAGTGCCTGGCCATCATCTGGGCTACATCGAAGTTTCGTCCCTACATCTACGGCCGGCCCTTCAAAGTTGTGAGCGACCACCACGCCTTGTGTTGGTTAGCTAACTTGATGGACCCTGGTCGCCTCGCACGGTGGAGCCTAAGCTTTCAAGAATTCGACGTTACCGTCGTTTACAACTCCGGATGAAAACACTCCGACGCCTACTGCTCGTCTCGTGCCCCCGTCAACGCACCGCCGCAGGACGACCACGATGATGACTGCTTCTTGGGAACCATGAGTGCCGACGACTTCGCTGAAGCCGACCCTGAACTCAGGGGCCTTGTGGAATACCTCAAGGGCAGGACCGCCGTTGTTCCAAAAGTATTCAGGCGGGGATTGGCGTCATTTCTCTTGAAAAACGACGTCCTCGTAAAGAAGAACTTCTCTCCGGCCCGGGCCGACTACCTCATCGTTGTACCTTCGGCACTGCGACCAGAGGTTCATCAGGCCCTGCACGACGACCCGACGGCTGGCCACCTCGGCTTTTCCCGCACGCTCGCGAGGATACAGGAAAAATACTACTGGCCACGCCTTCCTGCCGACGTCGCCCACTACGGTAAGACTTTCCGAGATTGCCAGCGACGGAAGACACCGCCGACTAGGCCAGCGGGACTTCTGCAGCCAATCGAACCACCTACCGGCCGTTCCAGCAAATCGGGATGGACCTACTGGGGCCGTTCCCGACGTCGACTTCCGGCAACAAGTGGATCGTCGTAGCAACTGACTACCTCACCCCTTACGCCGAGACAAAGGCCTTGCCCAAAGGCAGTGCCGCCGAGATAGACAAGTTCTTCGTGGAGCACATCGTCTTGCGTCATAGCGCCCCAGAGGTCCTCATAAAAGACAGAGGTACCGCCTTTACTGCGGACCTAACTCAGGCGATGTTCAAATACAGCTAGGTGAGCCACCGCCGCACCACCGCCTATCACCCACAGACAAATAGCCTCACAGAGCGTCTAAATAAGACCATCGCCGACATGCTGGCCATGTACATCGACGTTGAGCACAAGACCTGGGACGCCGTCCTTCCGTACGTGACCTTCGCTTACAACACGGCCGTCCAAGAAACGACGCAGATGACGCTGTACAAGTTGGTCTACGGAAGAAGCCCGGCGACGACGCTCGACGCCATGCTACTCAATATCACCGACGAACAAAACCTCGACAGCTCGCCCGCCTACGGATCAAGAACCAGCAGACGACTGACAGCGGCCGCTACAACCTTCGACGACGCCACATGGAATACCAACCCGGTGGCCGTGTATGGGTATGGACGCCAATACGCCGACGGGGACTCAGTGAGAAGCTTCTTCGACGATACTTCGGACCGTACAGGGTACTTCGACGCCTCGGCGCACTCGACTACGAGGTTGTCCCTGACGGCACTACGAAATCTCAGCGGCGCCGTGCATGACCTGAAGTCGTTCATGTCGTGTGCCTCAAACCATATTACGTATGTTAGCGAATCTGAGGACTGTCATTTTGCTTTATTATTGTGCTATCTTTCTTGTGCTTATTGTTTATTGTGCTTTGTTGCTTTATTCTTGTTATTTATTGCTGCAGGCATTGGCCTGTTCTTTTTTAAGCATCGGGACGATGCACTTTCAGAGGGGGGCATTGCCACGTGAGTTTCTTTATCACTTTTGCTGTATTCGGTTTTCGGCCACAAAGACTGTTAGCAACGCGCAGCGCGAACCGCGCCTCATTGTTCGAGAACCTTCGCGATCATTGTAGATCGTATTGTTAAGATTGCGCGCAAGACGCGCACACTCGAGCTTATTCTAGAATTTGCAGCACAGCCAGCGATAACGCTGGAATATTCGACGGCACATGTTTAAATGCCGACGCGCTTCACCGCTAGTCAGTTGATCGACGGTCGACGCTCTGTTCGCCGCTATCAGCGTATTGCTGTAGTTTGACTTGCAGTTTCTCGGCCACAAGTTCGGCCAAATAAACAGTTTCATCTCGGACGTGCTGACTGTTGTCTTCGTCGACGTCACGACCACGTGACAATATAAACTGTCGCTCACCTGTGCCGCATACCCGTACAACGCGGCCCGTGGTAAACGGGTATGTACCACACGTGTCTGAAGGAATGGGTTTGACGAGGTACTCGGCAGGACTTTCGCATTATTCATGTCATGATCAGACATTTATATTCGCCAAATCCTCTTACCCTCCCACACCAATTTTGGACTACACTAGGTTAAGGAGGCGACGACGAGAGCACCCAGACGTAGGCTGCTAGATAGATAGATAGATAGATAGATAGATAGATAGATAGATAGATAGATAGATAGATAGATAGATAGATAGATAGATAGATAGATAGATAGATAGATAGATAGGAACGCTCAAAGTGTCAAAGGTTCGCTAAGAAACGCTTCGCATTTAAAACCCACCATCTACCTCTCCGATTCGAAACCGGGCCTTTTGAGTGGGAAGCGGGCGTTCTACCCATCACCACTTTCAAGGAGCGCGCAACTCTAAAACGACGACACATTGCAGACTACCGATTGCAGCGTCACAAGCGGATTCACCCTATTTGGGCTTCACTTTCTGTACATTGTTGCGGCGGACGTTCCGAGCCCTCCTAAGTTCTAGTACGCTCTACCTGAACCGTGCCGCCAGGAAATCCGATGCGCGGATGCCCTCCGGCTCATACCTTTATTAGATGCGAAGCATGTTATGGCCGAGTTCAATGCGGTGGTGGTGGTGGTGGTGTGCGGCGTGGCCCCACTTACTGCGCATGCACGTCCTCCTCTACCCTCCTTTCCTACGCTGCCCCCTCTCACGCGCCTCATTCTCTCCTGCACAACGCCGCGATGAGCGCCAGCGCATGCCCGTCCCCTCTCCATCTCTCTCCTCTTCTACGCTTCAACCCTCCCGCGCGCCTGTCCACCGCGTGCCCCGCCATCGTGCAAGTGCTTCGTCTTCGCGTCGCCTCATGGTCCTCTTTCGCGGGAGATGGTGTAATTTTTCAGATCCGCAGCATCCTATGGCTGAGTTCAAACCGGTGGTGGTGGTGTACGACGTGACCACCCTTACTACGCATGCGCAAACCGTCTCCACGCACCTCCTCTCCGCTCCCCCTCAGCACTCCCCCTCTGAAACGCGGGCTCGAAATGCCGAAACGCTGATTCGCATCGCCTCATGGTCTCCTTTAGCGGGAGATGGTGTCATGTTTGCATCTACCTCGAATTTCCGCTCACAGACAACGCCACTTTCGCCTACAACTGAAGAAGACGCTGCTGCTACCGACACCAGAGTTTCTACAAAACGGCCTCTTTAACGCTGTCGCTTTAAAGAATCTTCGGTTTGAGTGGGAATCGAGCCCAGGACTTCGGCGTGACAAGCAGGTGTTCTAGCGCAGAGTCAGGCCTGCTCTCGAAATTGCTTTGGGAAAACACACTATATGAACTTGCTGTACTGACGTGTCATTAGTATATGTAAAAATTGGGAGGCCCTTAAGCTTCGCCTTTGAGTTGAACGCGATAGCGAAATGTGGCCCCTAGTGGGCACTTCAACCAGTAAGTGTATACTTATTAATGTGTGTTGTGACACACACCCACGCGCACACAGACACCCACCCACGCGCGTGCGACGTGGTCAGGCCAGGAAAGCGGAGGTCAAACGCCAACGACGCCATGAAGATGCCTTGCTAAGAGCCAGGGAAGCTGAAATGAAGCGTCGTCGCCGTGATATGGATCCCCAGCTACGAGCACGGGAAGCCGATCACACGCGCCAACGACGCCATATTGACGCAGAACTTCGAGCTATGAGAGTTTATTCGCGGCCTCCGAGATGTGCGCCAATAAGCGGATCTCTGGGACCTGCGTTCATTGCGCTTAAGTGCATTCCGTCCCTCTCATTCGTGTCGAGAGTTGTGAAAGCTATGTCTCACAGATGGCAGCACATTATCTAATGTTTGATATTTGTCTGATATGTTTTCCGCTTGATGGACATAGTTGTTCATTTTTGGAGCTGTTTGTAAGTTGTGTTTTAGCGGCGATGGGTGCACTATAGCGGCGTTTTCGAAGCATGGCGTCGCACAAAAAACGGTTTGATGGCCTCGCCAATGCGCCTACAAATTGCAGATTGGGCTCAGTTTCGTCATGACACCAGCCCAGCAAAATAAAGTAGCCCTCAAGGCTGTGCTTAGTTTGCAAGGCAAACGGCAAAAAGCTTGAGAGCCGATAGGAGAGCGAAAGATGTGAAGTTGGTCTCCACAGTCCTGTGTACTTCAAAGTCTTTCACACAAGAAAATCGCACTGAAACGGTTGATGCAGTTAAGCGTCGCCTTGCGCGTTTGTGTGCTTCTGCCATGCAACATTAAAAGCGTTAAAAAGACGCCTTCCACAACATGGCATTGATGTTGTGTTTTTTTTTCCGAAGCAGTTGCAAGTAACATATCGTGGCTTTGTGGTAGGACACCTGGTTGCCACGCTACGGCCCGGGTTCTATCCCCAGTGGGACCGAACATTTTCATTGTTTACTTTATTTGCATCTTTCTCGATTTTTTGGGCACAGATAATTTTTCGCTCACAACCAACGACGCCGACACCAGAATTTATGCGACACGAGCTCTCTAACGCTATCGCGTTAATATGGCGTGGAGGAAGCGTAAATATCACTAGGCATCAAACTTGTGAATTGCACAAGGAGTGGTAGGGTTAAACGCCCTCCAATCGCAAAGCACACGTTCATTTTTAATTGTAATTATGAACAACTGCCTCAACTACGAGCGCAGCAGCGCAGGTGCGTGAGTTATCTTACGGACACGTTGTGGGTACCTTACGGCGTGGTGGGAAGAGTTATGTCGTAATCAGCACTTCACAATGTGCTTGCAGAATGCATTCTAGGATAGTTTCAAAGGGTCAATTTACAGTTTCACAGACCGTGCTCTCCTTGCGGCATGATTTAGTTGTCCACCGAAAAGCGAAGGAGCCATGGAGAAGGTGATGCGAGCGTGCCCCGATTACACTAATAATAGAACATGTTTACTAGCGAAAAAGATGTAGACGTGAAGGAATACAGGGCATCGCTAGACTTCAAATAAACTTTATTACACATAATACCCAGGTATATAGAGACAGCCTGGAAACCGCTTGGAGACAACTTGGCTATCTGGAAAGAAACTGACAACTCATCTTTGTTGCTGAATTTTCAGTTTAACATGACCGTTGCGTGCATGGGGTCTCCAAGTTGTCTATATATACATGAGTGTTATGTGTAATAAGGTTTAGTTGAAGTCTAGCCTTGTCCTCTATTCCTTCTTCTCGGCCACGTCTTTTACAGCGAAAGCTGTTATGAGATCATTTCACCGGCCGTTTTTGGTGCCGTAGTTGTCCGCCGCCGCCGCCGCCGCCGCCGCCGCCGGTGTCCGTAACCAGTATCGCTCGAAATAAGAAAAAAAACTAAATAAGAAAGAAAATCCAAGATGGAACGAGGTTCGAACCTGGGCCCTCTGCGTGGGAGCCCAGTATTCAACCTCTGAGCCATGCCGGTGCTTGAAACTGCTTTGCAAAAAGGTCCTATACAGGCTTCATGTCGGGAAGGAACCACATTGGCATATGCAATATAGCGTGGTAGAAGAGTAAAATAAGCACCAAGCGTCGCACAACGCGAATTATGTAACCAGGCGTCATACAATGCGAATTGCGCAACGAGTAGGTTGTTGAATGCTTCCAACCCATTACAAAGAGCTCTGCCATAATTCTTCATTGTCATCACGCACATCGTCAACGAAGTACGCATAATGCCTTACATGCGTTTAGCAGGTACCACGGCTGTCTGTAAAATGACGAAAAATGGCACAGTGCCTACTGCCCTACTTCTCAAAAATTACAATGATTTATAGCGTAGTGGGTTCCTCGCAAGTGCACTTCTGTTGGTTGCTAAGGAAGCCCATAAGGCTCCCATGATCCATTTCCTCAGGGTCTCAATAAAGTAAATTCTCTCTCTCTCTCGCTCTACGTTTCTCCGGTTAAAGTGTGTTATAAAGCGTGGTGGGACAGTTAAATAACGACCGGGCGTCACACAACATGCATTACGTAACTAGTGGGTCGTTTAAAGCTTCCAACCCATTACAAAGGGCGCAACCATAATTATTCATCGTTATCAACCGCCGCATCAACAAACTGCACATAATCGCTTACATATGGTACCTCGCTTCTTCGCAGAACAACGAATAATGTCGCGCTGGGTGCTTCCAAACTTCCCAAAAATTACGCTTTGTGGCGTAGTGGGTACGTTGATGAGTGAATCGCAAAGTCTTCTGCTTTGGACACATCATTTTATTCGCGCTCATATATTTATGAGGTGGACAAAACCAAGCCTTCTTAATTTCTGTTTTAAAAAAGTCTGTTGCAATGTTAACCCGTTATGATTCAGCGATTCTTCCGCAGCGATATTCTTCAAAATCCGCAAATAACGACAGGATAAATCACATATTTCATATACAGAAGTATCTATTACATATTTATTGATTCCCAAGTTACAATGGTATACAACTGCTATTAAAATGGGTGCGTTAGGGTTTAATGGTCAAGTCACTTCTCAATGCGCTTCCGCCTACCAGTTTGTAAGATATTCAAGGAGGGTTTTTCGACGCACATACAACAAAGGATGCGCACCTACAGTTCTCTCACAAAATTATGCTCAATCTTCTGTTTTGAATATATCGTCGTTCCCCTGGCGATAGACGTCGTGATTTATTCAGAAAGATGTATAGAAACTTCACTGGGCAATGTTTCCTGAATCAGTTTTGACTCATTTTTGGATCTTCGCCTTCACGAGTCTGGGGATCCACGTGCCTTGTCCACGTGCCTGGTGCTTCTTTCTTACAAACATAAGGAATGTTTTCATCAGAGAAGCATCAGAGCGGCAGTTGAAAATTGGAGCAATCAGAGCGGTAAATGTACGCGAGGTACTTCCAGCCAGGCGACACACACACACACACACACACACACATACATGTATCGACAGAAACAAGGCAAGAAACAAGAAGTGGAAGAAAGAAAAGATAAGATAAGTAGTACATATGACACGCACACGCCAATCGCATGCCCCCTTTTTCGATTTTCCGTCTTGGCGCACTTGCAGACGCGCCGCTGCAGGCTACACGTTATATGATCGACGCAACTCGTGCCACGGTGAGTGACGTTTCGTAAGCACACTGGCAGCCCTTATGAAAATGTGAGAGGAGTTCAAAAAGAAAGTTTAATGACTTTTGACATATCAGTCATTTGACGCTTTGATGTGTCCCTTTTGAATTTTGTAATGTACTTGAAATGTCATTCAACACATATTGGTCATCTTCATTCCGATGCGTACTAACATGTGATAGTCTAGTGAGCATGAAACAACCTTTGACATCAACACTCATTTGATTCTCTAATGTATTTCTTCAGATTTTTTTAATGTACTTTTAATGTCATTCAAAAACATGTTGGCCACCGTCATTCTTATGTGTCCTTATGAGTGACTTTCTTGTGAGTATGAAATATCCTATTTGCAGTGACCCTCAGCCAAGCTTGTGCTTCGTGGCCAATGACATTGATAACATTCCTGAAACATCACTACTATTACAGTGCATGAGAACATTTCTGTTTTGTCCGGATGATAGTACGGATATAACATAAATGTTGGCATTTATGAAGAGAGGAGTTGACGCCGTGGAGAACGGAAGCGAGTCGCGTGGAGACGACATCGCGAGGGGGGCAGGGCGGGAAGAGGATATGCGCGACGTTGGGCCAAATCGAACTTTGCATCTGACCAGCGTTGCAACAGCGAGGAGAGATAGAGACAGTAGTTTGAGGTTGGGAAAAACGCTTGTCCGCGTATCTTTGCAACCAACAACATTCTGTTTTGGACATATATGTAAGTGCACCATGAATACGAACCATGCATAAGAACAGTCCCTAATTTTTATTAAAACAATAACGAACTTTTTTCTGTACGTCACCCATTGTCCACAGTTCCAATTCTTCTTCGCCCCCAAAAATCCTTCGCGACGCCATGCGGGTAATCCCCACTCACCTCCGTTAATTTCTACTGGACAAATGGGCAACACGGGCCCCTGAGCGAGTATTCGCAGTGTCACTTGATCATATCTGTTCATATGTGCATATGCGATCAACTCATGCTTTTTAAAAGTAAGGAAATGCTTACTTCCATATATACGGCAGGTAATACAATGTACCTTGCTGCGGTCGTCAGCAATTCTTTGATCGCCAGTGCATGGGCGATATAGGCACCGTGCAGTCAAGTTTTGCCGTGTGACTGCAGCGCCAGAACGCACAGTCTAGCGGATAAAAAAAGGAACTTTGAGACGGCCCCGGTCAAAAAATGGAACGAGATGCGCGCGTCTCCATCCATGTATTAGTGGGCGGACAGTGGCCGGGCTACACGGGCGACGCGTTCGCGCGTCTGCGTGCCCATAACGGCCTATGTCAGCGAACTTAGGACAGGCCAGTGCGAGGCGCGGCTCCCTCTGGTCAGTGGACGGTGCCAATATGAAAAATATTTACGCATTCTACTGAAACACGATATTTGTGTACATTGGAACACAAATTGTTTATTGCGTGTAGTCTCTGAAAGACGAACTTGTGTATTGTGATGAGCTGATTTTACGGTGGAAAATAAGGCTATTTAACTTCTTTGTTGTGATTCGCGTTTTGGCATTAGGAACGGCAACTGAAAGTGTGAACACTTCAGTCACCAGAAATTAAAATGCACATAGTCGTTTGTCTCTCTGATTAATGTTAAACGGCATTAGGCATCGCAAGAACAAGGTACGCGGCGTTCATTTCACGATCTGTACGGTTTTCATGGCCCGCAGCCGTTTCTTAATTCGCGAGACACGGTGGGTACCTTTATCCGCCACGGTGGCCTGTGGTACCGATGCTCGGCTCCTGACCCGAAGGTCGCGGGATCGAATCCCAGATGTTGCGGCCGTATTTCAATGAATGCGAAATCATACAGGCCCGTGTGCTTGTATTTAGATGCGCGTTACAGAACACCAGATAGTCGGAATTTGCGGAGCAAGCCACAACATTTGGTTTGGGACGTAAAACCCCAACCATTATTGTTGCCGCTACGATTGACACCGAGTGGTGGATGCACCATGAGTAGCAAAGGTTATCACTGTTGTGCATCACTCGTCCTGTCCAATTATTCCGTTACTCGTTTGTGCATTTCCCTCAGCGCACCTACGTTACAATTACAAGCACCATGAGTGTTTGTTTGCCATGCTTAAGCGTGGTGAAAGCCCCTTTTAAGACAGGCGCATTTTTAAGACAGACACCATGACGGTTCGTTAAATTAAGCGAACATTGTGTCGAACATTTATTTGTCTACATTACTGTGCTTCGCTTAATGATGATTGCTTTTTTTCCGGCTGGCTTTTTAGTTTTCTAAAAGAAGCACAATACATAGGCCAATCAATGACAATAAACTTGCATTTTAAAGCATCGTAATCTATACTGCCAGTGTGTATGCAACTCTGCGGTTCAATTTGTTCATGCCGCTCAACGTTTTGCTTTCGCGATGGCTCAAAAATAACGCAAAAACGTTGCTCCAATAATCCACAAGCACTCCAAAAGTGATTGTTCCCTCGAACGTTGCCTCTGCGTCAATGTGGTAGACGGAAGTTTTTTAGAAATTTCAATGCTTCAAGGCATTTCTTGCGTGGCGAAGGCGCGACCAGATGAGTTAGTGAGATATTGACTCGTGCTCTTTCTCACAGACGCCAGTACCACTGATGACATAATCAAACCATTTTCTTCTCACAATTGATTCTTTAAAGCGTTCATTTCTTTGTTGCTTTTTTAATTCATAACTCTCGCCTCGGCTTCTTGCCCGCAAGAGGACGGGGGTTTGGTATTTGATGCACGTATTCATGCAAGTTGAGCATCAGGGAGCAGAAAGGCGCTCCTCGGGTCATTTTTTAGGCTTCATGCATACCAAATATACAATAGCTTTTAAGCGACAAATATGCGCCAGTGCACTTCAAGGTAACATATTGTATATAAAATGGCACAAGAAAATACCTTCGAGAAAGGAAGCGAGTGCACCGGATAGAGTCTGTTGCCTGCTTCAAGGAACTGCAAGGAAATGAGACTCACCGTACATAGCCTCTGTCGCAGCCAATGCCCACTAAGACCGCGAATCTTCTAAAACGCTGCATGCTCGTTCTTTGACCCTGAAACCGAGTGAGTTCTTGGCATGTTCCTTCTATTCCCAGGAGAATTTATGTACTTCACTCAGACTTGCGCAAGATATAAGAAAAGCTTTAAGTGTTATGTTGTGTTTGTCTAACGAGTTTTTTGTGAGCACACAATGAAAAGTTGGAAAAAGACCGCAGTTGTCGGAAACGATAGGTTGACCTTTCAAGGGCCCCTGACAGCCGATTTTTTGTTTGCGACATTTATCTTGCAATAAGTAGGTCTATGTCTTGTAATCACGGAATGACACCGCAAATGCTCCTACGTGGTGTCTAGTTAATCCTAGGAGCGTTAATTATGGTCATTTTTAGTGTAGGTTCAAAACGCGCGCCGAAAGAGGATAAGAAACTAGCGCCGCGACGCGGCGGTCGTGCCTCGGGGCACGCGTGATGACGTACGTACGCTCAGTATTGGGTGACGTCAGCCACGCGCTTGTTGAGCTGCCAGTTGGAGAAGTTCGTCTGCTCGTCGGGCACGTGGTAAATAATGTCATCGCTGTCAGACGCAGATTCGTGACCCTAGTCATCGTCTAACGAGTCCGACGACGGTTCGCAAGTGACAGACGCTGATGTTGCGAATGTTTTGAACGGAGGAGCCTGGCAATGCAGCGCCTGAAACCGAGCGCGTCTCCTTGCCGCAAGGATCGCGGCTGCATTTTTTTCTAGCGCTCCGATGCGTTCGCCTATAGTGGACTCACTTCGCGTTGCTCTTTTTGTTGCCACCCGGCAGTTATTATTATTTTTTTGACAAGCGTATAGTGCTGACCGCACTGCTTGGCGCCGCCGTTGAAGAACGGGGACACGCCGCGAGCTGGTGTATGAATGGCGTCTGAAATATGGTAGCTGCGCCTTAGTCGAAGCAGCTGTAGTGAAATATAAAGTAAAACGTAAGAGTATGATTATAAATTATAACGATTCCAGTTCACTACAGACGCCGCTTAGACACCGCAGTTGTACGTCCTCACCCGAAAGCGCTTTAATTTTTCTTTCTTCTAATGTGATGACCTGCAAATAATAAGGACGAAAATTATCATCCCCAGCGTATGGTCCACTCTTCGATCTTACGCACTCGGGGCGTGCAAGTTGCTTAAAATTAGAATGAAATTATTCTCACTCGCGGGTACAATTACGTGTGTGAGTTGTTTCAACCTCCTGAAACAGCCGAGTACGATATTCATTAGAAGTTAGTCGAAGCGAACGGCATACACGTTCTCTGTTAAACGCGTTACACAGTTTTATTTGGGCATCCGCAGCAGCTCTGCGGACGCAGCCTGCCAGCCATTCCCAATCACAGGCTGCGTCCACATATATGTAGTGGGCGCTCAACTGAAACTCTCTATTAATGCATGCCACCGCTACAACGACGCGGAACGTGGAGAAATGCACACAGGAAACGCGCGCAAGCGCCTACAGCAGAAGGGGTTGTGCAACTAGAAAAAGTTGTACTGGCGCCACCTGGATTTTTCTTCGCCAAGAGGAACGCCTGAACCCTCCCGTTCCAATGCCACCTAGAAAAACGATTCAGGCCTTCTCACTGCCGCCGTGACGTCACGCGTCTTGACCGAGGGAGCGAACGCGCGGGTATGGTGTACTAGAATAGCGCGGGAGACAGTGAAGCCATTGCCACTATCGTCTCCTATGAAATGATAAAGCGTTCGCGGCTAGTTTTACATGCGTAACAGCTTTATTTTGCCTTTTGCGTCGGGATTGGCGCCGCCTTAAGGAATGTGTTACGCTTTAGAGTCTTTGGTGTTTGGTCTGTAAGCGACTTATTATTCGACTTAAAAATAAGGAAAGATTGTGCGCTATCGAAAATGTGACCGATTTATAAATGCGAAGGTTGATGGCCCCGAAAAGTGACGAAATAAATAAGGTAACTCTGATTCATACTTCATTCTTTATTTACACACACACGCACACACGTCACACTGTCCATAAGATGCGCAGAAACTGTTGCTATTCATTTGGTACACTGACAAAAATTGTCGGCACTGCGTCCAGAGGTCCAGAGTCAGCCGAGTAGCCCCCATGGGAGCTACTTCTGTCCTGCCGGTTCTTGGATCGGTGTACTTGGTAGTCGTCCTTAAGTGTTCTGGCTTGAAATCGAGCTCACACACCTGAAAACCATTTAAGAAAGCGGTTTATCACCGGGTTTCCGCTCCACTGTGCTCCTTATTTGCTCAGTTACAAAACAACAAAATCTATGAGGTGTCTACAGGCATCCCAATTCGGCTGACTTGCAGCAGTACACACTTCAAGAAAACAAATTAGGCGAAGGTGTTTGCGTGACTGGCGCATAATTATAATACCGCAAAAAGTGGTCGGAGCACCGGTAAGAAATACTATGTACAAAACAGATGCACGACGCCACGCACCGACACTCCTTAGCTTTTCTCAGTCAAAAGTAGCCCGCGGTGCTACGTGCAAATAGGGAAATGTTTACCGACCCTGAAGGAAAGAAAACGCCTGTTCTGAGAATACACTGCCATGCGCGTTCATTGCTCCATTTTTATGAGTTCGGGGTGCGAGCAGCGGAACGCAAAACGCATCTCTCGCACCGCTTGTGAAGTCGCTTGATTGGAGCATGAAGGTGCGTCTAATTCGTTTCGCCGTCCTTTTGCAGACAAGCTCACTGCGTCCCGGCAAGACGCGCTCGTCAAAAACGGGAAATCTATGCACTCTCTAGAGACGCTACATCATCGCGGGGGTGAGCGTCTGCGACGCTCAGCATAACGTGCCTTATGTCAAGGCTTACGCTTACAAGTCAGAAGTGCACACGGCATTATTTTATCAAAATAACTGAACGTGTTAGAGGTGGTGCCTTTAAAACATCTGAATAGCATAGACTACACATACCTTTGAATCACGGAGAGAATGCATATCGATGTCATCCCGATGAACGGCACGCTCATTTCTCTTTTTGGTCGCCTTGGGAGAATGAAACCACCGGAACCTTCGGTACATCGCCAATATCGGCGACACTTGGGCCCACAGCACTGCTCCATTGGGAGCGCTTGCAGGTGTACCACATTCCGTGAACGAACCACATCACATCACCACGCAGCACTTCACAAACGCAGACCATGGTCTTCAAGCAGACGCCAAAAGAAACAACAGTATACCACGGCAGGCATCGTCAGGCTTAGCAATCCTGCTCTCTCGAACGGCGTGAGCATGCATGCCCACGTCTACTCGGCAGGAGACGAGGGTCAAAAATGACTGACGTCAGAGGCCATGCCCGGAGTAGTGAGCAGGCCTGAAAATATTCTAGAGGGCGCTGCCCGTTCGCGCCACTAGGACGTTGGCTCTAGTTCACTATAACCACAGTGCACCGCGCGTATTTCTGTCTGTGACGTCGACAATACTTGCTTTACCTCTGCAACGTCAGAAGGGGCCTACATCTACGTCAGACTAGTGGTTATGTTGATAGGAGTTCAAAGTTCAGATGAGCACACAGGCTTACTTTAAAACAAAATTAAAATATCTTAAAGGCAACGCTCGTCACACAAAATCGGTCAGAAGTGCCCACGCATGCAGGACTATGAAACAACACAAGCATCGCGCGTTTCCCAAATTCTGTGTCAGGGGTCCTTTAACACCCGAATGGTCAGTGACTATCAGTGAGACAGACTACCTGTGCTACGCGTGCTTTTACTACCACTGCAATGAAAGATCTCCACGGAACGCGCAGTTGAACGATGACATTCTTATGCCCCTCAAGAAGAAATTGTCGTCATTAACCATATCACTGCAACTACTGACGTGTCCTCTTTGAAACATCCTTGCACAGTTAGAAGTCGGTACAGGCCTGCCAACATCAAGAGAAAACAAACTGAGGTGCAGAAGCAGGCAAAAGGTGGTGGCCGAAAATGTTGGCTGCAAGACACGGCGGGCCTAAAGTTAAGCTGATGCATCGGGAAGTTCAGCTGAAGGAAAGTGCTGGTTCTGCGCGCATCGGACCGAAAGCTTTCGACTAGTTCATGCAGCGACGGCACCCTGGGATTGCTGTCAACTCTTCACTATCCTGCCATCCACACTAGCGAAAAATTAGATGAAGAAGCTCATTTCTTTAGGAGACACTGATGAGCAAAACGATTTTTTTCCATATTAGTACCGTAAAAGTACTCTATCACGATACAAAAACACCACCCTTGCTACGAGAAGACTCTTAGTAAGCGAGAAAACACGCAAAAACAAAATGTGGGTGACGACGCCACCTTGAAGTTTCCGCACCATTCGCCGTGATGTTACATGTTTTGACGGCGCCTACAAGAGACTACGTAGTTCCTAATCGGTGAAAAGGAAGTACATTGTCCTCTGAGGGCGCCATAGACTTAACTTACCTAGTTTGGGGTAATTTTGTTGGGCCAATGGTGCCAAAATAGGATAAATACATTTTAATATCAGTGACGTCACACGGTGACTTTTCGGCGTGAAATTTAAAAATGATACTTTGAACTTGATTTTCTCCTGTATTAAACAACCTATGATGGGGAAATTAACGACATTAGAGTTCTCAGAGCACAATATATCAATCTACACCTATTCATTGCTTCACTTTAATGTCAATTTAAGCATGGAAACATCAGATCTTCAGACTTGCTTACTACGCTGAGCCTTGAGTGAGGGCCTCATTGCAGTGGCCGTAACTATAAGTGCAACAAAATTATGCAATTTGCTTTTAACGATTGTGAATGCCGAAGTGGAGGAGAATAAGTCGAAAAAGCTTAGGAAATACCAAAATGGAGTTTATTTGTTGTCATAAAGGTCCATTGTTCGCTGTTTCTTGAAATTAGCCCGCTCGTAACTCTTTACTGAAAAGGTATATATATGAGATTCGGCACCTTGGTAGATAAGAATGCGAAGAACGTGTTACGGAGTTTGTGTCGCTCTGCCAAACTGCTTTTTTTGAGATAAATACCTTCAAAATAAAGAAAAGAACGTTTCCGGGGCCAATTTTGACGTTTTTTATAAAAATATCTACACAACACATAAAAACTAAAATACCTGTGCAGAAGCAAAAACATGCATATATTTAGTTCAAAAAATTTCAGCTACGTAACTTTAACATATTTTGTGCAATTCATAACGAAATTTGGCGAAAACAGCAGAGCGGATGATTGCTCCACTCCACCACTTCGTCATTATTGATTCCCTGTGTTTATAAAAAAAAATTTACGGCTACACAAATTGCGAATCTCTTCTATCCACTCATGAGGCAATAACATATGAAATTTCGAAATAAATTAAGGAGGTCAACCAGCCATCGTTTGTTCGATCTTACGTGAATCACCCTGCTTCTCACGAAGAACAAAGCAATTAACATTGCAGACACGTCCAAGAATGCCAAATGGCAAATATATCATAAACACGAAGAAATTTATTGAGTAAAATTGTTCAGTAGCAGTCATCCTGAAGTATGCGACTTCATACTTCATAGAAGGGCGCAAGAAGGTGCGCTATTCCCGCAAACAGTGGAAAAAATATTGAAAAACAAGCTTTCTGTAAGGTGCAGCGCCAGTATGTCCTTCCGTACCAACCATGCGGTAAGCAGAGATTATTCCTGCGATTGAAGAAACAAAGCAATGCTATTGAGCAAAGTATATCTTTTAATGACGATAATACTGAACCGAAGAAATTTTTCGAACGATACAAAGAATAGCCTGTTCAGATAAGGTTGGTCAGACATGTCTTGTAATCATGTCTTAATTTATTGAGAAAATTCTTTTTTACTCAACAAGAGTCGCAAATATACAGCTTGTGCATCAGCATCCATCTCCCTCCCTCTCCTCCCTTCCTTTCTTTCACGTGCCATATATTTGTGCACGCACAATAAAACCTTTGTTGGCAGTCAGCGCCCCTCCTCGTTTGCTGTTTCTTCTGTCCATGTTTAAATGAGCGCTGTGTTTTTTAAGATGAACTAAGTCTGCTTGCAAGAAAAGCAGGCTTAATACAGAAGTGCTGGGTGAGCCAGAAAAGCGCAGCGTTGCGAACAACAAAGTTAAAGAAAAAGAAAAAGAACCTTCGAGATTGGTTCATTACCGACTATGGACTCTAACTGATCTCCAGAGGTTGTGCTGTGCGGTAAGGTGAGATGCAAACTTCTGGAACAAACAAATTAAAAGTGAGGCTTGCTGAAAAAGCACAGTAAATGACGTTAAAAATTATGTCATACTATAAGGTATAGCACAACTGAAAACGGTTCTAAAGGACTTGCCCCTGAGATAGTTGGTTGATTACGTGAGAAAACTAGGCATGGCACAAAAATGACCGGGACGAAGTGAGGACGCAGTGACTGACAAACTCGGACGCCAACTTCTGTTTATTACCAGAAACCACAGTGTTTCATACATGCCGGCAAACAAGGTAATCTCCTACTAAATATAATAGTAATATAGGTGAACTAACAAAGCATTATGAGACAGTGATCTAACATATTCGAAAGACGTGCACCGAAAGTTGCACTCAGCTGAGCTGTAAAGTTATGCCAGCACTCTAGAAGACATGGTCATAACAGGATCAATCAGAGTGAGACGCAAAAAAGGCAGCGCACAATCTACACTCTACAGGTCTACAAGCTATCCTTCCAGAACACAACTTCTTTGTCACCTAATGGCGAGCTAACGCACCAACTACCTGCCCTTTTTTATTAGAAACGCCTCAATTCCCGCCCTTTCAGTGCGAGTGCTTGCTCTTCTTGGAAATGTGGTTTGGCTGAAGTGTTGTGCACAACCACACCACTTCAGTTGCCTGCGAAATCCACGACAAGAACTGCACAAATACGAGACGAAGCACACCTAAAGGAAGGACAAGCACACTGTTTTGTACTTGCTGCATATTTATTTAATTAAACCCAATTAAGCTGTAGACCTCCATGTCAATCAGATGTAGATTGCTCGAATGTCTTTTCTGCGGGCTTTCCTTCATTTATGCGTCGTGAACATTCGGGCCAGGAAAACAACGGCGCGGAAAGTGTGCGCGTCGTGAAAGTAACCCATCACGTTCAATCGCCCTTGCTCTACTATAAAAGTGCTAGATTTGGCTACAAGGGGAAATTTTGCAGGACACGCTCTCTCGAACCCGCGGTGTATGGTACACCTTAGCGGATTAGGGGTCGCACTGTTTTGCTCGTGGACGTGGGTTCGATTTCCACCTCCGACAGGCACATTTCCACGGCAGCGTTTTCCTGAAGCGCCGACAAAGCTACTCCGTCGTAGAGGGCGTTGCCCCTGTCGCCCAGCTTTGAACACCTGTAAAACTTCTCCTTTCCTGACTGCTTTTCTCGTTCTAAGCGTGTTCACCCATCCACATGCCAGCGAAGGAGCAGGATCAGCACCAAGGCTTCTCAAAACGTACTTCAGGAATGCCACGCCTCATTGTAAGTTTCCTCTTCCACCGAGAGAAAGGGGCAAACGAAAGAAAGGAAAGACAGGCAATTGTGGCGAATGGGAAAAACGGCAGATCCCACGCATTGTGGGAATTGATGTAATGCGAAGCAGCCAGCAAAGAGCCAAATACATCGTCTTGTATGTGATGGTTTTGATGTTAACTCCTATTATTTATGTTCGTCACACTGTGACGTCGCGCAATACCAATTTTGGTGTATATCAAGCTGGCGACACGGCCGCCAGCGCCCCATAATGGTGGCACGTAAGTCATGCTGTACATGACATGCATGTCATGATTTTCATGCTAACTCGTGTTATTTATGTTCGTTACACAGTCACGTCGTAAGATACCAATTTTGGTGAATATAAAACTAGCGAAACGGCCACCAGCGTGCCATGAGCGTGGCACGTAAGTCATGCTGTACATGACATGCGTGTCATGATTTTCATGTTAACTCGTGTGTTATTTATGTTCGTCGCACAGTCACGTCACGCAGTACCAATTTCGGGGTAGATCAAGCTAGCGAAACGGCCGCCAGCGCGCCATGAGCGTGGCACGTAAGTCATGCTGTGCATGACATGCGTGTCATGATTTTCATGTTAACTCGTGTGTAATTTATGTTCGTCGCACAGTCACGTCACGCAATGCAATTTCGGGGTAGTAAAGCTAGCAGAACGGCCGCCAGCCACCATGAGCGTGGCACGTAAGTCATGCTGTACATGACATGCGTGTCATGATTTAATGTTAACTGGTGTTTTTGTGTTCGTCACACAGGCACGTCGCACAATACTAATTCCGGGGTAGATTAAGCTAGCGAAACAGCCGCCAGCGCACCATGAGCGTGTCACGTAAGTCATGCTGTACATGACGTGCGTGTCATGATTTTCATGTTAACTCGTGTCATTTATGTTCTTCACGCAGTCACATCGCAAGATACCAATTTTGGTGTATATCAAGCTAGCGAAACGGCCGCCAGCGCACCAGGAGCGTGGCATGTAAATAATGCTGTACATGACATGCATGCCATGATTTTCATGTAATGACTTGTCATTTATGTTCGTCATACAGTCATGTTACACCATACCAATTTTTGTGTACATTCGATTAACCAAGCGATCAGGAGAGCACAAACTCGTAGGCGGCTAGATAGATATATAGATAGATAGATGCGCTCAAAGTCGCAGAAGTTCGCTAACACTTTCGTGACCGCACCTATTCCCATCGATAGTATGTTATCGATGACTTCAAGATCAAATTTTGGCACTTTCTGCGCGGTTCTGGACAGCTAACGCAATACAAAGCATAAAATAACATGTTTTTTATCAGTTTTGCTTGCGAGTTTAATTTTTCACCGCGGGGAGATTTTTAAAGCACGTTCGCAGTCGGGTATGTGAGCGCTCGTTGTTTCAAACTTCGCGTCGAGGCCGCTCGCGGGTGCTCCACAGAAACGGCGAACTCAGACGGATTCCGATTAATATGAGCGGGAATCTCTGGATGATGGTAGCACCACAGACACGGAAGACGACTTCGATTCGCCAGGCTTTAGTACGGACGGCGAAAATGCGTCAAACCTCCCCGGAACATCAGCAGCTATCCGCTGGTAAGTTTCGTTTTCTCCTCGGGTCGCTTTATCGTCGATGTAAACGTATCCGGTGCGTTCTAAAAATAACAGCTCTTATCTGCAAGGTGTTAACTTCATTCGGGCGGGATCATTTGGCGCCGGCAGCAGAAAGAGCGCAGTTCTCTTCGCGAAGACGGCGCGGAGCGGACTTTGACCCAACGCTCCGGTGTGCTGCGCGGCGGCATCTTCATGTTGTTTTTTACCGCAGAAGTCGTCAGAGAGATATGCAACCACACAGATAAGTATGCGTAGATGCATACGTTCGAAAAGCCAACACACAGTGAGAGGGACGGATCCATGGAGGGAGGTTGCTGAAGAGGAGATGAGCAAGTTCGTCGCACTCCACGTGGACATGGTAATCGTTAAGTCCCGCGCTTGCATTGGTGTTGGTGTCGACGACACATATTTCGAGGCCTTCGTCCACCGTCAGTGATGCCACGGAAAAGGTCCAAGGCTTCTTGAGTGTCTCTGATCTGAAGAAGATGACCGTCGCATCCCACGAGAATCTTCACCACGTGTCTTCTCTATTGCAACACATGAACGATTTTTCTACGCTATCTTTTAACCGCGTGGGAACCTTTCAGTGGATGAGAAAATGGTGAAATGTGAAGGTCGGTATGGTATTCGGTAGTATATGAGCGAAAAAGAGGTCAAATGAGGGTACAATTATCGATTTTTGCAGATTTAGAACAGGCTACACTGTTAATTACAACAAATACACAGGAAAATTGAAAAATACCAGAACTGCAAGCTATGCCAGGAATGTTGAACAGAAAAAAATTGTTTTTTTTCCCGAAACATGCGCAGCCAGCCTTTGTTTCACCGCGTCGAGTACCTGCATCGCGTGGTGGCATGATAGGCACTATCGCCTACATTCTTGTATTTATGTAAATAATCTTTGTACTTACAGAGCTTATATTTCCACTATTATTGTACGAGGGCTTTGCGTTCAAAACGTATATTTCTATTTTTTTAAATATGTAACCTTTGCAGAGTAGCACTGATGTTTTTATGAATCTTTCTTTCTTTTTAATGCATTTTTCTTTGTTTGATAATTTTTTATTATATTCGAAATAAATTGGTTGTTTCAAATTAATACTGTTGGAAAGACCAATTATTCCTCTATCATGCGATACCCTACACTTTAGCATCAATTATCTTCTGTGGCAGGAAAAAAAATATTTCCTTGACTAGCCAAAAAGAACCGAATTTTCCGCGGTCACGAAAGTGCTAAGAAATGCTTAGCATTTAAAAAAATATTCGTCCACTATACTCGGGGACAGCTTTCTGTGGAAATGAAGGGAAAGCTCACGGGGGCGGAGATAACTGCTCTGTGTTAATGCGACAAATAGTTCCCGATGAACGTGTTTCGGTTTCAGTTTCGGAGTGACAGATGGGCTTTTCCTGCAGTTCATTTCTTTGCATGTGCTCCTTGGTGTATTGTCTTGAACCACGATTACCGAGCGTGCAGGCATATTGGCGTTTCGTTCCCTACGCTTAATTTGCCTGTGTCATTCTGTGTCGTCCAGAAATGACGTGAATATTTTCAGCGCTGCAGTTTTTAGGGCCTGCACTGATATGTAAACTCATCTCGAGCTCAAAACTCACCCGTGTAGCGTGCTTACTTAGCGCGTGCGCGGTATACCGAAGAACAGCTCGCACATCGCGCGGCGCGAAGTGAAATTCAGTTTGGATTGCGTTGAGTTATGCCGGCATCAGAAGGCAACGGTGGCCCACTGCGCACAGGCTCCGCGGCTCAGAAAACGTATAGCGGCGACCTCGCGCCGCTGCAGAACCCACGAATCCTGTGCTCAATCCCAACCGCGGCCCGTTTCCGTCTCCTTCATTAAAACCGTACGGGCATGCGGTCATTTCTCACGATACTGAATGGCGCCGATTATGTACACCTCAGGATAGCAATCGTATGTTGCACTTGTTACGTTACTTACTTAGAACATGAAAGGGTGTAAACTCCTGCGCGTCTGTAAAATGTCATGCTTATTGAAAATCTACACAGTTAGCGCTCGTTCTGAAATTCAAAAATAAATGGTCACCTACAATTTCGCCTAGCAATAATTGGTTCCTGACATCGTAAAACACATTTCATTAGCTAACGTTGAGCCATACTCAGCCTGGTGATTACACCACCCCTCTTCCCTCCACATTACATTACAATTTGGATTTTCGTGGCTGTGGCCGGTATTCACACACATCATTCCTGAACCAGCAAGGAAACCCCTTGAACACACAGGGCTACCACGGCCTGTTGCAGAAATTTTTAAATCTGGACACGGCGTGTATTTGTCAGGAGGAATAAATTGTGCTAGGTGAAAAATTGCAGCAGCAAAAGAAGGTGTTTTGTTATATATTTCCTGCATAATCAGCTGGCTAAATTCTAAAAGTCGCTCAAGTAGTAAATGCACACACACTCGCACGCCTGTCATAGGAATGACAGGCGTGCGAGTGTGTTTCTTCTTCTTTCAAGTCAACTTAATCTGTCAAGGCCAGACAGCCGTATATTTTCAACGAAACATTTATGACTTCCGTGAACACTTATATGAAGTACCTGACTACAACGTACAGCAACAATTTCATGAAGACGCGCACATTACTGCGCGTATTCCCTTGACACTTCGTCATTTGGCCCTGTACAAATGCACTTGAAAAAGTGTTTGTGCTCAACGTGCCCATTTACTTAGGAAATTAACATGTGCAGTCGAAGAGACAAACAAAACAAACAAAACATGAGCAAATGGGTACTAAATATTATCCACGTACGTAGTGTAACTGATAGTGGTATTTTTGTGCAAGATGAGTGAAACAGTTACAAATGACGAGACAATGCATTTATGGAACTCACTTCCATCTCGCAGCTCGTGAGCTATAATTCTTCCAGTCTTGTCAGTTCATCCATCCGTAACAGCTATTTGGAAAGGCTGTTTACAGTCTCTTGGGTTGTAATCAAAATTTTGCTACTATTTCTTTCGGGTGAAAAAAAATATGTGATGCATCACTCAGCATTGCTTGCTCTCCTCAGCTGCCGTTTTATTTGTGAAGTACAAATGTTATCCACAACTGACCATCAAAAAACTAATTCACAGGCTGACAACAAACATACTAAATGGTTGCTTGGTGCTGCATGCAACCAGAATCACGTAAGCGGAGAGCGCACATCGTCACTTGTTAGTCGGCGTTTGTGGTATCTTGACTTCCTTCCTGTCTCCTTGTTTTCACGCCCCCTTTTTTAGAATGACAGATCATACTTCCAAGCTGTTGGGCATCAAAAAGTAGTACATAATATCTCACAAACAATCAGCATCACATGAGCCAGCGCACACCGGATTCATCAGAGTTCCTCTATACTACTCAATTCACTGACACTACTGTCACTGCAGCTGCTGGAGTCAGATCCCAGAGCAATTATGATGCTGTCTGCTTTCGATTGCACCATCTTTCTCCCAGGCCTCCTCTTCAAGACGCACCACATGAGCGCAGTCGCGCGCCCACTTTTCTGGAGTTACAAGGGCAATGACTTCGTGCAGAAGTTCTTCGACTCCAGCAAGAGTGAACGACCTGTTGTTGGCTGCAATATACCCCTTGACCTGGCTTCATACCATTTAAATAGGGTTGAATCCACAATGGTAAGGAGGAAGCCGAACAATGTCATGACCAGCAACCTTGGCCAGGGCATCAATCCGGTATCCAGAAAAACTGTGCTTGTTTTGGTTAACCAGCTGAAGGAGCTCGGGCTTCAACTGGTCATTAGACCACGAGATGTTTTTTGAGTCAACCAAGACTGAATCTCGGCCTTGCGCGAAGACGTCGAGGGCCACTTTTTGCGCTGAACACTATGATACGAAGCATTGTCCATGATAATTACGCTTTGTGGCTCAATGTTTGGTAAACGTTGTTCTTTGAACCACTTTCAAATCGTGGGCCATCCATTTCACTGTGGTAGTCAGTGGTAACACTCTTTTTCGCCCAGAAAACGAGAGATGCCCCATCCACGAAGCCGTTTTCGCTTCCAGCATGGAGGACAATGAACCGACCACCTTTGCCGCTCGGTGCGTGAAGCCCAGTTGTGAGACCCTTGTGGTAGGCGCCCTCCCACACATTTCCTTTGCTGTGCCCAGCATTCACCCAAGTCTCGTCAAGGTAGTATATACGCCTGTGAAAGCAAGAGAAAAATGTGCCAGGTTTTCGTTTTTAACGAGAGGGGTCAATTCAGACAGAGGATATTTATGGTGGGCATCTAATATCATTCTACCGGGAAGGCAGATATTTGCCTTCCCGGTAAAAAATACAAAAATACAAAAACAAAAACAATGTTCGCAGAAGGTACCTACTCACATGAGTAACAAAATGCCTTCATTCAGAGCTATCCACACTTCATTAGAACACGTCGATACGTACTTGTGCCTTCGCCACAGATGCAGAAGCAAGCCATAAAAAATGCAAATCAAGATGAACAGCAACAAGTATGACAATGGGTGAACTAAAAATGAAGTATTTTGCAGTACTAACTTCCATCGTTATTTCCTCTTTCTACTCTTTCAACTCTAAATTTTACATGTGGCATTTGTGTTTTAATTGACATCGTTGACATTTATATCTCTGTCCAACAAATCGATTCATACTGCTGAAACGGCGTCACAAGGGAAGACGAATGCACACGAGAAAGATTACGCGAAACTCTCGTGTGCATTCGTCTTCCCTTGTGGCGCCGTTTCAGCAGTATGAATCCGTACCAACTTGCCCAATTGTCGGTCCTTCTAAGCAATAAATCGAAGCAGTAACTCTACGTACCGTTTCTCCTTTCGCATTTCTCGAATGGTCCGCAGATATTTCCGCCGCCACACGATGATGTCGTCCCTTTCCAGCAGTGCACATTCAAGTTTTCGTTTCCGAAATGCAAATCCGATGTCATTCAGAAGGCTGCGCATCGTTCCGACACTCAGCTGCTTCGGTAGCCCCATGTCGGTGTCGCCGATTACCTCGCTGAGGACCTTTTCTGCCGTTGGCGCCTCGTTGCGATTGTAGTACTGATGTACTTTCCGGCGAAGAGCAGACAAGGTAAAACTATCGTACCTCTGCACTCTTGTCTTTCCGGTAATTTTTGCTGGGAATTCAGCCGGGAAACGAAGAATTTTACGCTTCGGGGACTTCAGGGTACCCTTTAGAACATCCGCCTTGAGCCGTCCGACAGTACGCTCGCTCACTCCGGTAAACTGGCTAACCGAACGAAACACGGGAGCGACGGGGAGTCCCGGTTGCGTCAGTCTCACTTGGGCGTACACGTTTGCAACCAATTTCTTGGTTTGTATCGACAGCTTTTGGTACTCAAGCTTCTTGAATATCCTGTGCGGCGCCCGAATCGGCGAGCAACCAGAGGAAGCAGGCACACTGGCGACGCGGAGCCCATTTTTTCTCTGAAGGGAAGTGGTGAAGGAACAGAGCCAATGCGAAGCGAGTGGGGAACGCGGCAACTAAAAAAATCCCATAAATCTAAAATATAACGCTATTTCAAATAATATCACTAATAATTTTCTGGCAGTATAAATTAGCAGCTAAAAATTATAACTGCACATTCTGCGTAACTGCGTCAGTCTCGCGGCGCTGCACAACTACTTCTAGCAGCGCCGCGAGACTGACGAAAAGGCGTGATTCGGCTGTGTAGCCTTGACTGCGTTGCCACTGAAAGTTGTCTCCGAGTATAGTGTGTGGTTGAGGCTTTCCAGTGGATTGCCTCATATATGCTTCGCTAAAGCTGAGCAGTGCATGCCCACCAAGTATGTATGTCGCGTGCTTTAACCTCATATTCCGCTCTCTGACTGCTCGCCATGCTTGCACCACATGGCCGATGTCATGCTGATCACCATTAATATTCTTGAAGATTTCAAATAGCTATGTAACAAAGAAAAAGAAAGCACCATCCCATACATCTGTTTAGGGATGAATGAGGCTCATAGTGTTTTAGGTGACAAAAACGCAAAGCCCTTCAGTCGTTTATGCGTATAAAATCACCATTTTCGGCTCACTGCAAGGCACGGAAAAGGGCCTTTGCGCAATGATAGCCAGGAAGTAGTGGAAAAGAGCTTTGTGGGTAGGTTCTGAATGCAGCGACATAAACATCAGGCGGACCATGCGCGACACCCGCACTACATTTACAGTCGAACCAAAGCTGGCGACAGTGGAGAAATCTGTAATTACTATGCACGTGCACAGGATCAGGGCTGTTCCACGCGACCAAAAACTGTCGGTGTTCAGGGCCACTGACGAAGTTTCTGGAGAAGTTACTGTAACAAACGAACGGTCCTCTACTCTTTTTTAGAGAGGGAGAAAATAAGTCGGCTCAGAAACCGAACCATTATTTCCAGCAACCCTTGCGGCAGCGTGGCTCAGCGCCTAACCGCTCTCTTGTAAATAGTTATGCGAAGGACTCCGGTCATACGTTTCCAGGAGAGAGAGAGGCACCTCTTTTCTGGACTGTTGTACGGGAGTACAAAGGCTCTCTCGGCCGCACTTTTCTTTGTTTTGTTTTTTGTTGGGGAGCGGGGGAAGGGGAGGGAGCACATTTGAAACGTTTCAAAGCAGATTGTGGAAGCAGCGGCGCACCACAAAAGAATGGATTAGTTCCAGCAGGGACAGGCTCTTCGCCATCGCATGCTGCGACATGGGGAGAGCCCATTTTTCTCTTTTTTTTCCAAACATGACTTGGTGGCGTCTTCTGGTGGCTCAGTACAAAACTACACTGGAATCGCACCGCCACCTTAAGATTTCGTACAGCAAAGTAGTGCAGGGGTAGAATGCCCGCTCGCTACTCAAAAAGCCCGAGTTCGAATCGCAGCTGTAGATGGTGGGTCTTTATTTTTAGCGTCACCTGTTGTATCTGTATTGGTTTACCTTTGTTTCCTAAAACTAGCTTTTGCTGCTACGTATTGCTACAAAAAGTAGCGTAAGATGTGAAATCACGTTTCGAGTCTCGTATTCGCAAAAATCTCGGAGGCCATACTTTACGTTTTTGCTCACTCCCGCGCGGTGGCAGTGCAAATGTTTACGCTCACTGTCGAATTTCTTCCAGTTTACTTCACATTTTGCGTTACTTTCTGAAGCAACAAGTAGGAACTTGGTGTATGCGTCTACAACCACCAGGAATGAGCACCCTTCGATAGGTCCAGCAAAATCAATGTGCAGGGTGTGCCAAGGCGCTTCTGGTCTTTCGCATTCAGGAATAGGGGCTCTTGGCGGACTTCTGTGGTTGCATTGGCAGCGCTGGCAGTCTTTAACTATCGATTCTATATCATCGTCGATACCCGACCACCACATGTAACTTCTGGCACACTTTTTCATGGCAACAATGCCTCGATGACCTGCGTGGACAAGCGGCATGGCCTGTTCGTGAAGTGCCGCCGGAATTACAACTCTTGATCCCAAAGTGACGCAACCGCGATTAGTGCTCAACTCCGCAGCTCGCTTGCGGTAAGCGTTGAAGTGTTCACCCTTTAGCTTCTGCACGTTGCCTTCTTGTATAGCTGCGTAGACTTCCTTCAAGACAGTGCACTCCTGCGTTGACGCTGCTAGCGTGTCAGCTGTTAGCGGAGGGTTCGGCAGCGCCTCGAACATGAGTATATCACCCGGCGTGGGTGTTTCATCTATTGTGGTGTCTAGCGGCAGGCGGCTTAGTGTATCGGCGTTCTTGTGTTTCTTCCCAGTGCGATGCCCGAGTTCGTAATCGTACGACATGTTGATGCACCATCGTGTCATTCGCGGCGACAAAGTCTGTGGCATTGGCTTCTGGGGACCCAAAATACCCAATAAGGGCCGGTGATCTGTTATGAATGTCACTTTTCTGCCCGTGATGTACTGCTGAAAGTGATCTGCTGCGTAGACGATGGCAAGTCCCTCTTTATCTAGCTGGGAATAATTCCTCTCTGCCTGCGATAGTGTGCGCGATGCGAAAGCGATCGGGGCTTCCCGTCCCTGGTCGTCAGCTTGGGAGAAGACTGCTCCCACTCCGTATGGTGATGCATCACAGGCTAGCAGTAGGGGTCTCCTTTCGTCGTAGTGTCGCAGAACTGTAGACTTACGAAGTAGTTGCTTAAGGGCAACAAATGACTCTTGGTGGCGTGGCGACCAAGTCCATGGGACTTCTTTCTGCAGGAACTGGTATGGATCGTTGGCCACTGTAGCTCGATGTTCTAAGAACCGGTCGTAGAACGTTAATAGCCCTAAGAACGATTGCAGTTCTTGCTTGTTAGTAGGCGCTCGTGCTTCAGTGATTGCTCGCACTTTGTCTTCAGTGGGATGGATACCCTGTGCGTCAATTTGATGTCCGAGAAACTTCACTTCAGGCACCGCAAAAACACATTTTTCTTTGCTGATGCGCAAGTTAGCATTTGATAGCTTTTCCAAAATGATCTCCAAGCGTTCTGTGTGCTCTTCATAGGAAGCGCCACCGACAATAACATCGTCCAAGTAGACGCAAACGCCAGGGATCCCGCTAAGTGTAGACTCCATAAATTTCTGGACGATTGCTGGCGCAGCAGATATTCCGAATGGTAGCCTTTTAACTTTGTAGAGACCCTTAATGGTGTTTATCGTGAGCAGCTCAGACGTTGATTCGCTCACCTTCAGCTGCTGATAGGCTTGTGTCAAGTCCAAGGTGATGAAGATTTCTGCACCACGAAGCGTGCTAAAAACCTCTTCCGGTGTCGGCAGTGGGTAGGAAGATGCTTTTGTCGCCAGGTGGACAGTGCTCCGGTAGTCTCCGCAGAGGCGTAGGGTACCGTTCTTCTTTCGGACGACAACGAGTGGTGTAGCCCATTCCGAATGTTGCGTCGGTTCGATGATCCCTTGTTCCTGCAGTCGGTCAAGCTCATTCTCGACTGACGTTCGTAGGGCGAAAGGTACCGACCTAGCTTTCAAAAATTTCGGCGTCGCATCCTCCCGCAGCTCCAGTGTGACTGGAGGTCCGTTGTTTCCTGGTATTTCTTCGGAGAAAACCGCTTTGTACTTATGTTGAAGCTCCTCCACTGACGGATAGCTGGGTGTGTGGTGAACTCCGCCAATGACCACTCCAAGAAGGGTGAACCAATTTCATCCTAAAAGGCTTGATCCAGAACCGTGAACGACTAGCAAGGGGAGCTGATGGGTCTGACCGTTGTAGTACACGTCTACGTTGGCACAGCCCAGTAGTGGAAGAGAATGTCCGGACCACGTTCTCAGCTGCGTGTCGTCTTGCTGGAGAGCTGGCGCGTTCTCACGCCAAGTGGCGCGAAAAGTGTCCTCGCTGATGAGCGTACATGCTGCTCCGGAATCCACCTCAAACCTGATAGGGCGCTGGTGTACCATGATTTCAGTCGTAATCTTCGGTCTCGTGCCGAGGTTCACAACGGCGTTTAAGTCATATAGTGCCGATGACGTTAGTGCTGTTCGGCTTGTATCTTGCGTCTGGCCCTCCTGTGCGTCCACATTGTTGTTCCGTTGCACTGAAGTCTTCGGTCGGAGCTGTTTGCGTTTCGTGATGCATGCCTTTTCAATGTGTCCCATTTTTTGGCAGAAATTGCAGGTCGCTGTCTTGTATCGACATACCTGGGGATCGTGGATGTCGTCGCATCGCCAACAGCGCTGTGTCTTTCTGCTTCATTTCGCCTTAGACGTGGAATGACCTGACTGCTGACCGGTGTGATGCACCGGCTCGACGTTCCGTCGAATATCCCTCTGCTGGTGACCGGCGCTCTCCGCTCGTTGGGCGATGTTGTAGGCTTTGGAGAAGGTGAGACCCGTCTCCGCGAACAGGCGTTGTTTTAGGCCTTCGTCACGCAGTCCGCACACAAAACGGTCACGCAACATAACGTCCAAGCGGAGCATAGTGGTATTAGCAGGTGTGGCAGTCGATCCTCTCTCCTGCGCAGTAGCTGAAGATGTCGCGGTCAACGTCCCGAAATTGCAGTCAGCAGCGAGCTTTTTGAGAGCCGCTACGTATTCGGCCACTTTTTCGCCTTCCAGTTGGTCTCGCCTTTGGAAGCGGGCTCGACAGTAGACCTCCGATCGCCATGGGTCATAGTGTTCTTGTAGCGCTGCTACGATGTCGTCGTAGTCAACGGCTGCTGGAGTGCGTGGCTGAATCAGGGCACAGACTGTGTCGTATGTCTGCTCCCCACACAGCGTTAGCAGGTTGGCTCTCTTCATTGCTGCATCAGTGAAGTTGTTAGCCTCGAAGTAAAATTGCAGGCGTCCAAACCATGATGACCATGATGAGCCGCTGAATTCGGGTAGCCGATTTCGGAGCCCGTGCGTAGCCATATCTTGTAGCTTGTCAATATCGTTGCGTAGCGTAGGTCCAAATCCACTTCCTCGTCGCCACTGTTATGTCCGGTGTTGTTGTCAGCCCATAGACGTACGCGTGGGTCGCGGTAGTCTCAAAAAGCGTAGACAGCCTCGAACGGTTAAAAACAAGTTTATTCCTACTCGGATGGGTGCGGCAGCCAAACTGCCGGGGGAAACGAAGGGTGGCTCCTTTGCGCCGAGCGGGGGAAGGAGAGGAGTCAACATCTGGAAGTAGTTTCAGCATCCGGTCCTTCGCGGGTTCGAAGGCTCGCTCGTGAAACAGGGAGTGCTTGGAACACAACAACTACATATATATACATATGACCTAGGCCGATATACCGGGTGTTTGAAGAAATGTGGCCAAAATTCTCAAAAATAGGCGAAATGTGTTATTTTTTCGATGACTTCACAGTTACTTCTGTAGCCGCAGGCATCTTGAGATGGCTACAGCCATCATTTGGGACAGTAATGAAGAACGTTATGCATATAATGTTCATTAGGTGGAGTCAGGAGGTTATCACAAATGGAAGAATTGAGGTGTTTCATGCGACGAAACCATTGCAGCTTTGAGATTTCGAAAAAGCGGCTTCTAGTAATAGTTGTGAAGAAATGAAATTTAGTCAAATTCAGCGTTGAAACCGAAGCGCGGCAGAGCACAACTACCATGTTTTTCTGAGATATCCAGAATGAGTGAGTGTCGTGATATCAACTATCAACAGACTTCGTTGTTTGGTTGGCGGACTGCGCTCGTAGTTACCTATAGCACGCATGGCACACATACGTTAGGCAACGCTCAAGAACCACACCTCTGTTATCCTTGTCTTGACCAGTGACGTCATTATAGTCGTCTGCTTTTTGCGCTGATCGGTGCTTCGGTTTCGGTTTCTCCGGAAAACCAGTACAGCTATACAAGGTGACACTAAGAATAAAAAATCACACCATATCCACGTTGTGAACGTAATGAATGATGAGTTACCTTACGGACGCGACGTGGGTACCTTACGGCGTGTGGGAGGAGTTATGTCGTAATGGGCTATTTACAATGTGCTTGCAGAATGCATTCTAGAATATTTTCAAGGGGCCAATTTACAGGTGCACAGACCGTCCTTTCCTTGCGGCATGGTTTAGTTGTCCTCCGAGAAGCGAAGCAGACATGGGGAAGCCGATGAGAGCGTGCCCCGATGACGCTATCGCCTTCTACTCTTGCAGGCGAAGCTCAAGCGTCCTCGAAGATTTTCGTCGGTGAATCGCACTGTTCTCCTCGGTACACATCACTTTATTCGCGCTCATATATTTATGAGATGGAGAAACCCAAGCCTTGGTAATTTCTGTGTTAAAAAAAGCCTGTTTCAATATTAACCCGTTGTGATCCATCTAAACCCTTGCGCAACAATCTTTTCCAAAATGCCCAAATAATGAGAGAATAAATGACATATCTGTTATTCGAAAGGTAATATTCAGTGTTTATTGATTGCCAAGTTACAACGATATACGACATGTATTACAGTGGGTGCGTGAGGGTTCAATTGTCAAGGAACTTCTCAATGCGCTTCCACCTACCTGCTTGTAAGTTATTCAAGGATAGTTTTTCGACGCACATACATCAAATGCAGTGCATCTACAGTTCTCTCCCAAAATTATGCTCAATCTTCTCTTTCGCTTGTGTCGTCGTTCCCATGGCAATAGACGTCGTGATTTATTCAGAAAGATATATAGAAGCTTCATTGGGCAATGTTTCCTCAATCAGTTTTCACTCATTTTTTAGATTTCGCCTTCACCTTCGCCTTTTGGATCTTCGCCTTGGGATTCTGCGAGTATTCAGCCTTCGCCCTTGTCCACCTGCCTGGTTCTTCTTTGTTTAGTTTCATGGCGCTTTTACATTTCAAAGCTCCAAAATGTTTTAGCAGAAAATTTTGGACCTCGACAATGGCTGCGTGCAAACAAGGCCACTGTGTGCAATCAGAGAAGCATCACAGCCGGAGTTGAAAATTGGAGCAATCAGAGCGGTAAATGTACGCGAAATACTTCCAGCAAGGCGACACACATATAGACATACACACATACATATATCGACAGGAAGATGGCAAGAAACAAACAATAAAGGAAAGAAAAAATAAGTGTAGTACGTAAGGCGCGCACACGCCAATAACTTCCCTCCTTTTTGCGATACGGCAAGCACTGATGAGTTTTTTTTTTCAACTCTTTCGATTTTGTGTCTCGGCGCGCTTGCAGACGCGGCCTTGCAGGCTACACGTTAGGTGGTCGACGCAACTCGTGCCACGGTGAGTGTCGTTTGATTAGCAATAATAATGTCTGGGGTTTACCTTCCCAAAACCACGATATTATTAATGGAGACGCCGTAGTGGAAAGCTCCTGAAATTTCGACCACCTGGGGTTCTTTAACGTGCACCTTAATTTAGGTACACGGGCCTCCAACATCCTCGCCTCCATCGAAAACGCAGCCGCCGCGACCGGGATTCGATCCCACGAGCTTCGGGCCAGCAGTCGAGCGCCATAACCCCTAGACCACCGTGGCGGGGCGCCGTTCGACTAGCAGACTGGCAGAACACGCGCTCTTGCGCTACGCCACAGGGCGGCGTGGAAGTTTAAAACATTCCTCTGGCTTATACATGTGCACTTTACCTATAACTGTCTCACCAAACACGATTATCGCAAGAACAAGGGAGCCGGCGTTCATTTCACGATTTGTACCGTTTCCATGACAAACAGCCGTTTCATAATTCGCGAAACACGATGGCTACCTTTAACCCCCACGGTGGACTTGTGGTACGGATGCTCGACTGCTGACCCGAAGGTCGTGGGGTCGAATCCCGAATGTTGCGGCCGTATTTAGACGGATGCGAAATCGTAGATGCCCGCATGCTTAGATTTAGGTGCGCGTTAACGAACACCACATGGTTGAAATTTGCGGAGCAGGCCCCAACAATGTCCCTCACAATCGTGAAATTGTTTTATGACGTTAAAACCCAACAAATATTGCTGTCGCTACGTTTGACACCGAGTGGGGGATGCACCATGAGTGTTTGTTTGTCATGCTTAAACGTTGTGAAAGGCCCTTTTAAGACAGGCACATTTTTGTACGAGTATCGGGATACGTATGGACACCATGTCGCTTCGTTAATTTAAGCGAACAATGTGTCGAACATTTATTTGTCTATATAACTGTGTTTCGCTAAATGATTGTTGTTTTTTCGGCTGGCTTATTTAGTTATGTAAAAGAAATACCATACATAGGCCAATCAATGACAATAAAAAAACGCCAGGCCTGCGCTGAAACCGCAGCACAGTCACAGCGAAAGCTGGAAGTGCGGCGTTTCTAGAGCCCGTTAAGCTCTCTTGGGGCTACATTACAAGTACACTAGAAAGGTACCCACTACGTCATAAATCACAATTTTTGTGAAGTTGGGAAGCACCTACTAAGCCATTATTCGTAATTCTACGGAGAAGCGAAGCACCAGCTACACGTCTGTAAGGCATTATGTGCACTTTGTTCACGCGACGGCTGATGACGATGAAGAATTATGGCTCAGCCCTTTGTAATGGGTTGGGATCTTTGAACGGTCCACCAGTTATGTAATTTGCATTGGGTCACGCCCGGTCGCTATTTCCCTCTCCCGTCATGCTGTATAACAGACGCTGACGTGCGAGAGAGATGGCGTGGGGGGGCGAAGAACTTTACTGAGACTCCAAGGAAATGGATGATGCGCTTATGGGCTTCCTGACAACCAATACAAGTGCACTTGCGAGGAACCCACTACGCTATAAATCATTGTAATTTTTGAGAAGTAGGGTAGCAGGCACTGTGCCATTTTTCGTCATTCTACGGAAAGCCGTGGTACCTGCTAAACCCATGTAAGGCATTATGCGCATTTTGTTGATGCTGTGCCTGATGACGATGAAGAATTATGGCAAGTCCTTTGTAATAGGTTCGAAGTATTCAACAACCTACTCGTTGCGCAATTCGCATTGTGTGACGCCTGGTGACAGAATTCGCGTTGTGCGACAATTGGTGCTTATTTTACTCTTCTACCACGCTATATTGCATATGCTAGTGTGGTTCCTTCCCGACATGAAGCCTGTATAGGACCTTTTTGCAAAGCAGTTTCAAGCAGCGGCATGGCTCTGAGGTTGAATACTGGGCTCCCACGCAGAGGGCCCAGGTTCGAACCTCGTTCCATCCTGGAATTTTTTTCTTATTTCTTTTTTTTCTATATCGAGCGATACTGGTTACGGACACCGGCGGCGGCGGCGGACAACTACGGCGCCAAAAACGACCGGCGAAATGATCTCATAACAGCTTTCGCTGTAACATGGCCACTTGCACCTCGAAGGATCGTAAACACACTGCCGCTGTGTACGTGCCAGCATTTCTGTGGTTCAATTTGCTCATGTCGTTCTACGTGTTGCGATCGCGATGGCTCAAAAATAGCGCAAGAACCTTCCTCGAAAGACCCACAACCACTCGAAAAGGGATTGTTCTCTCCCACGTTTTCTGCACATCAATGTGGTAGCCTGAAGTTTTTTAGAAATTTCAATGCTTTAAGGCGTTTCTTGTGTGGGGAAGGCGAGACCAGATGAGTCAGTGAGATCTTGACTCGTTCAGTTTCTCACAGGCGCCAGTACCACTGATGACATACTCAAACCATTTTCATCTCAGAATTTAATCTATCAAGCGTTCATTTTTTCATTTTTTTTCATTTCATAAATCTCACCTCGGCTTCGACATCGAGAACAATTGAACAGCACAAAACGGTTTGATTCTTGCCCTCAAGAGGATGGTGGTTTGGTATATAATGCACTTATTCATACAATTTGAGCATCAGGGAGCCGAAAGACACACCTCAGGTCAATTTTAACACTTTATACATAAGAAATATGCAATAGCTTCCAAGCGACAAATAGCCCCGCCACGGTGGTGTAGTGGTTATGGCACTCGACTGTTGACCCGAAAGTCGCGGGAGCGAATCCCGGCCGCGGCGGCTGAATTTTTGGTGGATGCGAAAATGTAAGAGGCCCGTCTGCTTTGATTTAGGTGCACGTTAAGGAAAACCAGGTGGTCGAAATTTCGGGAGCTCTCCATTACGGCGTCTCTCATAATCATACCGTGGCTCAGCAACGTTAAAAACGAGGTATTAATATATTTAAGGGACAATATACGCGCCAGTTCATTTCAAGGTAACATTATTTTTATGAAATGGCACAAGAACTTACCTTCGATGAGGCAAGCGAGTGCACCGGATACAGTCTGTGGGCTGCTTCAAGGAACTGCGAAGAAAGGAGATACTCGCCGTATGCAGCCTCTGTCGTAGCCAATACGCACTACGACCGCGAGTCTCCTAAAACGCTGAATGCTCGTTCTTTGAGCCTGAAATGGAGCGGAGCTCTAGGCATGTTCCTCCTATACGCAGGAGCAATTCAGGTCCTTCACTCAGCATTGCCCAAGTTATAATAACAGCATTCAGTGTTATGTTTTCATGAGTGCACAATCAGAAGTTGAGGAAGAACCGCAGTTGTGTGAAACGATAGATTGATTTTTAAATTAATGAGCCGATCATGTATGGGTGGTAGCATTTGAACCATAAGTGAGTACTTCCTTATTTTCGACTCATTCTGTGTGTTCGAGTTTTAATAAGTAGTAACTTCACAAACAGTACCAAAAAAGGGATCTTTGACCTAAGGCATGTAATTCCAACTCTACTTAGAGGGATTGTATACCGCTGGGAAAATGTTTTCTGATTGTGGTGAAAATCAGAAGATCGTTCGTCACATCGGGGGCATCAAGCATGCTTTTGCCTCATAAAAAGAATTATATTTTATTTTGATGCTGAAAATCGTGAAAGAATGACCGCTAGCGTCACCCAACAGCGATGTGGTCAATCTCCTGGAAAATAAATCCTCGCATGTAGACTAATCTTGCTTAAAAACAAACATGTATAACTTGGAATTGCATTTTACGCACTTTAGGCAGTTTTAGGTTTTGTCAGAGAGTATTTTTTTCCCTTTTTTTGCCTCACGCATCCAACAAGCGCCCGGTGGCGCTGCTTCCGACGCCGTCTTCGATTTCGTCTTCTTCAATTCATGCGCTATGCCATACGGCGTACATAACATGCATGACATCTTTTTGGCATTAGGACCAGTCATTTTCTTCATCTTACACTGTTATCATGCTCTCTTAATTTTGGTATACATGAAGTCATTAAAACGGCCGTGAGAAAATAATGACTGCGTTATGTGCGTCATGGCGCACATGACATGCATGACATGATTTTCTTGTTATGACCAGTCGTTCATATTAGCCATACGCTCCTATCATGCCGTCTCAGTTTTGGTACACATAAAGCTAATAAAGTGGCCGTAAGAGCTCCATGACCGGGTGATGTATGCCATGGCCTATATGACATGCATCACACGGTTTTCGTGTTATGACCAGTCATGTATATTTTCCTCATGATCTGGTCATACCATGCCAAGTTCGGTAAACATGAAGTTCACCAAACGGCCGTTGTAGCTCCTTGACCATGTCACGTATATAATGGCGTACATTAAAGGCATTTCATGACTTTCATGTAATGAGCAGTCATTTGTGTTTTGCAAATGCGTTTGCCATGCATGTCAATTTTAGTACCCGTCAACTTAATAAATCGGCCGTAGGAGCACGAAGACCGACGCAGCCAATGAGATACGCTCTAAATGCCTTTAGTTCGTCATCAAATGCTTCGCACTTAATAATTAGTGCCTAATCTATTAGTTACCGACATTATATGCCCAAGAACTACCACCAGAAGGGATAAACTGAGCCAAATTACCGAGCATTTCGCTGAAAGCGTTCCATCTTTGCATGCCAGGCATTGCCACGGAACGCGAACGTTTGAACCAATATGGCGTCCACAAAAGCAGAGTCTCCACCCTGTTCCAGAGGAGCACATTGAGGCACCCTAACGCACCCCCGCGTACAGCGCCCCTTGAGGCATCGGCGCATTTGGTGACTGCTTTCGGCGGCCGCTTTTCACACGTTCCCATTCTAGCCACCCTATACGCGTGGCGTGGTCAAGCCACCTCTCGGAAGCGGCGGGAAATCCACGGCGCACCTTCGCAACGCCTCCAAGAGATATTGCGACCGCATCGCACGCTCGGCTCTCTCGGAGGCGGCGGCGACAAGAGTACAACGGGATAGCGTAATCGGGCCGTGTTCGAACTGCCTTCCCAAATGTTAGTCTGCCTTCGCTTATCGGTGGAGACCTAAATCATGCCGTACGGAATGTCAGAGTGCGGATGCCCTCCGGAGTATCTTCATTTGCATTTAGCTGGAATTTGCGCTCACGCCAACGCTGTTTTGACACTCAGAACGAAAGACGCTGCCGCCGCCGACACCGAGACAGGAGTTTCCGCGACACGTGCTCTTTAGAGGTATCACGCTAAAAATCTTCGGATCGGGTAGGGATTGAACCCATGACTTCTGTGTGACAATTAGTTCTTCTGGCACCGAGCCATGCCCGCGCAAGAAATGGCTTTGGAAAACACTATATGAACTCTATGTAGTGCGAGTGTCTAGCTCATGTAATGTCGTGGAAGAAGCGTAAAATAACCGGACGCATCAAACATATGAATTGCGCAAAAAGTAGTTGGGTTAATGGCCCAAAAAATTACAAAGCGCACATTCATTATTAAATGCGATGCATTTCTTAGCGAACCTTTGGAATTTGAGCGTATCTATCTATCTATCTATCTATCTATCTATCTATCTATCTATCTATCTATCTATCTATCTATCTATCTATCTATCTATCTATCTATCTATCTATCTATCTATCTATCTATCTATCTAGCCACCTACATCTGGGTGCTCACGTGATCGCCTCCTTCACTCGGTGACGACCAAAATTAGCATAGGAGTGTAAGAGGACTTGACGAATATGACTCTCTGGTCATGACATGAATAATATGCAAACCCTGTCGAGTACGTCGTCAAACCCTTTCCTCCAGACACGTGTGGAACATAGCCGTTTACCATAGGCCGCGGTATACGGACATGTACACCACGTCCCGTGGAAAACGGGCATATCCCTCAGGTGATTGACAGTTTGTATCTGCCCAGAAACGGTGAGAACAGACATTGGTAATAAAATAGAGAGCGTTAAGAACAACCCACCTTCGCAGCGTTGACCCGACGAATGCAAAGATTAGAAATTATGATCCCAGCAGAAATCTTACCCAACCATTCTGGGTGGCAGTCAGGTATTCTACCGCAGAACCACGCCATGTCTAGAAAGCTGTTAGAAAAACACCCTAAGCAGGCGTAATGTCGGCGCAACGTCAATTGTGCTTGTGGTGCTGGCTATCTAATTTGATAACAATGCAATAAATAGGTTCCACTAGGATACAGGCATCATGTCAGGTTAGCGTTTGTGGTTCCAGTGTTGGCTCCGCTATTGTTGGTCTAATAAACATTGCAATTATCTTCCTGCGATTCACCAAGCTAAATTCAAGCGTCACTCGACCCCGGATGAATACGCTAATGAAAGCTACGTATGATATTCACATCATGGCACCGTAAAATGCACTTCGGTTCGATAATGCAGACGGACGTGCTCTAACGTGAGCGGTGACGCTAGGTCACATCAAAAGTTACCTATAAATGCCAGTGCTGTCGACATGCCTGGCAAGCCCACGATGTGCACACAATTACTACAAACATAAATGCACGTAGATCCACTTCGTAACGCTTGGCTGAAAGCCAGAACATTCCGCATAGACCTACTCGCTGACTGCTTCGCATGATACCGATTCCAACAAGGCGTGGGACCCGTCGAATTTTTTTCATTATAATTATGAACAATAGCCTCAACTATACGTGTAAAGAGGCGTAGGTGCGCGTTTTACCTTACGGACGCGTAGTGGGTACAGTGCTCGTCAAATGAAACCCGAACACCCGGCCAGCCTTCGCAAGGTATAGTGCGAGCCGTCCATTATCACCATTATCACCATAGCGCTCTGTCCTCTTGTGTCGGTCTGCTCGGCCGTTTCTTCTTCCCCGTAATGCGCTATACCAAATCGCGCGCGCATCCGGCTTGACTGCACTGCGCCTGTCCTTGGTGACAACTAGACGGCGCGCACTATACCACTGCGAAGTCTTGCGGGTGTTCGGGTTTCATTTGACGGGCACTGTACCTTACGGCGTAGTGGGAAGAAGTAAGTCGTAATGGGCAGTTCACAAGTCTACTTGCAGAATACATTTTAGGATAGTTTCAAAGAGTCAGTTTACAGGTGCGCAGGTGTTCCTTTCCTTGCGGCACGATTTAGTTGTCCATCGAGAAGCGAAGCAGCGATCGAGAAGGCAATGCGATTTGGCACGATTACGCAATCGCGTTCTACTGTTGAAGGCGAAGCACAAGCGTCCTCCAAGTTTTTTTTTTTCCGATGAATCGCAAAGTGTTCACCTCAGACCACATCATTTGATTCGCGCACAGATATTTATGAGGTGGACAAACCGAAATCTTGCACATTGCTCGGTTAAAAAGATCTATTTCTATGTTAACCCGTAAAAATCCATGTAAAACCTGCCGCAGCGATCTTCTTCAAAAACCGCGAATCCTTGACTATGAAACCTCCTTCTTTATACCAAACGCCTGTAAGTTCGCTCAACTTTCAATAATAAAAATTCTGATTCTGTTTCTGAATGAAAGAATAAACTCCATATTACGTAATCAGAAATTGCTATTAGATATTTATTGATTCCCATGTTACAGTGATGTACTACAGGTATTACGATGGGCGCATGGGGACTCACGGGTCGTCAAATGGCAAAGACAAAAACTATAAGAAAACCTTGCATCGAGAGGAGTCGAATCCGTGACCTATCAGTCCACCGCGATGGCTGGCGGGCGACTGACCCACTGAGATACCGCCAAACACATAACGGAGGCTACATGAACGCCCCTTTTATCTTTCACACTTTCCTCTCACAGTGTTGTTGCATGGAGGGATGGGTGGGTGTTATGAGTGTCGTGGTGACATGTGTGCCACCAGGCTCGAAAAAGAAAACAAAAGAACGCACCGTTGCTGCAACCGTCCCATTCGGCGCGTTTCCAATACAAGTGTACCTTCGGTTAACACGCCGCGAGGTGGTGGCTTTAGCCCAAGTCCCGCTCATTGCATCCATCCATATCGAAAACCAGCGCTTCGATGCTCGGCTGGATGTCGCACCGCCTTCCCCGCTCGCGATGTGAGAATTAACTGCCAGGTAGAGGGAAGGCACAACGCGCGTAGCATTTCTCTTCGCGTTTCACGACGCTTTGTATGAGCGCATATCGAGTATGACTGTTTAATATGTGCTTGTTGATGCGATATTTGCGCGGCATTCACCATATGCGGTGTCCACGTATATGTTAAGAACTTCAGCTACCGCAAGGGTTAAATCATGATCATGGGCGTTAGTGGTCGGTACGGAGATGTGCCACTAGGCGTCAACGTGAGTGCTTCCCCATCAGGCGGTGCTACATCTGCCAAACAACAATAGATATTATACAAGATCTGATATAGCAATACACTAAATCAATAAACTACGTTGTGACGATACGTTTTGCTTTCCTGTTATACCGATTCCTATGACAGAGGGATCAACCATCTTTTTGCTCAACTCTTTCTATTTGCGTATCGACACATTTGCAGACGCGCCCTTGCAGGCTGCATGTTAGATCGTTGACGCAACTCGTGCCACGGTGAGCGACGTTTGACTAGCAAACTGGCCGATCACGCGCGCGTGCGCTACGCCGCAGGGCGTCATTGAAGTTTAAAATTTTTCTCTGGCGTGTACACGTGCACGTTACCTATTACTGCCTCACCAAACACGGTTATCGCAGAAACATGGGACGCGGAGTTCATTTCACGATTCGTACCGTTTTCGTCCCCCGCAGCCGTTTCATAATTCACGAAACACGGTGGCTACACTTATCCGAAACGGTGGCCTAGCGGCAACGATGCTCGACAGCTGACCCGAAGGTCAAGGTGTCAAATCGCGGCCCTGGGGGCCTGTATATTCTCGGATGTGATATCCTAGAGGCACGTGTGGTTAAACTAGGGTGCGCGTTAAATAACACCAAACGGACAAAATTTACGGAGCCCTCCACTACAGTGTCCGTCATAAGCGTGTCATGGTTTTAGGACATAAAACTCCAGCATTTATCATTTTTTCGATCACTACCGAGCGCTGGAAGCACCATGGGTGTTTGCTATGCTTTAACGTGGTGAAGGACCCTTTCAAGACAGGCGCGTTTCTCTACCAATCTCGGGAGACGTATGAAAACAATGTCGGTTCGTTCAATTAAGCTAGCAATTTGTAGAACATTTATTTGCCTACATTACCGTGTTTCGAAAAATTATGATTGTATTTTTTCGGCTGGCTTCTCTAGCTGGGTAAAAGAAAAACGATACACAGCCAATCGATGACAATATACATGGCCACTAGCACCTCAAAGGATAGTAATCTCTATCGCCGCTGTGTATGTTCCAGCATTTATGGAGTTCAATTTGCTGATGTCGCTCCATATTTCGTGACATCTTATAAATAACGCAAAAACACTACTCCAAAGACCCACAAGCACTCCAAAAGCGATTGTTCCCTCGCACGTTGCCAGCACATTAATGTGGCAGCGTGAAGTATTTTAGTAATTTGAACGCTTCAAGGCGTTTTTGTGTGGCGAAGGCGAAACCAGATGAGTAAGTGAGATCTTGAATCGTGCTGTTTCTCATAGGCGATAGTACAATTCATGACGTACTCAAACCATTCCTCTCCTCACAATTTATTCAACGAAACGTACTTTTGTTTGTTCCATTTTTCTGATAACTCTCCCCTTGACATCGATATCGGCAACATTACAAAAACGTCATGTAAAGAACTACACAGACTGTTTACCACAATATCCTTTCCGTGAATTTTGCCTTCAAAATATCGTCGAACATATGTTTTTGCTTTCGTTGTCTCTCAAAGAAAAATTTTTTGAAAGTTTCTTTATGTTGTCTATGCAAGCAAGCTTCTTTCTTGCATGGAAATGAGTCATGTGGAAAATATTATGCGTGCGTTTTTTTTTGTTGTTGTTGTTTGTGGCCACCGTTTTCGCTGACATATGGGTAACGTGGCCAGGACAGAGTCGAGCTGAATGATTAGCAAATAAATCAATAAATGAAAAGAAATGAAGCAGAACAGCACAAAGTGGTCTATTTCTTGCCCGTAAGAACTGTGGTTTCGTATGTAATGCACTTATTTATGCAAGGTGAGCATCAGGTAGCACAAAGACTCTCTTCAGGTCAATCTTTAGGCTTTATGCAAAACAGATATGCAATAGCTTCGAAGCGACAAATATGTGCCAGTGCACTTTAAGGCAACTTAATGTATATAAAATGGCAAAAGAAAAGACTTTCGATAAAGCAAACGAGTGCACCTGATAGAGTCTGTTGGATGATGCAAGAAACTGCAACGAAAGGAGACACTCGCCGTAAATAGCATCTGCCGCAGCGAATGCGCCCTATGACCGCGAATGTTTTAGAAGATTCGCGGTCATAGGGCGCATTTTTATACGCAAAGAACGACCTGCACGCTCGTTCTTTGAGCTTGAAACAAAGCGGAGCTCTAGGCATGTTTCTTCTATACCGATATTGAGGCACTTCACTCAGCATTGCGCAAGGTATAGAAAGAGCGTTAAGTGTTATGAGCGCACAATGAGAAGTTGAGGAAGAACCACAGTTGTGCGAAACGATAGATTGATATTTAAATCAGTAAACCATCTTCATTTATTTTTTTATTTTAATTAATCAATACTGCTGACTTCTATGCGAAGTCGTAGGCAGGAGCGGGTATGGATGCTTGCATTTGAGCCGTAAGTGACTCCTTCCTTATTTTTAGACTGATTCTGCGTATTGCCGTGTTAAACAGTTGGAATTTGACGAACATAACCAAAAAAGGGGTCTTTCACCCGTGGTATGTAATTGCAACTTCATTTGATTACAACCTGCGCTGCGTGTTGAACCATCTTTATTAGGAACACTTGCGTAGGTCAGCAATTAAAATATACACATATGTCTTATGAGCGAGTGTTATTGCGGGAGAATATCAATCATTACCCAAAATATTAACACCATTGATTTCATTTTTATCTGTTGCAGGTGCCGTTCCTTCGTCGCCCATGAGAGGCCATATTCGAGCTGTAAGACATCACTGGAAGTAACTTCAATCATGTGTAGCAGCAGAGCTTAGTTTGCGATTATATTTATACTCTTGATTGTGAGGCATAAAACACGAGGCAGTCCTTTTCAGCAGTTGACTTCCACGTTCTTGCAGCGCTCATTTAAGCTGTCTTTCATATCAGAAAGTGGTAACATATTTCGAATGGCTCGAAAGGCTAATATGTTATTCATATTGTTTTTCTTTCTCGGCTTCTTTTGCACTGCCTATAACCGACCCTTGAGTGCTGTAAATGAACATGTACTTACATTGCTAAGGCCGCACATTTCGAAGCATGATCGAGTGGCAGTGGCAACGTGCAAAGGATATTGGGATAAACAGCATCACTTATTGTTGAGCGAGATACCTTGGGCAGCCACAGTGTGGACGCGTCCGCCAAAGGGTTCCACACAGTATTTCAAAGCAATTATGAATGCGGGTCTCAAGACGAAAATTATTTTCTTAAATCCTAATGAGAACGACTTGAAATGCCTAAGCGTGTGCCCGACTCGACCTGTTGATTTTTATTTGTTTGACTGTGTATTCGTTCAACTGCGTGCAGAAACAAAAACAGGAAACAGCTATGCTAGCGTTTTAAATGCGAGAGCTCGGTCATGCAACAGCAGCGTACTCCACAGCGGAGGAGTGCACAATGCCCCACCTTCTCCATCCTCACTGCCTGCTGCCATTTCAGATTATAGCAGGGAATGCGACCTTATATCTGAGAAGCAAGATTCGAGAGCATCACGACAAAGCCGGCTTAGAAATAAAGTAATATATGTTGCCTGCGTGAAAACAACAAAACTTACCTATCATTGCAAATTCGGAGAGGCTAAATCTATATTGAAACTACTGCCTTTTTACAACGTTACCTTAAGGTGGGTGTATATCAGAGATCAAGTTACTCTCAGCAATTCCGTTATCAATGGACGTGCAGACATTATAGGCAATGCTGCAATACTTCAACCATATATCACACGCTACTGTGACGTTGAAGTGATTCAACACAAAAGCGAAGTTTTCTACGTGAGAAAAGGGCTGCCCGCCTTGGTCTCTCTTGCTAAAATCCTTGCAGAGTCTTGGCTTGCACTGTGCCTTTTACTAGTGGCCATGGTTTGCTCTTTGCTGCCGTTAGCTTTTGGCGACATGAACAAAGGGCATCCCACCGATTTCAACTCCGTCACGAAGCACTTTATGTTGCTTTTGGCTTCTTTTTACGCAACTTCTATTCCAATTCCCTCTGTGAAAAGTTCGCAATTGGCGCGCTCGCTTCTTTACAGCGTCTGGCTGATGGCCATTATTCCACTGTCGAGTTATTTACGTAGTGAGGTCGTTTCACGACTGAGCGTTCACTATCATGGGGACGTCATGGGCACCGTCAATGAAATCAATGACGCACTCGACCGTAAAACGCTCACACCATGTCTGCGCATGGGTACTTTGATGTATCACGGCGTTGCGAACAACAAGAGCAACACGAATCTCGAAGAAAAGCTGAGCAAAGCTTTCTATTCTACGAAAGAGAGGAAGGACTTGGAAAAGACTGACGTGGAGGACTGCCTAGCATGTGCACTACGAAAGGACCATGTCTGTTTCTCGCATGAGTTGACCGGATGTCTGCGTGAAAAATATGCGTCTAAGTTTGTTGAATCTAAAGATAGGCTAAACGCAATACTTGCTGGCATACCGGTTCGTAAAAATTTCGCGCTTTTGAAAGATTTTCGCCGTTTTCTTGGAACTATTCGTGAAACAGGCCTTTATCATCGCGTCGTAAGGTGCGGAAACCCACCTGCGGTTGACGACTCCCACATTATATCGGTCCAAATGGTTGAGCTTAGTGGTTTCTTGACGCTTTTTGCTGTGTTGCTAGGCTCATCTGGCGGAATTTTGACACTCGAATTGATCATTGGAAATCTTTCCCATTAATGTGCGCAAATTTTGGGTTTGCAACTATTACAAGCTCTACTTTGGAAAGATGGAAAGATATGTGCTATTTTGACGAATTACTCGGAACTTTTGGGGAGAGGGGAGTGCACACACAGACATGGCGAACAGGTATCATCGTTTAGAAGACGGGAAATAAAATACAGAAGGAAGACGGAGAACCCAGGAAGCTTGCCTTGGATGCGGATTTAACGCTGGCTGTTGGCAGTTGTTCTCCTTGCTCTTTCATGCTGTTTTTTTTTGCTATCTCCTTTCAAAAGCGACAGTCTAATAAACACCGATATGCAGCTGGCCGAGCAGTCCTCTGTAATAAGCCTATACCATTTTGTTTCTTAGGGCGGAGAATCGCCTTAAAATAATTGGTGTGCCATGGTTTATAAACAGATTTCAGTGCCAAACTATGTTAGGCTCTCTTCATCTATGGAAGTGCCTAAGCTGGTGAAGTAAATACTGTCACTGCAATGATCGCTGTATCTTAGCTGGCATTGGTAGCCATATCTATTGGTATCGTTGGTTGATTGGTTGGTTACGTCAATCTACCAGCCTTTTTATTGTGTTGTTTCCGTTTAGTAATCTCTCAGTGTATTGTATCCGGAATCACTTATTGAGTTAATCTCAATGCATTTGATAAAAAAAAGAAATCCTTTGGGGAGAACAGCTTCCCAGCTTCATATCGTCGTCCCCTGGGAGTTTGTACGGTTTGGTTGCCAAAAATACTCTGAGCGGCGATGTTTTCGTTAAAGATATGGAAACAAGCTATTTAATCGTTATTTATGTTTTAAAGTATCATTTAAGATTTGTCTCTTCCAGGGGTAAGAGATTACTCGGATATTTTCTTCTATCCTATCCGCCTAATGTGAAATTGCGATTAGTCAGCAGGAAATTCTTAGTTTACTTCTGAAACTTGCCGTGAAAAACCTCCTAGGCGGAAAGGAATGCTCCGTGATTTCTCAAAGCGCTCTATATAGCGGCCTTCAAGGTCCCTGACCATTTTCTTATCTAAATCTCTGAGTAAGGGCCCATTTCCGGGTGACTGGATGACAGCCCGAGTCAAGCATTTTCATAGGAATGTAAATATACGATGCGTTTATTAAGTGGATGTACCATTTTAATGATAGAGTTTTAGGCATGTGAGGCTGAGTTCCTCCGGCGGGTGCTACTCGGGGCAAATGATCGAGCCACGGTCTCGCTTCGTTCATTGTCCCGAACGCTAGAGACGAGTTCAGACCGGCAAATGACGCCTGCGAAATGGTCAAATTTCAGCTGCCAGCAATTAATGGTGACCGCTCGATATCTCTTAGTTGATATCAGAAGCCGCTGGCCTCACTTCCCCCTTTGTTGTCTTAAAATGTGAATAACTGCGGCTGTTACGGTTGGTGCCACATGACGCAAGAGGAAAAAAGCGAAACACAAGCGCCGGCTATTAACCTACAGGGATCACTTTTTTATAGAAATTCATAAAAGTTTGCCACGCACGGTCAATATCTACTGTGCAAAGAAAGCACTTCAGTGGACAATTTGCCGCGATGATTTGCTTAGACCCTAAACAGAGTCAGTGGAAGCTGAACGGAACATTATATTTCAGACTGAATCACAGTAGATTGTTAGGCTAGTTGGCTAGCGCAACACAACTAAAAAACGCACAATAGAATAGAGGACACAACGCTGTGTCCTTCTGTTCTACTGTGCGTTTTCTCGGTGTGTTGCGCTGTAAGGCATTCACTGTCTATATGTCGCGCCACTACGGCAGTCCCTAAATTTGTTCGGATATTTTAAGAAAAAGACGTACCTCCATCTTATGTCGTCTACCTGCTCATTTTTTGTCACGGCCGCGCATATCTTACCTAGATGATTGACAGCAGCTAAAACAATGTTAACGCTATACCTGCTTCCTTGATTAATTTGGGTGTGTGAAAGCAAACGGACATATGATATAGATACGACTCTTTTCTTGTCCTTAACGCTTTCTGCAATAACTTTCGAAATCGACGAAATAATGGACTTTGGCGGGGCTTTAGGATATGAAGGATGTGAAGATCGCTTCTGCCTCGTGTATGAGACAGGGAAAGCCGAAGCCAAACGGTGCATTATTTTGCTCAACCAATCATTCCACAGGAAGCAAGAAATGTGTCAGCGTGGCGTAGTGGTAGAGTACTCGGCTTGGGATCCGAAGGTGGCCCTTCGGCTCCTAGTGGCCGAAGTTTTCTTTTTTTTGAACACCGATTTTTGTTTCTTTTTTGAACTAGTGCTTTCTACATCGCCTTCACTGCAATTACTTATATGTCACAGCTAGGCACGACGGTCCTGACGCTGTAGAGCCGTTTTACGCTCCATTATTCCCCAGCATCCATCCTACACCAGCATGCAGCATATACCATATGCCACCATCTTCCAGCACCATAATCTACCATAATGATGGATGGTGGAATCCACCGTTGCACATGGTAAACACTTGGTATTCCAAAGTAGAATAGCATTATTCGTTTAGGTATTATTGGATTCGAATAGGAAACTTGAATATTCGCACACCCCTACTAGTAAGACTTCTACGCTGCAGAAATCTTCCGAGGACTTGTGAAGTGCACATTGACATATCCCTGCCTTCAATGTTGATATGATAGTTGGTCAAGCTTTCTAGAATGCTTTAGCTAACATTATTTAAACATTTTGATAGTGCGGCATTGTTCTCCCTCCTTGGTCTTTTTCTGGGTTGGCATTTTTTGGTATTTGACGATATTCTTTTTAGGTGTATCCTTAGAAATTTACACTCGTTTGCCTAATTCTACCCGTGCTTTATTTGCGTATTAGAAAAGTTGTAATGGTGTGCCTAACACCACCATCTGTATAGCTTGAGCCCTGAAGGTACAATAAATATGATGCAGTCAAATGAATGAAATCAGATACTCACTAAGTAGTTTCCTACTGACTACAAATTACGACCTAGTAGGAGAGAGTTTTCGCTTGCTTGGGGATCTTCAAGTTTCACGTTCGTAAACAATTGCGCGTGTTGGGTCGCTATCTTCATCCATAAAAGAAAACAGGGAACGTGGCGATAATTCCATCATTCGGTCAAGTAAAAACGTCTTTGCAGAAAGCAAGAAAAACAAGATACGCTAGGAAAAAATATGCTCCGGCACGCAAAGAAATGATGAGCATGTGAAGGGCAAAAGACGGACAGACATGTGCTTCGTAAAACACAGCAGCAAGCCCTCAGGCTGGTGTTTTATGTGAACTTGCATCCATCTGATGCGGTGTCAACGCTGTCGTAAGTGATCCCCCGCCGATAAGGTTTGTGACAACTCATCCTTACCTTCATTTCCTAGTCGCGGCGACTTGCCTTGTGTACCTCTTTGCGTTGTAGTATGCATGTGTCACGTTCTTTTCTGCGCTATGCTTTCCACTTTGTCGATCATGCACTGTTCGCGTTTAGACATTTGTGCGTAGTTATGGGCACCGCACGGAGTATGGCAATGATATTGACTCCACACATATTCTGAAGACCGTACGAAATTTGCTATTTACTACAGACAACCCAAAGGCTGCAGGGTTGTCCGCATGTAACATTTTTAACGCCATTGTGGCTCTCGCTGCGAGGACCTGCTGACATTGAAGTATATCTATCCAGTTCAAGATATATTGTTACGGCTTACTAATGTTTGTTTGTTTTATTGCAGTAATGAACTGTATTGTTGTTATTGAATCGTTCGGGTCTACGAACGTAACAACGTGGATATTCCTGCACATTTTACTTCGCTTAACGTTGCAGTGCTTTCAATTGCGCACAATGGGCTGTTGTTAGTTTGAAAAGAACATTATTTACAGGTCATAAAGTTGACATTGGATTTTGTAACCCACAACCTTTTAGCCATAAGCTATACCTCCTACATAAGCAGCGTGGAACCGCATACTCAAAGGCATAATACCAATTACTGCAAATGCAATGCAGATGGAATGCAATGCAATTACACGTGACGCACTATTGCTCTATCCGCTATTCGCGCAGTTATTAGGCACCTTTCTTGAGTGCCTCAGTCCACTCGTGTTGCCGGTAGGGGACACCATTCGTTTCGTAGATCTCATACCTTTTTTCTAAGAGGACAAGACGCGCAGGTAATATGACCCTCTTGCGTAGAAGCACATCCTTCCTTCCACATCATCTTATAGTAAGCTCGTGAACGTAGCTATAGCCGAGTCATGTTTCGAGCGCTTTCGAAAGTTCCAGCCACCACGCCTCAAAGCCATTCTTCGCGCACATCAAAACGCCAAGAAAAAGCAGGTTACCCACGCCCATTGTTCGTTTCCGTGGCTGCAGCAAAGCACAGAAGACGGAAACGTAAGGGCAATGATTAGAAGAAAGGACAGTTGAAAAGCTGGACAGATTGGGCGCCACACTTTACGTGCAACCTGTGTCCCATCGTCTTAAGGGGTATTGACATAAAATTTTAGAGTGGCTTTTTTGGCTGCACTATGTTCCTGGAGACCTATTAGTCATGTCATCATGGTACATTGCTTGCTGTAGCGCGCGAAAGGCAAATAATTACAGTCTCTTTATAACCGACCAGTCTAAAACTTTTGTTTGGGAGAGCTTCGAGAACGTCAAGCTGCCGTGTGCCACTAACGCCATGTAGCGCGTGAAACGGCAGACAGAACTGACGTACTACCGTGCTGCTTGCATCGTCTGCTCGCGTTCTTTCACATGCGGCATGTGCAGCGCGATATCGTCGCCGTCGTCGTGATCATTCTCACCTGGTGGCAAAGACTCTCTTGTGGCTGCTACACATTCTCCGCGGGCAAAGACTCGCAAGCAGCCACAGGATAGTAGCTTGCTGGCGCAAGTGCGGGAAAAGCGCAATGGCGACTACGGCGACACAATTTACCGGGGCATCTTGGCGCATGGCAGCAGTTGTGACGGCGCGAAAGTTTGTGCTCAGCTTCCGGTCACAATGTTGGAGAGCGCAACCCATTACAAGGCTACAGTTACCCCGGGTACGAAAAGGGAGCGAACTCGCACAAGTAGTCGGGCGTGACAAAGGCAGTCTTCGCTCGAGCGTCATCAGCCATGAGTACTTGCCAGTACCCCGAGAGAAAATCAAGAGGAGAAAAGAAAGTACTCCTCCTTGGAGGTTGTCAATCACGTCGTCAATTCGCGGCAGTGGACAAACATCATTGCGAGTTATCTTGATGAGCCGTCGGTAGTCTACACAGAACCGCACAGAACCGCCCTTCTTCGCAAGAAGAACAACAGGAGACGCCCATCGTCTCTCCGAGGGTCGAATAATATCGCGTCGAAGCATATCGTCAACTTGCTCATTAATTACCCGAACTTCTGCGGTCAACAGGCGATATAGACGTTCCCGCAGTGGTGGTTGGGCGCCAGTGGCGATGCGATGCGTAACAGCAGACGTGCGGCCAAGAGAAATTTGCCCGACATCGAAAAAGAACGAAATTCTTCCAACGGGCACATACGCTGGGAACGCTGCAGTGATGTAAAATTGTCAGCTCTGGAGGAACCAAATACATCAGCGGGGGATGAATCAGACGTGAAAACAGCGCTGAGCGTACGGGTACTGGTACTGTGCGTATGATCCGGTGCGTCCTGCACTTTTGCGTATTCGAGGGGTTTCACTCTGCCGAGAAATTCACCTCGCGCCACCGTAACGATGCACGTGGATGGGTTGGTAACAAAAATAGCGGTGCTGCACTGAGAGACTTGCACGATCCCGAAAGGTGTCAGCAACCCTTTCCTAGTGCAAACGCGGTCAGATGGCGAAAGGAGTGCAATGGTGTCGGAGAGACCGGCGTAGCAGACTGACACCACCATTGACAAATTTCGAGGCAGTTTCGTATCATTCTTAACTTGGACCTTGCTCAATGCCGATGGACTCTACCGGCGTCAAATCTGGGAACGGTGAGTGTCCGATTTCGGCTGGTGCGCAATGAATTACGGCGTCGTGGCGGGAGAGAAAATACAACCACACGATGACATCGAGAGAGCATGCACAATTTATAATGAACTCAATGTCGTATAGAACGTCCTGAATGACGACGCGAGCAGTGCATACTGCTGTAGGATGAATACTCTGGGAGCTGGCGCTACGGAGGGACATCCCATAAAGTAACACCATTACTTTTTGGAGTTTTTCCGTGCATAACGGATATGGCGGCTCCAGTGTCTATAAGGGCACATGCGCGAACAACGTCGATTAACAACGTCTGTCACGTTCGATAGGCTTCCCTGAGGGCTTTTGCAGTTCGATAGCGTCGCAGCCCTTGCCTCGAGCTGCGACGACCAGTTTTCCTGGTCGCGTGGGACCGGACATGGCCGCATTGGCGGCATTGAGCGACATCGTGGAGACGGTGATCGGCGGGCAGATGGTGCGAGGCGGTACGTTGGTGACATAGGCGGTGGATGATCAGTATAAAGGTGACTTGATTGGCTGGTGAGGAGTGAAGCGACCCGTGGCGGCGGCACGGAATTGCGAAAGCGCGTGACTTGAACGGCGCAACCGCACACAAGGCAGGGGCGGTTGTCGGAAGCGCGCCGTCGGTTCGCATGTCCCATCCATGTCGCGGAAAGCGATGGAAGACGTGGCTGATCATATGACCGCATGGTAGGCTGCAGTCATGGCCTGTGGATGACGTCGATGTATGTAAGCGGCACAGCCGCGTCGAAGGCGTGGGGTCTGACGATGGCTTCGACGTAACTGAGCGAGCCAGACACAGGAATTGTTGAGGGCGGCCTGGCTACAGCTCGCGCGTAGCTTAGTTGTCCAGGTACTAGAGGCGGCTGGTGGTATTAAGGAATGACCTCCGCAATTTCTTGCTGAATAGTTCGGCGGAGTAGAGGCATAAGTGTAGTTGTGGCGTTTCAACATGTTGCGGTGGAGCGATAGCCAGTCGAGAAACCTGGCCGGCAATTTCCTCACGCACGAACGATTTGATTTCGGTGAGCAAGGTTGAGGGGTCAGAAACAGCCGACAAGCCCGCGACTTCAGCGTCGCGTGATGGTAGTCGATGGGTCATCAAGCACTGGCAGCGCAGCTCCTCGTAGCTTTGGCACAGCGTGATGCTTTTTGGCCAGCAGCATAGTGAAGGCGTCGTCGTCGGTGCGTTTCATAACATTCCTCATTCTGTCAAACTCCGACACGTTCGCGTCGGCTTTATTGCACAAGTCAAGGATGTCTTCAATGTAGTTCGTGCAATATTCACCTGCTTGCTGAGCTCCTTACCGTAAACGATGTTCGGCTTGCGGCTAACGAACGGCAGGACGGCCAAACACGTCGACAATGGCGGTCCTGAAATTGGACCACTTCGGGGAAACGGATGCATGGTTGTTGTACGACATGCCTGCCACACCCGCTAGGTAGAAAACCATCTTCAAAAGTACGTATTCTTCGTCCTATTCATTGGGGACACTCACACGTTCGTTAATCGCGAGCCTGTCCTCTACGTCGGTGCCATCCGCGCCGGTGAAGACAGGAGGGTCTCTGATACAGGGGACACCGGACAGCAAGCGGTTGATGCGGGAGTCACCGTTTCCTGGGCGGCGTCTTGCGGCATGGAAGATGGAACGGCACGGGAACGAAGCTCCAGGGGAATCGAATGGATACCAAAGTTGTTGTGACGGCACAGCACTCTCCAAAATATTTTAAGGCGTTCATTTGACGGGATTAAGCCACAACACGCAATGGCGATAGTCAGGTCAAAGCACAGGAGTCGAAGCGCGAGCGGCGTTCTTTCAGGAAGAGCCGAAGAGATCGACCCACTTGAAGGCGCTAGAGAGCGCAACCCATTCCTTTATTCCAAGGCATCGCCACAACGGAAATGCTGTTTTCAGTGGTCCTGACCAGTGTCCCATCTGGCGAGGAGGGCCTGTCCTGCAAAACGATGCGTGAACAAATATACCGTCAACCACGAAATCCAGTTCGTTGACTGTGTTCAATGTGTCGTGTGTAGGATTCCCTTGTCGAGTGACGCGCGTTACGTGGTCCAGACGGCATTTACGTGAGCAGGCCAATAATCTCAGTAATGGCTAAGAAGGTTTCCGGGCGCTGCATGTTATCAGGTGTGATGCACCCCGCAGTTCCAGCGTGCGACAGTGGTAAAAAAGATGAATGGTGAGCGGCTCAGATGGTTAGGGAGCGTAGCGGCTGTGTGAGTCAACTGGCAGTGGCGCAATCTCACAGAAAAAAAACTGTTACTTGGAATTTGTGGGTATGCGCATAAGGGCACTGTGATTGCTCATATTTTTCTCCTGGTGTTATTTTGCTATTTTATTGTGAGTGCACCTGTTTTTCCTTTGTAACTGTTACCACACATGCCTGTGTAACGCGTTCATGTCAACACAATAATCATTTCGAAGTGAGCTCTTGCCAGTGTGCGCTTTTGGTCTTGGTGTGTTCTCGCACTGTTTATTTTCGGTTTGATATTCAGCTACTCTTATCGCTTGCAAGTAGAATTCCACACGGCGCATATATGCCTTTCCTTGGCACATTCGTCATCCCAGTAAGCTAGGTGTACGTCCAGTTCACAAGCATCTTTCTTGCACCGCTCCATTCAGTAAACATCGCTAAATTGGGGAAGTCTTCAGCTCAACATCTCAACTTTCGGCCCGTAGGCTTACGAAAGAATGCTAAAATATTGTTTGCATGACAGTATTTACATCTACTATACTGTCATTATCAAAAGTTCGATCGAGCATTACGCATGCGTAATATGAGAGTCGTGGTTCAAGAATATTATGAAAAGCTCATAAAAAAAGCCGAGAGCCTGGCTTTTCGCCTGTAATCCGACACCCAGAAGGAAGCATAAAGATACGGCTATCTGTGATTACCACTTGTTAGAGGATGTATTACTGCACATGCAAGGCAGCTCAATGGCCAGATATATCAGTCCACTCTATGATCCCTCTCTCACCAGTACCGGTATTCGGTCTTCTTCGGTACACTATTCGGTATTCGGTACACTATTCGGTCTTCACCTCGCACAAGAAAACCCTGGCTCTCTCTCGCGGTTACGCAAATCGAATGGGTTCACGCAGGACACTTTAAATTGGAATTCATTGGAAGATATGCTTCTCCTGCAGGTAACATAAAATAGGCTGTTACTAATGATGATGAACTCTTAGCTTTCTTCAAGTCACAAAGTGTTGTTTGTTGACGCAACTGTTGTTGGAGTTACTGCACTTCGTCTGACTGTATAATATGATCATGTCTTTTTGCAGTTGTAATGCGTCCCTGCCTTTAATTTGATTTATTCTCTGCATTCAGAGTAAATATGTTTTATTGGTATCGTTTGCCTTTCTGTAATCCGTTTTGTATAGGTATATCGCACTCTCACTTACATTACACATATGCATCTTGGCGTATTTTGACAATAAAAGTTGCTGAATTCCAACTTTTTCATTCCCGATTCACAACCTGGCATTGTATTTCAACAGTGTGTCACTGTCTGTGTCATAACATTTTTGCACGAGTGTAGATGACAGTTAATACCCAATTTAAGGTGTTTATGCCAGGATATTACATGCAAAGTATCTGTATATGATTCGATGTTATTGTCAATAAACGTTTTAGTTGATTGCCTGGCCCTTTTGTTTGTCCAATTCCTCTTCGAATACTACAACCAATAAAATCAACAGATATTGAAGTCAAGCAAAGTGCAAACGACATTATCTGTTTTTATAACTGTAGGGTATTCAATATGACATCAATTGAAATGAACAGTGGACGAGAGAGCGCCTTTTCATCGATGACCGACAACCTTTCAGAAAGAACAAATATTGAGCCGTATGTTTCCCTTGACTTAATTGTCTGTGAGTTTCCTTGCTTGTGTCTAACAAAGGAACGAGCGCCTCGGACAATTCGAGAGGCAACTGTACTTCTAATATCAGCATAAGGTGCCGCTACCATGTCATATCGCCGTCCCACATACTGTACTGCCCAAAATGTCTTGAGAGTACTGAAAACAGCTACATGGTTCGTAGTCTTAAAGGCCATCTACTTTCTCGAGAGAGAGAATCACCTATATCGGGTGAAGAAAAAAACAATTTCTTGCTGTTTCCAACAATGAACATTTATTCCTCCTCTTCATTACCCTTTTGCAGGGCTGCCTTTTGACATATTATAATAAAAGTGTATCTCTATCATGATGCTTTCAGGCGCTCAATCATACAAGCGCAAAAGCTCAATCATACAAGTTGGGAAAGAACCGAAGGCAACCATCGCTATTTTGATTCTTGTTGCCCTTTGTTTAGCGAACGAAACATCAAATTACTCAACGAATTGCTGTCTGAATGAAACTGGGGCTACATTAACATTCCTCTTCTATGATACAAGTATCAACGCAGTAAAGATTGTTTACGCTTAAACATTGCTGAGGACGTGTTAACGTTGGTGTTGTGGACAGGGATTTTCGTGCAGGAATATTGCTATTGTAAAGGCCTTTATTCACGGCGGTATTGACGGCGACGATGCACAACGACGACAGTCACGACAGAGCGCAGACTCGCAGGCCCTCACGAGCAAGAGCACGAGAGGCGTGCTCTCCGAGAAGAGGCGAAGATAGCGACCCACTAGATGGCGCTCGAGAGGACGGCCCATTACAGCGTTCCAATGCTTCTCTACACTATTAATAACTTCACGACGCAAAGAAATATGTAAGAGGAGCAACTGGAGTCATTCCTAGGCACTAACCTCTCCTCAAACACAATTAATAAAAAACAACAAAAAAAGGATTTCTGTCAGCAAAAGAGCGCCTCAAGGGGAGCCTATCGCAGTCGATATACAACAATAGACGAAATAAGGGTACGATCTTGGAAAGGAAAAGGTAGCATTACCTTCAACAGGACGAGCCGTAGAAGGCTGCTAATGGCTCCTGCTTGCTTATTTATATGAAACATTCTGATGTCAGGCTAGTCTGGATTGGAGATAAAGTTATCTACGATGGTGGCAAACAATTCTTCTTCTACAAAACATTGCCATGGTTGGTGCAAGTATTGATTCTGAATGAGTCTGTCGATATAATTTTGTCATGGTGAGATCTTCAGCCTCGATAAAACGTAAATGGTGTTTGTCAGGGAAACTAGCGTGAAAGGCCCAAGAGACATGAAGCTGGCTGCGAATGTGCAGCTGGACGTAGGCAAGTGCATGTTCAGTTGGCTGCTTCTACCATGTCAATGGGTAAGCGAAACTATTCAGAAAGAAATGTACCTATTTTTGGGTTAGGCGACCCAGTATCCGTGTTCGTAGAAATGGCGAGGATTTGACATTATGTTTATCGATCTGGGGCCGAATTCAGAAAGATTTCTCTTGCCTACGCAATTTCTTAGCCAATAATTCTTGTATCTCGAGGGGCTACGATAGCAATGGCACGAATTTAACTCACTCGCCATTGCGCGCAGATGATGGCAAGGCAGCACGCGAAGCGTCTAACATCGAGGGTATACGATGACAGCGAATGCATTTTCGCAGCACATCAGCTTCCAGTTCCGGGCGTCTGCTACAGTGCTTACGCGTTGCCGCGTTGCAGCAGACGTCCTGGGATACTGCGCGAAGCCAAGCGCTCGTGTTTCATCGATAACCATAGGTAATAATTATCTAGTTGCTTGGTGGCGTTAATAATCCGTGCGCTATCTCGTCAAGTGCAGGCGCAGAACACCCCAGTTGCACCGCATCTATGAAACCGCGCATAAATTGAAACATTGAAAGTTTAAAGATGTGGCCGAAGCGTCACCCCCTGTTTACCACAGCTAGTATAGCTACATTTTTATGAAGCTGCGCTGCCACTAAACTAACTTGGCATGTTCGAGCACGGTATGGTGGTTGCCATTTGGATGTTTTGTAGCTAGACGTACAATGCTGCATTTCTTACAAAGATCTGAGTACAAGACACAGGAGCGGCTTTTGATTCATTGATTGAAATAACTTTAATGAGGTCCTGCGGGACGCGCCCTAGCGCGCAGTGGGTGACTGCCATGTCGGGACCGTCAGGCCAAGCCAGTCGGCCGCTTCGCGGGCCTGCTGGCCAGCCCAAGGCTGGTCGGCCAGGAGCGGGCTGCGGACATTCTTGCGCGGCTAGTACATACAGCCGAGCAATCCACGTCCATGGAAGAGGTTGTTGAACGGCAAGGAGCGGCTTTTGAGCCTACGGAGAAACTGTACAGAACTATAAAGCAGCAGTAAGGAAGGTATCATGAGCGTAATGTCGGAGGGTCAATTCACCGCAGCATTTTTTCAGGGCCAGAATGCGAGAGCAATCGCATACGCTTAAATATATGACCGCGTAAAACGAGAAACATTTGTCGGGAGGTTGGTATGTGCTAATGCTTTTCATAAAACACAACGCAGTCACTTAGTGCTCGCGGAGGTTGCGTGAGCAAACATAAAAGAAGTGGCCAAGCGGCCTTCATTTGTCTTGGTCTGAAATGACATGACTACACGTGCGCCTGGATTCACAGGGTGCGCGTGCTGCGCGTTGACAGGATTAACAAAAAGAAAAAAAAAAGAGCGACGGTGTTCGCATGACTGTCATTCCGTCTTTGCGAAATTGTCAAATTGAAGCGATAGAGGAGCATACAAAGAACACGATCCCCTGACGCAGTAGACTTCATGTAAAACTTCCGGGGAGCGGAATCTGGAGAGCATAAAAAAGCGGCGTTCACGTTATTTGCGAAACATACAAAAGAGAGCGAAAGTGTGACTGTCCTTACATATGAGAATCGAAGCAAATTAATTGAGTAGTGAATTTATTAGTGAAAGTTTATTTAAATGACGATAATCGAAACAAATTCAGTATTCATTTATTTAGCGAAAGTTGTATAGCCATGTGAAGGTATGTGTGCGAAAGCTTTCATTGTGTTACACGGGTAACAGACAGAGCGAAATACAGAAAGAATACATTTTGGGGTCCCAGACACAAAATTTCATAAGCACCAGTTTTATTTATATACAGCAACACGAGACATGGTGTGTTTAGTGCTAAAGGAATGGGAATTGAAGTCTCTAAATTCTGCGCACTACGCACAAACTCCGCAGCAGACTGACTCACTAGACGGCTTCAGAAGTTCCTTAACTACTAAATTCGATAGGATTCGATAATATACGCCATGATCGAGTTTTTTTTTTATTTTCTTTACACAGCGTGCCAGTCAATGCCATTTGTATATGTCATTGACATCATACCTAAATTAAAATACCATAACCTTGTCTTAGATTTTCGAGTAGAATGAGCTTGTGGCGACACGTTGCGCACAAAGCGGCGCAGCCTCCGCCTCGTCGCTATTTAGCCCGGCGTGACACGGCTGCATGCTACACCAGGCCTCAGATAAGAGACAGCCCCACCGCAGCGTCACCGGAGGCTTACGTCACCGATGGTGGCTATAAAACCAAGGTTCCAAGCTCGGAAGTGATCATTCTCGACTTCTGCTTCGTTTACCATAATATACTGCTCTTTTCCCGCGACGCCGAAGACCACCACAGGCACCTTCATCTGCTGCTCCAACACCTCGATGTCCACGGTCTACTCGTCCATACCCAAAGAAGTACGCTAGGCGCTTTAATCGTCCGCTTCGTCGGCCACGAAGTTTCATCTGAGGGAACTCGGCCCTTGCCCCAAGACATCTCGGACCTCCAAGATTATCCTCAACCCACCCTCGCTGACGATCTTCACCGTTTCCTCGGCATGCTGAACTTTTACAGCATTATGCCTGGAAGACAGCAGACAGCTTGGTCGCTTGCGGTATGTACAGTATTACTTGCATAATAATGGATTACGTACACTTAAGAGACAGAAGTACCTACAAGTTCTGCACCAGTACAGTCACTATTTAAAAAATAATTATGAAAGGGTAAAATGCACATATGTGAAGACCAAAATACTTGCAGGTAATGCATGAGGGCAGCCGCATCTGAGAAAAACTGCGCTTCCTCTTCCTTCCTTGCCAAGAAAACTGACAGGCCAGAAGATCCGCCATTAGGTACCGCAGTAATATTTCAGTACACGGGGCAAGGTTGGCAGCCCTTTTGGCAGCCAGTTCTCGAATCTGAAAAAGCAAGTTTAGCAAAAATGGGAAGGCCTTCAGGCTAATACAGGATGAAAGGAAATTGAAATGGCCAGCTGGGTAAGTAATTGAACATAATTTGTGAGATGGGCAGCATGACACAGACGGGGAAAAAGAACACAAACATGACACAAGCGCTTGTGTCATGTTTGTTCTTCCTTGTCCTCTGTCAAGGTGGCGCTGCCTACTTTGCAAACTAAGAACTAAAGGTCAAACAGCACACCACTTAAATGCAGTAGAACCACTTCATACGAGAAACGTGCCAGAAAACAAAGTACTATGTCTGTTATTATATTTCAGGCACCCGGTAAGATGCGTACCATTTTAAATTTTAAATTTTAAATACCATTTAAATTTTCGTGACTGCACATGTACATGTGCAGTCACGAAAATCCAACAGGACTACAAGTTATAATGTATTATACAACGCGCTGTTTCTTGCAAAACCAACGTGTATATGCATGAACGCAATTGAATAGGTTAAAGAAACATGTCAGTGCTGAAATGTTGATATCTACCCAAATGTTTTTATATTCTTATGAAATTAGGACGCCCATGTTTGCAAATCTTCAAATTCCATCAGAACCTCCTGATTACTGGGACACTTATGTAGGAACTGTAGGGTACAAATTATAATTTGGCTGCTAAAACTTATGACAAATGACAGAACAAAACAACACACACACGATGTTGGTAGCGGCCATATGAATGCAAGTCAATGTGTAGTGACAAAAAGAAGTCCACATGGAAAAGGCCACTCACAAATGCTTCCTTTCTCGTGCCATTTAATGTTGCATCAAACCGCTTGAGATCATCATAATCTTGAAATGTCTCTGTAATAAGTGGTGCGTTTCCGGCCTAGGGCCTCCATGTTCTGTCTCGCAAAGCGCGACAGAAGGGCACCCATGAGGTGGCCTTGCTGCTGCGGGACCACTCGGAGAACTGTTAACTTTGTTAAAACTTGACGCTGGAATTCTGAAAACACAATGGGCATCACTACTTTCGTACGTAGTGTGTCAGTTAACCTTGGCCAAGAATTAGGAACTGTATGGGTGCTAGACATCCCAAATTAGAGAAACATCGCGCTATATACACACGGGCTGGCAGGTGGCATTTGAAGATCAGTAGGTGTTTTCTTTTTTCGTCAATACATGTACATGTATGATGGGAGTGTTGTAAAAAGTTGTGACGTTTCTCAACACCTACAACTAATTACTGATGTTTGTATAGAGGAAAAATTTCAGACGTGAGTTAATGAACATTATTATGTTAGTGTAATAAATAATATCTGGAAAAACTTCACCCACACACAAGGATTTTAAAGGGCCTCACCCTATTACCCCATTAGACGCCCCATTTCTTACTCCGGGGTTGCGTAGACTGAAGTACTGACATTAGTGCAACAAGAATGGCAGTGATAGTGGCACACAGTACAAAGTTATTCGATTTAGAAAATGCGAAATGCAAGAAAAAAATGGCTACCCTCAACTAGATTATCGAGGGCAATGACATTTCACTCGCCCTGTGACATTGGTGGAGTCCCAATGAAATGGGCTGAAAGCTCCTACTTCGGGGAAGCTCGCACGCCATAGTTGCTTGTCCTTTCCAACGTATTGTTGATGTCATTGCCATAGTAACAAACGTGATGCCTGACCTGACACAACGTGAGCGGGCGCTACTGATTGACAGGGAGGTTTTGTCTGCTGTTTGTGGAATGACCAGGGCGGTGAAGTAATGTGGCCCCTTCGCTGTTTGTTCGATGAGCCGCACAACAAATAAAAGGGTGTAGTGACATCAATTCAACGAAGCGGATTACATGCACTGCTTCAAAAACAATCAAGAGCCCACTACACGTGTGGAAAGAGGCAGCTCACAAATGCACAAAGCAAGTAGAGGGAAATGAGAGAAGCCTTTCGTATAGACATCCGACCCGTGCAAGCAAAACAAAATCACAGGCGATATGGTAGCAAGCATCTCTGTCATGCTTTCGTTGTTGCAGTCACCTTTTTTTTGTCTCCACGGCGTCTATTGGGGTTCAATGAGAAAGCACAGGAAAAAAAACATTAGTGATCTCAGTTTTGATGCCACACCACAATCACTTCTAACGTTACATTTATCCAATCATAGGCTTGCACGCTCAGCCGTCATTTCCGTCCGCAATAGTTCTGGCAAGCGCCACTACGTGCTGATGCAGTGACTTTATTGTGTGATTAAAATACTTACCATTTGATATCGGTGCTTAGACCTCTGCTAAAATTATACCCAGCCATCAGTCCATACAAACCACAAATAAAAAATAGGTGCTTCAAATTGTTGGAGGGCCCCTTGAAGTAAACTATACTGCACGAATTTGGCTTGCGTGACACCTGCTATACCAATGTTTTCATTGAAATACCATGTACAGCAATCACAGATAGAATCGAGCAAGCTTAGGAGCAAGTGTATTGTGCATTTCAGCTTGCACTGCCTCCATTTCGCCTTCGATCAAAGTGATAATGGTGCACATTCCTTCATCAGAACTATCACCTCTAACATCCGGTTTCACGGAGTATGGCATGTATGTCTTGAGACATTCCGACACAAGTTTTCACTCTGCTAGTACTGTATATAGCACGTCAGATCATTACAAAAGGTAAAAGATATCGAACACACAAAAAAGCTCAATAACTTCGTCCTGCTCCCACGAGTTGCATTATAACAAGGGCACCACAAGGTAAAGTTAAACTTTTCACCATGTATTATGAAACACCATACTAGAGTTGTTCAGCAAAGAAACACACACCTTCAGTGCAATGTGCAATGGAGCTCTGTGCTTACCTTCTTGAGAGATACATTTTTTTTCTGCTGTTGGTCAGTCCATGCTGCTGCGAATTCACTGTCTCCTAGTGAGGCAAAGAAATTGAATGCTGTTTACTCCATTCGTTACACAAATGATGCCCACTGAGGGCCACCAGCAACCCACCGTCCCCCCACCTTCCGACTCAAAGTCATCATCATCATCGCTTTATCTCAGCAGGTATTATTTATTACTAGTTCCCACGTTGGACCTCATTCAGAATTATCTTCTTATATTAGCAATGCAGCAGCCAATGGGGTACACCTCGTCCACTTCAGACGGTAAGAACACCGATTTCTCAGAAACCTAAGACTAACCTACAAACAATTGATCATAAATGACATATGGGGTATTAAATCCAAACCTATATGATTACGAGAGATGCCGTAGTGAAGTGCTCGAGGAATTTAGACCATCTGGTGTTCTGCAGCGTGCAGTGACATGACACAGTACACACAGTACATGGTTCAAACAATTCAGTGTGGTCAGCTTCTCACAGAAGAAAGTATGGTTTCGGGACGGTGTCAAGCAGCTATGTGTTATTCATGCTATCCCTGTTCTTTTGTGCCGAAACTGGCTCATGGCTGTTTTATATCAGTGTTTAATGCATAATGCATGCAAATAACTGTGAAAACATAACGATTATGATGACTGTCATCAACGTCCACTTCCAGAGCAGCTCAAAATCCGTTATGGTAACAAAGAATCCAACTTCTGTACGTATTTCTACCTATCCCAAAGCTTCCTCCAGTTCCATGTCCTTTAGGCGTCTGACTGTGAAGCTGCAAAAACACTGACCACAGAACAGTAGACACAATGGCTATTTACTAATTTTTTACTAATTACTAATCATTTACTAATTTTATTTACCCTTACATATGACTTGCTACTTGTTGGCGTAGCACAAGACTTAGAACAAAGGTTGAATGCACATTAGGACGCAGGTGATGTGCAAAACAGAGCAAGACAAGCACTCGTTTTAAAATTGGTCAACGATGGAAGAATTTAACGAGCACGATTAAGCAAGAAATACGGCTAAAGATTATGCTTCTTAGAGAGAGAGTGCTTAAAAGTCTGATTTTAGTGACAATACCAGAGAACCAGAATCTATCACACAAGCTGACAAAGAAGGAAGTGGAAAAGGTAGTATCACCCGAAATCACTGCTTTTGTGAAACAGCGCAAAAAGAGACACTCACAAAGCTGAGATACAGCCTGTTTCGCAGCCGAGAGCGCGTTCCGGCACTTCATCTTTCCCAAAAGCTATGCACCATCCTGCCCAGTACTAAGTTTTGTTGAATGTCAACACTGAACATGTTCTCGTACCAGCATGCACGCTTCAATGATATCTCATGCAATTCCTGCAGATTATCACACATGAGCAAATAGGGTCCTCTCATTGGCTGATCACACCCTGATTTTTAAGTGCAGGTGGACATTCACTTTTGCAGGTCCGGGATGGCAAGCCTCTCTTTTACTATATATACGACAGCAACTAAAAAATTCAGACCGACATAAAAAGAGTAACACTTGTGGGCAATATATCTTCTAGATTTCAATGCAGGTGATCAAACAGGGGAGATACCCAGCGAAACACTAACTAAATGTGTTCACACACCAAAGTAGCTGGTAACGCACTGTAAACTTTAGGTTTCTTTAATATTGCATCGCAGAATTACGTTTTGGAAGTAAAATGCTGTGTTCCAGTGTAAGTTAATTAGAGCAAAAATTCTGCTAGATGGCACTTCAGAAAAACAAGCGGTGCATTGCAAGTAACCGGAAAGCCATTGCCAATAATTGTCGCACAATTTTAAACTTATCTCGGAAAGATCAGTCTACATTTAACAGTGTACATTTATAGAAATATTGCAGAAGCTACACATAAGTACACTCTTCGTCCTCTGCAGTGGCCTCTACGTGTTCAGGTACTTTTGTGGAAAAAAGTAATAATGTTACATGTTATTGAACAAACTAAATTCATTACCTTCGCTGTCGCAGCTTTGCGATTTCTCATGGCCTGCGAAGAAAAATAGATTCAACACTCTCCATCTGTACACTCAGCCAAGTTTTTGTAGGGACAGTACAATGCTCTATATATTATTGTCGTTTGCTTGGCTTGTCCTTACAAGATGATGTTTAGATCTCAGTGGAAACACTTACTAGCCGTAGACGGCCCATGAAACGTGCTTGGTGGGCAGGGTGGCTGTCTGTTGCAGTCAGGTTCGTATCTTGTGGGCTTTGTCACCTTGAATGCAAGAATCAAATGAACATTGTGGAATGTAAGACCAAGATGACTGAACAAACACATTTTTACCTTTCTCTTTCCTCCGTCATTGCATTCCACATCTGATGTGCACTGCAGGAGCGGAAATGCCTGACGAGCTTCTCAATAGTTGCCTAGAATAAAGAAAAGATTTTAATAGACATAGGTGCCGGCAATTGCCAGATGTTCTAAACTTACTGAATGTTGCTTTTGTGACCATTGTGTACGCTTTCCAACCGGGTGAGGGCTCCATACCTCCCTGGACTAACGTCGCTTTGCTGCCCGGGCCTGGGCGCCAATAGGACTTTCGCCCGCGGACCCACGACGAGGGAACGACAGCGATCGATTTGTCATCTTTGAATTCAACTACCGAGAACTTCATCTGCAAAGAATGATGTTCAGAGCGACAAAACTCAGAAGTGCTCTATCGTAGGTCATTGCTAGTAACTTGCATTCTAACTGTAGAAAGAGTGTCTGCTGCGAAATTGTTAACCGCAAGCTTTGATGGCTATCAGTAGTTACAGCAATATAAAAGCCAGCTCTCATCTAACGTGGGGTGAGACTTTGGCCAAAAAATTAAATTTTGGGATTTTAAAATCACCTTATAGAGATGTTCTTTATCTCTCACAAAATGCATCACACTTGGGCACACGGTTTCAAAAATAATTTTTGGCTCCTTTTCTTTGACACGTTTACAGGAAATATGCGCTTACCGCTATGTAACTTTTGCGTTTTCCTTGAAACACTTTTTAACTTTGCCTATCTTTTTCTCGAGAACTAAGCAAACGAAAATTTCCACGTGTTAAGTGGTATTCACATAATTAGAACTACAATCAATAACGTAGATGCATTTATGTTTGTTTGGTATTAAAAAACATTTCATCATAAGTGGCAATTTTCATACACCGACAAGCATAATGACACAAGTGTAGTTTTCGCTGTACGCTCACAACTTAGTTCCACTTTTTATAAAGCGTTAGTAGCTTTGTGCAAAATGGCAATGTTCTGCAAATATCAGACCTTACTAAAATCTTACTAATATGTGAGAAAACTAAAAAAAAATGAAAAAAAAGGTACACAGAATTCAAACTAATTTTGAACTCCAATGCAACCTGCGTCTACCTTTAAAATACCTTGCAAATCTTATAGCCATAGCTTTCATTACTTCCACACAGCCAGATTATGAAGCTCACTTTGAAAGTGTCACCCAACCTTAACAGCTGCTATGTCAGTTTAAATCAAGCTAAGTTTTAAGAGCACCGAGCATTATGAATAACCCTTATTTGCTGCCTCTGAACAGGATAGAGATACATATGTGCGCTGGACTATGAAACAGTCGTTAATGAAGTGCACTGGTATGCTGCAGAGGCAAAACGACATACATGCCATTGTAAGCAAGCAACAAGAGTTTTCTAGTATTACCAAGTGGACAACACCTTAGAGAAGACAGTCTGTCAACAACAGCTATGCCAAGCCTTCTAGAATCGAAAGGACGGCTGTAAAGAGGTTCTGCGCTTAAGAAACATCGACCAATAATACATGGCTGCCCATTCTGGTCATGCGCAATGCTGTGGATTACACCTTCATCATTTATTTTGCAACGGTTGTCTCCTTCTTTGACGCTAAGACTAAATGAATGGAACTTTACTAAAGTGTACTGGGGAGATGGCAGCCTAGTGGTAAGCCATTTCCTTCATAGCCACCAAGAATCTCATAATCTACAGTGCACCTTGCACCAGCTGGCTCTGTGAGAGCTCTTTCATGCATCCTGTTATAAAGCTGGGTGAGAGGGAAGCCTGGCCTACGCGACAGATTTTTAACTCGCTGCAAGTTACTTTCACAAGGAAATGCAGAAAAGCATCTAAAGTCCCATACACTTCAGAGTCAGCAGCTAGATGCTGAAGGCAATGCACATTATAGGACACATTACTGGATCTGTAAAGGTCCACGAAACCCTTTACAAATGTTCCAGTAGAACGCTTGCATACGCCCCATGATCCTGACACAATCCAGGTATGTTCAGTATGGAGCTTGCTGCATGCAAAGTGAGGAAGTTGTGATAAGCAGCCTCAAACAAATTTTGTTTCAATATGATTGCCCCTGTGTAGTGCAGAAAGATGCGGAATTCTGTTGCTATCCACTTATGCTTTTCATCAAGACCCCTTGGCTTTCGCACAAATTCACAAGGAACATGATTACGCAAAGTCAAAGTCTGCACTGATATTTCCTTACGCTCCAGGGGTTCCAGGCGCACAGAAAGGGGGCCGGAAAGCCAAAGATTGACCAGCTTTCGTGCCACGCCTAAATATACCATGTTCATTGCATCAAGAGGGACGTTTGTGATACAAACAATGGGCAGCTCAGTCAAAACAGACACGCCTTGGAGGTGGTCAGGATCTTCCTGCTGACGAAACGACTGATCCGTTCAAGGATCACCTGCTGTTGGCGAAAAGCATACTCTATTTTTGTAGTTGCCTTCAGCTGCGCAATTTGGGCAAGCATTGTAGCTAGTTTGCCCTTTTGTTTTGAAAATGAAAGACCGTGCAGTTGCATCGCATATTATGCTGCTTACTTCTATATTGATCAGTGATCATTCTACTGGAACTCCCTTGACAAGAACATCCTTAAGGTCAACAAGAAAAGGCCTGAGAAACATGTTTGCACAGCGTGGCTTTTATGGCCCAAAAAATTCACCCACTATAAATGGCCTTTGTGACACATCAGAACCAGAAGAGCGTACAAGGCACTGAATAGGCCACAGCTGCTGTGTCGAATTCTTTGAGAGGGGAATGCCATCAATGTTGAAGCTAAGGCCGACGAGCTTTGGGCAGCCATCCAAGCAAGCAAGAACTTTCTCCAGTGCTTTCCGAAGTCCATAATGACAATATAAACCTGGAGATAATTCTGCAACACCCACTACATGGGTGTTACGAGGGGTCTTCAGTAAAGTCCTAGCATAGTTTGGAACGCTCCGGAAGCATCCATCGGTTCGTAAAATGTCAAGCAGAGGCGTCAGGGACCTGTGGGCAATATTATGCTCCAAGGCCCACTGTGCAAGCCAACATCTGGAATCATCGCCACTAATTTCATCTGGTACACGTTCAGTGCCTTCCTGCGCGCCGGCACAGTCTTCGTTAGCCATGAACACTCCCAAATCATCACGCTGTTCTGATGGATTCCAATCACACAAATCCTCCGCACTGCTCTCTGAACAATCTGAAATGCTTTCGGTAGAATGAGAACATCCTTCAGTATCGCGCCTAGCCACGTCACTGCACTCAGGCATCGCACTTACAGTGCCGCAGTTAGGCGACTTGCTTCTAGGACAATTCGTTTGTGAATCAACATTCGACTGACTGCTGCCAACCTGCCGCGCGCGCTTACTGTGTTGTGAGCTGCCGCATGCCTCATCGGGATAACCAAACGTTTCGAACAAAGCATTAACCTAACGGCGAACTCTGCTCTTGACGGCATCTCGACTTGTGTTCATATTTATACGAAGCACACAAAGAAGTAGCCTACGCTGGCGAAGGCGCACTTGACATCGCTAGACGAACGGCTCCTGCTCCGGCGTGACCTCTCACATTTTCGACTAAGCCACGATGTCGCAGAATTTGCCATCGGTGGATGCCTCACTACATCAGTGGATGCCTCACGGCAACAGTTCCTGGCACAACAGAACAACTAGAGACTGCAATCACTGCAACTGAACTAGGCTTACAATGTCCAACGCGGGTGGAAATGATCTCTCAAAAAGAAAAGCTTCAAAGCGCAGACCGAAGTACGCATGCCCTCGCGTTCGGTGGATTCTCCACGATGCAGGACGGCGATTACTATCAGCGGATACCTCACGATAACGCAAGAACAACACAAACTGCCTCTAGTACAGCGGAATAACTAGTGACATTGCGACGCAGTTAGACCTAACATGCCCACCACGGCGGCAAAACATCGTTTTTAACAACAAAACTTCACAGTGCAGGTTCACGTGCGTACAGTGAGCGTCGACCAAGAACTACAACAGCGCCATGGCCCAGAATCCTCTTTCGAGGAGAGGGAGGTATCAGGCAAGATTCACTCGCTCGTTTTGCTGTTCCTTAAGCTGCAGTCACTCCCGTCTGAGGAACGGGCATTTTCATTTCTTCGTTTTTATGAGGACGCAATATATTTTGTGCAACTTAGCAAGTCTTTCAAATCACGCAGTGCCAAGCACCAGCTTTAACATCTTTTCCATCAATTTCGTTATTAGTCGTGTGCTCAATCTTTCTCCGTCCCGTTTTTTGCGCTGTTCCCCTCAGCATCATGTACCAACTGGCCCTTCAAGAAACCCTTCTGCGTTATTAGTCCTCAGTGATTAGAGCCAACGAAGCATACGCTTGATCACAGAGAATGGAAAGCTTAATATGGAGAGAAAGGGTGAAGAGTCCATCGTAGGGGTGATCGCTGTAGCATGTAACAGTCAACCCGGGAGAGAACAATGCAAAATCTTGATTTTCGCTGTTCCGAAACGTGCCGCTAGGTGCCTGGGATGCTAAGGCGGACGATGCTCGCGCGATAACTTTCCAATCGCGCTCGACTGTACGAACTCAAGTTCGGTGGATTCCGCATGCGGTAGTACAGCTTGCAGACGGGGTGTCACCTGAGCCGAGAAACCGAAATTGGCAGCGAGGAGTTACGGAGTCGCCCTCTATCGGGCGCGCCTCAATTCAGTGCTAGGTAGGATACCGCCGGCGCGCTCCCCATAGGTTTTGCTGTCGGCGTTCTACAAAAACACCTCGTGGAAGCACTCTCCAGGACATTACTGAAAGTACTTTCGAAAGGAACTATGTTCTTTGCTGTCAAAATAATCATTTTCGATGAACTGAAAGCACAAAATAATCTACAGTCGCCATCTCTCTGCAGAAGACCGAGCACCCGCTTCGCGCGGTCACCGCGTTGGAGACCCCTGAACCAGTTTCTTGCGTGTAAGGTCGTCATTCGCTGAGTGCAAACTATGTGAAATATTTCACTAGAGTAGACTGCCTGTATAACCAAACGAAGCATAACAAAAAGAAGCCTCAAGCCAGCGATCGCACGGGTTCGCGACGACTAACGGTGCCTCTGCATGTATGAGCGTCTGCATTTATGTTCATACTGATGGTTTCGCTTTTGCTACGAGCGCGTTTTGGCATCGCGCTGTGAAGTTTAGGCCACAAAATATGAGAATTTGTGAGTACACAAACAGCTACTGTAGCGCGGACGCTATCAGAGCAGTTCAAAAACTATTCGCTCAACTACGGCTACGGTGCGCATTGTAACTTTGTGATGTGCCGTCCTGACAATTCAGTATTTTTTTTTGGTCGGTCTAAATTCGTGTGCGTTTCAATGTCATTTGACAAGTTGTCTCGCACTGCGTATTGATCGGTTTTCTCAGCGGGCAAATGCTGCTGCTTCTGTTTCTTTATTTATTGCATATGTTTCGTATCGTGCTCACACAAAATGTGAAGCAATGCGACTGCTTTTTTATAGCTCCTTAATTATCGTTCCCTTTGCATTTCAGTGAACTTGCCGCTGTCATCAACATATTCATAGACCAAAGCATCACCACTTCGACATTGCTGGTGGAAGGGAAAGGAGTCTACGAGACCGAGCATGTATAGTAGCCTACAACGCCAAGGAAACGAAAGAAAATACAGTAACGTATACCGGACTTGTTCTGCAAACGTCGGCTGTAAACTAGGATCCACATGAGCTTGAAGTAGCGGTGAATAAAGTAGAAGTTATTGCAGCAACCAACAGCCGCAAAACAGGATAGTAATTATTTGGCGAGTACCCCAACAATTTTGGCCGCAGTGTCGTGTCTAGCGCCAACAGGGTGGCATATCTTTCCCACGAAAATAAATGAGGCTCCAAGAATGTACATGGGGTCGGAGAGGCCCAACGTGGGTTTGAGAGTGGCACAAATAAATTTGGGCTGTTTAGCACATAGTGTGTGCGTTAGGGGAACGGAAGCTTGACTGAAAAAAATGTTATTGTCAACATAAATGCATCACACAGCGGCAGCATTTGACTATTTTGTTATGTACGTCCACCAGGAAACGTCGCGGAGCTTATGAAGGCGAAAGCCTTTGATGCCTCTTCAAACGGGAAGATTCTTCGGCGGCGTCAAGACGAGTGACGCAAAAAATAATCATCACGTGATGACGTCACCATAAGACGTCACAGATCTCATAAATTTGTAGCTTCATTATGACACCACCATGACGTGGCATAACGTGATGTCAGATGATGCCGTATTCACACGACATTGTCCCTTTGCATTGCCTCCGTGATCGGTGGGCCGATCACGGAGGCAATGCAGAACTCGTGTAGCTTATGAAGGCGAAAGCCCTAGATGCCACACTAAACGGGAAGATTGCCCGTCGGCGTCCCGCGTCGGCGGCGTCAACACGAGGGATGCAAGAAATAATCGTCACGTGATTGCGTGACCTTGTGACATCAAGTCACCAAGTCATGTAGCGTCATTATGACGTCACATAACGTAACGTGGGATGATGACATATTCACAGATCATGGTCGATTTGCATTGTCTCCGTCATCGGTCACGAAGGCCATGCAAAACCGCGTTAGGTGCAGAACGCTTTTGGATGGAGGTGCGCGAGAATCAATACATCGACTGACAAGAAAAAGAATATGGCTTTCGCCTTCCTAGTCACCTTTGGCGAATGCATAAGGGACCCTGTGAGTTTTCAATTCAACTTATCTAAACAATGACTTGCGCATCTGCAGCGGATTTTGTGGACGCTGAGCACGGGGCCAAAAATCAAGAGGTCGCACGGGAAGGTTCTGAGATGGTATCGCACGTGGTAAAAGGTAGCGCCTTTTCCATCCTGTGGCAGATATGCATCATCTGGCGGCGGAAAGCGCGCGTGAGCCATCGTCTCAGTGCGCGCTGTCTGCTAGTCACCGAACATCGCAGACCCGACGCAGTAACGAAAGTCTTCGTCGCGGAGGTGCTCGTTGCACACGAGACTCGTCGCCGATGGCTACTCGACGGTTCTTAGCTTCAGAAATCATGCTTCATGCAGTTTCTTGTCCCGCGGTTACCGGTGCAGGCTGACACTTGCCTCCGTTGCGTAAGCCCGGCACTGCGGCACCGAGCGGTAGAGTCCCATGTTCGTCGCCTTCGGAGGCAGCCACTCTATTGCAATTGCTTCAATTGAGCAGAAAACGCGAGAAAGCTTCCGTATTTCAACAGACCGCAGCACATGTGGGGCTTGAAACTCGTTTTTAAAGCACGCGGCAGCGCTCCACAAGCAGCCTACGCACCTGATGAGACGACGCGATCCTGCCAAGCACGTCACGCCGACGGTGGCGCCGGCGTTTCCAGTGGTGGGCCTCGAGGCCAATACAAACAAGCGCTGCACACCACAACGGACCACAGCCAAACGCACCGCCCCTTCAAATAAGACTGAATCATCACGTCCGTTGCATCACGTCCCACGTGTCGTCGCTTTTTCGTAGAAGCCCCCTGCTGGTCCCGTAGGGAGGTAATTGCGAAGCTGCCTCCGAGACCCGCGCGTCTCATCACCACCGGCACGTTTACAAGGTTATTCTACTAAAATGAAAAGAGAATTAGCTAAAATCAGCAAAGTACAAACGTGCACGGCAGCGCATTTAAAGCTGACGACCAGGAATGGAGAAGTTGGCAAAACACGTGGCCCTGGCAACAGTTCTCTTTGAGTTGCCGCGCAGACATCTCGAAGGCTATAGGTTTGCTGCACTGCAGTACAACGTTAAAAATCCGCAAGACAGTTTACAAACGGAACTAAATACGCGCATACGATCGACTTCGGAGTATAGAATCTTGTGGTAGCAAAACGCGAATGCAAACCTGCGAAGAAACACCAGTATTCACCTCGTTGACAAAAACAACTTGTGCAAGTTCGAGTTGCAATTAACCACGGTCTTCTCCGAGTCTTATTCGGATGTGCTATGCTTTTCTGTACATCAAAAAGTACTGCACTGTACTTGTGCTTCTATTTAAATGACCCCGCATCGCTCTCGCCAACAAGCACCAGCGTACACGATGTTGTTCGCTTCTGTCATGGTCTTCGCGACTCGTTTCAATCCTTTCAAACTTCGAAGGCTATGCTTCGTTTTTGCTCCACAAAATTGGGGCGCTGCCCAGGTGACGGGCCGTGACGTATATTGAAATGGCCAATCATGGAAGTGTCGTGTTTATTGACGAAGTACTGAGGACTTGTGCAGTCGAAGTAGCGCCGGTCCAACAGGAACGCAGATCACGCGCACAGCAACAGCCGACCGAGCGTGGCTTCTTCCTCGTCTTCACAACAATTGCCCCCGGGAGAGAAGATGAGCCATCCTGGCGTCTTAAGGCGTAGGCAGCATCAAGGGGCATAGTATGGCTTAAGTCTGCTGACATGAACCATGTCAGGACCACGATGTCTGTGGTCGTGGGGTGGTGTCAAGTGTTCAACTATGTAGTTGACAGGGGACGTGTGGCCTTTGATGCGGTAGGGGCCATCGTAGCGCGCGAGAAACTTGTTTGAAAGCCCAGGGCTGTGAGGTGGGATCCACAACCAAACGAGAGAACCAGTCGGGAAGTCTGGCGTAGACGCGTCGTTGTCATGTCGCAGTTTTTCGCGACCTTGAGCGGCGTTTGTAAGTTTACGAGCGAGTTGCCTGCAGTCCTCTGCGTATCTCGCCGCTTCAGACACCGGCGTGCATTCGGAAGCGTCGGGTCGGCATGGAAGCAATGTGTCCATGGTGCAAGAGGGCTCTCGTTCGTACAACAGGAAAAACGGCGAAAAGCCTGTGGTAGCTTGTGAGGCAGTATTGTACGCGTAAGTGTCAAATGGCAAGACAGCGTCCCAGTCACTGTGATCCGACGCGACGTACATAGTTATGTTACCGAGCGTGCGGTTGAACCTCTCCGTCAAGCCATTCGTTTGCGAGTGGTAGGCTGTAGACTTGCGGTGAACGATGCTGCATTCAGCGACAAGGGCTTGTATGACGTCGGAGAGGAAGACGCGCCCGCTGTCACTGAGCAGTTCTCGTGGTGCTCCATGTCGAAGGACGAAATTCCGCAGAATGAATAACGCACCCTCTCAAGCGCTGGCGGCTGGGAGTGCTGCAGTCTCGGCATAGCGCGTCAAATGATCGACGCCGACAATTATCCATGTGTTACCCAAAAAACTGCTTGGAAGTGGGCCGTATAGGTCGATGCCGACGCGATCAAAGGGACGAGCAGGGCAGGGTAGCGGCTGTAACTCGCCGGAAGGGCGTTGGTGAACTTTACGCCGCTGGCACGTCGTGCAAGCGCGAATATACTGGTAGACAAAGTGGTACATTCCCCGCCAGTAGAAACGTTGCCTTAGCCGAGTATACGTTTTCAGAATGCCTGCGTGACCAGGTGAGGAGCAGCGTAGAAGTAAGCGCAAATGTCAGGCCGCATGTGCCGTGGTATCACGAGCAGCCATTTGCGACCATCAGGCATGTAATTTCTGCGGTAACGGATGTTGTCGCGCACAGTAAAGTGGGCGGCTTGGCGACGAAGCGTTCTAGAAGCTGTGGCCGATGGATCCTGCAGGAGGTTTAGGATAGTTGAAAGGAGGTGATCCTTTCGCTGTTCAACAGGCATATCCGTGAGGTCGATGGTTGACATAGTTTCGAAGAGCGTTGATGGGGAAGCTACATCCGAAGGTATCGGCGATCGAGATAGCGCATCGGCGTCAGAGTGCTTCCTGCCCGATCTGTAGACAACGCGAATGTCATTCTCTTGTCAGCGAACCGCCCATCGGCCGAGGCGACCTGACGGATCTTTCAGCGAAGAAAGCCAGCAAAGGGCGTGGTGGTCGGTGACAACGTCGAAAGCACGACCTTATATGTATGGACGGAATTTGCCGAGAGCCCAAATGATGGCCAAACACTCTTTTTCTGTCACAGAACAGTTCACTTCGGCCTTTTGCAAAGTGCGACTGGCATAGGCGACGACGTACTCGTCGTAGCCGTCTTTCCGCTGAGCTAGGACTGCACCAAGTCCGATGCCGCTAGCATCGGTATGGATCTCTGTAGGTGCTGTGGGGTCGTAATGTCGAAGGATAGGCGGTGAAGTGAGTAGGCGACGTATTTGCTTGAAGGCTTCATCGCACGAGGTTGACCAAGCGGACGTACCGTTACTAGCCGTAAGCAAATTCGTTAGTGGTGCTATGATGGTTGCAAAATCACGTACAAAGCGCCGAAAATACAAGCAGAGGCCTAGAAAGCTGCGGAGCGCCTTAAGGGTTGTGGGCTTGGGAAACTCGGCGATGGCGCGAAGCTTGGCTGGGTCAGGAAGCACACCATCCTTCAATACAACGTGTCCCAATATTAGCTTGCGGGCGGCGAAACGGCACTTTTTGATGTTGAGCTGGAGGCCGGCAGTGGTGAGGCAGGTCAGTATCTCACTCAAGCGAACGAGGTGCGTCGGAAAATTTGATGAAAACACGACGATGTCGTCAAGATAGCACAGATGTTTTTTCCACTTGTAGTTACGAAGGATGGTGTCCATCATGCGCTCGAAAGTAGCGGGCGCATTGCAGAGCCCAATAGGCATTACGGTAAATTCGTATAAGCCATCGGGCGTCACGAAAGCTGTCTTCTCGCAGTCACCTTCAGCCATCGGCACTTACCAATAGCCAGAACGAAGATCTAAAGAAGAGTAGTACTCCGTTCCTTGCAAGCAGTCGACTGCGTCATCTATACGAGGCGGCGGGTAGACGTGTTTACGAGTGATCTTATTTAGCCGACGGTAATCCACACAGAAGCGTATTGACCCGTCCTTTATGCGTACTAGCACCACAGGTGACGCCCAAGGACTGTGGGAAGGGCGAATGATGCCACGCTGCAGCATTTCATCGACTTTCTCGTTAATCACCATACGCACGGCTCCCGACAGACGGTATGGTCGCTGGCGTAATGGAGGATGAGAACCTGTGTGGACGCTGTGACTGACGGTCTCCGTACGGCCCAAGCGAGGTTGATCGCAATCAAACGATGAGCGAAAATTCTGCAGAAGCTCGAGTACTTGCATGCGGTACGGCGGTGGCACGTCTGCATTCAAGAGAGATTGAAAGATGCCTGATTAAGGCGGAGTTGATGATGATGCAGAAGACGTGCGCTTAACGGGAGAAGTAAGGGCGTCGAGCTCATAACAAGGCGTGTCATCGGAAGTCTCGATGATGTGAAACGAATCAACAGGATGAACACGACCAAGAGATTCTCCTCGAGGCAAGGTGACGGAGTGCTGAAACAGATTGCACACGAGCATAACCGATGATCCAGATGCAGTAGTCAGGATGGCAAACGGGAGAGGGAGAGCCCTGCGACGCAGAAAAGTAGGCGATGGCGTAAAAAGGACTGTAGCATCTGGCGCGGTGTAGCAAGAGACGGGCACAAGCACTGACATTGCGGGTGGTATGTCCGTGTCGGACACAACAGTGAGCTTTTGGGCTGTACTTTTAGAAAGGTCAGGCAATGCGTCGTCATAGAACGGGAAGAGCGCCACCTCGGCCCGGGAAGAGTCGATGATGGCACGATGCTGAGACAAAAATTCCCAGCCGAGGATGATGTCGTGTGAGCATGAAGAGAGCACAAGGAATTCGACGATATAGAGCGCGCCGTCAATAACCACCCTAGCGGTTCATGCAGCAACCGGTGCTACGTGCTACGTACTTGCAGTGCGCAGTAGCATGCCGGAGAACGGCGTTGTGACTTTACGTAATTTTCGAATAAACTTTTCGTCCATGACAGAAATCGCAGCCCCAGTGTCAATAAGCGCAGTTGCGGCAGTTCCTTTTACTATGACGTCGAGTAAATTGCGTGGTGACTGTGCAGGCCTTGTAGAAGTCACGAAGCTGGCAGTTCGTGCCTCTGGAACTGCAGCAACTAGTTTCCCTCGCTAGGTGACTACCGACTACATAAGGGTGAAGGCGAGCGAGGACGGTGTGACGGGGAGCGATGGTTGCTGACAGGTCGTCGTGGAGGCGGCGAAAAGTCGGAGCTCAGACGCGTGGCGTGGTCGCCAGTAGCGTGTGGGTAGCCGTATCCGGGCGTTGCGGCAGCTTGATGCGCAGGTGACATGCGACGGTTGCAGAAGCGCGCCACATGGCCGGCGAAACCGTAAGCGAAGCATATGGGCCGGTTGTCGCGTGCGCGCCAGGGGTTCTGAGCATATTGACTTCGAGTTGGCATTGGAGGAGGCACAGGAGGCTGGGCTGTTCGCGGGTGCATTGCTTCAGAGTAGGCGAATGTCGGCGGCAGAGGTCGCGCCGCGACCGCGGCATAGGTCAGAGGTGCAGCAACAGGCAAACATGACTGGGTCAAAGTTACCGATTCGGCAAGTTGCTCGCGGATAGCCCTCCTGATGAAAGTAGCCAGCGATTCGTCAGGTTGTAGGGGTCGATCGCTCAAAGGCAGCATAGAGAGCTGGTGCGACACCTCCTCCCGAATAAAGTCTTTTATTTGGTTAGAAAGCGATGCAACGGGTGACGGGTGCGAGGCTAGCGTGAGGCTCGAGAGTGGTTCAGCAGCTGCGACAGCGCTGCGTGCAAGGACCCTTTGTCGACGCAGCTCATCGAAACTCTGGCAAAGAGTAACGACGTCCGCGACAGAAGCAGGGTTCCGCGCCAGAAGCATCTGAAATGCCTCGTCCTCGATTCCTTTGAGGTTATGTTTCTCGAAAACATATTCAGCGCTTACAAACAGGGACGTAAGGGAGACGACAACACAATGCGCTAACTTCAACAATTTTATTTCCAGAAACCACCAAACTATATATCTGTGCACAGTGGCCCCACCAGTCCATCCACTAGCCAACCAAAAAAGCCCTCTCCCGATCTAGAAGGTCAATTGACGGTGCACTGACACACGTGTCACGGTCACGGCCATTACGGCCATTTGTCAACACATTGTTTGGAATGCGGTTGCGTACCGATGTATGATTCATGTAAGGTGCTTGCAAAGCATAAAAATAAAGACGTCCGAGAGATAATCGAAGCCCAGGCTGCATCTCGCAATGGTGACACGTGTGTCAGTGCACCGTCAATTGACCTTCTAGATCGGGAGAGGGCTTTTTTGGTTGGCTAGTGGATGGACTGGTGGCGCCACTGTGCGCGGATATTTAGTTTAGTGGTTTCTGGAAATAAAATTGTTGAAGTTAGCGCATTGTGTTGTCGTCTCCCTTACGTCCCTGTTTGTAAGCGCTCAATATGTTTTCGAGTTCCGTTTACCAACACGCCCAAAAAATGGCAATGCTAAGATATGTTTCACTTTCTCCTCTTCGCTCATGGAGGCATTGACGCGGGAGCAAATTTTTACGACATCCTCGATGTAGCTCGTATGCGTTTCACCGGGCTGTTGAGCACACTGGCGTAGACGTTGTTCAGCGCGCAGCTTTCGTAAAGTCGGGTGGCCGAAGACGTCTGCGATCGCTGCCTTGAATTCAGACTAGATATGGAGCTCACGCTCGTGGTTGTGAAACCAGAGGTTGGCGACGTCAGAAAGATAGAAGATGACGACACGGAGTTTGGCCGGGTCATCCCAGTTGTTGGTCTCAGTGACGTGCTCATAGGTGGAAAGCCAATCTTCCACGTCAGCCTCACCGGTTCCGCTAAAGATAGGAGGGTCACGGTACCGCTGAATGGCGCCGCCGGAGCTGGAAGCCGCGGCGGTGTCGGGCTGACTGGTGGCAATGTCGGTCATCGCAGCGGTTGAAGCAGCGGGCAACGTTCGGTTTCGAAGTTCCAGGTTGAGGTCAGGGATTGCAGCAACCTCCACCAGATGTCGCATGACGGTTCATTAATGAAGTACTGAGGACTTGTGCAGTCGAAGTAGCGCTGGTCCAACAGGAACGCAGATCACGCGCACAGCAACAGCCGACCGAGCGTGGCTTCTTCCTCCTCTTCACTACAGAAGGAACATTCCGAGGCTGAAGAATGTCTTTAAAGAAATAAACATTTATGAGAAAACACGCACATGAAGTGACCTCAAATTAATTGTTGATTTGAGGTACCCAATGCCGTGCATGGCATGATCTTGTACGCGTTCTTAAAACAAACGGAGGCGATCCGTTCTATCCAGCCCCACGCGATTGGTTAATCTAGAGCCGTGACGTCGGTCACGATTCCCAGTGACAATTTGATTTGATTCCCAGTGACCAGCGTGCGGCTGGAGAGAACGGACCACATCCGTTCGTCTTAAGAACGCGCACCAGATCGCACTCCTGGGGTGCGATCTTGTACGCAGGTATACAGAGGAAACTGCTGTTAAGCGAATGACTACACTGAGAAGACAAAATTCAAAAACATATTTTCAACATTATCAGAATGGTTTGACAAAGTCGTAGCAATATTCCGTAAAAGCGATAGAGAAATAAAATATTTATAAACTAGATTAACGAAACCAACAGCTGTATTAAAGGGGCACAAAAGGCAAATGTTAGGTCGGCGTTGATTGTTGAAATAGCGGTCCTGAAACATCGTAGTGCTATTTTTGTGCCAAGTTCTGCTTTTGAAATAAAATTACGTTTTAGTGGCCCGCATCGCGCTAGCGCACTTCAAACAACCCGCCTGAAAGTGGTATTTCCTACGTCACTGTGGCCGTGCTCAATGTTGCCCGCCTTTAGTACGCGGCGGCGTGCACTGGCGGCATGCACCATCACATGCATGCGGTATTTTGTCGAACTTTCTGTCAGAGCGACTTTAACGACCGTGCAAAACACACGCGGCAGTACGCGATACCGAAATTACCACTGAGACGCGACAGCGTCAGCGAAGCAGGGCGCCGGGCGAAGCGCAGTTCGGCGAAAGCGGAACCTTTGAACCACGCGCGCCGTTGCCCATGGCAACGCCAAAGAGGTTCTTTTTACAAAAGCGAAAGCTTTTATGAGATCATTTCACCGGCCGTTTTTGGCGCCGTAGTTGTCCGCCGCCGCCGGTGTCCGTAACCAGTATCGCTCGAAATAATAATAAAAAACGAAATAAGAAAAAAATTCAAGGATGGAACGAGGTTCGAACCTGGGCCCTCTGCGTGGGAGCCCAGCATTCAACCTCTGAGCCATGCCGGCGCTTGAAACTGTTGTGCAAAAAGGTCCTGTAGAGGCTTCATGTCGGGAAGGAACCACATTAGCATATGCAATATAGCGTGGTAGAAGCGTAAAGTAAGCACCAAGCGTCGCACAACGCGAATTCTGTAACCAGGCGTCACACAATGCGAATTGCGCAAGGAGTAGGTTGTTGAATGCTTCCAACCCATTACAAAGGAGTCTGCCATAATTCTTCTTCGTCATCAGGCACAACATCAACAAAGTGCGCATATAGCATTAGATGCGTTTAGCAGGTACAGACGCTCTCCGTAGAATGACGAAAAATGGCACAGTGCCTGCTGCCCTACTTCTCAAAAATTACAATGATTTATAGCGTAGTGGGTTCCCCGCAAGTGCACTTTTATTGTTTGCCAAGGAAGCCCATAGGCGCATGATCCACTTCCTCGAGGTCTCAGTAAAATTACAATGATTTATAGCGTACTCGGTTCCTCGCAAGTGCCCTTGTATTGGTTGCCAAGGAAGCCCATAAGCGCATGATTCATTTCCTTGGGGTCTCAGTAAAGTTCTTTGCCCCCCCGTCTCTCTCCCACGTCAACATAAGTTATACAGCATGACGGGAGAGAGAAATAGCGACCGGGCGTCACCCAATGCAAACTATATAACTGGTGGGCCGTTTAAAGATTCCAACCCATTACAAAGGGCTGAGGCATAATTCTTCATCGTCATCAGTCGTCGCGTCAACAAAGTGCACATAATGCCTTACAGAGGTGTAGTTGGTGCCTCGCTTCTCCGCCGAATGACGAATAATGGCTTAGTAGGTGCTTCTCAACTTCACAAAAATTGTGATTTAAGGCGTAGTGGGTACCTTTCTAGTGTACTTGTATTGTAGCCCCAAGAGAGCTTAACAGGCTCTAGAAACAAGGCATCCGTTACAAGGCATACGTGGCGGTTGCACGAAAAAATAGTGACATAGAAAGTCAAAGTAAATAAAGTCAAAGTAAATAAATATTTACACAAATGCACAAAACAAGATATAACTAATATACAGAAATAATGAAAACGTAATACATAAGAAGAAAGAGATATACGCTAGGGTTAGAAAAAACCATACATAGGTGGCTCTGATTAAAGAACAATAAGATAACAAACAATCGTCACATGTGAACAAAAATATTCGAAGTTCCTTCGGTGAGCTACACTTTACACCTTGATATTTCTTGAAATGTGTGGCAGATTATACTGTAATGATTGTAGGCTATATTTATTACGAAACCATGGAACATACCACATATCACTATTTCTGGTATTGACGGATATGACTCTAGGTGTGAAAGATGCAGTAGACACAAGAAAATTTGTGAAGACAGTATTTGAGAAGTAAAAATAATTAAGCAGGCGAAAAGCGCAGAAATGTTCTATTTTGATTATTTGATGCTTTAGAAAAGCTGGTCGTGTTGTTTCCAGAAAACCCATATTGACAATGTGCCGAATCATCTTCTTTTGCAAAGAAAATATTCTCATAATATTCGTTTTTCCAGTAGTCGCCCACAATAATTTAAATGGGAAGAAAATAAGGCGTAATAAATCCTAAGCTTTGCTTTCAGTGGTAGAAGATATCGACATCTAGACAAAACACCTGTGATAGCGGAGAGTTTTCGGCAGATATTTTCAATGTGTTTATCCCAAGTCAGGCGCGAAGAAAAAGTAACGCCTAGTAATTTATGTTCATCAACAATTTGCAGTTCTTTACCAGCAAACATTACACTTTGATTGCTAGTAAGAGATTTGTTTTTCGCCCGAAATAACATTACCTTAGTTTTCGTAGGGCTGATTTTTAAGCAGTTGGCGGTTGACCAGTCAGATAGCTTAACAAGTAGATCACTGCATTCTTCCAATAATTTCTTTGAATCTGGACCAGGAATAAGAAGAGTAGTATCATCGGCGTATATGATAAATTCAACCGCTGTATCAATGTTAGTAATGTCGTTAACATACAGGTTAAAAAGCAGAGGACCTAATACACTACCTTGCTGTACGCCATTTAGTATTGGAAGAAAACATGATTTCTCGTCTTTTATACAAACTGATTATTTGCGATCAATTAGGTAAGCCTCGAATAATCGTAATGGAATACCTCTAAGGCCATTCTTCGATAATTTACATAGCAAGATTTTGTTATTTATGTAGTCGGATGCCTTGCTAAAATCAATGAAAAGTGCCCAAGTGAAGATATTTTTTTCGATATTTTTTAGTACATGTTCCTTGAGGGTGAGCAAAGCGGTTTCCGTCGACCTCATTTTCGAAAGCCGAACTGAGCATCGGATAGAATGTTTTGCCTGTCGAAAAAATTTGACACGCGAGAAAAAATAGTTTTTTCTAATCCTTTAGAAAATACCGGAATTATTGAAAGGGTCGGTAATTTGACACGTCATTTCTGTCGCCTCCTTTAAAACGTACAGTAACCCTACTCATTTTCATTTTTTCTGGGAAGATCCCATGCTGTAAAGCTAAATTAAAGATGTATGTTAAAGCTGGAGTAATGTATTCTAAGACATACTTTATAGGCTTTATTTGTATATCGTTAATATCGTTGCTATTCTTAAGGTTCATAAAAGTGCTAAATACCTCATGTTCGCTAGTGGGATTTAAAAATAAACTGTTTAAAATGGAAGGAAACGATGCCGTATCTGGCGGAGCTTGCTGTATTTGTTGTGGCATGGTTATGCTTGCAAAGTACTCGTTGAAATGATTAGCGAGTGCTAAACCAGACATGTTTGTGTAATGGGAATTATCTTGTCCGGTAAGGCAGAATGCTTTTCGCGACCAAGAACTGTATTGATAATGCTCCACAAGGTACCAGGATGTTTACCCGTGGCGTCTGCAAAGAGACGCTCATGATAAGCATTCCTGGCACGTCTATGTTCCGCATTTAGTTTATTCCTATACTGTTTAAACATTGTCAGAGCGTTAGGCAAGCGTGTAGCAAGAAATCTATGGTACAGTTTATCCCTGTGTTTTATCATTTTAAATAGTTCCTGCGTAATCCAGGGCTTTCTTATCTTTCTTGTCTGCCTAACCTTTATGAAAGGGCAATGTACTTTGTAAATTTGTAGAAATGCAGAAAGAAACCTGGAGTACGGGACATTCACTTCACTTATTTCATATGAAAAAGACGAGTCATAATTAGAAACGTCACGTTTAAATAAATGCATGTTTCTGTCATTTCAGCCTTGTATAGCGAACACATTTGAATTAGAACGATTTTTTTCGACATTCGTACGATATGTCATAAACACAGGACAATGATCACTGATGTCTGACGTAACTGTTCCAGTATGCTCTACTAAAGTTCCAATATTCGTAATAAGAATGTCAAGACATGTTGACGAAGAGATCGTAACACGTGTTGGTGTATTAATTAGGTTGACAAAACCAGAAGAACTAAGTCTATTAGTAAAACCTATTGTGACAGCACTATTTTCAAGAAAATTGATGTTAGTGTCTCCCCCGCATGCAAGCCTAAATTCGTTAGCAGAAACATATTCCATTAAATTATCAAAGAAATTCATAAATGCAAAAGTATTTCCATTTGGTGGGCGATACACGACCACAATTATATCGGACAAATGTTTAAGTGTTAATATTTCATAGTCACATGTTGTTTTACAAAATTGTGCTACTTGTTCGCATTTTCGTCCTGATGCGACACAGATTGTGACGCCCTCTCCTCGCCTATCAGCTCGATTTGAAACGTAATCAGCATAACCATCAAGGTTCAGCCGAGTACTGCTGTCATGGTACGATGTTTCTGTTAACATAACTATATCGAACTTGAAGGAAAACAGATTTTAAAAAAATTGGTAATAGATTCTTGTTTATTAGTTGCCGACCGAGCATTCAAGTGCAGAACGGAGGTACTGGAGTTTTGCTGCAACTGTAAACGATGCGGTAAGATGAAATCGCGATATTGCATGACGGTTCTTAGCGAGCGTTTCCAGTGGCATCAGAAACAACAGACGTAATCCTAGCAAGATCACGTTCTTCCGATATCTGCAAAGCATCAGAGCTGTCGTGTTCGCTTGCATAAATTTTCCCGTTGCTGGTCCACACAGATTCCATTTGTGTTCGTATTTCCTTTTCACTGCCATGCCAAGCAGCCTCTTTAGCGCTGGGCACAGATCTTCATTCACGTATACTGGACCCGTGGATTGTAGCCCCAAGTCTCTGTTCGTGATTCATGTTTTCTTTGCTTTTTTTTCAGAGCAGCGCCGCGTTTAGCTCTGGATTAAAATTGAACAACAATGTTAGTTTTATCTGGGTTGCGAGTTGGAACACGATGGCAACACTCAACATCAGATGAACTGATAGGTTCATGGATTGCATCGCCTATATCAGACAAAATAGTAGCAAGGTCCTCATTTTCTTTCTTCACAACACCCACCTATTGGAAAAACTACCATGGTGGATACTGGAAAAGGTGGTGGATATAGTGGAAATAATGCTGGGTATGCTGGAAATCATGGTGTTTATAGTGGACAGTGGTGGGTGGCATGGTGTACGTTAGCTGGGTAAGGTGGAAATGATGGTGGACGATGGTGGAGAGTAGCAGCAAAATACTGGGTAGGAGACAGCGCCCACTATGGCGCGAATGGTGGAAAGCAGCGAGGGAATGGTGGGTGAGGAAAATGATGGTGTACCATGCTGCACCGTGCTGGAGAAGCTGCGCCAAACACCGTCATTATACTCGAAAGCAGTGGCAACTATGAGGAGTATAATGTGAAATATCATTGCAGTGCAAATGAACAGCATTTTGAGCGAGTTGGTAATGCCTAATGGAGCAATGTAAAACTCAATAGACAGGATCGAACTTGTTTTGTATTTATAATACACCCCTTGTGAGCATGCCTTTTCTTTATTTCTTATTGACTGACATGAAATAAATCTATATTTTTGTGGTGAGTGGTCGAGCCCCTCGAGCTTTCGTTTTCAATGCTACATTTGTTTGCAGTACCTATTGTATTGATCGCGAAAAAATGCTCAAGAGTGTATTGCCTGATTATTAGTAAATGTTAATACGATTTTCTTGGCTGAGAATATTGGTTCGAGCACGAAGAAAAAGCAAAATTAGTGATCACTGGATAGCAGTTAATTTTTGGAATTCCGTGGGATGTACCTACCCGAGACCACGCCTGTTGCGCTTTAACATTTGCGCTGAATTTGCTGCTCGCTCACATTTATGATAAGGCTGGAAGTAAACATCAACATCATGTGCGCTACGGATGTAAACGTTGAGAAAAAGGTCCGTGAAAGGCATGCTGCAACCGAATCACCTCGCGTAAACAGGTTGACAATGTACTGTATTGCAAAAACAATTTGCGGCTTGAGCCGAGAACCTCATTTAGACGGGGGCAAGGTGCAAAGCACAGCCGTATACTTAGATTTTGGCGCACGTAAAGAGCCCCAAGTGGTCGAAATTTCCGGAGCCCCCACACTACGGCGTCTCTCAAAATCATATCGTGCTTTTGGGACGTCGTCAAACCCCAGCAGTTACTATTATCTGAGCCGAGCAGCTGCTTCCCAGATCCCTCCTCCTCGCTGCGCTGGTGGCGCCTTACAACCTAGCCTCCGAGATTAATGTCTACTGCCCGTCTCTGAGGCCGTGTTCGCCATAGGCGCTGTCTCAATGGCGGCGGTGACGTCACGTCCGACAGCGTCGGAAGTGAAATTCGTTTAGGCCGTGGCCACTGGCGTCGCCGCTGTCGTCCTCCCAGATTTTTCTTTCCCGACATGGCGGCGCGCTGCTTACAACGTGGTTATGGCGTGGTGATTGTGTTTGTGCTGATGCGGTTGATTTTCGTGCGTGCCCGTGCTTTGTGTTTTATGTTGCGGTCATTGACTTAGGCTGAACATCTTGAATCAGTATGATGCGCGGTACACGGCACACTAAGTGAGCTGGAGGCGCCAGCTTCCCAACTACGATTCCTTTGTTGGTGATCATCATCGATGAAGAGTGCCGGAATAGTTTCTCGCAACGCGCGCTGTGGCATGGAGAATCGACGTGACAGTTCGTGCACATGGGAACTCACCATATTGCCTCTAGACCGACGCATGCCTGCAAACGGGGTGGTCAGCCAACGCCGACTCGTCACATCACCTGATCACCGGCGGACGTCGCAACGTGTACGCTGCCAGCATGTTCTCTTGCGAAAGGTAGGTGGCTGTGAGTGCTACTCTGTGCACGTTATGCATTATTATTGCTGTATGCGTATTGCCAAGAGATATTGAATACGGTGGTGTTGAATGTCTTTGCAGTTGTGTTGAAGCTGCTCCCGCCCGACGTTTGTGAACAGCTTGATCGCTACTGTTACAAAGTGCTTGGATATGTGAGACGGGCGCACTACCCGCCGTAAAACTGAAAGCATAGATCAAATTTTCGACAGAAAGGCTCTCGTCTTACACAGGTATTTAACAATCGTCATTGCGCACTTGTAATAACCAAACTAAAAAAATTATTGCTACTGCCACAGGGTTGTGCTGTCACTGGGAATCGGTGAGGCGCGATAAGTTTCATTTGGTGATGCAATAAACAACACTGATTATGCTAGCACCCTTGTGCACTCATAAGTTTTTACGTCGGAAATAACGGGAATTTGTTCAGAATCCGCCCCTGAAGGACGATATAATGTGGTAGGTGGGCTTCTGGGGAAGGCGGAATGGGGTGGGGGTTCGGCACTGCAGCGCTAGCGTCAACTGGCAGGCTGTGTATCCCCGTTGGCTGGCCGCCGGCATCGTCCAATGTGGATTTCTTTTGCCGCTGCAACGTTTGAAAGTTTAGGCTGTGGTTTCGGTGTGTTTTTTTTTCTCTTGCCCAACGCGGGCTAGTGAATCGCGCGTTCATTTTGCGAGGGGTAGGGAAATTGCCGCGAGAACTGACCCACTTGTGGTTTTAATAGGATTTATTTCAAGTGAACGCTGCCGACCTGTTGCGAGGGCAAGTAATTGTCCCCGCACGGAATGCCGGCACTATTTCGCTTAAGGCAACTCGCGAAAAAATAATATAACAGCCAGGGGCGTAGCCAAGGGAAGGGGTTGGGGGGTTCAACCCCCCCCCCCCGAAATTTTTCAGTTTTGCTTGCGTATATATGCACGCACACATACAAACGCACGCACGAACATACATTAAGTATGGTTGAACCCCCCCCCCCCCCCGAAAAAAATTTCTGGCTACACCCCTGATAACAGCCGGTAGTACCTCACCAACTGTAGTGATTTGTAGTGCAATTTTACTGTATTAATTCAAAAGTCACTTAGTCGTAAGTTCAGCAGACACGTATAAACTGCGCGAAGACGAGCGAAGCGCAGAGAACACACACACACCGTGTGCTTCGTGTGTGTCTGTTTATTTCTGTCTTCTAACGTGTTTTCTTCGCCCAGTTTAAAGGTGGGCTGTATCTGAACCAACTAGCCCAACAACATGCCATACTTGCAACAAGGACTCACTGTAGTATCTATTTATTTGATTGAAAGGAGCAGTGTAAGACGCATCAATATATTGATTATTAAACAAATCATTTATATTTTTAATGATGCTTCCTAAATATTTTTCAGGTTGCTTGGAGAAATGCATCTCTTTGTAGCCGGCTAAATTATAGCCACCGAGGAACTACCGCGATGTCGTGGTGAGGGTTTCCTACAAGGGTTTTCTGCAGGAGCTGTTCGTCGAGGCAAAGGAGTAAGCATAGCGCCAAGAAATGTAGAAAATGGAATAAACTTATTCACTGAGCCAGTGTGTTTTTTGCTTAGTGCAAACATGGTATTAGTGTGCCTGTTTCGCCTGATAACACATTTGGAACCAGAGCTGAGAGTTACCAATTGGTTTTCTGTGGTTAACCTAGCTGGATGCCTTGTGTAACAGGTAAATATGTTTTGAACTATAACTGCAATAGCATTGAAAGGGAAATAGTTCATTGACAAATATGCCCGCCATCTCCGTACATGTCACGTACCTTGTACACAGCATAATTTCTACCCACCAAGGCTACCGTCCACCATCTGCCCATCTAAATTACTGTCCACTATCCACCCACCTTGTCCACCATCCACCACCGTCCACCATCCACCACCGTCCACTATCCACCCACCATCCACCACCGTCCACCATCCACCCACTACATTAATCCACTATAATGGTGGATGGTGGTTTCCACCATGTCCACCATTTGACTTTTTCCAATAGGGCCTGGATTGACAGATTAGCATTTCGCGACTACTGCTCCGAATTTGTGAGCCGCCTTCCAAGTTCTCCTGCTTTCTTTTCTAGCGCAGCCCATTTGGCGCGTAGTTCATCATTTTTCTTTGCCAGACTAGCATTCTTCGAGGATTCAGAAACCAGCTTTTGCGTAATCTCTTCAACTGACTCATGCAAAAAGTCAATGCTCTTGCCCATCTGGCGTTGCTCATTGCGCACTTCCCGTATCTCATTTCTGAGATCACGTTCCAATGAGTCTTTGAAAGATTTGAATTCCTGTCTAATTTCCTTAATCAATTCAGCCCTCATCTTTTCTTACAGCTTCGCTAGTTCCTTAGCCATATCAGCAATCCTACCGTGCAGCAACAGCTGCGCAAATAAGGCATGCAATCACAAACTCAAAACATGGCAGTGGTGACAATAACATATATATATACAAAATGTAGGTGTACAATCTGCACTAACCTGTTGCAAAAACAAGCAGCGATCTTTAGTTGAGCTCCGAGAAGCGTAGTCACCACTGCCGAGTGAAAGAAACAGGCGGCTGGTAGTCTGCTTTTATAGCAAGGCGGTAACGCAAGATGCCTAGAGATTGCCGAGTGCTGATGATGGGCACCACGGCTCCTGGTTGAAGCAGGTCCAAGAAAACGCTTTCGCTGACGACGGCGATGGCACGTGTTGAAGACCGCTTCTTCCGTCGGTATGCAGATCCGGTTGTAACGGCAATCTGTTGCAAAAGCGAGCAGCGATCTTTAGTTGAGCTCCGAGAAAGCGTAGTCACCACTGTCAAGTGAATATCAATGTATTTGTTAAAAAAAGAAATGTATTGGAAGAACAGCTTCCCAGCCTGATATCGTCGTTCCCTGAGAGTTTGTACGGTTTGCTTTCGTAGTAGTCAGACCAGCGATTTTATTTTTTTCAATTAAAGATGTAGAAGCAAGCTACTTGATCGTTATTTATGTTTTAAAGCATCATTTTAGATTCGTCTGCTCGAGGGCTAAGAGATTGCTTCGATATTTTCATGTCTCCTGTCCGCCTAATCAGACATTGCGATTAGTGAGGAGGGAGCTTTTAATTTACTCCTCAAACGTGATGCGAAAAAACTACTAGGCGGAAAGGAATGCACCGAGAGTTTTCAAAGCGCTCTACATAGTAGCCTTCAAGATACCTGACAATTTTCTTCTCCAAATTTCTGAGTAGGGCCCATTTTCTGGGGACTGGGTAACAGCCAGTGTCAAGCCCATTAATAAGAATGGAAATATACGATGTGTTACTAATTGGATGTACCATTTCAGTGATAAAACTTGTAGGCAACTCAGGCTGAGTTGCTCTGGCAGCTGCTAGTCGGGGGTAATGATGGAGCCATGGTTGCGCTTCATTCCTAGCCGTGAATGCTGGAGCCGAGCTCAGACCGGCAAAGGAAGCCTCTGAAGTGATCAAATTTCATCCGCCAGCAATTATTGGTGACCGCTCCAGATCTGTTCCTTGCTTTCAGAAGCCGCTGCAATCACTTCCTCATTTGTTGTCTTACAGGTGTTACGCTTGTTGACACCTAACGCAACAGATAAAAAGCCGAACAGAAGCGCCGGCTATGAACTTAAAGGGCTCACATTTTCGGAAATAAATTAGGCACAATATTTATCTGCGCACGCACACGTATCGCAATGACACGTGTCCATCATGCAGGCTTAGATAAATGTTTGGCCGTTTCACTTCTCACTAACTCAGCTTAATGGATGTCTGGTTCACAGAATCTTTTTCAGTGCTATTGATATGACAACCTACGACAAATCGACGCGGTGCAACTTTTTTTAGTCTCAAGAACTAAACATTCATAGAAATTTTGCGCGCGGGGATAATATCTACTCTGCAAGGAAAGCACTCCAGCGGTCGATTTGCCACGACGATTTGCTTCTGCCCTACGCAGTGGCAATCAAAGCTGAACGAACATTATTCACCAGACTGAACCAGAATAGCGAGCTGGGCTAGTTAGCGGATGTTCATCGCGCAGAGATTTACAGCGCAACACAAGTAAAAAACAGACAGTGCAAGAAATGGACACAGTGCTTGTGTCCTATTTTACTGTGCGTTTTCTAGCTGTGTTGCGCTGCAAGCCATTCGATAGTAATGTACCATACCACTACGTCAGTCCCTAAATTTGTTTTTGGGTTTTAATAAACAAATGCCCCTCCACCTTTTGTCCTTTACCTGCTAAGTTCTTTTTGATGGCCGCGCATGTCTTGCCTAGATGACTGACAGCCGTTCAAACAACGTTAACGCTATACCTACTTCCTGGTTTATTTAGCGTCTGTGAGATCAAATCGACATATAGATAAATACGGCTATTTTCTTGTTCTTAACGCTTTCTGCAATAACTTTCAAACTTGACGAAATAATAGAATTTTTAAAGCGTTTAGCGACAGCGGCTCTTTCAACGCGAGAGTGACCAACATCTAATTAACTCGTAACCTGTGCCTTAAAGGTGACGGTTCTTTTATAGACATAAAAATTCGTGAGAGAGGGCTTAAGGCACGGGATGCCAATTCGATTTCTTTGCAACTTTCGCATGCTCAGATGAAACGATTTGCAGGGTTTCGAAGATTTAGGACAGTGCTACCAACGCAGGTGTTCCTGCTGAGGCCCCCTGACAGAATTCTTCAGTAAAGTAGAGCCCTCCTGCATTTTCTTTAAGTAGTTACCTCACTGAGGTAACAACAGAATTAGTATCTAAAACAAAAATTGCGTGGACGCCAGCGCAACAACATATGTCAATAATACAATAAACAATTTCACCATGTCCCACTAAAGGGAACCATGTGGGGATGCAAAGGAGCGCATGGGTCGACATAAAGTTCTGTTCATCACGGGCACCTTGCCCGATGATAACGCGTCCTTGCATGTGGAGCCCACCATAAATTCACTGCAGTTGCTGTTGGTATTACTCGTCCCAAACTCTTGTTGGAGCGTGCCACCCGGGTTCATCGTGCATCTGCAGAATCGCGTTCCCCGACGCCATCAGGTGATTGCTTAGAGAATGTAAGGAAGAGAGGCCACAACGTCTTACCCAGCCCCTTACACAGGCCCGAACGCGCTAGCGCGTTCCAGCACACGTGGTTTTGTCTGAGTTACGCCAAGCTAGGACAGAGTACGGCCGCCCGGGCTCCCAAAGTGCTCTGCACGTATCATCATCAAGGCGGTCGAAGGACATGACGAAGAAGACTTCTCCTTGGCGCGAGCACGCGCTCTGCACGTATTATCATCAAGGCAGTCAAAGAAGACGAAGAAGACTTCTCCTTGGCGCGAGCGCAAGCTCAATATGTTACAGAGGGCTATGGTAGGTTTTAGAAAGCGGACGGTCGCCAATGGAACTACGGACAAAGTCCAGCGCAAAAGCTGCTTCGCATTTAAAAAGGGTGTTCTTCATGCCTATGGGAATCTTGTCGAGGCATAAATCGTTAGGTATAAGAACAACTTTACGACCAATGCAAGCTCTTGCTTCTTGTAGAAAGACGCATTTCTAATTAAGTATCGTACAATTTACTGCATAAAGAACATTTACGGAAAAGCCCACGTTTAAATACCACGTCAGTCTGCGAAAGCTCATTCCTACACTTGTTTATTGGCACAGTCTGTGGTACAGTTTAATTACTCATTATGTCATCAGCATCATGAGTATCATCATCAACCTGACTACGTTCACTGCAGATTCAAAGGCTTCCCCCATGTTCCGCCAATCAACCCGGTCCTGTGCTTGCAACTGTCCACGTTATAGCCGCACACTTCATCACCTCATCTGCCACCTAACTTTTCGTCTCCCCCTCGTGCGTTTGCCTTCTCTTGAAATCCAGTCAGTAACCCGTAGTGAGCAGCGGTCATCTTGAGTACGCGTTACATGCCCTGGCCATGTCGATTTCTTCTTCTTGAATTCGACTAAGGTATCCTTAACACCTGTTTGTTCTCTGACCTACTCTGCTCTCGTCTTGTTCCTTAAGGTTACACCTATAATTTTCCTTTCCATTTCTCGCTGCGTCATCCTCGGTTTAAGTTGAGCCACATTTCTAAGCCTCCAGTTTTCTGCTCAGTAGGTAAGTACCGTTAAGATGCAGCTGTTATATACGTTCCTTTGGATTGACAGCGGTGAGCTACTATTTATGATTTGAGAATGCTTGCCGAATATGCTCCAACCCATCCTTATTCTTCTATTTGCTTCAGTCTCATGCTTCTGATCCGCGGTTACTACCCGTCCTATGTGCACTTTACAAATTCCAGCGCCGCGTTGCCTGTCGCAAAGCGCTGTTCTCTTCTGAGACTGTTGCAGATTATATTAGTCTTCGGCATAATATTTTAAACTTACCTTCCTGCTTACCTTGTGCAATTCAGTAACCATGAGTCGCAGTTCGTCCCCTGAGTTACTTATCAATGTGATGTCATCAGCAAGTCGCAGGTCATTAATGTATACTCTTCATTACCTTTTATCCCTCTTTCCAATCAGGGGCCCTGAAGGACCTTCTGTAAGCACGCGGTGAATAGCATTGGGGAGATCGTGTCTCCCTCCCTTACGCCGTTCTTTACTGCGATTCTGTCGCTTTCTTTATGGAGGACAATGGTGGCTGTGGAGCCTCTGTAGATTTCTTGCAGTATCTTGATATATGGTTTGGTGACGTTCTGATTCCGTAATGCCTGCATTACTGCTGATATCGCAACCGAATCATAGGCCTTGTCGCAATGTATAAAGGTTATATATAGGGATTGGTTATATTTCGCGCATTTCTCTATTACTTGTTTGATAGTGTGAGTGTGCTCTATTCTCGAGTACCCTGTACGAAATCCTGCTTGGTCATTTGGTTGATTTAATCCTAATGTTGTCTTAACTCTGTTAGCTACTATCCTTGCATACATATTGTAGAAAAGGAACAGTAAGCTTATCGGCCTGTAATTTTTCAAGTCCTTGACGTCCTCTTTCTTATGTTTAAGATGATATTAGCATTATTGTTAGACTCTGGCAGCCTCACTGCTCAGAGACATTTTGTATAAAGGGTGGCCAGTTTTTCTAATACAGTCTGTCAACCCTTTTTCAGCAGACCTGTTGTTACGTGATCCTTACCAGCGGCTTTGCCTCTTTACATTCCCTCTAAGGCTTTCTTTACTTTCCATGTCGCTTATGGTAGGACGACCACTTCCTCTGGGCTACTACCACTTCAGACATTATCGTCCTGGTTGTCCCTGCTACTGTACAAATCTCTGCAAAACTCCTTGCCCGCTTTAACTGTCCTGTCCACATTGTTAGTGACTTTGCCTTTCTTGTCTCTTAGTGCATACATCTGGTTTTTGCCTGTGCACAGTTTTCTCTCCACTGCTTTGAGGCTGCGACCGTTCCTTAGAGCATGCTCAGTCATCTCATGTTATGTCAACTTATATCGGTTACTTTACGCCTATTGATTACTATGAAACTCTGTCAGATCTATCTTGTCTCTTGTGTTTGACGCTTCCATCCTTTCACGTTTCTTAATTGAGGTTTTCGCCTCCAGGGAGAGCTTCCCAGTGTCTTGTCTAATTAGGGTACCTCCGACTCCCTCTGCTCACTCCGTAATGATGCCCGTCACGCGCTCGTCATTCATTGCGTAAAGCGCTAAGCACAGTTTCCTCGGTTAGAGCCAAGTGCCTGTTCTGAAGCGAGAACCCTGCATGCCTGTACTTTTCCTCTCACCGTTAGGTGGTTAAAATACTTCATACTGTGCGCTAGAGATGTGCTCCGCCGCGCCGTGCCACAGCCGTCGCCTGCTTTTGCTCACGCCGCTAGTTGCTCACGCCGTTGGTCTTTTCTTTTAACCCGAACGGCAATCCGGACAAAAAATACATCACTGCACCGGGGAAGTTCCTCTTGATGTGTCTATGTAAGGGACTGCCCATTTCAGCCGCTGCTGATTGGCCGGAGTTCGGCAAACAGCGCGCTCTCTGTTTCCGGTTTTCTTCTGCAACGTCACGAAGCTTTCACAACTCTCGACAAAAATGAGAGGGACAGAATGTGCTTCAACCACGGAGCAAAAAAAGAGCAAATTACGGAGGAAGTTGTTAGCTATAGATGTTAAACAGACAGGACGTGCCAACACGAACATAGGATAGAAGTCAAGAGAATGAACATTTATTTCGCACGGAGACCGCCACGTGCACCCGATTCATATGTATCGCCTCTTCCCTGGGAATGCGCAGATAAGTATTTGCGACTACTTCCTTTCCCACCGCTGTATGATTTTTCAGTTGTTAGCGGTGCCTTGACTACTCTCTTAGGTCCGTGTTTGTCGCCCTGTCTATTTAAAGGGCCCCAAAACAGCCTCTGAAAATACAAAAAGATACGGGCAGTAAGCTCTAAGTCGCGCAAAGCTTGGCACAGCGAAGTACGGGCCCGTCGCCGCTCGTACTCTCCGCCTACGGACACGTCTAACCAGGCCGGTAGCCAGGAATATTTTTCGGGGGGGGGGTGGGGGGCACTTGCTGAAAAGCTTGACTTTTTGAGAAAAACACCTATACTTGTTATTTATTTTTGGTACAAACACATACTTCACCAAAATTTTGGGGGGTTGGGCCGGGCCCCTAGACCCCCCCCCCCACCCCGGCTACGGGCTTGCGTCTAGCTTTGAGATTCGCGGCTTCCTCTTCGAGAGTAAAGACGCCCCCCGAAATTTTTTCATACTTTAACTTTTCGGGTGGCAATAAAATACTTTTCACGCATTCACAGCGACCACTAGTTGCCAAAGTTAGCCGTTATACACGCACACACCCTCCGAAAAAATTTCCTTGGTACGGCCCTGCGTACTTTCTTCGGACGCCCCATGACTCTGGACACGATCGGGCGCAGCCAGGCTATGCACAATAGAGCGGAGGTTGCAGGCGATGTCTCCGTCGGTGGGCGTGGCTTAGATACCGCGCATGCGCGGTTTTGCCAGGTGGTGCGGTATATGGTAGCTAGACGACGCGATGCTTACTTCCACTATCTTTCCATCTTTTTCTCCCCCTTCTTCTTTTCTCTCTCTTTAGTTGATGCTCTCTCTCTTCTCCTTTTCCTTCTGTCGTTCTATCGCTCTATTTCTCTCTTTGTCATTCTTTCTATGCTACGCTTTACTCTCTCCCCTCCTTCCTATCATCCTCCTCACCGTCACATATCTCCTCAACATGCTCACTCCCTATTCCAACCGCCTTGCTACACTCTGTAGTGTACAAGGTTATGCTATGCTTATGCTCTCCTAACGTGCGTAAAAAGCCGAGAGGTAGGACGCTCGAGCGTTGTCGGATCGAGGGTAGGCGGATTCGAATCCGACCTCGTGAAGAATTTTCCCTTTCTCTTTCATCTTTCCTTCCGTTTCTCTGTTTGTTTCTTTCTTTATTTCTCTCCCTCTCACTCGTTCTCTCCCCCATTAGGGTTATTACAGGCCGCGCCGTAGTTGGGTGTGCCCAAATTCTGTGGGCCATACCCGTTCATGATGATGATGGCTTTTGGGTACGGTTCGATGTAATGCGAAGCAGCCAGCAAAGAGCTGCATACATCGTCTTGTATGTCATTGAGAAAAATGCGTGTCATGGTTTTCATGTTAACTCCTATTATTTATGTTCGTCACAGAGTAACGTCGCGCAATACCAACTTGGGGGTCGATCAACCTAGAGAAACGGCCGCCAGCGCACCATGAGCGTGGCACGTAAGTCATGCTGTACATGACATGTGTGTCATGACTTTCATGTTAACTCGTGTTATTATGTTCGTCACACAGTCACGTCGCGCAAGACCAATTCCGGGGTAGATCTAGCTAGCGAAACGGCCACCAGCGCGCCATGAGCGTGGCACGTAGGTCATGGTGTACATGACATGCGTGTCATGATTTTCATGATAACTCGTGTTATTTATGTTCGTCACACGATCACGTCAGAAGAGACCAATATTGGTGTATATCAATCTAGCGAAACGGCCGCCAGCGCCCCATGAGCGTGGCACGTAAGTCATGCTGTACATGACATGCGTGTCATGATTTTCATGATAACTCGTGTTATTTATGTTCGTCACACGGTCACGTCGCAAGATACGAATTTTGGTGCATATCAATCTAGCGAAACGGCCGCCAGCGCCCCATAAGCATGGCACGTAAGTCATGCTGTACATGACATGCGTGTCATGATTTTCAAGATAACTCGTGTTATTTATGTTCGTCGCACGGTCACGTCGCAAGATACCAATTTTGGTGTATATAAAGCTAGCGAAACGGCCGCCAGCGCCCCATGAGCATGGCACGTAAGTCATGCTGTACATGACATGCGTGTCATGATTTTCATGATAACTCGTGTTATTTATGTTCGTCGCACGGTCACGTCGCAAGATACCAATTTTGGTGTATATAAAGGTAGCGAAACGGCCGCCAGCGCACCATGAGCGTGGCACGTAAGTCATGCTGTACATGACATGCGTGTCATGATTTTCATGTTATGACTTGTCATTTATGTTCGTCATACCGTCATGTTACGCCATACCAATTTTGGTGCACATTCGATTAACCAAGCGACCAGGAGAGCACAAAGTCGTAGGCGGCTAGATAGATAGATAGATAGATAGATAGATAGATAGATAGATAGATAGATAGATAGATAGATAGATAGATAGATAGATAGATAGATAGATAGATAGATAAATAGATACGCTCAAAGTGGCAGAAGTTCGCTAAGAAATGCTTCGCATTTAAAAAATTACACCATCTCCCGCTAAAGGGGACCATGAGGCGATGTAAAGCCGTAGCACTTGAGCGATCGCGTTCCGTTGGCGTTCGTTGGGCATGCTACCGACATCGCATCGCGGAACGCGAAGAGGAACGCTACGCGCGTCTTGTCTTCTAGCCTGGCCGTTAATTCTCACAGGGCGAGCGGGGAACGCGGCCGACAGACGTGCGAGAGGGGGGCAGCGTAGGAGAGGAGAGAGAGGGGGAGGGGAGGCGCATGCGCTGGTGCTCATCGCGGCGTTGCGCAGGAGAGAATTTCGGCATGTCTAGCCCGCGTTTCAGAGGAAGAGTGGAAAGGGGGAGGGGGAGTGGAAGTGGAGAGGGGGAGGGGAGATGGAATGTGGATAGGGGAAGGGAGATGGGAAGTGGAGAGGGGTATGGGGAGGGGAGAAGGTGAGTGGAGAGGGAAATGGGAAGGGGGCGGGACAGGGGAGATGGTGAGTGGAGAGGAAAATGGGAGTGGTGGATGGGAGAGGGACAGGGGGAGGGTGGGTGGAGAGAGAAAGGGAAGAGGGGTAGATGACATGGGGAATGGTGAGGGAGAGTGGAGAGGAGGTGTGTGGAGAGGGTATGCGCATGCGCAGTAAGGGTGGTCACGCCGCACACCACCACCACCACCACCACCGGATTGAGCTCCGCCTTAAGATATTTCGCATCTAAAACCGCCTCTCTCCTGAGAGCGGCATTCAATTCAAAATTGAATGAAAGATAATGATGAAATATGCTCAAGTCCTCGATCTAAGAATATACTTTTTTGCGTTATCCACTCTTGGCTCAAACTCGGTTTTTGGGCCATAACTGGCGTTCGCTGGCGCACTAAAAGGACCTACTCTTAAATTCTCCGGGCTTTCTTGATGCGTTTCGGGAGGCCGATACGTCAGTCCTTAGAATTTGCCCTGCGATTGCCTCCCCCTTAACGTTTGCATGACAACTGCACATTAACACGAGTGGGTTCAGGTGCCTGATACAGTCAGACGAAAGAAAACTAAAACGAAGAAATGTCTTGCGCGACGCAGAATACACACAAAAAATGTGAATAAAACTATACTGCCATTGTTGTGCTTTTTGCGTGTGGCGGAAGCAGTAGCAGTGCCCTGAACTATGTTATTTGCATGTAACTTGTATAGCCAGAGACAGCAAGACAAAGAAAAATTAGTGGCGCTACGGCGTGGTGACAGCTTTATTACGCGCTTGTTAAGGATGTTCTTTTTTTGTTTTTGATGAGCACGCAGGTATGTTGAGAAAACAGCCGCCGCTCCTAACCTCCTAATAGCTAATAGAGTGGGCTATAGTAGCTAGGTTTCTTTTTATTGCCATAACAATTTATGCACAGTCTCGGCTGATTTTTGGCAGCGCCGCCGTCATGCGCCGTATATATATATATATATATATATATATATATATATATATATATATATAGTGACAGCGAAGGTACACTAATGCATTTTTTCGAATCATGTTTCCAGATTTGATACGCCTGAATCACTTCACGTTCATTTCCGTTGGCGTTCGTTAGGCATGCTACCGACCTCGCGTCGTGGAACGCGAAAGAGGGACGCTACGCGCGTCGTATCTTCCATCTAGCCTGGCCGTTAATTCTCACAGGGCGAGCGGGGAACGCGGTCGACAGGCGGGCGAGAGGGGGCCAGCGTAGGAGAGAGAAGGGGAGGGGACGCGCATGCGCTCGAGCTCATCGCGTCGTTGCGCAGGAGAAAATTTCGGCATGTCTAGCCTGCGTTTCCGAGGAAGAGTGGAAAGGGGGAGGGTAGAGGGAAAGTGGAGAAGGGAAGGGCAGAGGTAAAGTGGGAGGGGAGTTGGTGAGTGGAGAGGGTATGCGCATGCGCAGTAAGGGTGGTCACGCCGCACACCACCACCACCACCGGATTGAGCTCCGCCTTAAGATACTTCGCATCTAAAACCGGCGGGTTGCCAGGTCGGCACTGGGAATCGAACCCGGTACCTCCCGCATTGGTGCGGACGCACAACCATGTAGCCACCGCTGCAGTCAGTGGTCAGTGGTTGCGTGTGTATTAGACAAACGGGACGATGCATTATTGTCCGCTTAAGTGAACATGAGCCGTCTATCAGGTCAGGAGGAGGAGCAAATCTGCCTGCTCATCGCCTGGTGTGCTTCTATTCTCCCTGATCTGAAAGGCACGCAAATTATCGGTAAGGGGAACACGCAATATGAACGTGAAGTGATTGAAGCGTACCAAATCTGGAAACATGGTTCGAAAAAAAATGCAATATTGTACCTTCGCAGTCGCTATCAAAGAAAAAAATTGATTAATTAGAAAAATGGGGTTCTTGATGTCATTCACTCTTTTTTTTGTGAATCACGTGCTTTATGCACAACGCATGCGCGCTTGGCTTTCCTGGGTACGTTTTGTGTGATGGTTTGATTAAACTGTTGAGGTGTTTATTAGACGACAGTCGGCGACGATGCTCAATGGCGACAGTCAAGCGAGAACACGAGCTCACAGCGCGAGCGGGAAGAGCCCAAGAGGACGACCCACTAGAAGGCTATAGAGAGCGCAACCCGTTACTCAACTGAAAGGCTTCGCTACAATTTCCCCGGGTACGAAAAGGGAGCCGTCCGGCGACCTAACAGCTCGTCACTATGAGTGGGTCATAGTAGGCCTTGAGGCGCACTATCTTCGGACATGCGCCGTCGAGGGCGCATGTCCGAAGATGGTTCGATGGGTTCGATCACGTAGTTGACCGCGGATGTGCGCTCGACGACCCGATAGGGGCCTTCGTATTTCGGCAGTAGTTTTGAAGAGAGGCCAGTTTCAGTGGTAGGGACCGAGAGCCATACGAGTGCTCCAGGGAGGAACGTGGACTCAGAAGTGGTGGTGCCACCGCGAATGCTCTTCTGCCGCTCTTGTTCCTGCGTTGTAAAAGTCTTGGCAAGCTCGCGACACTCTTTCGCAAGCCTGGCTGTGTCAGAAATCGGCGCACACTCAGTTGAATCCGGCTTGTATGGGAGTATCGTGTCAATGGTGTGCGACGGGTGCCTTCCGTACAATAAGAAGAAGGGTGAAAACCCAGTTGTGCTTTGAGGGGCGGTATTATAGGCGTAGGTGACGAAGGGCAGAATGGCATCCTAATTTGTGTGACCGGCGGCGACGTACATTGAGAGCATGTCGCCGAGCGTGCCTGTAGGCGAAATGCCCAAATGCCCATCGTAGTGCTGTAGGCGAAATGCCCAGCGGGCGAGGCGGCCTGAGGGATCCTTCAATGACGACAGCCAGCATAGTGCATGATGGTCGGTGATGACATCAAATGGGCGACCATACAAATAGGGTCGGAACTTCGTAAGGGCCCAGATGATCGCCTGGCATTCCTTTTCGGTGACGGTGTAATTGGTCTCGGCGTTAGTAAGCGTACGACTTGCATATGCCACGACATATTCAGGGAACCCCGGTTTGCGCTGCACAAGGACAGCGCCAAGGCCAACACCGCTGGCGTCTGTTTCTACCTCTGTAGGGGCCGTAGGGTCGTAGTGGCGTAGTATGGGAGGCGACGTCAAAAAACGACGGAGCGTTGCGAAAGCGTCGTCGCACTCTGACGACCACGAATGGAGGGGCCCGTTACTTCCGAGGAGCTTCGTCAGCGGCGATATGATAGTCGCGAAGCTTCGAATGAAGCGCCGAAAGTCGGAACACAGTCCTACGAAACTGCGCAGTTCTTTGACGCACGTCGGTTTCGGGAACTCGGTCACGGCCCGAAGCTTGGCTGGATCGGGGAGAATTCCATCCTTGGACACGACGTAGCCGAGTATTGTGAGCTGCCGTGCTGCAAATCGGCCCTTCTTTAGATTCAGTTGCAGACCAGCGTTGCTCAAACGCGTCAACACATGCCGGAGGCGTTAAAGGTGCGTGGAGAAGTCTGGAGCAAACACAACGACGTCGTCGAGGTAGCACAAGCACGTGTGCCATTTCAGGTTGCGCAGAATAGTATCCATCATGCGCTCGAAGGTGGAGGGCGCATTACACAGCCCAAACGGCATGACGTTGAATTCGTACAAGCCGTCGGGCGTGACAAAGGCGGTCTTCGGTCGAGCGTCATCAGCCATAGGTACTTGCCAGTACCCTGAGCGCAAATCGATGGATGAAAAGAATTCTGCTCCTTGTAGGCTGTCAATCGCGTCGTCTATGCCCGGTAGTGGATACACGTCCTTACGAGTGATCTTGTTGAGTCGTCGGTAGTCCACACAGAACCGCACAGAACCGTCCTTCTTCGCAACAAGAACTACAGGAGATGACCAGGGGCTGTTAGATGGTCGAATAACATCTCGTCGAAGCATGTCGTCGACTTGCTCGTTGATTACACGGCGTTCTGTGGGAGATACGCGATATGGACGTTGCCGCAGTGGCGGTTGGGCGCCAGTGTCGATGCGATGCGTAACGGTGGACGTGCGGCCGAGAGAAGTTTGAGCGACATCGAAAGAAGCGCGAAATTCTTCCAAGAGACCCAGAAGCTGGGAACGCTGGACCGGCGTAAGGTTGTCAGCAATGGAAGAAGCGAATACTTCATCGGGCGATGAACCAGACGTGATAACAGCACTGAGCGTACTGGAGTTGGGGCAGTGCGTGTCATCTGGTTCGTCCATAACTTGTGCGTCTTCGAGGGGATCCACGCTGCCGAGACATTCTCCTCGCACCAACGTAACACTGTACGGAGATGGGTTGATAACAAAAATTGACGCGCTGCCCTGAGTGACTTGCACGGTCGCGAAAGGCAAGAGCAAGCCTTTCCTCGGGCAAACATGGTCAGATGGCGAGAGGAGTGCAACGGTGTCGGAGAGACTGGCGCAGTAGACGGACACCGCCGTTGACGAGTTTGCAGGCACTGTGGTGTCTTTTTTGACGAGTACCTTGCTCACAGACGATGGACAGTCAGCCGGCGTCAGATCAGAGAATGGTGAGAGCTCTATTTCGGCTGGTGCGCAATGAATCACGGCGTCGTGGTGGGAGAGAAAATCCCATCCTAGGATGACGTCGTGAGAGCGTGCTGGAATTATGATCAATTCGACGGCGTACAGAGCATCGTTAATCATGACGCGGGCTGTGCACACCGCTGTAGGGTGAATACTTTGGGCGCTGGCTGTACGGAGGGAGAGCCCGGGAAGTGGCGTCGTCACTTTTCGCAGTAATCGGCTGAGTTTGGCGTCAATAACGGATACGGCGGCTCCAGTGTCGATAAGGGCAGATGCGCGAACACCGTCCACAAACACTTCTAACACGTTCGATGGGCTTCTCTGAGGGCTTTCGCAGTTCGACAGCGTCGCAGCCCTTGCCTCGTGGACTGCGACGACTAGTTTTCCTGGTCACGTGGGACCGGACGTGGCCGCATCGGTGACAGTGATCGGCGTCGTGGTGGCGGCGAACGGCGTGTAGATGGAGCTGAGCGAGACGATGGTGACATAGGCGGCGGTGAAGCGTAATACGGGCGGCTTGACTGACTGGTGATGGTTGAGCCGACACGAGGCGGCTGCACGCGATTGCAATAGCGGGCAACATGACCGGCGCAACCGCACGCGAAGCAGATCGGGCGGTTGTCAGAAGTGCGCCATCGATTCGTCGGGGTAGGTCCCATCCATGACGCAGGACGCGGTGGACGAGGCGTCTGCTGATAGGACTGCATGATGGGCTGCATCGGTGGCCCAGGTATGACGTCGGCAAACGCAGCCGGCACACTCGCTTCAAAGGCCTGACGTCTGGCGACGGCTTCGGCGTAAGTAAGTGGGGCAGCCACAGAGATCGCTTGGGGTGACCTGGCTACAACTTGCGCATAACTGAGCGGTGCAGGCGCCGGAGGGGGCTGGTGGTATTCCGGCATGACCTCCGCGATTTCCTGCTGAATAGCGCGGCGTAAGGGAGGCAGCAGCGTGGTCGATGGCTGTTCAACATGCTGCTGCTGAGGGAAGGCCGGTAGGGAGAACTGGCCTTCCTCGCGCACGAAGGACTTGATCTCGGCTAGCAAGGCGGACTGATCAGAAATAGCCGACAAGCCAGCGAGATCGGCGTCGCGTGATGCAGGTCGATGGGTCAGCAACCGCTGCCGGCGCAGCTCCTCGTAGCTTTGGCAGAGCGTGATCACCTCGGCCACAGTACGAGGGTTCTTGGCGAGAAGCATGGTGAAGGCGTCGTCGTCGATGCCTTTCATAACGTTGCGGATCTTGTCAGACTCAGGCATAGCTGCGTCGGCTTTCTTGCACAAGTCCAGGACGTCTTCTATGTAGCTCGTAAAGGACTCACCGGTCTGCTGAGCTCGTTCACGTAAACGTTGTTCGGCTTGCAGTTACACTCGGTGGGCATAATGGGTGGGTGGCGGAGACACAAAGTTGGTGGGTGGTGGAACAATTAATGTGTGTGCTGGGTGGATGCAGGGATGCTTCGTGTGTTGTGGGAGACCCGGTGGGCAATATGCTGGGTGGTGGCATACGTGGAGAAGGGCTGAGTGGACGCTGCAGCCGGGTGGAATGCAGTGGAATGCTACAAGCTTCACATGAAATTCTGTAATTTAGGACACCATATTTTCATGATTAATTACCACAAGTTTCACCAGCACGTCCACCACCCCACATTGGCAATAGTGCTGAAGTAATCGCAAATTATTTGACATGTCTAATAGTGCGCACAATAGCTGTCAACAGCCTATATCTTTCTGTAGGGTCAACCATGCAGTCCTTCTAGACAGGTTAACATCACTGCCTTTCCTTTCTCTTCTGTTTTTTCCTCTACTAAGGGGCAAGCTGGCATGATACCCAAGGGTCCGGCACCTCGCCTCCCTATGGACATTACGGCACAAATTTTGTTGTCCCTGAATGGCACAAAAGATTACACTTACATTGGTGATTTTTTTATTGAAAGGCAGCTTTTCAAAAATCACTGCATGCTGAAGATTGAGCAACTGCCACTACAAGTACACGCTTGTTACAGTTTCACTGGCAGAAATTGTTGTACTCGATATCTTTTACTTCCACATTTCATTAGATTCAATCAATGAACCTATACACTGAATGGAGTAAATGCAAACATAAAAACACCATGCATGCAGAACACCCAGCACATTCACAACGAAAGCAAGAGGAACGGCCTTTCTAGACCCTGCTGTAGGGGCAACTAACACAGGTGCAGTTGCAAGGTACCCCACTATGCCATGAAACATTATAATTTTGCTAAGTATAGAAGTACCAATTAGGACATTATTCATTCTGCAGAGAAGCTAGGCAGCCACAACCATAGGTCGGCAAAAAAATTGGAGCTCATTCGGACTCACTCAAGAAATATATTTTGCTCTGAAGGCCAACTTCGGCTCAGACTGACCAAAGTTTTACTCAACTGGACTCGCTTGGACTCAGACTCAACATTTTTTTATCCGGACATACTGAGACTCAAACTCACCAATATATTACTCAGCCGGACTCACGCAGACTCACGGCTTCACCCGAGTCTGAGTGTGTCGACTCATGAGCCCGTACGTTGGTATAAAATTAGCTTTTTCAATCATGGTCTCAATCTAATAAATGCGAAGCATTTCTTAGCGAGCCTCAGTCACTTTGGCCGTTTCTATCTACGTATCTATCCATCTATATATCTATCTATCTATCTAGCCGCCTACGTCTGGGTGCTCTCCTGGTCGTCTCCATAACTTGTAATATACCAAAAATGGCCTAACAGGCGATCAGTGTATGGCGAACACGATTCACTGGTCGTGACACGAATAGCACAAAATACCTGTCGCCTACGTCATGAAACCATTTCTCTCAGTCACGTGTGGCACATACCCGTAAACCAGAGTTAATTTTATGCGAGTATGTGCCACAGGTGATACAGAGTCTCAACCAACACAGTAACCGCGAACACACACATTGACACGCAAGGAAAGTGATAATAATAATAATTGTTGGGGTTTTATGTCCGAAAACCACGATAAGATATGAGAGACGCCGTAGCGAATGGCTCCGGAAATTTTGACCAGTGGGTATTCTTTAACGTGCACCGAGATCATACAAAACACGGGCATCCAGCATTTCACTTCTATCCAAATGCGACCGCCGCGGCCGGGATCGAACCCGTGACCTTCGGGTCAGCAGCCGAGCACCTTAGCCGCTACACCACCGTAGCGGACGCAAGGAAAGTGAGGAAACTGAATACAGGACACCCCTGGAAGACGCTCAAGTACCATCCACTCGTCCACCTGGTCCGCGACGTGGACCACGGGGATAACGCAAAAACCGGCGTCCATGCTTCCTACAATAAATCTGCTGAGAGGACCAGGCCTCTCATCATTACCGGTGTCGTGACATTGATTAAGACGACCCAAAAATGCTTGGTCCTTATATTGCGTGAAAGACGGATTGGATGTGGAGAGGGCATCAAAAGACCTCGCTGCCACGTCCACGACAGGAAGCATCATATATAATTTCATCGTAAGAGGCATCGAGGATTTCCACCAGCTGTACTATACCTCGCACTTCACTGCAATTAGACCCCTCGTAACCGCGATCACGAAGGCATCCGATTAACAAGTGCGGTCCAGCTGCTGGTGCTCATTAATCTTTGTGATGATGACCTTGTTCGAGAACTGTCAAGAACCCCTTCTACACGTGCACACGGGTTCGTGAAGCGTGCGTGCGTTCTCCGTCATAACGGACAAGTATAAGCATTACAACAGTAACTGTGACTATAACGTACGTGCAGTGCCCCTGCGCGTGCCATTCGGCTGTGTATATATCTAGGGAAACTTTCCTGAATGCAGCTTAGTTGCGAATTACACCTGTCCTGTGTGTCTGTGTTCCTTCTTTGTCCTGTTCGGATTCGCGCTATTCAATATTGATGAATATAAGCACTACATATCAGTTTACCGCGTGTGGTGTTGGTAACACCCATGTGTCTGTTACCATCGCTACGCAACTGTAAACAACTGGTCATATAATAGATATGCGACTCTTCAACAAATGAGTGTACGTATACTACTTCCATATTTCTCTAACGTTATTCCGTAACGTTTCGCTCAATGTGAAACAATTACGCCACAGTCACATTCCCGCGCATGCTTCGCATAACATCGATTCCCACGGTACGTGGGATCTGCAAATTTTTTTTACTGCCAATATCTCACTTAATTGGTAAATGGTGCCTTTCAATCTTGTATCTTGAAATACAAGTTCTCATATATCATCAATATCATATATCAATCCAGTAAGGACTTTTATGAAATAGGCGACTTACACGAGATATTTTTGTCAAGCACTTCCCATTAAAGAATTTACGGGGGGGGAGGTCATGGCAGCGCTTCCCCGAACTCATGCCTCTGATGAACAAATTCTGAAGTGGCACAAGAATGCTTGTGTGCTGAGATATGTGTGAATGGACTTGAGTATAAACATAAGTCGATATAAGGCTGATACTAATGATGAAGACAAGTAGATAGGACCATAAGTCGGCAACAAAAGGTGGACCTCACTCGGACTCACTCAAGAAATATATTTTGTGCTTAGGGCTCACTCGGATTTGGACTCACCGATATTTTCCTCAAGTGGACTTGGTCGGGCTCAGACTCATTGAAATTTTCTTCAACCGGACTGACTCGAACTCAAACTCACCAAAATATTACTCACCCAGACTCGCTCAGACTCACGGCCTGATCTGAGTCTGGGTGAATGATTGAGCCGACTCATGAGTGAGTTTGCCGACCTATGGCCACAAGAGGTCAGCCAGGCATTTATGCACTTACCATCTAATCCCAAGCAAGTGCCCCCCCCCCCCTACGGGGAAAGATATCGGAAAAATTTGGGGGGAGGGCATTGCTCGACAGTACACCAAAATTCACGATGGCAGTAAAAGAGCGTCTTAGAAGAATGTGCACCTGTGCTTCTACTTAAAATGCTTATCACCCATGTATTTACATGTTTTAACTGAACCGGAGAGAGTCATCGTGTGGAATTTCATGTGTTTGGCACTCCTCAAAAGGTACAACAATTTGTGACAACTTAGAGTGCAACCCCAAGGCACTGCAGCGAGGCAAATGTACAAAGAAATCGCGCACATATCTAAAGACTCTCAGAATTTGGATTCCAAGAAACCGCTGCTGCAGAATCCTATAGCAGAGAACACGTACGTTGAAAAAAATATGGCGGGAAGGGAGGGGGGGGCTTCCTTGGTCATTCGCTCATATTTTACATCTCCTAAGAAGGGCAAGGGGGTGGTTGCTCGAGATTTCACAGTAGTTGGAGCCGTGGCGGATGATGATGACTTATGGCTGGGCCTTTTCTATTGGGTGGGAAGCTTTGAACCACCTACTCGTAACACATTTCACATTGTGTGATGCCTGGCATAATTTTACTCTTCTACCACGCTATATTACATCTGTCATTGAGATTTGTAGCTAGACATGAAGCATGTATAGGGCCTCTTTGCGAAGGCGTTTCATGCAAAAGCGTGTCTCTATAGTACACTACTCAGCTGCGATGCAGAACGCCTGGGTTTAAGTCAAACTGAAACCATGTTTTTTTTTCCTCCACATTATGCACGATAGCTGTTATGGACACCCGTGGCAACGGCGGTGGACAACTACACTAATAAAATCAGCTGTTGTGATCTCGTAACTGCTTTTACTGTAAAAGCAATGCTCAAGCTGAAGGAAGTTTGTGCCTACATGCATGGAAAGCAGTGGCAGAAACATTACATGTGAAGTTACGTACAAGTAAACACACGGGAGTGTTATGATCGGAGCAATGTACAATAAAAAGGTAATGAAACTCATTTGCAAAAAAAACACATCTGAACATGGAGTTGCATTACAATTCAAAGAAGGGCACATCAAAATCCAAAACACAGCTGCTGATACAATGACAAGATGATTGCTGTGGTATATGCTCAACTAATACAAACAGTATTATATCACAAATACAATAATGCGGAAGACAGCTTCAGTATGACTGCGCATCAAAAAGACACGGACAATACAGAAGAAGACACACCCAGTGCAACACCCAGCGTTCTTCACTATTGTCCGTGTCTTTTTTTGTCGCACAGTTGTACTCCAGCTATGAATCACCAACTTGCCCAAAGTGCTTCTCTCATGAAGACAGCTTATCCTTCCATTAATAAAAGTTCTCCTGTCTCTATCATTCTCCAAGTTCTACAAAAAAGGTTCTAAGGTAAAATAAAAAAGGAGCAAGGTATGCACCGAAAGAACCACTGGCAAATTTATAACCCTAAGTCACAGAGGTACCTATTCTCCCTTTTATACAACTTTGTCTTTCCCTTCCTTCTTTGTCTCACTTTCCTTATACATATAAGTGGGGGACTTGAAACTAAACTGCCATACTAACATAAATAGCATCAATCTTCTTTTTACTGTCCCTTCAATCTCTTTCTATCTCATTTGGGAGATCACAAATGAACATCTTATCTTCTTGGACAAAATCTATGCACAAGCAGCTGTCAACAATTTCATCAGGCAAGAAGGCATTGCGTGTTCCATCACACGAAAGGAAACATTCCTTTAAATCAGGCGCAATCGCACGAACGTCCGCTATGATCACGGGCCTGCAGATGACAACACAGCTGCAAGTCTCCTTGAGCACTATTATCTTTTCAATTCGTGCATAGTTCCCCACATCGATCCTCACAAAAGTAGTATCCGATTTCGATGGCTTTGTAAATCCAGTGCTATGAAAAATTTGTTTCTCCTTCCCAAACCGCTCGTACTCCACAGCAGTGGATGTAGCTACTCCACATCGACAATTCACTGCCTCCTGCTCTTCAACAGTTAGCACTGTGTTCTTACATATGCCCAAAAGTGACACACCATCAACACAGAAAAACTTTTGTACAGGTAAATATGCAAAGAATTGATTGCACAAGCTCTCTTCTTCTGAAGGTAGAGCTGGGCTTTCAAGAACACGCTGCTGCTGATGATACACCACAACCCTTTCCATAATTTGGTCGGGGAGGCCCTTTGCTGCAAGAATTTGGCGCACGATGGTGCCATTTCCTCCTTCAAACACGAAGGCACCATGTGCCCAAAGAGGCCCAAGGGAACGAGCACAGCTTGCAAGGTGGAGGAGAGCATGGACATTGTACGTCATAAATGACACACCGTATAAGGCTTCGCAACGTGACACGAACTTCGTCAGAAGAAACTCTGAAAAGGAAAATACATTAAAGATAAGGCACAACCCAATTTGTTAGATTGAAATGTTTTAAAATACATATCTGAATGCACAACACTACACGAGGATGAAGATGACAAAGAAACAACAGGAGCACAATCTCTCAGCTACAGTCAATTCCTGTTATAGTGATCTTCAGATCAATGATTTTTTTCAGAATAACGAATATCTAAAAAATCCCCTTTCAAATTCCCATTGCTTTAATTTAAACATATTTGACTACTATGAATTTCAGAACACCTGTTTCAACATAGCATATCGAATTTTATCACTATTGAATCTTATGAACACCTGCTAATTTTTCTATCTGCCTGCCATACTCTCGATGTGCAACAGCTCTACTCCCATCGTGTGTACTTGTTTTCCTTCTGAGTCCTTGAGTTGTTGCTTTTCTTCCTTCACATTTGCACGTGTAGCACGGCTGTATTGCTCATTTTTATCTTGGTGTTTGTTTTGAAAATTTCAAAGACCTCCTGAACCAGCACCAAAAAATTTACCTCCAGTAATTGTCGTAGCTTTGAAACTCTACATTCAGCCACCGCTGATTAACGTTTGAATTAAGCTCTCAACCGAAATCAATTTACAACACACCACAGAAATCTTAATCAGGGTCTGGTGGAGTAATGAGAGCAACTACTATTCAGATCTGCTAGAACAGGCCTGCTTCTGATGCCGTCTGATTATTTTTTTAGAAAGTGTGCAAGACAGAACTCAGACCTGATTAGATCATCGACCCCGTTCCTTGTAGTCATAGAAACAGCGACAACGTCTATGAGAGTGAAGACAATGGTGAAACAGTGCGCATGACCCACGGCGAATGCCTTGAAGCAGTTGAGCTGCACCCGCCAGGCAAACACCACGGACTTGTTCAAATGAATGTGCACTCATTCCAGAATGCACTGCTCTTTTTTTTCGTGCTTGTTCAAAAATAACGCATTTGTGGACGGAAAGGTCCTTTACATATGCCCACCTATCACTACACGAGCTGATGTCAAGTGTTGCTCAAATGCGCCGACGACTGCTACTAATGACATGGACATCACATCGCAGCACGCACTTTGTTGCGATAAAACTGATGTGTCTGCTTTGACGCTGTTACACCGTACCATGAGTGACTTTTTTACCCGCCAGTGTAGTTGATGTGCCTGGCAAGTACACGATATGCGCACAGCTACTCAATTTGCACAAAGACATCGATGCACGTCGTAATACATGGTTCGAAGCTAAAAATTTTACGTAGGCTACTGTACTTGCCGTCTACTTCAAACGAAATTGATTTCTGTAACGCATGGGCCTGCCAGACCTTTACAGCAAAAGCTGCATATGGCTAGGTGAAACAAAAATCCGTTCGTCCTCGCCACGCTCAACTTGTCCATTAGCTGCACCGTCAGTTACGTTGTTCTCTACGTCGTACCCAAGCACACGCCATTGTCTGCTCCGTCAGTGACACTATTCTCTACGTCATACCCAAATGCACGCGCATTTGGCTTCACCTTCAGTGACATCATTCTCTACGTCGTACCCAAGCACACGCCATTGGCTGCTCTGTCAGTGACGTCATTCATCCCGTCGCAGCCGGGGCACAGAGCTCACACGCAACAGTTTCAACTTACAACCACTACATGGGTAGGCCACAGATTGTACGAACTCTAGAACAGCAGACAACTTTCGAAGAACAATGCCGACAGCAGAACCATGAGAGAATTTTTGTTCGCCGGGCCGATACTGCAGTCTGGGCACAAGTACAGACCCGGTTGGCAAAGCGCAAGCAGCAACTGCGTACCGAAGATCCGGCAGCCTTCGAAGCTGCGCTAAATCATGAAGCGGAGTACAAGCGCCTATGGCGCACGGATTCTCCTAATCACATGCTGAGCTAACTCGAGAGATTGAATGCAAGTGACAACAGTCATCCGAGGATCGACACTGCGGGCAGAGCACAGTCAACGTGGCAATGGCGGGAATGCAAGCGCCTATGGAGCGCGCATTCTGCTAAACTCAAGAGATTGAATACAAGTGACAACAGCCAGCCGAGGAAGCGACACTGCTGGCAGAGCACATTCAACGTGGCCATGGCGGGAATGCGTTCGCCGAGGCCAATGCCCGCTTTCAGCAGGAATTTCTCGAGTGGCTCTTTGGCATCGGCTGCGACGTCTGTGACCGCCTGTGGCAGCACGTGTCAGCTTCACTGGTTAAGCATCTGTACGGAGTGCTTGGGCAATGATTTTGTTTAAACACGAAAGTGTTTTATGCCGGGGTCCACCGAGATTTCAGTGACGCATTTCCGTCGGGGAAATGACTTCGAAAAAATGCACACGATCCAGATCACAGAAAAAAAAGTTTCGGGAGCCGAATCCATGACCTCTCGGTCCGCGACAGCAGCAGCCGGGCACGCTATCCACTTCGCCACGGTCACATACTCCAGAGGCTGTACAAATGCGCCTTTTATATCTCACATTTTCCTCTCAGTGCTCTTGGTTGGCGGTTAAGTAATTATTCATGACCGTGGCCACCGCGATTACCTCTTGCAAGGCGTCGTTGCTACGCGTCCATCCAATTCGGTCCGTTTCCAGAGGAAAATGCAATTTCTTCAACGCTTTAACACACCGCGAGGTGGCGACCTTAGCCCAAGCATCGGCCTTGCTCATAGCATCCATCCACACCAAAAGTAGCTCTTCGACGCGCACCTGCCCCTCCTGGCTTTAACACTGCGTTCCACGCTTACGCTCGCCCCGAGAAAAATTGCGGCCGGGCTACAGGGGAGTCAGGACGCGCGTTGTGTTTCGTCTAGTCCTGACGTGGTGTTCAACTCTTTAACATGCTGTGGGATGCCGACATTAGCCCAAGTTCTGCGCCCAGCCAGCGGCACTCTTCTGGCTCTTAACCGCTTTCTCTGAGTAGGCTCTCATTGTTACCTTGTTAACACAAAATGTTTGTTTAATCATTGATTATAGACATTAGTAGACAGGATGGAGATGTACTACTAAGCGTCAACGTAGTTACAGCCCCATCAAAACACCAAGAGACATTGTGCCAGCTTTCTTATATCTTTGTGCAGTAAACATTTCACTATTTCTGCAAGGACATGTTTTACTTTGGTGTTATACCGATTCCTATGACTGAGGAATCAACCATGTTTTCTTTTTATGTAGTACATTTACCACTCTGAATTGCAGTAACAAGAACAGAGCAATTTTCCTAATGAATTAAGCTGATACATGTTTCAGTGATTTTTTGAGCTCTTTGAAAGGTTCAAGTCTGTTATAACAATTTTACAGTGGCATCAGTTGCACTAGCACTGGTGGCTCCCATCCTGTGACACATTTTCTAAGTGGGAAAATCAGTTTATTTAAATTTGAACAATTTTATAGGAACCAATGTAACACATTATGTGGGAGCTGTAGATTGCTTGGGAAATAAAAAAAATATACAGTCGATGCTTTGCTTAGCTGTCAAACACATGCTCAGTTGTCGGTGCAATGGCCTATGCGGTGGTATTGATGCAGTCAAAATTTGGACAGCAAGAAATCCACAGCATGCAGCAAGGTTTTGGTATCACGAGATGTAAGCAATGTTTTGACTGTATTCATCGTGCCATGTTCTGGGTGAGTGAAGTTTGAAAGGGTAGGCCAGTTTCGATTGTCTGTTCTTAATGTGCGTTCTTTTGAGGCGAATACAAGGAATGCGTCGTAATTCAAAACTCGATTGGCAAAATTTTGGTGCAAGGCCCCTTTCAGAGTAGACAGAAGACGAGGGTACGGAGTATGCTGTAGGTTTTTTTATAAAGCAGATAATAGGCTTGCAACTGCATGTAGAATAAAGCGGTGTCTTATTTTGTCTGTTATGCTCATCAAGATCTATGTGCACAGTTTCGTAACCACACCAATGCTAAAGCTTAGTGTAGTGCAATTATGAACAGATAGTTAATTGCACCGCACGTGGTATCTGCATAATGCAGGCATTATTACCATAATGGCATAACCTGACATTAGGTTTCGAGTTTTTAGAAACTTACCGGCTTTGTCAATTTCTTGAGCAGTGAGTTCATTCTTAAGCAGGATATATACACCTTCGGAAAGTTTGGAAAGGTGCCTCCAGTATTCTTCAATGAGAATGCCACTAAGGCAATGCAGGGAATAGAAAAGGTCCCAGTGTCTCCATTCCGATGCCTTCCAGTAGCTCCTTTCCTGAATGGACCGTGGCAGCCTTGTGATGCAATGGGGTGGCTTGATGGACAAAAGCCGTGCATCTATTTGGGAAAGTGCTGATGGTGAACCTACAAAAAACAATGCGACATAATTTCAGCGTTTTTGCCAGATTTATATCTCTGTGAAGGAGTAAATTTTCGACACAAAAAAAAGCTTTAAAAGGCATCAAAGAAGCCCTGCAATACTTTTTCAAGTAATCATTGAATGGCTTCTTCAAGAAGTTTATTGCCTCACGAATCGACTTCTGCAAAATATTATTCGAATCCGTAAAGCACAAGCGGACCTACAGGGATTTGTTGCATGCTCCAAGTACTCTCTCTCTCCTTTGACAGAGGAATCAGCCACGTTTTCTTTAGGTACCCAATGTCCTGCCTTCCTTTGACACTGCAAACACAAAATATAAAACACTTCCATGTTGTCAACAATATGCTGTTCATGCCCATTACACGGTCACCATTATGTCAGCAACCGAGAACTTCCCTAAGCTGTTGTACTTAGCTAGAAAACCTGAGACAACATGAACAGAAAACGACAGACGTGCCTGTTTGTGCCTCATAATATGTGTGCCCGATCTTTGTGAGTCTCGTGTTCAGTTTCCTTTGGCTAAAATTTGAGTGAAGACCTAGAAAAGAGATATTTTGCCCACATTTTGCTGAAAGACGTTGCACCAGGACTTGAATGAAAGTGGAGTTTAAGGGCTTGCCTTTTTTTAGAAAAAGAAAAAAAGCGAGCGTTCAAATTACTGTGGATTTTCATGAGCTGCATGACATGCTTCGTGAGGCCGGCAGGCAAATGAAGAGTGTTCCACATTCGCTGTCACGGCTACGAGCGGCGCTGACTAACACTCCCAGGTTTAAGCACAGATATACCCCATACAGTGTATGGGAAGATAACAATCACCATAGCTCAATTGGTAGAGCATCAGACGCATTATTTGAAGGTTGCAGGTTCAATCCTTGCCAGTGGCTGAACCTTTTTGTAATGGGTTGGAAGCATTGAATGACCCACTAGTTATGCAATTCACATTGTGTGACGCATGGTAACACAATTCATATTGCGTGATGCCTGGTTTTATTACTCTTATACCACGCTATATTACACACCTTAACATCATTCCTTACCCTATAAGAAGCCTGTATAAGGCCTTTTTTTGCAGAAGTTTCAAGCACTGGCATGGCTCTATGGTAGAATACTGGGCTGCCATTGAGACGTCAAGGTTCGAACCCTGTTCCGTCCTAGATATTTTTTATTTCGTTTTTTTTTCTATTTCGTGCAATAGCGGTTATGGCCACTGCCAGCGGCAGCGGCTGACAACTACAGCGCCACAAAACGACAATTGCTGTGATTTCATAATTTGCTAGACAAAAGTGGGGGATGGGTTTATCATGGTAGTGGGTTCATTGTGCGTGTAAATGCGGTAATTATGCTATCACACTAGCTAGCCTCAACTGTCCCTACTTTAGCTATACAGTAATTTTGACAAACCACTAAAACATGTGTAAGAACACTACTCCTTTGCTTATCTTCCAACAGAAGGGAATTTCTTAGAAAGAAATTGTCGTGTTCCAGGGCTTCCGGGTATGAAGACGCCGACAGTATTTTAACATGCTTTATTCGCATGCCAGCAACATAGCGATAACCAAGAGTGCCGAAGGAAAAGTGCCCCCTCCCCACCGCGCGCCAAGCGCTTTTATTCACATCGTGGGCGAGGGTGTTGCGATATGGGCCGCGTGACAGAGTATCGCACAAGCACACGTGTACAGATATGCGACATCCCCCCACACTTATTTGGATCCCCAAGCATTGTCCAAAATGTTCACGGCACAAAGCGATCAGGTGGGCGACGCTGTCTCTGCGGGTAGCGACGTTCGCTAGGAGCGTTTGAAGTGTCCGCCGCTTCACTTTGTGCGGTGGGCGAGCTGTCGACGTCATGTGATGAGTCGCAGGCCGGGACCTGTGCGGGAACTTCTTGCTGCCTTTCACTGAAGGGTAGTTCGAACTCCGTGGCGATGCCGGTGTTATCGTTGCGGATGTGATTTTGGTGACGCACCCACTGGAACACACCACGCGGAGTCACCACACTTAACCGATATGACACTGGTCCCGTACGGGCAAGAACTGTTGCACACAGCCACTTTGGTCCCGATCGGAAATTGCGCACACGAACGGCATCACCAACAGCGATGACGTTGTCACGACACGGGTGACGCCTTGTCTTGTCGAACTGGCGCTGGCGCACTCTGTTCTCGACCGCTGGTCGTATGAGGTCTAGTCTGGTCCGCAGGCGTCTCCCCAGGAGCAGAGTGGAAGGGGCCTCCCCTGTCGTAGCATGAGGCGTATTACGATACGTCAGAAGGAAGTCGGCTAACTCCTCACTTGCGCTCCTCGGACTGGTCTTGCGGAGCGCTGACTTCAAAGTCTGAACAAAACGTTCAGCCAGTCCGTTGCTACTTGGGTGATACGGTGCGGTTCTTACGTGCCGAATGCCCCTGTGCTTGAGGTAGGCTTGGAACTATGCAGAAATGAACTGGCTTCCGCTGTCGGACACGAGTGTTTCTGGAAATCCAAATCTGCAGAAAAGTTCATGAATGCAAGCAATGGTTGCCTCTGATGTAGTGGTTGTCATGGGACATACTTCTGGCCACTTGGAATGGGCGTCGACTACTACTAAGTAGGATATGCCTTTTACTGGACCTGCAAAGTCCATGTGTAGGCGTTGCCAAGGACGCGTCGGCCAGGACCATGGATGGAGCGGCGCTTTCACTGGCAAACTGCGTGTCTCTGCGCATGCGTGACAAGAGCCGACACATCTCTCTATGTCCTGATCGATATTTGGCCACCACACTTAGCTTCTTGCAAGCTCTTTGGTGCGCACCACTCCCGGATGCCCCTCATGTAATTCATCTAGGACAAATTTACGGAATTTTTCTGGTACCACCACACGCATTCCCAGCATGACACAACCTTGATATAAAGAAAGCTCTAGTTTCCTGCAGAAAAAAGGTTTCAGGTTTGCAGATACGTTAGCAGGCCAGCCTGACAAGATGTACTGCACTACTTGACACTGGATCCCGTGCAGTTTCCTCTGCGATCTGTTTACTGCAGACGGGCATGCTGTCTAAACGCAAAACCAGAAAATTTTCTGTTGCCCCGTCTGTTCCCGGTTGCTGGATTGGAAGGCGCAATAAGCAATCAGCGTCCACGTTCTGCGCTGAAGGGCGATACTGCAAAGAAAAAGTATATGCAGAAAGCGTGACTGCCCAGCGTTGCAGTCTGGCAGCTGCGATGGCAGGAATGCCTGTTTTGGGGCCAAAGATCGTCTCAAGTGGCTTGTGATCCGTGAGCAACACAAACTTCCGTCCGTAAACGTAGTAATGGAACTTCTTGACTCCAAAAACAAGCGCTAATGCTTCTTTCTCCAATTGACTGTAACCTTGTTCAGCTTTTGTTAACGTTCGTGAAGCATAGGCTATTGGATGAACTTGGCCTTGAAAAACGTGTGACAAAACTGCGCCTATTCCGTAGGAAGAAGCATCGCATGACAACTGCAATGGCAAACTGGGATCATAGTGAATCAGAATAGGCTTTGACGACAGCAGTTTTTTTACTTGCGCAAACGCACTTTGACAAGCGGCGTTCCATTGCCAAGGTTCGTCCTTAAACAAGAGCTTGTTCAAAGGAAAGAGTATGGATGAGAGATTCGGAACAAACTTTCCATAGTAATTTATGAGTCCTAACACTGACTGCAGCTGCTGTTTGTCTGTTGGAGCTGGTGCATTTGCAATTGCGACCAACTTTTCATCCGTCGGGCGAACACCGTCTTTTGTGATGACGTGACCCAAGTACTGCAGTTCATTGCGAAAAAAATCGCATTTCGAAGGTTTGACCCGAAATCCGGGTTCTGATAGCCGCTTCAGCACAGCTTCCAGGTTGAGCAAGTGTTCTGCTTCTGTGTGGCCCGTGATCAGTATGTCAACGAGATAACAAGTTACGCCGTTTAGTCCCTTCAGCGCATTATCCATAATACGCTGAAATATTGAGGGAGCCGATGAAATGCCAAACGGTAGGCGGTTGACCAGAAACAGACCCTTGTGCGTATTCAGCGTAAGGTATTCTTTGGATTCGTCGTCCATTTCGACCTGCTGATACGCTCTACTTAGGTCAATCTTTGAAAAATGTTGTCCGCTTGCCAGCGTGGCAAATAGCTCGTCCGCTTTCGGTAGCGGATACCTTGCGATGTCCAGTATCGGGTTTAGCGTGACTTTGTAATCACCGCACAGTCTGACTGAACCATCGCGTTTAACAACTGGCACGACCGGCGTTGCGTACGGGCTTGTGGTCACGGGTGTAATAATCCCTAGCTCTTGCAGCTTCGACAATTCCTGCTCGACAGCAGTTTTTAGAGCGAAAGGCACGCTTCTTGCTTTGAAAAATCTTGGCTTCGCGTCACCCCTTAAGAAAAGAGTAGCCTTTTCTCCCTTTACTGTGCCGAGTTCGTCCTTGAACAGGTCCTGATAGCGGTTTAGCAAGGACTCTAGTTTAGGCGATCTCTCAGAGCCATTTGTGTTTCCCACCTGCATGTGGTGAAGACCTTGTATTTGCGTCCAGTCCAGCTTGAGGTGTTGTAGCCAACTGCGCCCCAGCAACGGCTGGCCGTCCTGGCGGAGCACGTACAAAGGCAACTGTTGGCGCTGCGCGTTGTACTGGACTGCAACAAATGCTACTCCGCAGGGCTTCACGGGTTCATTTGTATAGGTTCTCAAGGTGAGACTTGTCCTGCGCAAATGAGCTCTGGGAAAAAGAGAACGGAACTGTGAGACAGACATAACGGATACAGCAGCCCCTGTATCGAGTTCCATATGCACTGGTACGCCGTCAATAGCGACCTCGACCATGATTGGTTTTTGTCTTGCGTCTGCAGCAGGTTTTACACTCTTCAAATTGGTGCGTGGCAGTGACAAGGTACTAACATGCCGTTTATTTTTACTTTTCGATTCTTTTAGCTCTTTGCTCCGGCAAGCACTCTTGATGTGGCCCTTTTTGTTGCAATGAAAACATTTGGCATTCGCATACGGACAAGAGCTGGCGGTGTGTTTCACCGATCCGCAGCGATAACAAGAGGTAGAAGCTTCCCCAGTGCTTTTAACTTTGTGCACTTGAAATTCCTGCTGTGCTGTTGAGCGCGTAGTAGATGCGCTTTGAATCGCAGCTTCAATGGCTATCGCACGATCAACTGCTGTCTGAAACTTCAACTGATAGTCTTCTGCAAATAAACTTCGTTGTATGTGAGCCCGAAGCAAACCACAAACAAATCTGTCTCTTAACGCTTGATCAAGAAAAGTACCGAACTCAAGTTTGCGCGAGTCTACGCAGCTCTGCGGCAAACTGAGTAATAGTCTCTTGCGGCAGTTGTGAGCGGCGATGAAATGTGGCTCTTTCGCCGATAATGAACAGTTTAGGAACAAAGTGGTTTCGCAGTAAGCTTAGAAGTTCTTCAAAAGACTTCTTAGCGGGAGTCTCAGGAGACGTTAACGACTTCAACAATGCGTATGTCTTCGGTCCTACTAGGCTTATCAAGGTATCAGCCTTCTGGTCCTCCGAGACTTTGTTAGCACGCAAATATGCTTGGAGGCGTTCTTCATAACTAGCCCAATCTGCTGAAGATTCATCGAAGGGTTCTACTTGCCCCAAGTGCGCCGACATCGTTTCGCTGACTTGACTTCTTTTGGCAGTCCACCAGGGTCCCAAGAACTTCGTCGCCAAGAACTATGTCGTGTTCCAGGGCTTCCGGGTATGAAGACGCCGACAGTATTTTAACATGCTTTATTCGCATGCCAGCAACATAGCGATAACCAAGAGTGCCGAAGGAAAAGTGCCCCCGCCCCACCGCGCGCCAAGCGCTTTTATTCACATCGTGGGCGAGGGTGTTGCGATATGGGCCGCGTGACAGAGTATCGCACAAGCACACGTGTACAGATATGCGACAGAAATTGTGTAAATTTGAGACATGTACAGCCAGTCTGTCATCATTTATTCTTGAAAGTAATAGGATGACATTGCTGCAGCAATGTGTCTTAGCTGCGCTGCGTTGATGTCATTCAGATAATCAGTCAAATAGGGAATCCTGCAGAGGGTAAACAGCACCGTATGAGACACTAGTGTTTTGCATATGCGTGTATGTAAATCTGAGCTACTGCTGTCACTGCATATGGTTGTTTTTTTTATAGCAGGCCAGAGATCACTTCCTACCACAAACATTTCCTGCTATTGCAACAATCTTTCACTTCCAGTAGTCATTATGCCTTGCTGCATATGCAAGAATAAACTTCGATGCATAATGTCTTTCACAAGAGTAAATGAACAGAATGCATAACTATCATGCTAGAAAGTTACTTGCGCATAGAGTGCTTTCATTGTAACATAAAGTTGTTTAAAGCTTATTTACTGGTTGTGCAAGCTAAAATCTATCTGTTATTTGCTGATTAAATGCAGCTAAGACGCCAACTTAAAGGCTGTTTCTTTGACGGAAACACAGGTTTGAATGGAAAAAGGTTTGGCTAGTTGGCTGCGATGACTACTGTGTCACGAAGATTATGCATGAAGACAAAACACAATTAAAGGACAATGGACATGCATTCTCCATTCCGTTCTACAGTGATCATGTCTGCAGGCGTAGGTTTTCAAACAATGTACACAGTGTGAAGGAAAAGTCAATGATATAACCTAACGCATACTATAAAAAGGCACTTAAAATGATTGTTCGGTGACCTATCTTCCAACATAAAGAATTTGCACAATAGAGGAAAATGGCAAACAGTATAGAATATAAGACGCTGGTCTCTGTAACCTGTGAAATAATAGCTCATTTTGAAACAGCTTCAGTGTATGTCATACCACTCACTTCATGCCTCACAAATACTGCACTCCTATCGACAGCCTTTTACAAAGGCAATGATGACTGTGACGACTCTTCAAATACCAAAATAATGCTTGTTGCCAGGACTAGAGGGCTATTCTGCAGCAATACCCCCAATGAAAGCCAAATGAGAATTATCTGACTGGACTACAGCTATAGAGCTATTTGACCTAGTTGGAATCGATTCATGCTCTAAGAAGCTATAAAAACACGGGCACTGTGTGTGTTATCTGCTGCGTCCCCGTGTTTCTTTCACGCTCACAGCATGTCTGGACTATTTGTGAACAAAGCGCAGAAGCACTTATCTCATGTTGAAAACTGCCGCGGCAAAAGGTCATGAATTTTCAATAGGTGATCTTGTTAGCTGTATGAATCGATCTTAGAAGAAAAAATCGCTAATATCATAATTTCACAACATATGTAGGAAAAACAGTATAAAATTATTAGGAATAGCAAGTATTACATTACCAGAATAGAAGCGCTGATGAGAGTTTGAAGTTGGCAGAATCGTTTCTATTACCTGCTTCGCAACGTCTAGCAGAACACAGTGCATATACTCGACGCTGTAGCCGTTCACAAGGTCCAGACCTGTAAGAAGGTATGCATCACGTGTCAGAACATTCATCATTAACTTCTTACCATCAACTTGAGTGTGAGGTATAACATGGAAGTTTGTAGTGAAGCACTCTTCAAGGTTAGACTGTTGCACTGTCTTGCAGTGCCCGTGCACTGTAAGACAGTTGCAACTACGCCGTAGCGCCTAAGCTGCCGCATGAATCCATGTTCGCAATACCCATTCTCCATTTTTGTTTTTCAAGCACCCAAGCTATATGTACGCATAAGAGAAAAACACAACTTAGCAGTTATCTTAATTTTATTTGCCAATTGCTTCGGCCCGTGGGCTAGTGTTCCAGTCAAAAACCGTTGACAAAAGAAATTGAAATAACTGCTTCCGAAGTATGTTCGGCCCATTAAAAAAGCCTTTTCAGTGTGTGTGTGTGTGCGCGCGTGTGTGTGTATGTGTGTGTGTGTGTGCACGCGTGCATGTGTGTACAGGGTGCCCAGTTTACAAATATGCTGATGCACTCTGGGACAACGCGACTAAATGTATTTTGCCGAATATTGCATGGAGAAAGTCGTACTATTTTTGTTTTCCACTTAGTTACCTAATATGGCATGTTTAGTTACCCATTTTAGCAGCAATGAAGCCAGCCAAAAAATACCAATGTCAAACTTTTAGATCACTTTGCAAAACATCCGATTAGACAGTTACCGATTTTATATCTGCCAAGTCAGGCACGTAGCCAGGATTTTTTTCAGGGGGGGGGGGGCAGGCCTGATTGTTCGAAAGAAAGTCTTTCCATGACACAAAAGGGAAAAGAGTTGCCCGGGAATATAGAAGGCTGGACGAATTTCGGGTGGGGGGGCTGCCCCCCGCCCCTATGCTTACGTGCCTGTGCCAAGTATAGTGTTTTTCTGCTTGCTACAGATGCCTGAAAAATACAAAAAAGATACCAGGCAACATGCCCGCTTGCGCGCTGTGATTGCAGCACTCCCTAACATTCCACGTACAAACAACATGCTTCTCTCCCGGCGCTTCATGACAGCAATAATAACACAGTGATCTCTTGAGCGGCCGCAAGCAACAAGTGTGTCTTCACACAGCCACCACCATTGTTGCAGCCCCGTTGCCTTAAGCAGCAGCAGACAAAGCCAACTGCTATGAAACACTGAACGTCAGGGAGCAGTGCAATCACAGTGAGCATAGGCATGCAAGCGGGTATGTCGTGTCGTATTTTTTGGTATTTTGCATGCATCTGTGACGAGCAGAAAAACAATAACACTTAATAGATTGAAAGTTAGAAACTGTCTAAATGGACGTTTTGCAAAAAGATCAACAACTTTCTCACTGGAATGTTCTGCCCAGCTCTGTTGCTTCAGAAGTTAGCTAATTAAACTTGCATAAATAAGCAATTAAGCAGAAAACAAGTAGCCTGACTTACTACATGCAATAGCCTGCAAATTGCATTTGGTTGTGTTGTCACTGAGTGTGAGTCGTATCTCTCACTCCTCAAAACTAGGGATTAGATGCTTGCCTGGATAATAGGTTACTGAATTTCTGCACGCATCTGGCCTTGATATTTGTTTCTAATCCTACAACAAAAACTGGTTGGACCGATATCATTCGAATATGGACTTGACCAGTTTTTGGTGAATTTGCATGCTGTATGTCTGCAAAAGATAAAAAAGCTGCGTATGGAAATAACGCAGCGTCTTGCCATCTGAAAACATACCATTTGCAATACATGCACCAGTGTTTTGTCTGCATCATGTCAATGCGGTTTAGTGATTGCAAATAGAGTACCCACAGAGAAAGGATTTTTACTGTAGCCAGGCTATTGTAGAAAAGGCAATTTCCTCACATTTTGCTAATCATTTTTTTACACAATAGATACTAATTTACGCACATTTTAAATACGCTTAACTAAATTGAGAAATGAATTGGCGAGCAAACACTTCTTACTAACCTTTCAAGTTCATCAAGGCCGACGGTCCCTTCAAGCCATTGATGGCGTCCTTAAACTGGCTCGCCAGACGCATCTCACTCTTGACCTGATCTGAAGTTCTCATTATAATCGGAGACACCACCGTGTAGCGCAGCCTTCCTTAATGCACACAGAGGAATGCAACAAGTATGTCAACAACTCTGTGAAGGCAAATAGGCTGTTCTTCATTAAGAAAGCCATGTTGTGCAGCATGACTGTCAAACAAAACTAACACAACGAGCAAAGAAAGCATGAATGCATGTAAGGTGACGCATAGACTGAAAAACTATCTCGTTCTCTTGAGGAATACAGCACCTCCTAAAAGAAAAGGTATAATGGTTGTGTGTAAAAAAGCATGTGCAGGCAGATTCATCTGTAAACAAGCTTTCAAAAGTTGCCTCAAGTACACAGCGGTCCACGGTTAAAGGGAACATCGGAACATATGGCGGCAGCTCGGCGCCACTACCAGCCAGCGGCTGCAACAAGTTTCGCGCAGGCGCAGTGCGCACTGTGACTCGTACTCTTTTGTCGTCCGCTGACATCTGTTCCTGCACTTCGAATCGTCGTCAAGCGAACCATTACCGCAACGAAGGATCACCAGGCACGGGGCTCAGTGCGTGTGCGCGAAACTCGTTGCAGCTGCTGGCCGGCGGTGGCGCCGAGCTGTCACCACACGCTCCGATGTTCCCTTTAACAGTGGACCGCTGTGTACATTTAGTAAGAAGCCACACTAAGTGTGTATTGCTTAGTGAGTATTGCTTATGTGTGATGCATGTGGTCATGAAACAAAGTCACCATAAGACAGATGACAGCATTTCACTACAGGTAGCACACCACAACAGATGTAGATACCACAAATAAGTTTTAATTTCTGTGGCAGCAACACGCAATAAAATTATTGTACAGAAACTAGAGAAAAGCTAGGCGAGTAGTGTGCTAACAAGAGCTGCAGTTCCCCAAAAGCATACAATTTTTGCAGAAATAAAAAAAAACCATTACAGCTGGTCCCTTGTTCGGAAAAGTATTTTCAGCTTCTACCAAAGCTTTTATCCACCTTCATGAAGGTTCATGGGGAGCGATCTTCGAGAGAGGGAAAAAAATGTGTTGCGTGAAACATACATGTAAATTAGCAGGCGGCTAAAAGTGCATTATCAACATTTCACTATCCAACACCACTTCCTTTTGGCCTATATATCAACGCGGAATTACAAGAACATAATGTTTTGTGTAATAAACTGCCGATCATCCAGAAACCTCGCTTCACAAAGTGCAAGATGTGGTTATTGTTGTTTTTGACTGAACTAGACTGTTCGCAAGAGACACAGAAATAATGAAGCATGTCATACAATAAGCAGCACTTACCCACAAGAAAATCTCACAGCTAAAAAACTACCAGAAGCTAATCCAAAAGAAAGGCAAGAAAGAGAAGATGGAAGCTTAAAATGAGAAATTTGTAAACACGGGGAGAGTGCTGGAGACAGAAAATACAGAGTCATACCTCATTCATGTGTTTAATACACTCCAGCCAGCAGACAAACGTTTCAAACGGGGCTCTTGAGTCCATGCGATATGGCACATTCCCAACAGAAAACAATAATGGTTAAGTCCTTTTTTAGGAATTTCTAACTTTCAAATGTTAAGTGGTCCTTTCTTCCGACAACCATATTTCAGCTACACGCGTACACCATCTCTTCCCCCTCAACCAACTCCATTTTTCTTTCTTTTTCACGGAATACCTTCTTTCTTCTGACTCGTCCAATTTGCCATGGCGACCTCTCATTATCCCCCACTTTCGCAGTTGCCCTCATCTCCGCTGTTCAGATTGGAGGAGAGGGTACGACGCATACACACACCAGCGCAAAGGAAATCAGTTGCAGCCTTGAAAAATACAAGTCCACTAGCCGAAACGTCGGCTCCAGCACCCACCCCGTTTGCGAATTTCTCATTGCCAGAAACTAAAACATTCACTTAGTTATCAGTGTATACGCACTGACACTTTTATTTGTTGTTATCCTATACACACGATTTACTACTGATGGGAACATACAGCTCTCAGTTTAGACATTGTCTGGGATGTCTGGGATGTTAATGTTCAATATGAAAGTGATTCGCTGTTATTGTTTTCTACGGCACACAAGCAGCACTACTCAACTTCCTCAATCCATAATAAAGGCTCGTACACAGCTGCGACTAGCACTGGCCATACGACCAACTTAGACACAAAGTGAATTCTTTGGCTCAGTCCCTCGTTGCTTGATTTTCCAGTTGCACGACTGCAGTCGCAAACCTCAGAACCAATCAGATGCGCAGGAACAGGACGTCAGCATATATTATGGGGCAAGAGCAATGGAAGCAGACATGAATGCTGTTTGTCAACAGGTATAAGTGGCACGCAGGTGTGAACATCAGTCGCGCAGAGTCGCTTTTTGATTGTCAGTCCCAAATGCTCGCCTGATCAGTGCAAGTTGCAGGTATGAATGAGCCTTAAAGAGAGAAACTGAGAATCTGTCACATCTACAGTGCCTAAATATGCTTGTGGTGTGCCATATTTCGAGATTGTTTATGCCGAATATTACGATAGTGAAAAAATTTTGTGCATATTGCCACGAACTATGCCTCATTATTTGTTCTCGTAGCTGTTTTGCGGCCAGCGTCTGGCCGCGCCCGATCATCTTATCTACGTTCGAAGCAAAGCGCATGTTTCCTTCTTTCTCTTTTTTATGTCGCGCTAGCTGTCTCATTTTGATAGGGGAGAGCGTTTTGACCTGTCGCCACCAGTCTAAAGTTATCGGGGTAATCCGATGGTGCGGAAAGAATAACGCCGCGGTATCCTTTTTCCACCGACGGTCGCCTACGCACGTCGTTTTGTCGGCTCTGCTTCGCCGCCCATGTTCTTGCTTTGAATCTGTTGCGGAGCACAAGTTCGCTCTAATAAACGTTCTTTTCTGAAAGAACATGGCATTGTACTTGGCTACGTGACAACATATATAATGCTTTACTTATCCAACATAAAAAGACATACACATGTTAAACTCTTTTAGGGTGAGAGAAATAGAAAATATACTGGGGCCGTATTCTCAAAAGGCGACAATCGCAAAAGTATCGCCTTTGGTCCGCGCTGATTGGGTATTGAGCAAACCGGAAAAGTTAGGGCGCCATCTGGCACTTCCGCCGACGTCAATGTTGCGTCATGGTGCTCGACGGTGCTCTCCACATATTTGCAATAAACGAAGACACCGTTAACCGTCGGTTGGTGGTGAAGTCTAGCATTCCAGTGTCGTAGGCGGTAGTTTCTAGTGTTTTTTGTCGATGTGCGTACCGTAGGTCAAGTTTTCAGTGAACATTTTTGCATTGTGCCTTCGGTGACAGCTGTTTTGTGCCCGTGTTTTCGTCGTGCAGTCATTTGAACGTGCAGCAGCATGAACCCCGCGTTGATCGCGTGGTTTGCCGCGCACCAGCGTGCCCGTCCCAACCCTGACCAGTGGCGTAACCTCTTCGACATGCCGGAAGAACGTTTTAGGCGGCATTTCCGAATGTCGAAGAACACCGTGCGGCTTTTGTGCAGCCAGATGGCCCGCCTGCTAGAGCACCGCACTGCTGGAGGCCTGAGTATTGAGGATCAAGTTCTCTGCGCACTCAGGTTCTTCGCCACTGGGAGCTTTCAGTCGTCAGTCGGCAGCGAGGTGACCATAAGGATGTCTCAGTCTTCAGTCAGCAGGTGCATTGCACGGGTTGCGCAGGCCATTGTTGACGTAGGGAAGCTACGAGTTTGGGTGGCGTTCCCACGCACCGCCTTTGAACGAGCAGCCGTCAAGCAAGGCTTCTTGCAGCACGGCAGGCTCGGCGGTGTGATCGGTTGCGTGGATGGCACGTTTATCGCCATCGCTGCCCCGCGCCTCCCTCCTGCGCAGAAGGCATCGTTTTGGTGCAGAAAGGGATATTACGCCCTCAACACCATGGTGGTAAGTTTGAAACGTCGATGTAGTAATTATGAAGCATTGTATCAATGCAAATGTGTACCGCTAATGGGTTGTTATGTCATCCATTTTGCAGGTTTGCGACTCGGACATGAAAATCCTGTCCATTGACCCGCGTTTCGCGGGCTCATGCCACGACGGGCACGTGTGGCGGAATTCTGGGCTCCGCAAACGCTTCATGTCTGGTCGCATTGTTGTGCGGGACGGAGAGTTCCTGCTCGGTGAGTAGCTGCAATTCTCCATAGAAAAGATTTCTGTTAATTTCACATCTGAACATTTCTAACAAAGAAAAAGAAACTTGTACCATTTATGGTGAGGATAGCAGGATAAAAGCTACAATATCTGCAGCTTCACTAACCGTGCCACCCCGTCACAATGCTGATAACGTGCGTTACGGAAACAATTTTAGTTGTACGCAGAATTTCTACACATCGTGAAAAGTCTGGAAACAAAAAACACTCAAGGTGCCGTATTTACATTAAAAAAAACTAAAAATTCAAAGACATCATATTTAAAATTGAATTTGTAGAGATAATACAACACGCTGTTTGTGTGTATTCTTCGTCATTTCGTTATGCACGAGAAACAGTTGGAATATGTGTTCTTTCTGCCGGCCACAGTGCTTACCCCCTTGAGCCGTGGCTTCTAACGCCGGTTCCTGGGCACCCGGATGAGGACACACCCGAGGGTGTGTACAACAAGGAGCACGCGGCCCTACGGTCAACAGTGGAGCGCTGCATCGGCCTCCTGAAAAGCCGGTTCCGCTGCCTGCAGCGCTATTGGGCCCTTCATTACGGCCCCAGGAAAGCAGGGACGATTGTGGCAGCATGTGCTTCACTGCACAATCTCTGCTTGGAAGACCCGGAGGACAGTGACGGGGACGAGGAGGACGATGAACCAGCAGCACACACCTCAAGGACAGTAGCTCCTCCTCGGAGGCGGGCACTGTACTTGCGCGGAAGGGCAACACGTGCAAGGCAAATCGCGCAGCTGAACATCTCGCGCAGTGTGCATCTGCAGCGCATACAGAGAGCTCTTTTGCGTGCACGGCGACACTAGACTGTAGGGTTCTAGCAGTGTTTCTGGCTGCATGCACATGTGGGTCTACGAACAATGTACCTTCGGTACCCTCCTGCGCCACAAGTATATACATTCTGGTGTTGCACAGTGTTGCGGACACATGTACCCCATCGCTGTTCCAGGTGACATGTATTGCGGTGTGCCACACAAGTGTGGGCGTTGTGGTGTTTCACACAGTCTTTACGGACACATGTATGCCATCGTTGCTCCAGGTGCGCTGTACTGCCGTGCGCCCTCTTGTGCGCCGCGTGTGCGTGCGTTGTGGTGTTGCACACAGTGGTTACGGACGTATGTACGCCGTTGCTCCTCCAGGTGCCCTGTACTGCCATGTGCCCCCTCGTGCCCCACGTGTGTGCGCGTTGTACTGCTGCTGCCTGTCTTTACGGACGTATGTAAGCCGTTGCTGCTCCTCCAGGTGCCTTGTACTGCCGTATGCCCTCTCGTGCCCCACGTATTTGTGCCTTGCACTGCTGCTGCCTGTCTTTACGGACGTATGTACGCCGTTGCACCTCCAGGTGCCCTGTACTGCCGCGTGCCCCCTCGTGCCCCACGTGTGTGCGCGTTGTACTGCTGCTGCCTGTCTTTACGGACGTATGTACGCCGTTGCTGCTCCTCCAGGTGCCTTGTACTGCCGTATGCCCCCTCGTGCCCCACGTGTGTGTGCCTTGTACTGCTGCTGCCTGTCTTTACGGACGTATGTACGCCGTTGCTCCTCCAGGTGCCCTGTACTGCCGCGTGCCCCCTCGTGCCCCACGTGTGTGCGCGTTGTACTGCTGCTGCCTGTCTTTACGGACGTATGTACGCCGTTGCTGCTCCTCCAGGTGCCTTGTACTGCCGTGTGCCCCCTCGTGCCCCACGTGTGTGTGCCTTGTACTGCTGCTGCCTGTCTTTACGGACGTATGTACGCCGTTGCTCCTCCAGGTGCCCTGTACTGCCGCGTGCCCCCTCGTGCCCCACGTGTGTGCGCGTTGTACTGCTGCTGCCTGTCTTTACGGACGTATGTACGCCGTTGCTGCTCCTCCAGGTGCCTTGTACTGCCGTGTGCCCCCTCGTGCCCCACGTGTGTGTGCCTTGTACTGCTGCTGCCTGTCTTTACGGACGTATGTACGCCGTTGCTCTTCCAGGTGCCCTGTACTGCCGCGTGCCCCCTCGTGCCCCACGTGTGTGTGCCTTGTACTGCTGCTGCCTGTCTTTACGGACGTATGTACGCCGTTGCTCCTCGAAGTGCCCTGTACGGCCGTGTGCCCCCTCATGCCACACACGTGTGTGCGTAATGCTGCTGCCGCCAGTGTTTAGTGACACGTGCATACAACCTCGCTGCATCGTATGCTTTGTGTTGCCGTGTGCCCGCTCAGACACCACAACTGTGTGCGTCGTGCTGCTGCCAGCAGTGTTTAGCAACACGTGCATACAACCTCGCTGCATCATATGCTTCGTGTTGCCGTGTGCCCGCTCAGACACCACAACTGTGTGCGTTGTGCTGCTGCCAGCAGTGTTTAGCGACACGTGCATACAACCTCGCTGCATCATATGCTTCGTGTTGTCGTGTGCCCCCTCATGCACCACACGTGTGTGCATTGTGCTGCTGCCACCAGTGTTTATTGACATGTGCATACAACCTCGCTGCATCATACTGCTGCATGTATTCTTCAGCGCAAGAAGGGCAACGAAGTCCATGCGCATTGAAAAAGGAAGACAAGGTCTATGCCACAAAGACTTTGTCATGTTTATACACCTGTTCACCGCAGCAACCGACATCTGTTATGCTTGTCCGAGAATTCATTCATCTGTCAGAAAGCAGTGCCCACGACATGACAAACCAAACCCGACGCAGGTGACTTTTTTAAATTCTCGAGTTCCTGTGAAGTTTGACGTCAACACATATGAGGACACAGGCATCTTGCACGAGGAGTTTGAGATTAGAGCCCCTGTTAACGGATTGAATGCACGCAGAAGTTAGGCCCCGTGTACTTCCCTTTTCTAACGTGACTCTGAACATGGTTGACAAATTGCAAGTGGTCATCTTGGGATGATTTCTAGTGGAACGTCCTGGACAGGGTCCGAAGTACCGCATGGTGAGAGCACGCACAGCAACACGGAATCTGGGATTCAGAAGGCAATGATACTGTAGCCATGTCTATTTCGTCTAGCAGATTGCGATATGTGTGAAGCGAAAAAACTTGACCACGTCATGCATGGTATTGAGAAGCAGCTCTTTGCTGGTCTCGTGCTAAACCCGTCTACAAGTGTCAACAACTTTTTGAAGGAAGCAGTTGCCATCAAGCAACCACTACAGCTACACTACAGCCAGTATGACTGCCTATACAGCAGTGGACCAATTCACACGACAGGTGTGACTGTTGTGATAGCAACTGATGAGTGTTCTTTGTGCCAGCTGGTAAGGGCAGTCGGTGGTACAGAAGGAGGTCAAGAAGCTCACCACCACGTCGAATGAATGCGCAATTATGTCAGTCACTGAAGTCGTGTGCCGGGAGATAAGGCAAGCGCTTTCGTCTCCAGAGCCACACATTGAGACTCGCAAATGAAGCTATATGCAGACGTCTGCCGCCAGCCTCGTACCGTACAGACGCTGCAGCAGTGCTACCAGCAACTACTGCAAACAACGCCTTTGTACTACAGAGGAACTTTGACATTGATCCGATGAGCAAAACTGCCACTTGGGAGACCTCTGACTACAGGCCCCTGTGCTTCGATTGTGGGGAAGCAGGCCACATCTGTCAATATTGTTACGGGAAAGAGACAGACTCGAAGGAATAGGAACTGATGTAGTTACAACTGGTTAAGCGAGCAGCGCTGCTGATAGGAACAGCTCACGCCAGACTGTCTTGTTGTCGTCCTCTTCTTTGTCTTGTTGACCGTGATGCCACTGGTAAGTAGCAATATTCCCCTTATTGAGTTTGAGTTTGAGTTTATTGGTGACATAAGGGTTAGTTCATAATACGTGTATACAGATGAGGGTCCCAGAGTATAAATACTGAAAACGGGACCCGCGGAGTACCAAAGATTTCCATCCCCTACTCCTCGGTGCCATTTCAACGGAACACGTAACGTCAGTGCGAGCACGGCAGGCTGATGGGACGACTCCCCTGGGTTCCAGTTGCATTCCTCCTCTCCTGGATGTTATTCTCCATCCACTAGACGTAGAACCGTTGACATAGCGAGAGCGTGATCTCCCAGGGCATGCCGGGGAATCTAAGGGCAGTGACTTCGGGGGGGAAGGTTGCCAATCATCAAAGAGCTGAAATTGCCCCATTACCGCTGAATGAGGAGCCGAAAATGTGCAATGATTTGTCGAAACATGATATTATTGTCGTCGTAATATTACACTTACGATTGACGTTGATGGCGTGTCGTCGCTTGGTTCTCACTTTTTAATAATAAGTGAGAATTTGGAAGATAAGTTCAGGAAGGGGAAAATAGAATGGGCAGGACTACAGGATCTGGAGGGCAGTTACTGGAGTGCACCGCAGCAATCAAGATAGGGGAGTCATCCTTCATCGTAACTTTGGTTATTCTTTCTGACTGTTGGAAACGGGCAATTTTAGGCATGGATTTTTTGCGTCAATACTGTGCACTCGTCAATATACTGTACGTTGCACTCATTTTTTCATGCGGATAAAAGTGAAGAGCTACAAGCAAATTCCTGCAGGACATCATCAGCGCCACTTACCACCGTTATCGGGCCGCCTTGTTTCTGTCACGTGCAACACGCAGCATTACGGGGAAGTTCTCGCTGAACAAGTATTTGCGGTTTTGCTCTCTCAAGGTGTTGCCACAGCCAGAGGTGTCATCAGTGTAGTGCATGGGCAAGCAGAGGTCGTGTTGATGAAATTCACCAAAAATAGGGACACATTGGAGGATGCACTTCAATAGCTTACTTCTACGAGATTGCAGAGTTCCGCGAATGCTTTGCATTACTACAGGGAGAGCAGCGAGTAGCTTCATCACCACCAGCTGTTGACGTGCACGCACGAATTTATCACCACCACAGAGACAGCATCTTGTGGATGTACTGCAACAGTTCAGAGTGCATCTCGTCTACCTCGATGGCCAGCTAAATGCCACTGTCGAAGCATTGTATTACAACAGACGAGCTGGCAAAAGCAATTCGACCAAACCCTTACCACGTGGTGCCGAAAGTTCACGATGCAATGCAAGAACAGGTGAGTAAGATGCTTGACACTGATGCTGTATAGCCATCAAAAAGCTCTGAAGCATCGCCAGTAGTGCTCATTAATAAGCAAGACGGTAGTCTACGCTTGTGTGTTGACTGCTGCAAGCTGAACCCGGTGACGAAAAAACGCCAGGCATGTGCGGAACACACAGCACAGTTGCAGCAAAAGCTGGAGGAGCAGCCTTTCTGGACGCGTTGGGTTGGCTAGCACGGTGGAGCTTGCACCTTCAAGAATTCCATATAACGGTTGTGTACAAGTCTGGATGACAGTGCTTTGAGGCCGATTGCCTGGGAAGGTCACCGATAAAGCAAGACGAGGTCCATGCCTGATCCCTTTCAGTTTTTCCTAATTAAAGTGACCTGCCATGTTTTCGAGTTCTGATGTTTCTGCATTGTGATACTACGTGTTGCTGTGTGCCTCCCTCGTGTGCCACAAACGTGTGTGTTGTGCTGCTGCCATCAGTGTTTGACACGTGCATACATCCTCGCTGCATTGTGCTTCGTGTTGTCGTGTGCCACAAGTGTGTGCGTTCTGCTGCTGCCACGTGCATACATCCTCGCTACATTGTGCTTTGTGCTGTCGTGTGCCACAAGTGTGTGCGTTGTGCTGCTGCCACCAGTGTTTGACACATGCATACATCCTCGCTGCATCTTGGCTGCACTGTGCTTGGTGTTGTCGTGTGCCACAAGTGTGTGCGTTTCAAAGAAGGGAATTTTGAGGGCTCGTTTCTTTGTTTGACCCAACCTTAATGAAAACCAGCTTCATTATCAGCTAGTTTTGATTCAGGTTGTGTCAAAGTGTGTGTGCTGTGCTGCCACCAGTGTTTGCAATGCTGATAAAGACCATACATGGATTTTCTTACTGTTGTTTTCCACCGCCTTTACCTATTCAAATGTTTGATCTCATATCACGCAGCTTGCTTCATCTATCATATTTGACATGATGTAACTGTGTTCTATTCAGCAACGCTTCTCCCGCATAAGGCCTATTCCGGGCTGCTTCACTTAAAAAAAAGTAATTGGAGCACCTCACATGTGAAAATGCATCTGGTGTGTAGGTACTATGTTTACACACGGACTTTGAAACTACCTTGCATGCTTTAAAGGGGCCCTTGAACACTTTTGAAGCACCTATTTTTTATTTGCGTGTTGTGTAAACTGGTGACTTAATATACATTTACGCTTCTTTGTAGGGTAGGGCTTCCTTTAGAATGCAATTTTGGTTAGCATGGGACGAGGTTTTCTTGATCTTTTTAGCGGTTCATCAACGTCTGGAGCGACTGCACTGAAGGTGCATCCTGTGACCATAGGAACTTAATTCTGGCATGCTGTTTTCCAAAATCTAAATTTTCCTTAAGTGTGCAATCCTTCTTGTCGGTTGACATTCAGTCCTAGTTTAGACTTTTATTCCACTACATTTGGGCAAGTCGAGGAAACTCAGGACGACAGAAAGTTGAGCTAGTTCATAGGTTTAAAGTAGAGGTGTGCGAATATTGAAAATTTCGAATATTTTTCGAATAGTGTTTGCTATTCGATTCGATTCGCATTGAAATTTTACTATTCGAACGTCCCAAAAACAAATACAGTCAACACCCAATTAAAAGTGACCCCTTCAGATTTTTAATATACTTCACCACATTACAATCTCGCATTGCGGCAAAGTTGCCTTTCAAGCTCTGTTACGGTCACCCTTTGCCAAAAAACAACGTCCGATTGGAAGTGGTTCCTAGATTTTCCGTACGCTTCACCTCATTACACCCAGATATTGCGGCAAAGCTGCCTTTCAAGCTCCGTTACGGTCGATCAGTCACTGTTCGTGTTTTTAAAAGAAGTGCATGGCTTTCATGTCACATACCTAGGCAGTCCATAGTACAACCTCTGAAAAGAAGTTGTTGCTACATGAGCTACATTAGAGAAAGCACCTGACCATTACACTCATCAATGTTCATCGGTAGGGAACCTGTTTTTAAACATCAGTCACTGTTCGTGTATTTAAGATAAGTACATGGCTTTCATGTCACATACCTAGGCAGTCCATAGTACAACCTCTGAAAAGAAGTTGTTGCTACATGAGCTACATTAGAGAAAGCACCTGCCTCCCTGCCCTGGCCTCAAAGGCTTTGTGGAGGTATTTGTGCTCACACCATATCCCCATTGTTTTATCATCACAACCACTTGTCATTCATTCACTACGCACATGTTTTACGTCACACTCATGATTTTATTGCTTATATGTTTTAGTCGCCTTTAGTGCGAGGAATCGTAGGCCCCTATACAGCCACTTAACATAAGCATTGTTCACTTTCACTATCATATCCTGGCACTCTTTGGCCATTAAATGGCCCTTGCACCAATAAACGTCGCATGTCATCATCGTTTTCTACTGTTTCTGTGTTTGCACGCCGCACTCTTTTTTTTGTTAGGCTATGTAATATCTGACAACTGTGTTTCCTGTTCAACAGTGTGAATGAAACGGCACGGTCAGGCATGTTGCAAGTATGGCTATAGCGTTGTGCAGCACTCTGGACAAGTTGGTAATCCATCACTTCTCTACGATTGTGCGATAAGACGTGGACAAGTGAAAAGAAGACACTCACGGCGCAAGGTGTGTTGCGCTGAGTGTGTCTTCTATTGTGGTTTTCATGTCTTTTTTGTTTCGCAATCGTGTTGAAGAAATTGGTAGACTTGATCAAACAAGCAAGCATCATTGACAAACTCTTCTACATAGGCGCTTCAAGCTTGTGTGCAAACTTCTCCTGCATAGGCACTCTAAAGTCATTTTATTGACAGCGCTTTGGAACGTCACTGTCGAGATAAAGGTGGTCAGGGGACAGCTTGAAAATTGAGAAAAGTAGAGACATTCTTGATCAGCCCCATCACTCATGTTCTTGCTGCAGTAATGTGTCCATCCTTCAGTCTATGCAAAGTACAAGAATAAAAAAAAGTAGGCGCTTGAACTCTGTTAGAGGGCCACTTCAAAGGATAGATAGCCATAATATCCACTCGCGTATATTTTGTTGATATTGTGCCTAATTTTCCCAGCATGTTTGATGTTCTTGATGTGATTGGTTGAAGCTTGTTGGGAACGTGGCCGTTCTGCAATACTTATTTACAATTTTTGTATGTGCCGAAAGTGCAAAAGTGGTGCATGATGCAGTGCGTCATCAATAAACGCAATGTTACTGGGTTTTCGCGGGTCCTCGAAAACTGCTGCGCTTGGAAATCTCATTTGCAAGGCCTTGAGAAACGTAGAGTATTTTGTGGAAGTTGAGAACCCTTAATTTCCGGGCAATGCATAAGTGTGACTAATATGTGGAATCCTTTTTTCTAAAGGAGCCAAATCCAGAAACCGAAACTGGGCTAAATTTCACGGGAGCATGAAGCGCACCTAAGTATCTTTCACCTTTAAAACATTTGTGATCAGGATGGGGCAATTTCTTATCATAACGTGGACTCAAAAAAGTAGTTTTGAATCAAAAGCGAGCCAAATCCAGCATCTGTATGGATGAAACAGAGGCTGATCCATTAAACCAGCGCTGTGTAAACAACGTCCAGAACAACCAACATGGTCGAATCTAATCTGTTTCATATGTCTCCTACTTGCTTTGCTATCGTGCTTTCGTTCCACAATTGCTTTTTCTTGGGCGACTTGGTACTCTCTGAAGGACATTATGTTGTAGGACAGAACTCGAAAGAGTAGGAGGCTGACTTTCCTACCTTAAAATCCGAAGCAAGTGCCCCCCTCCTGTTTCGAAAGATTTGAAACATGCCCCAATGACAGAGCAAGCACCCCCCCACCCTCTCCTCCCGCCATTTTCAGTATTTCATTCACTATTTCGGAAACGGGAAATGCTTGCATATTCAATAGAGCATTTCATTGGAACTACGGGGGTGCACTTCTTATTCCTAGAGATTCTTCCTCCGCCATCTTGAATTTTGCTCAATGACCAAGCAAGGGCCCCCCTCCAAATCTTGTCGGATTATCTTTCACCTTAGCGTCGAGCGCTTGCTCAAGATTTTATGGTACTTGTTTCTGCCTCTTGGTGTTTATTTTCGAGTTCGGCGCTACAGTATTATGTCCTTCTTTCACTCCAAAACTGTATATTTGAAATAGAAGATAACGGAAATGAAGATCTTGGCCACCAATCTATTCCTTGAAGAAAAAGTAGTGATCCCAAACGGCGCAGCATAAAACGAGCTAAGAAGATGAAGAACTGAAGCATTTTTTGGAGGCCTTATAGATGCCAAGAACAAGAAAAAGCTGCCCACAGTCACGAATGGTGCACATTTTGCCTGGAAGAACCACTGTTTCTACAAGTCTAGTCATCGACGGAAGCACAAGGATAGTGTTACTTTTGTAGCAACACATTGCTATATCATTCATTCGCTGGGAGTTCGTTTTTTAACAAGCTAATTCAAGCCCAAATGAAAAGTTGCAATCTATAAGAGCCAAATCCAAATTTCACTCCTGAATGTTGACAACAGTGGGCTATATAGCTTTTAGCCTTCTTGAAAACTTTTCAGCGCGAACTGAACGGAGCACAAAGAAGAGGACACAAGACGAGCGCTGTCTAAGAACTGAAGTTTATTGAAATGCATCAGTTCCAACTCGCCCACCTATCTACTTTAGATATAGATTTTAGGTATCTGGGTGACGTGAGCACACTGGCAAAAAATTGTTGTTGCAGGCCCGACCGTATTTTCAGAAGTAAAAAACTAAGTTTTTGTCAGTTTCACTTAAGATAAACTACGCTCTTTTATAAAAGAATGCCACATATGTTCTTGTCTGTGATGACTCTGTGTATGATTACCTCCATCAGTGGAACATGAATTTCCACATGAGGTGATACAACACATTAAAAAGAAAGCAAGCATACTCTTGCCACTATCACTCGCAAAGTATCTGAAACTTTTCATGGACAGACAAAAATGTAAATTTACATTTTTTTACAGCCGTTCTGGAGCATGTTCACTACATTAAAGTGGCGAGTTGGTTATGTTGATGTATAATTGCAAAATGCTCCACTGAAACAAAATTTGCGCACAGACGAAATAAGATGACAGAAACTAGTGGTCATGTTAGCAAGAGACCAACAAGAAAGTAGTCAAGTACGCTATGTTGATTTAGACACTTCCAGTCTGCACATGGTACACAACACCTACAAGCACATGCAACTGCCAGTAAGTGCTGAGTGGACATTATGGTGTCTACTATCATCGCATTGTTTCAAAATTCCTCAGTGAGCCAAGAGGTCTTCTCAGTGGTGTCTGGGAAGAAAAGATTGCCACTAAAATATGTAGCCCTTACATTCGTTGAAAACAATTCAGTTATTGAACGAGCTCTTTGCAGCCAAAGTGTGCTTCCTTTGATAACTTGATTCATTCATGTGGCAACTGACTAGTCACACCAAAAGTTCTGTTTGCCTTCGTAGTTGCAGTAATTCTAAAAAAAATTTCTTGCTGATTGTAACGTGCAAGGCTCATCCCCCTTCCAACTCTGTCCATGCAAACTAAGACTGTATACATTCCCGGTACTACTTCCACCCCGCACTCCGCTCTGCTTGTTTTCTTTCTTTTATTTAGACTTTTTCCTGTTTTTTCTCCTGATCGGACACACCAATCTGTCTTAACAGCCCAACGCCGTATGTTCTTTTCCTTCACCCACCTTTTCTGCACTTGCTCTCTTCTCCTCCTCCATTTCTGTCATTGGGGAGAGGGATTAAAGCGTACACATACACAGCGCTAGGGAACACAGTTGCTGCCTTGCCAAAGACAAGTCTGTTTGTCGAAATGTCGGCTCCAGCAACACCCACCTTAAAGGATTTTTCATCTCTGCAAGCTGCCACGTGCCACTGAACTTACGTTTTATTTGGATACACATGTGCATTGTATGCCCCAGCAAATAGGAAATTCTTGTAATCATTATTTCCATCTACCACACTCTACAGCAGAACTTTTAGGCCCACGTACAGTCAATGTTACACAGTGTCGTTGCCATTACCACATCATTTCCTATGCATCACCGCACACATTTGGGGCTCCTATACAGACATAGAACCTTGCTCTACAAAAAAAATGCTACGTCCTCATCATCGCTATCACATTCAGTGTCACCTATTTATCCAACAAGTGCATGGAATTTCGAAATCGTTGGCCGCCTTATCATAGGTTGCTTATCCCGGTCACGATAATGTATTGTTTTAGACTGTTCATTCAGAAATGACCAAAGGCCTGGATAATTTTTTGTGGAGGTGTTTATTTATCACAGGTGGCATATGTGCAAGAAATAGCATTTTCTCTAGTAGCACGACGCACTCATTGTAATGGAGCAAACATGCCACAAAATACATTGGAAAAGGCCCTAAAAACACTTCATCTTATTAGTACAAAAGTTATTGCGTTATTTCAGCACCTTTATACACTGACAACGATGATTTACAACACATAAAATGCACTTGTGTCTTATTGCAAGGACAATTGCCTTTTTAAAACATTCGTTGCTCCTGTTACACTGGGTTCTGTTTTCAAGTGAGACAGCCCTGCAGCTGTCATATGCTGAGACAGAAATGGGAGCACCTTGACTTCATTCTTGATTGAGGCCCAAGAAGTCTCCCGAGAATATTGAGATAGCCAGTAAGCTCTATAGATGTCAGCGTATGGTGTATCGTACATTTACATTCATTACATCACACTCTTACTGTTCTGTGTCTCTCACGATGGTAGCTGAGCATGCTGTGCTGTTGCACTGTCAAGCTCGAGAATGCTGGTTCAAATCCAGGCCATGACAGCCACAGCTCAGTGGGGGCAAAATTGAAGAAAATGCCATAATGTTAGATGTAGGTGCATGTTGCAGAATTTGAGGTGCTCATAGTTAATGCTGAGTTCTCTTCTGTGGTATGCCTCATTATCACTCTGTGGGTTTGGCACATGAAATTATCCAGTGCACTTAAAGTTAGTGTTTTTATGCAGCAGACAGATGCCCTTCCTTGTCGTCAGTGCTTTGCTTGTAAAGCATCCAGCAGCTTTGCAAGAAGCTCACAATATTACGCTGCATGAATGGTGGCACCTTGTCACCAATACTCTGTCAGATGCGTACCACTGAACTTCATGAAGTGGTCAAGGTGGCCAATTGAGATGGTAACACAGCAATGTGATTTGTGGTTGGTCATTCAGAGTGTTCAGCTTGTGATATTTAGTGACCAGTGCACATTTGTAAACAATGCAGTATGCCTCGATTGTGGCACTGCACGTCACACGTACAATCAAACATGACTAGTGCACATTTGTAAACAATGCACTATGCGTCGCTTGTGGCACTACACGTCACACGTACAATCAAACATGACCAGTGCACTTTTGTTAACAATGCACTATGCGTCGCTTGTGGCACTACATGTCACACGTACAATCAAACGTGACTAGTGCACATTTGTAAACAATGCACTATGCGTCGCTTGTGGCACTACACGTCACACGTACAATCAAACATGACCAGTGCAGACTTGTTAGCATTGCAGTACACCGCACTTGTGGTGCTGCGCGTCACAAAAAAAAAAAACATAACTTCCACACACGTATAAAAGACAAAAGGTATTAAACGAAAGACATAAACAAACTTATATAACGAAAGGAAAAAAGGTGCCACAAGTAACTGTTTTGTCAAGGCAAGTAAAATTAAAATTCAAGCATTAAAAAACAAAAACTGAAATAACAAAAGTTACTGTGGTGGCTGCGGCGGCTGTTGCCCTGGCATGGGCTGCTGTGGCAGTACCACCACAGTACTTGTTGCTAGTGTGGCGAGGGGCGAAAGGTTCTCCTCCAGTCTTCGGAGTCGCTCCTCCTGCCGGCGTCCAATCTCGCACAACTCCTTGACTGCATCAGCCACCGATTTGAGCCCTTTTTCGAGGACCGCCGTTTGCTGTTCAAAATTATTGCAGAATTGAAAGTGTAGTGTTCAGAATCGATGCGCAGTGTATTGTATGATGAAGTACGATATTACAAAGTAAGCAAATGCCATGTAAACGTTATGGTAACATTTGACACACAACCTAGTCATTATAGCTAAGCATATTTGGCAGGAACATGCCGAGTACGTAGGCTTCGCTTCGTTTCTCAAACGTGGTAGCTGCATTCCAATGTGAAAAAATGCACTTGCTCATCTTAATTGCACAAGGGGGTGAAGCGTCGAAACACGGACACAAGAGATGAGAGCAAGAAATCACAGTATATGTTGTCTTGTTATCTTCTGTGTCTCTGTATGCACGTTTCTTTCTTTTGTAATGAATGCTAGCGAACTAGCTCAAGTTTATGTCATTATAAGCTCTTGCTAACCTATAGGTTTGTTTACATGCATGTTACTGAACCACAGGTAGACAAATTCAATAGGCAGTGCAATACTACAATAAGCTTCATTAGTTCTTTCATTGTTTTGTTTTGTGCAAAAAACAACTGCATTATTAAAATATGCCAGCCATGCTGTAATGCTTGGGTCCGTTCCTTTCTGGGATCCTAATTTTTATTTGCATTCGTTGCGTCCACCCGGCCATGTTGGTTTTTCCTAATGCTCTCGCATTTAGTTTGCCGATGTCTGTTCTTGCCGTTCCTGGGTAGATATAAAGTGTGAATCACCTGTGGTGCATACCCGTTTACAGCGGCCCGTGACAAACGGGTATGTGCCACACGTATCTGGAGAAAGGGGTTTTGACGACGTGCGCGACACGCTTTTCACGTTATTCATGTCATCATCAGGCATACTTGTCAAACCCTCTTACCCTCCCATTTAAGGAAGCAATCACGAGGGCACCCAAACATAGGCGGCTGGACAGACAGACTGACAGACGGACACAACATTCAAAGTGCCTTGGGTTCGCTAAGAAATGCTTTCCATTTAATAGGTGTGAGTTAGCGCATCAGCCTACTTGATATATATTTCGACCATGAGGAGCATGTACCTTGCGTGTGGCCTCCACTTGCTCGCGCTGGGCTTTGCACAGCTGCTGAAATGCAAGCACGCTTTGTCTGCCATGGTCAATGGCTTGAGCCAGTAGGTCCTCCTGGCTGGCTTGCGGAGACGAAGTGCCTGCAACAAATGCCCGCCACAATGCTGACATTTTAGGTACACACAACTGTAATTGTGATTGCTTGTGATTATTATGTACATACACTAGAAGAACTCAGAATTTAGCAAAAATTTTCCGCACGCTTGCAACAACATTCTAAAGAGAGCATGTTTCTTGTGTACCAATTAGGGCAATGCATCACAAACATGTCATGCTCTGCCATAGCAAGACACCTTGCGAATGCAAACAAAGGCAGCGAAGAAGACATGTGAGGTGTAGTGAAAGGTAAAGGTATACTTGCAAATTGCATACAGCATTTGAAACCTAATGATTTCATGCATGACAGGGAAAGTACAGCTGCATATAAATATACTACTTCATGTTTAGTTATTACGTTAGCACACAGTGTAATGTAAATAATAATGCTAAACAGCCCAGAGGGGATTATGGCATACCCTTGTTGGAAAGTATTTTTAGTGTCGGAGTCTGTCACTTCCAGTGGGAGAGGTCACCTGGTTTCGAAAGATGAACCTAGCTGAACAATGATTTCCCGTTTAAAATGGGTGCTGTAGTTACATTAGTCGCTGTAATGGCTGTAACATTATGCTTCAGCATATTGCGCATGCAAGCAAGGCACACGGTTATGGCTCGTTTTACACATTCACTTATGATCTGCAAGCTGCCTTACGTGCACGCCCGAAGCCAGCTGTGCGACGTGGGCCAAACCCACGCCTTCCAGTGAATGTGCCCTGCCTTGGAGCTGGTGGGCACGGCTGCCTGCTTGGGAGGCCACTTGCACCAGGCTGGGTTGCGTGTTCTTGGGCTGCCACTGGCGCGTCTGGTTGCTGGTCGTCCTGCATATGCGCATGCAAAATTAATGTCACAGTAAATTCAGGCAAAAAAATGTGCAATGTAGCTTACTTCTACAAAGATTATTGCGGCTCCTTTGCACTGCTATAACTGCAGCATTTATGATGCACTAAGTTACATTGAAGTGCCTCCGAATTCATCCATAGTTTATGTACATTCATGTACAGGCTCCACCTGGCAAGATGTTTGTAGTCACATGCAACACTTACAACAATAAGGGTTGTGCACAATTTTTTTCTCCCCTTTCTGGTATTACCTCTAGTGTACGTCAAGGTATTGTACTCGGACCCCTACTTATTTAAATTGCCTCAATGCCTTGCAAAGTAATGTATCTTGTTTAGCTGTGTGCGAATATTTGCCTGCTATTGCACTCCCTGCCATGTCATTACTTGTTCCACTCACTATGTGGCACTCCACAATGATCAGAGCATATCAGTGATTTGTGTTCTATGTGCATCTGCTCTGTGGATGTGTGGAAGCACAATACAATTTATTTCTCTTGAGAAACTCGTATGTGTCACTAACTATTTCAATAGTAACACATTGAGAAGTGAAGTGAAAAAATACAAGTATTCAGGAGTCTTTGTCATGCACAATCTTTCATGAACACATGACTTCTATTTCGGATACAGCTTTTACATCATTAGAAATTATGATTCCTGTACCGCCACTGGGCTCCTGTACCACCAGCAGCTTGTCTGTCATCATCGAACTTAAATGAAAAAGCATCGTCAACATTGCAAGAAATGCACAATGGCTTTGCCTGTACCTGGTACCTGATTTTATGGCAGTACACAAGTTCCCACATTTTTCATCCTTTGAACATTCCATCTATTCATGGAATGCTCTCCTACATGGCATCACTTCCAGTTTTCAAAATGAGTTCATGCTGTGATAACATGCATTATTTCACGGTTTCGTCTGTGTAAAACTTAGTGTATTCTTTCTTTGCTGCATTTTTGCACATGCTAATCAAAGACTTTTGTTGATCATCTTTGCAATGCGTTCATGTTCTACTTTATGTTGCTAATGTCACGTTTCTACTTGCCGATGTACTCCCGTGTGTATTCTTTACTTCTTTCTTACTATGCATTCTGATATTTTTCACGACTGTTGCTGTTACCAGTAGCAAAGAAGTTGCCCAAAGCAGTTGGAAAATTTCATTTGGACACAATTACAATGAACGTGAAATTTCAAATTGTGTTTTAAAACACCTATTCTATAAATCCACTCGGCCGACTTGGTCATGCCAATTATTTTGAAGGGGCTTGACCAACATAACAAATTGGTAACACATGTGAATTCCAAATGGATTGACCTACTAGGCTAGTCGCTGGCTGCAGTTCATCCATTGAGAAAACCGTACAGCACAAATTTGATTTCCGAGTTGTGTTCAGTGGGCAGCAACCTAACCAATTGGTAGCACAAACAAAATCCAAATGGTTTGTCCAGTTACGTGAGGTGCTCAGGCACATCCATCCCATTGGGGATAATTGTGGCCCTGAAGGGAGTGAGCTGTTCATTTCATTGGAGACACACCAACAAGCTTTGAAATATTTTGCTATCAAGACTTAGCAAACCGTGTAGTTGTATTGCATGAGCTGAACATTACATAACATTGCCTGCACACAAATGAAGCACAAAAAATTTCATCACTGATACCTCGCAAATTCAGTTCAGCAGACATAGTCTCGCTGGTCATGCCGGTAAATTTTGGCCCAGTAACCTTTGCCAGCTTTTCAAGACAAATAGGTAATTCTCATGGCCCACTCAACAATGCAAACATGAAATCAGTGCCGCTCTGCACCCACCACACTGAAGTTATTTCGAGACTGATGATAGCGCAGGTGTTACCTTTAAAAGATATTTTCTTGTTTGTTAGCTTTAATAGTTTCTGTGATGTCCAATTGAAACCAACTGGTTCAATTCTCAATACAACCAGCCACTTTGAAGGCCCTCACCTTCCTCCTATTTCTACGTTCCACCATGACACCTTTCCAAGAGGCATTTGATCAACAGTGCACCTAATACATATAACGCTCATAATATCACCTGACATTTCATACAAGTATGAAATGGAAGTAATACCAATATGGCATTTAACAAGGCCCAGCTGGAGCTGTCCTACAACTAAGTAGTCGCATAACCATGCCCAAATGGAATGCACAATAGCAACTGGTCTCGTCACACTGTCAAATTTGAATGCTTAATAGCAACTAGACTTGTAGTGATGTTCTAACATTCCAGTTGGAAGAACAATGTACCTATGGGTTCACCACAATTGGAATCGCGCAATCTTTTGGACTATCCAGCAATAAAGTAAGAGACAAAACGGATGATTGTACAACACTTGTCAAGGCCATTTGGAACTGTCATGTCCAGTTAAACTATCCCTTTGAAGTGCTACATTCCAGTCAGTTTCCAGTTTGTTCCATTTTGGGGCCAATCAATAATACAGGGTCCGACCACTTAGTTCATTTGATTGTTTTGATTGTGTCACAGAACAAATGGAGTACAGACAACGGTTACCTTTCGAATTAGACATTTAAGATCATCCATTTCGAACATGTTGGATAATGTAAAACACCAACTGGGGCCACTTTAGAACACTTTAAATTTGAAATCAGCATCGTTGTTTATTTTCCCTGAGTTCACAAAGCATTTGTTGTTATTGTATTAATGTTCTGTTTTACTATGTTTGAATATTCATTTGCATGTACCACTGCCTTCCCTGCTTTTTAAAAAAATGATTACTTGTTTACAATTATGTAGCCGTACTTTCCTTCCATCACTGAATGATCTACTGAAGGTCGGTTGAGTAATTGTGAATTAGAAAATAAAATGTTGTTCCCAACTTTAGGTGTACTGTATTTCCATTACTTTGGCACACAGTATTCCTTCTTTCTCTCCACAGAGAGTAATGTTACGCAGCTTAGAATATCACATTCAGGTACTCACGTCGGACTCGGAAAAATAAGGTGGGTCCCCCAGGCCTTGGGTGCATGCTGGGCCCACCAAAGCGAGGACTCTACCTTTGAGGCCACAGAGTATTCCTCCACCTGTCGCCCTACATGTTATTGAACAATGAACTGTTAAGTTGGCATTCATAATTTCAGTTTTATTCGCTTTGTGGAAACTGCTTCACATCATCACGTGAAGTTTTCCTTTGTTTTAAAATCCAACTGTTCATTTAGTCATAAACTGAACAATCTGCACCGTCTGTTGTGTGAGAAATAATCACTATAAGTGCCGTACTTTATTCTCGCAAACTTACTCAAGGTTATGAGCCTATTCAGGCATTTTTGTCACTAAATACTGCTAGCTAAACAGGATGTTTTGAAATACTCAATTTTCATGAACTATTCAGTATGTGACACACTGTGTACACAGAAGTGACATAAAAAGTTCATTGCAAAACTCTGTCCTCTATCGTAACACGATCTTTGCTTCCTCATTCTTTTCCCCGCAACAATATTACGAAGCTTATAATGTAATGTAACTGTATCCTTTGTCACTGCCTTAGAATGTCAATTATATTTACATTTCAGCATGTGGCTCCTATCTCATAAGCCGTACTTTCGATGCGCGCATATGCATTGACATAGCGATTAGACACCCCCCCTTGATATTTTCCCGCGAGCAGAGTCGCCGCTCTTTACTTTTGACCAGAGGCACATGTACTCAATTCCTGCGCTTCAAGACACAATACCTCTCAGTTTTTAGAAATCACATCTTACTCACCTCATTTCGCTGGCGTAGTCGCCCGCGTAGCGCCTACAACGGTGCGCGAATTTCGTCCACCAAATTCGCCATTCCCTTGCCGACCGAATTGGTGGGCCTTCATCATTCAGGAGCCTGGCAAGCTCCTCCCACAAACGATTCCTATCAAAAGCCGTGGACGTAGAATCCAATTCCCCTGCCCGAAACACTAAGCGGGAATGCCGCTCCATAAAGTTAATTAAAATTTCTTCCTGCCGATTTGAAATTCTGGAACTCGGCATGGCGATTTGGTAGACGTCGTGTCTGCGAGAAAAGTGACCGTCTGTCCGCTTTGCGAGATTGACGAAAAAATGCTCACGACAAATTTCATTAATTTGTGTGCTTTATTGGTAACATACAGCCTGTGATACTGTATTTATTGATATTCTGGAAACCGCATACGAAGAGAAAAAGCTACAATGAACAGAACTGTCGTCTGTTCGCGTAGCGCTTACTTGAAAAACTCGTACAGCAGACGACGCCTAGCGCAGTGGCCTGTATCATTTAACATCGCTGTAGTACGTGCGCTCTCCTTTCGGTCTGCTATGCAGATGTGTATCACAACACTACGAGTATTTCGTAATACGCAAGCGGTTACGATGAGTAGGCAGAGAAAGAATTTCGCTGCTTGCTTACAGCCCGCTATAAAGCGAAACCTGCTTGAAATTCGAGCTGTTAGTTGGCACGATGTCGCTGCGGTGGCACGCTACAATTGAACTGTCTGAGTACGCCGTGTCAGCGATTCTGCCGTCTGCGGCGTCGCGCGCTTTACCACATGGACCATTCTGTGCTTGAGGGGAAACAATCGCCGCCCTATCTGTCGGCGACCGGCGGCGCGCCTTTGCTTGTCTTGGCACAAAAAAGAAAAGAAAAACGTCATTCCCCCATTGGAAACACGCCTCAACTCATTTCCGACACGAAAAAACAATGTAACAAGATACCCGTGCCCTGCATAGTATCGCGATACAGGCGATACATCGTAAATGTATTTCACTACTGAGATACAAATGCTATGAGATCTTGGTTGAAGCGACAATTATTAGACCCAAGGCCACGGAAGAGAATGGGCCGAACGTGCACACACCCGATGATGATGAGAATGACACACGGTGACGATGAGGACAGAGAGACCAACGGATGATGATGATTATGATAATGCACAGATGAGAAAGAAGCACATAACTAGTGCCCACACTAATTTCCCCCACGTGTAAGCGGACATCCTGGCCGCTGCAAGTCAAGGTGACGGGGAACGTCGGGTGAAGGGTTTCATGCGAGAAACGTGCACAATCTCGGTGCTGCGGTAACGGCGGTCTGTTGGGACTACGAGTGGCGTCACTCGATAATTAACAGGATAAGTCAGTTCCAGTACTATGTACCGGCCGATGAAGCGCGGTTGAAACTTGTCACAGAGACCAGGCGTGCGAATAGGTGTCAAAAGCAGCACCTCGTCACCAGGTCGAAAAGATACAACGCGATGGGATGCGCCGTAAATGATCTTCCGCTCTTGTTGTCTCACTTCTGTGTTGATGCGAGCATGATGGCTGGACTGGGCCAGTCGAGAAATGTAGTCTTCACTCTTGAAGTCTTCGCTCTTGAAGAGGGAAACGTCGAGAAAGGTAGCAGGGGGACGTCCGTAAACGAGGTAGAACGGCGAGTAGCCGGTTGTGCGCTGAACGGCCGTGTTGTAGGCGAAGGTGAGGAATGGTAGCAGGGTATCCCAGTTTTTGTGGTCCGGTTGGATGTAGACGGCTATCATGTCAGCAAGAGTACGATGAAACCGCTCGGTGAGACCATTGGTCTGAGGGTGGTAGCTTGAAGCTGTCTTGTGATTAGTTCCGAAAGCGCGCAGTACTTCATTTAACATTTGTGACAGGAACACCCTTCCACGGTCGTTGGAATTACTTGCAACAGGCCTAGCCGTATATGGCTGCTCATGTTTCCTGCTTACTTATTGAGATGAAACCATCTCATGCAAGGCTGGTAGTGATCAAGGAAGAAAGCGACAAGCGCTCTTTTCTGTAGACTTGCCGTTGGCCATGGACCTAGTATTTTCGTCAATGTGAAAGGCCTTCTATCTAAAAGTAGCAGACTTGCTCGTAATACTTTTCGTTGTGGTTCATATTTTGTGCAATCGATAAGTAGATGATGTACATCGCATTCCAATAGATACCAGGTCACTGCAACATTCCAGGAAACACTGCAGCGGACGCCGCGGCAACTCGGGCACACAATAACGAAGAGACAATTAGCCTTCCAATTTCTCACAATGAAATCCGCCTACTCCTGAGACAGACAACCTTTAGCCTCACCAAAGACAAATGGTTCGATGAAAAGTCTAAAAGTTCGGACTTATATTTAATAGACCCTGACATAAAACTATGCATTCCATCAGACTTGAGAGAAAATAGGAGATTTGAAGCATTAGGCCACCGCCTACGGCTTGGCACAGCACTTACGCGACACTTCCTACACAGGATAAAACGTGCATCTAGTACAGAATGTTTCTGCGGCCACCCTGACTAAGATGTACATCATCTACTTATCGAGTGCACAAAATATGAATCACAACGAAAAGTATTACGAGCAAGTCTGCTACTTTTAGACAGAAGGCCTTTCACATTGACGAAATTCTAGGTCCATGGTCAACGGCAAGTCTACAGAAAAGAGCGCTTGTCGCCTTCAAGAAGTTTCTTGAAGAATCGAATAATTTATGGAAATATTGACCTACTGCACACGATGTCGACTTCCCCTTCATACTGAAGGAATTGTGTTATGTTTGTGATAGTGCGTTTGATTTTATGTGTCATCATTTGTGTCAGTGTGTTTTCCTGTGTATGTCAAGCAATACAGAATATTTGAGTTTGAACGCATACAGGTGAACTGATTTTCCCTTTTGAACTTGTCATACAACACTTGTGTACATATGAACCTATTAGACGTATATGAACTGCCATGTGATGTTCGGCTGTGCGTATTTTCTACATATGATCCTATTAGACGTTTTAGACGTTTATGAACTGCCGTGTGATGTTCGGCAGTGCGTATTTTCCTATGTGTTCTACTGTATTGCATTTTGTGCCCTTATTAATCTTGTTACTACATATTCTGCCTTCTAAGCGAAAAGGAGTAGCCGGTGCCACTATAATGGCACCAACCTCTCCTATTTCATCATTTCAAAAAAAAAAGCTATGTTTGATTACGCCGAACGATGCTTCCTCTCTGAAAAGTTGCATGCTTTGGTGCCTATTTTGATTCTGATGATTCTGTCAATATAATCGTGTTATGCTTAGATTTTCATCTTCTATGGAACGTCATTGAAGCATTTGTAGAAAATGGCGCTAGAAACTTCAGAGGCCATGAATATAAATGTTAATGTGTCGTTGTGTGATACTAAAAGTATAATGAGTGCGTCCAGCATTTTAGTGAGTAAGTGGCCCTACTCAGAAAGGGATCAACATGCTTTTTGTTTAGGGGACCCAGTATCCGTGTTTGAAAAAATTATGGCGATTTGACAACCTGTTTAGTGACCTGTGGTACTTGCTTTCTTCTTTCCATGACCACCTCGAACAGTTTACAAAGTAGTTACTGTAAGGTGTATGTGTGCTGTCGCTGAAGAGTGGCTGAGCTGAACATAAGCCCCTTTATTTGTGCTTATCATTATTGTACTACATTATCTACCGATCTAACGCGCAACAGCCAAATGGATTTTGTATATACAAGCAAAATGATGTGTGCGGACGCATTCATTCTGAAAAACAGGTCACAACCATACCGAGGAACAAAAGCAATTTCTTTTGCTTTCCCATAGACCGCATTTCGTAGGCACCAGCTTTCTTTATTACAGCAACATGAAAGTTGGTGTGCGTTCACGACTGAGAGTCTGGGAGGTGAAGTCTATTCTGCGCATTACACACGCACTCCGCACCCCACTGGCTCCTTACAAGGCTTCAAAATGTTCCACACTACTTATTTCACCAGATATGGCTGGAACACTCCATAGTGTGCGACATGATGCAGTTCTTAATTTTTCTGCAAAGCATGTCAGTCTACGTGGTTTCCATCTGTGATTGACATCATGTTTACGACATAGGACTATAACCCTTGCTTCTGATTTCCGAGTAGAATGAGCTCATCTCAGCACCAGTAGCCCTCAAGGATCGCCGATCTGTCCATGACAATAGAATGAAGTAATCAAAATGCTATTTAAGTTTTCCTATACCAATGAGCGCTTAGAACGCTGTGTATTTTGCTGTGTAAGTTCATTGTAAAGCCAATCCATACGCTTACCTTTTCCTTCGCCGTCTCACACGGATTACACATTAAGAATTGGTGGGGTTTTTTGTTAGCTAATGCAATTGTATTCCGAAAAAGATGACGCAGCTTATGACTGACTCGCAGACCCACTTACAGTAAGCATTTCAAGGTTGATAGAGGTATTCTAGCGTGTTATGGTAAAGTTATTTTTTTTATTTTATTGCAACACTGCAGTATGTGTAGTGCTATTACTCGATCCAGCAATGCTAAAGCGCATTGAAATACTGCTTTATTGAAAAAAAACTAATAATTTATTAAGCGTATCGTTCAAAAATAGCATTTTATATCTTTGCGAGATAAACCCCATGTCTTGAATTTGCAGTTCGTTAATCCCTGTAGTGTTTTTTTTCATTACTAGTACTGTACCTTGCATCTCGCCTGCACCAAAACACGCATAATGGTGTTTACTGCGAAAGGTTGAGCTTTGTATGTTCAAACTTCTAAAATGACGTCCTTTTCCACATTTTTCGGCCAACAATTTGCTATGCGACGTTGTGAAATCATTATCATGCACAAATTTGTAGCAATGGCTGGAGGAGTCAAAGTTATACACGTGTTTGTTTTGAAATGCACGTTGCTACGCAACCAACAAGTTCTATATTGGAGCGATGCTCATGTTAGATTTTCGTATCCATTTATTGTGAATGCCTGTACGGCATGAATATTTCCTGAAAACAAGTCGATTACTTCTTTTACGTCCAGACGTTCACATAAAAAGAGTCCGCCAGGGAGCATCCCAGGCAAAAGTTTTTCGTATTGACATGTCAATTTTCTCTTTTCGGTGGACGGTAGACGGGCTAGGCTCACCTTTATTTGGCATTCCACTTGCAAATGGAATGGCGCTATCTCTTTCCAAAGATTGGTTTTCGCACTACGTTGCTTCGCGACCGCTCAGTACTAACCTATTCCAAGTTTGTTCTTTGAAGGCCAAACGGAGGATTACAAAAACCATTTTTTGCGATGCTTAAATGTCTTGCATTTACTAAGTGATTGGAAGAGGTTTCGTTCAAAGCTCAAGAAATGTCTTTATATCATATAGATTTTGCACAACGAAGGCGTACGGAAGGCAATCCCGCTGCCTAAAATTATGTAAGCAAGGGGTCGGTGCTCGAGCCGACGTTTCGACAAGTGGACTTGTCTTCATCAAGGCTGGGACTGATTTCCTTAGTGCTTGTGTGTTTACGATTCGTACCCTCTCCTCCAATCCAAAGAAATGGAGAGGAGAGGGGACCTGCGGAAGCGGAGGTGGGGGAGAGGCCCCCATGAAGAATTGGGCCAATCACAAGAAATATGGGGAGATATTCAGTGAAAAAAAGCGGGGGGGGGGTGTAGATGTTTAGTTGATTAATGGTTGTCAGATGAAGCGACACTTAACCATGGTAGGTTACAAGTTCCTGGAAGAAAGGCTTAACTCTCACTGGTTGTCATTGTGCATGTACCATATCGGAGGGATTCAAGAGCCTTCTAAGAAACGTTATTAGCTGTTGGCTGGAGTCTAATAAACTTCCGAATAAGGTATGACTCTGTATATTTTCTGTCTCTTTGGGAACGGAAGTTTCAATGGAGTATGTAAAGTTTGCGATCGTTGAAGTTATGACCTGCCACGTTAAAACGCTGTGGCACTGCTTTCGGTAGTTTCTTCGCCGTGACCGCGCGATGCCCGTTTAATGTATCATAGCGCGAAACGTGACCGCAGTCGATATTAATCTAGGGAAGGCGATAGACATTGGAAATATTGTATGGCGCATGGTGTTAAAAAGACAAATTACGTACTATTTGTTCTCTCTGCTGATTTTAATGTAGCGCACCGACGGCGACAAAGGTGATATAAGGACTACAAGCCAGCAGCGACCTGGTAGAGGTTTAAATAAGTGTACTACAGAAATGATTACCAAACATCAGTTGTGGTTGTGTTGCTTGTCTAACGTCAACTGTGGTTGCATTGTTGGCTATCTACTTTTCAAGGATGTAATACATATTGCCACAAGCTGTTCAACATCTTCCGAAGAGGCACGCCGCTTCCTGCGTTTATAAATGCCGCCAAACAAATGGCAAGCAAAGCGCCCAATGCAAAGGCAGAGTGCGCGTGTCAACGGTAAAGAAGAAGAAGACTGGCAGCTCATGGCATGAGCGGCTCGCGACGGGAGACGAAAAGAAGCGGTCGACGAAGTCGAGCTAGCTAGCGTGGAACATTCTTGCTTGGGAGTGTTTTCCTTAAGTGCACGGCACAAGTTCGTCTCGAATAAATAGGTCTTTTTACCAACAGGCGCTATATTTGTTGGTAACAATATTATATATATGCACTCCTATGACTCTGCAATCGCTCGTCTAGTGATCATCTCCTCAGTAGTACGCAAACCAGCTCTGGTAACCAGGTGTGTAGGGAAGGGGAGGGGGTTGGAATCCCCCCCCCCCGAAAATCTTCAATTTTTCTGGCTACGTAATTTCTGGCTACGTACCGCCTGTTTACAATTCGTTTCGACAAAAGTGACGCCAGTTCTGTAAACTGAGTGACCACCTTACGTCGGACCTAAAGCTACCATTGACACACCAGCGTAGTGGACATATTTAAGAGCCCCCTATGTGCACACAACTACTGAATTCAGAAAATGATGTCAATCCACAACGTAAGACTTGGCTCTAAGTCGGACAACGGGGCACACGCGGCTGCTTGCTCATTTGTTCACATGAAAGCGATTCCTACACTGCGTCGGATCTGCCGGAATATTTTACAGAAGAGCTGCTGTGCCCACTGTTGGTCCGGCTCGCGATGTAGACAAGAAGTTTTGATCATTATGTCGGCGCGACCACGTTAAGCCATGTTAAGCATAGCTGTGGCTAGGTAAGCCCAGGTATTCATAGCCAAGCCTAATAAATCTCAGTTGAGCATGATGCGATGACGTGTACTGATGGGGTTTATTGATGCAATGAAATCTGGTACTGATGAAGAATGACAGTATGGGCAAGCGCTGCAAGGCCACCAAACAGCATAGGCTCTCGCGCAATCGCGACAGGGGTAGTTTTCGTGTTTTTCCGCAGGCGCATACGCACTGGTGCGTCTACTCCAAACGTACTCATCCTGGCGATTCAGAGAGTGTGTAAAATGGTGGTCTCGTAATACGGATTTAGACGGTTGACGTGCATGGTCTGACGTCCACGACAGCGCAAGTCTGGCGAGTGTGTGAGGGGTTCGACAATTTAGATCACCAGGGAGGTGGCTTCAATGACACGGTATGGATCGTAGTACTGCGCCAGAAGTTCAGATGAGAGGCCAGGAACGTGTGGGGGTACCCATAGCCGTACAAGGGAGCCGGCAGGAAACGCGGGAGCAAGGTGAATGATGCCATGTGGTATTTTTTGTCGACCTTGAGCTTCGCTAGTCAGCGAAGGAGCCAACTGACGGTAGTCTTTGGCGTATCGGGCGACTTCAGAAATTTGAAAGCACTCGGAGGTATCAGGCCGGTACGGGAGTACAGTATCTAGTGAGTGGGAAGGCTCGGGGACATACAAAAAAAGAAGAGAAAACAGCCGGCAGTCGCTTGCGTCGCGGTGTCGTATGCTAAATAACAAAAGGGAGTACGGTGTCCCAGTTGGTGTGGTCGGTGGTGGCAGACATCCTCAACATATCGCCGAGTGTGTGATCGAACCGCTCGTTAAGATCATATGTCTGTGTCCGCCGCGGTGGAGCAGTGTTTATGGTGCTTGGCTGCTGACACGAAAGTCGCGGGTTCAATCCCGGCTGCAGCGATCGCATTTCGGCGAAGGCGAAGTGCTGGAGGCCCGTGTGCTGTGCGATGTCAGTGCACGTTAAAGAACACCGGATGGTCGAAATTTCCAGAGCCCTCCACTAGGACGTCTCTCATAATCATACCGTGGTTTTGGAACGTAAAACCCCAGATCTTGCTAAAATTGGTAACATTTGTTCAGCGCTCGATTTCCGGTGAATGATGTTACATTCAGAGAGGAGTGCTTGATTGACATCCGACAGAACCACATGACCGCTACCACTGGGTAGTTCTCGTGGAGCACCGTGGCCAAGAACGAAGTTCTGAAGGTAGAAAAAAGCAATTTCACGGGCGGCGGCTGCCGGTAGAGCTGCAGTCTCAGCGTAGCGTGTCAGATGATCGACGCCGACAATAATCCACCGGCGTCAAGAAACACTGCACGGTAGGGGGCCGTAGAGATCGATACCAACGATGTCAAATGGGCGAGCCGGGTAGGAGAGCGGCTGCAACGTTCCAGTAAGGCGTCGCGTAGGTGCCTTGCCTTCGTGACATGTAATGCAAGACGTACGTATTTCTGGACAAAACGGTGCATTTCGGGCCACTAATATCGCTGACGCAGCCTTGCGTAAGTTTTCCGGACGCCGGCATGAGCACATTGGGGATCTGCATGTAGATTCGCTCAGATGTCAGAGCGCATATGATGATGGACCGCAACGAGCCACTTCCGACCGTCTGGGACCTAGTTGCGGTGGCACAGGATGTTGTCGCGCATGGAAACGTAGACTGCTTGCCGGGTGGCTCAGCCCTTGTTAAAGTCCCCGTGTTTGTTTTATTCTCATTCTCTCTCTTGGTGGCGTAGCGCTCTCATCGAATGGAGAACAAATGGATCGCTAAGGCAGTCAAGCAGAAACGCAAGGCATGTGTCCTTGCGCTGCACCGAAAGAATGTCAGTGGCGCTTAGTGTTGATAAGGTGGTGAAGAGAGGTGAGATAGGAGCCATATCTAGTGTCACTGGTGAGCGGGACAGCGCATCAGCATCTGCGTGCTTGCGACCGGAACGATATGCGACACGAATGTCTTATTCTTACAAGTGAATTGCCCAATGGCCGAAGCGTCCCGACGGGCTTTTCAAGGTAGAAAGCCGACATCGGGCGCGGTGGTCTGTAACAACGTCGAAATCCCGGTCGTAAAGGTACGGGAGTAACTTCGTCAGTACCCACATTATTATCAAGCTCTCCTTCTATGTAAACGAATAGTTGAATTCTACCTTGCTCACAGCACGACTCGCATAAGCGGCGATGTATGCACCTTCGGCGTCTATTCGTTGTACCAGCACTGCACCTAGGCTTACGCCACTGGCATCATTGTGAGTTTCCGTGGGAGCGTTGGGTCGTCGTGGCGATGAATGGGTGACGAGGTCAAAAGGCGGCGCAACTGGCGGAATGCGTCATCACATTCAGGCGACCACGCAGATGTACCGTTACTGGTGGGAAGCATACTCGTCAAAGGTACAGTGATAGACGCGAAGTTATGCACGAAGCGACGAAAATAGGAGCACAGGCCGATAAAACTACTGAGTGATTTGATGGATGTGGGTTTTGTGGGCGACAGCTCGTAGCTTATCGGTGTCCGGGAGAATGCCGTATTTTGAGATGACATGTCCCAAGATGGTTAGCTTCCGCACGGCAAAGCGGCGGAATGACCTGCAGAAGTGAGGCACGTGAGAATGTCGTGCAGACGAGCAAGGTGCGTCTGGAAATCGGTTGAAAATACGACTATGTCGTCCAGCTAACACAGGCAGACCTTCCACTTGTGACCTCGAAAGATGATATAGCTGACTCGCTCGAACGTGGCAGGCGCGTTGCAAAGCCCAAATGCCATGATGTTCAACTCGTAGAGCCCATAGGGAGCTACAAAGGCTGTTTGGGGTGATCACACTCAGCCATTGGTACCTGCCAATATCCAGGGAAGTGAAAAACTGTGCACCCTGTAAACGGTCAAGGGCATCGCCTATTCGCAGCAGCAAATAGAGACCTATTTGCAGTCTCGTTTAAGCGGCGATAGTCCCAGAAAATTGAATGGAGCCATCTTTTTTCTTCACCAATACTACAGGTCATGACCAAGAG